>NC_090931.1:1260741-1868983 GCF_040938575.1 Ambystoma mexicanum | reverse complement strand
AGTATTCATGCCAGATCTAGAGGAGGCGCAGACTTGTCAATAGTGGCAGAGAGAGTTAGTATTCACGCCAGAGCTAGAGGGGGTGTAGACTTCTCAGAATAGTGCCAGAGAGAGTTAGTATTCATGCCAGAGTTAGAGGAGGTGCAGACTAGTTAGAATAGGACCGGAGAGAGTTAGTATTCACACCAGAGCTAGAGGGGGTGCAGACATGTCAGAATAGTGCCAGAGAGAGTTAGTATTCATGCCAGAGCTAGAGGGGGTGCAGACTTGTGAGAATAGTGCCAGAGAGAGTTAGTATTCACGCTAGCGCTAGAGGGGGTGCAGACTTGTCAGAATAGTGCCAGAGAGAGTTAGTATTCACGCTAGAGGCGGTGCAGACTTGTCAGAATAGTGCCAGAGAGACTTAGTATTCACACCAGAGCTTGTGGAGGTGCAGACTTGTCAAAATAGTGCCAGAGAGAATTAGTATTCACGCTAGAGCTAGAGTAGTATTCACACTAGAGCTAGACGAGGTGCATACTTGTCAGAATAGTGCCAGAGAGAGTTAGTATTCACACCAGAGCTAGAGGGGGTGCAGACTTGTCAGAATAGTGCCAGTTAGAGTTAGTATGTCAGAATAGTGCCAGAGAGAGTTGGTATTCAAGCCAGAGCTAGAGGAGGTACACACTTGTCAGAATAGTGCCAGAGAGAGTTTGTATTCACGCTAGATCTAGAGGGGGTTCAGACTTGTCAGAATAGTGCCAGAGGGAGTTAGTATTCACGCCAGAGCTAGAGGGGGTGCAGACTTGTCAGAATAGTGCCAGAAAGAGTTAGTATGTCAGAATAGTGTCAGAGAAAGTTAGATTTCATGCCAGATCTAGAGGGGCTGCAGACTTGTCAGAATAGTGCCAGAAAGAGGTAGTATGTCAGAACAGTGTCAGAGAGAGTTAGTATTCAAACCAGATCTAGAGGATTTGCAGACTTGTCAGAATAGTGCCAGAGAGAGTTAGTATTCACTCCAGAGCTAGAGAAGGTCCAGACTTGTCAGAATAGTGCCAGAGAGAGTTAGTATTCATGCCAGATTTAGAGGGGTGCAGACTTGTCAGAATAGTGCCAGAGAGACTTAGTATTCATGCTAGAGCTAGAGGAGTGTGCAGACTTGTCTGAATAGTTCCAGAGAGAGTTAGTATTCACGCTAGAGGAGTTGCAGACTTGTCAGAATAGTGCCAGAGAGAGTTAGTATTCACGCCAGAGCTCGAGGGGGTGCAGAGTTGTCAGAGTAGTGCCAGAAAAAGTTAGTATGTCAGAATAGTGTCAGAGACAGTTAGTATTCATGCCAGAACTAGAGGAGGTACAGACTTGTCAGAATAGTGCCAGAGAGAGGTAGTATGTCAGAACAGTGTCAGAGAGAGTTAGTATTCAAACCAGATCTAGAGGATTTGCAGACTTGTCAGAATAGTGGCAGAGAGAGTTAGTATTCACTCCAGAGCTAGAGAAGGTCCAGACTTGTCAGAATAGTGCCAGAGAGAGTTAGTATTCATGCCAGATTTAGAGGGGTGCAGACCTGTCAGAATAGTGCCAGAGAGACTTAGTATTTATGCTAGAGCTAGAGGAGTGTGCAGACTTGTCAGAATAGTGCCAGAGAGAGTTCGTATTCATGCTAGAGCTATAGGAGGTGCAGACTTGTCAGAATAGTTCCAGAGAGAGTTAGTATTCATGCTAGAGGAGTTGCAGACTTGTCAGAATAGTGCCAGAGAGAGTTAGTATTCACGCCAGAGCTCGAGGGGGTGCAGAGTTGTCAGAGTAGTGCCAGAAAGAGTTAGTATGTCAGAATAGTGTCAGAGACAGTTAGTATTCATGCCAGAACTAGAGGAGGTGCACACTTGTCAGAATAGTGCCAGAGAGAGTTAGTATTCATTCTAGAGGGGGTGCATACTTGTCAGAATAGTGCCAGAGAGAGTTAGTATTCATGCCAGAGTTAGAGGAGGTGCAGACTTGTTAGAATAGTGCCATGAGAGTTAGTACTCATGCTAGAGCTAGAGGAGGTGCAGGCTTGTCAGAATAGTGCCAAAGAGAATTAGTATACACGCCAGAGCTAGAGGGGTTGCAGACTTGTCAGAATAGTGCCAGAAAGAATTAGTATGTCAGAATAGTGTCACAGAGCGTTAGTATTCACACCAGATCTAGAGGAGATGCAGACTTGTAAGAATAGTACCAGAGAGAGTTAGTATTCACTCCAGATCTAGAGGAGGTCCAGACTTGTCAGAATAGTGCCAGAGAGAGTTAGTATTCATGCCAGATCTAGAGGGGGTGCAGACTTGTCTGAATAGTGCCAGAGAGTTAGTATTCATGCTAGATCTAGAGGGGTGTGCAGACTTGTCAGAATAGTGCCAGAGAGAGTTAGTATATATGCTAGAGCTAGAGGAGGTGCAGACTTGTCAGAATAGTGCCAGAGAGAGTTAGTATTCACGCCAGAGCTAGAGTAGGTGCATATTTGTCAGAATAGTTCCAGAGAGAGTTAGTATTCACGCTAGAGGCATTGCAGACTTGTCAGAATAGTGCCAGATAGAGTTAGTATTCACGCCAGAGCTAGAGGGGGTGCAGACTTGTCTGAATAGTGCCAGAAAGAGTTAGTATGTCAGAATAGTGTCAGAGACAGTTAGTATTCATGCCAGAACTAGAGGAGGCGCAGACTTGTCAATAGTGTCAGAGAGAGTTAGTATTCACGCCAGAGCTAGAGGGGGTGCAGACTTGTCTGAATAGTGCCAGAAAGAGTTTGTATGTCAGAATAGTGTCAGAGACAGTTAGTATTCATGCCAGATCTAGAGGAGGCGCAGACTTGTCAATAGTGGCAGAGAGAGTTAGTATTCACGCCAGAGCTAGAGGGTGTGTAGACTTCTCAGAATAGTGCCAGAGAGAGTTAGTATTCATGCCAGAGTTAGAGGAGGTGCAGAATAGTTAGAATAGGACCGGAGAGAGTTAGTATTCACACCAGAGCTAGAGGGGGTGCAGACATGTCAGAATAGTGCCAGAGAGAGTTAGTATTCATGCCAGAGCTAGAGGGGGTGCAGACTTGTGAGAATAGTGCCAGAGAGAGTTAGTATTCACGCTAGCGCTAGAGGGGGTGCAGACTTGTCAGAATAGTGCCAGAGAGAGTTAGTATTCACGCTAGAGGCGGTGCAGACTTGTCAGAATAGTGCCAGAGAGACTTAGTATTCACACCAGAGCTTGTGGAGGTGCAGACTTGTCAAAATAGTGCCAGAGAGAATTAGTATTCACGCTAGAGCTAGAGTAGTATTCACACTAGAGCTAGACGAGGTGCATACTTGTCAGAATAGTGCCAGAGAGAGTTAGTATTCACACCAGAGCTAGAGGGGGTGCAGACTTGTCAGAATAGTGCCAGTTAGAGTTAGTATGTCAGAATAGTGCCAGAGAGAGTTGGTATTCAAGCCAGAGCTAGAGGAGGTACACACTTGTCAGAATAGTGCCAGAGAGAGTTTGTATTCACGCTAGATCTAGAGGGGGTTCAGACTTGTCAGAATAGTGCCAGAGGGAGTTAGTATTCACGCCAGAGCTAGAGGGGGTGCAGACTTGTCAGAATAGTGCCAGAAAGAGTTAGTATGTCAGAATAGTGTCAGAGAAAGTTAGATTTCATGCCAGATCTAGAGGGGCTGCAGACTTGTCAGAATAGTGCCAGAAAGAGGTAGTATGTCAGAACAGTGTCAGAGAGAGTTAGTATTCAAACCAGATCTAGAGGATTTGCAGACTTGTCAGAATAGTGCCAGAGAGAGTTAGTATTCACTCCAGAGCTAGAGAAGGTCCAGACTTGTCAGAATAGTGCCAGAGAGAGTTAGTATTCATGCCAGATTTAGAGGGGAGCAGACTTGTCAGAATAGTGCCAGAGAGACTTAGTATTCATGCTAGAGCTAGAGGAGTGTGCAGACTTGTCAGAATAGTTCCAGAGAGAGTTAGTATTCACGCTAGAGGAGTTGCAGACTTGTCAGAATAGTGCCAGAGAGAGTTAGTATTCACGCCAGAGCTCGAGGGGGTGCAGAGTTGTCAGAGTAGTGCCAGAAAAAGTTAGTATGTCAGAATAGTGTCAGAGACAGTTAGTATTCATGCCAGAACTAGAGGAGGTACAGACTTGTCAGAATAGTGCCAGAGAGAGTTAGTATTCACGCTAGAGGAGGTGCAGACTTGTCAGAATAGTGCCAGAGAGAGTTAGTATTCACGCCAGAGCTAGAGGAGGTGCCGACTTGTCAGATTCGTGCCAGAGAGAGTTAGTATTCATGCCAGAGCTAGAGGGAGTGCAGACTTGTCAGAATAGTTCCAGAAAGAGTTAGTATTCAGGCCAGAGCTAGATTGGGTGCAGACTTGTCAGAATTGTGCCAGAGAGAGTTAGTATGTCAGAATAGTGTCAGAGAAAGTTAGATTTCATGCCAGATCTAGAGGGGCTGCAGACTTGTCAGAATAGTGCCAGAAAGAGGTAGTATGTCAGAACAGTGTCAGAGAGAGTTAGTATTCAAACCAGATCTAGAGGATTTGCAGACTTGTCAGAATAGTGCCAGAGAGAGTTAGTATTCACTCCAGAGCTAGAGAAGGTCCAGACTTGTCAGAATAGTGCCAGAGAGAGTTAGTATTCATGCCAGATTTAGAGGGGAGCAGACTTGTCAGAATAGTGCCAGAGAGACTTAGTATTCATGCTAGAGCTAGAGGAGTGTGCAGACTTGTCAGAATAGTTCCAGAGAGAGTTAGTATTCACGCTAGAGGAGTTGCAGACTTGTCAGAATAGTGCCAGAGAGAGTTAGTATTCACGCCAGAGCTCGAGGGGGTGCAGAGTTGTCAGAGTAGTGCCAGAAAAAGTTAGTATGTCAGAATAGTGTCAGAGACAGTTAGTATTCATGCCAGAACTAGAGGAGGTACAGACTTGTCAGAATAGTGCCAGAGAGAGTTAGTATTCACGCTAGAGGAGGTGCAGACTTGTCAGAATAGTGCCAGAGAGAGTTAGTATTCACGCCAGAGCTAGAGGGGGTGCCGACTTGTCAGATTCGTGCCAGAGAGAGTTAGTATTCATGCCAGAGCTAGAGGGAGTGCAGACTTGTCAGAATAGTGCCAGAAAGAGTTAGTATTCAGGCCAGAGCTAGATTGGGTGCAGACTTGTCAGAATTGTGCCAGAGAGAGTTAGTATTCACGGTAGTGCTAGAGGGGGTTCATACTTGTCAGAATGGTGCCAGAGAGAGTTATTATTCATGCCAGAGCTAGAGGGGATGCAGACTTGTTAGAATAGTGCCAGAGAGAGTTAGTATTCACTCTAGAGCTAGAGGAGGTGCAGACGTGTCAGAATAGTGCCAGAGAGAGTTAGTATGTCAGAATCGTGCCAGAGAGAGTTGGTATTCACGCCAGAGCTAGAGGAGGTGCAGACTTGTCAGAATAGTGCCAGAGAGAGTTAGTATTTACTCTAGAGCTAGAGCGGATTCAGACTTGTCAGAATAGTACCATAGAGAGTTAGTATTCACGCCAGAGCTAGAGGGGGTGCAGATTTGTCAGAATAGTGCCAGAGAGAGTTACTATTCATGCTAGAGGAGGTGCAGACTTGTCAGAATAGTTCCAGAGAGAGTTAGTATTCACACCAGAGCTAGAGGGGGTGCAGACTTGTCAGATTCGCACCAGAGAGAGTTAGTATTCATGCCAGAGCTAGAGGGGGTGCAGACTTGTCAGAGTAGTGCCAGAAAAAGTTAGTATTCAGGCCAGAGCTAGATGGGGTGCAGACTTGTCAGAATAGTGCCAGAGAGAGTTAGTATTCACGGTAGCGCTAGAGGGGTTTCAGACTTGTCAGAATGGTGCCAGAGAGAGTTAGTATTCACGCTAGAGGGGGTGCAGACTTGTCAGAATAGTGCCAGAGAGACTTAGTATTCACACCAGAGCTTGTGGAGGTGCAGACTTGTCAAAATAGTGCCAGAGAGAATTAGTATTCACGCTAGAGCTAGAGTAGTATTCACACTAGAGCTAGACGAGGTGCATACTTGTCAGAATAGTGCCAGAGAGAGTTAGTATTCACGCTAGAGGCATTGCAGACTTGTCAGAATAGTGCCAGAGAGAGTTAGTATTCACGCCAGAGCTAGAGGGGGTGCAGACTTGTCTGAATAGTGCCAGAAAGAGTTAGTATGTCAGAATAGTGTCAGAGACAGTTAGTATTCATGCCAGAACTAGAGGAGGCGCAGACTTGTCAGAATAGTGCCAGAGAGAGTTAGTATTCACGCTAGAGGAGGTGTAGACTTGTCAGAATAGTGTCAGAGAGAGTTAGTATTCACGCCAGAGCTAGAGGGGGTGTAGACTTCTCAGAATAGTGCCAGAGAGAGTTAGTATTCATGCCAGAGTTAGAGGAGGTGCAGACTAGTTAGAATAGGACCGGAGAGAGTTAGTATTCACACCAGAGCTAGAGGGGTTGCAGACATGTTGGAATAGTGCCAGAGAGAGTTAGTATTCATGCCAGAGCTAGACGGGGTGCAGACTTGTGAGAATAGTGCCAGAGAGAGTTAGTATTCACGCTAGCACTAGAGGGGGTGCAGACTTGTCAGAATAGTGCCAGAGAGAGTTAGTATTCACGCTAGAGGCGGTGCAGACTTGTCAGAATAGTGCCAGAGAGACTTAGTATTCACACCAGAGCTTGTGGAGGTGCAGACTTGTCAAAATAGTGCCAGAGAGAATTAGTATTCACGCTAGAGCTAGAGTAGTATTCACACTAGAGCTAGACGAGGTGCAGACTTGTCAGAATAGTGCCAGAGAGAGTTAGTATTCACACCAGAGCTAGAGGGGGTGCAGACTTGTCAGAATAGTGCCAGTTAGAGTTAGTATGTCAGAATAGTGCCAGAGAGAGTTGGTATTCACGCCAGAGCTAGAGGAGGTACACACTTGTCAGAATAGTGCCAGAGAGAGTTTGTATTCACGCTAGAGCTAGAGGGGGTTCAGACTTGTCAGAATAGTGCCAGAGGGAGTTAGTATTCACGCCAGAGCTAGCGGGGGTGCAGACTTGTCAGAATAGTGCCAGAAAGAGTTAGTATGTCAGAATAGTGTCAGAGAAAGTTAGATTTCATGCCAGATCTAGAGGGGCTGCAGACTTGTCAGAATAGTGCCAGAAAGAGGTAGTATGTCAGAACAGTGTCAGAGAGAGTTAGTATTCAAACCAGATCTAGAGGATTTGCAGACTTGTCAGAATAGTGGCAGAGAGAGTTAGTATTCACTCCAGAGCTAGAGAAGGTCCAGACTTGTCAGAATAGTGCCAGAGAGAGTTAGTATTCATGCCAGATTTAGAGGGGTGCAGACCTGTCAGAATAGTGCCAGAGAGACTTAGTATTTATGCTAGAGCTAGAGGAGTGTGCAGACTTGTCAGAATAGTGCCAGAGAGAGTTCGTATTCATGCTAGAGCTATAGGAGGTGCAGACTTGTCAGAATAGTTCCAGAGAGAGTTAGTATTCACGCTAGAGGAGTTGCAGACTTGTCAGAATAGTGCCAGAGAGAGTTAGTATTCACGCCAGAGCTCGAGGGGGTGCAGAGTTGTCAGAGTAGTGCCAGAAAGAGTTAGTATGTCAGAATAGTGTCAGAGACAGTTAGTATTCATGCCAGAACTAGAGGAGGTGCACACTTGTCAGAATAGTGCCAGAGAGAGTTAGTATTCATTCTAGAGGGGGTGCATACTTGTCAGAATAGTGCCAGAGAGAGTTAGTATTCATGCCAGAGTTAGAGGAGGTGCAGACTTGTTAGAATAGTGCCATGAGAGTTAGTACTCATGCTAGAGCTAGAGGAGGTGCAGGCTTGTCAGAATAGTGCCAAAGAGAATTAGTATACACGCCAGAGCTAGAGGGGTTGCAGACTTGTCAGAATAGTGCCAGAAAGAGTTAGTATGTCAGAATAGTGTCACAGAGCGTTAGTATTCACACCAGATCTAGAGGAGATGCAGACTTGTAAGAATAGTACCAGAGAGAGTTAGTATTCACTCCAGATCTAGAGGAGGTCCAGACTTGTCAGAATAGTGCCAGAGAGAGTTAGTATTCATGCCAGATCTAGAGGGGGTGCAGACTTGTCTGAATAGTGCCAGAGAGTTAGTATTCATGCTAGATCTAGAGGGGTGTGCAGACTTGTCAGAATAGTGCCAGAGAGAGTTAGTATATATGCTAGAGCTAGAGGAGGTGCAGACTTGTCAGAATAGTGCCAGAGAGAGTTAGTATTCATGCCAGAGCTAGAGTAGGTGCATACGTGTCAGAATAGTTCCAGAGAGAGTTAGTATTCACGCTAGAGGCATTGCAGACTTGTCAGAATAGTGCCAGATAGAGTTAGTAATTACGCCAGAGCTAGAGGGGTGCAGACTTGTCTGAATAGTGCCAGAAAGAGTTAGTATGTCAGAATAGTGTCAGAGACAGTTAGTATTCATGCCAGAACTAGAGGAGGCGCAGACTTGTCAATAGTGTCAGAGAGAGTTAGTATTCACGCCAGAGCTAGAGGGGGTGCAGACTTGTCTGAATAGTGCCAGAAAGAGTTAGTATGTCAGAATAGTGTCAGAGACAGTTAGTATTCATGCCAGATCTAGAGGAGGCGCAGACTTGTCAATAGTGGCAGAGAGAGTTAGTATTCACGCCAGAGCTAGAGGGGGTGTAGACTTCTCAGAATAGTGCCAGAGAGAGTTAGTATTCATGCCAGAGTTAGAGGAGGTGCAGACTAGTTAGAATAGGACCGGAGAGAGTTAGTATTCACACCAGAGCTAGAGGGGGTGCAGACATGTCAGAATAGTGCCAGAGAGAGTTAGTATTCATGCCAGAGCTAGAGGGGGTGCAGACTTGTGAGAATAGTGCCAGAGAGAGTTAGTATTCACGCTAGCGCTAGAGGGGGTGCAGACTTGTCAGAATAGTGCCAGAGAGAGTTAGTATTCACGCTAGAGGCGGTGCAGACTTGTCAGAATAGTGCCAGAGAGACTTAGTATTCACACCAGAGCTTGTGGAGGTGCAGACTTGTCAAAATAGTGCCAGAGAGAATTAGTATTCACGCTAGAGCTAGAGTAGTATTCACACTAGAGCTAGACGAGGTGCATACTTGTCAGAATAGTGCCAGAGAGAGTTAGTATTCACACCAGAGCTAGAGGGGGTGCAGACTTGTCAGAATAGTGCCAGTTAGAGTTAGTATGTCAGAATAGTGCCAGAGAGAGTTGGTATTCAAGCCAGAGCTAGAGGAGGTACACACTTGTCAGAATAGTGCCAGAGAGAGTTTGTATTCACGCTAGATCTAGAGGGGGTTCAGACTTGTCAGAATAGTGCCAGAGGGAGTTAGTATTCACGCCAGAGCTAGAGGGGGTGCAGACTTGTCAGAATAGTGCCAGAAAGAGTTAGTATGTCAGAATAGTGTCAGAGAAAGTTAGATTTCATGCCAGATCTAGAGGGGCTGCAGACTTGTCAGAATAGTGCCAGAAAGAGGTAGTATGTCAGAACAGTGTCAGAGAGAGTTAGTATTCAAACCAGATCTAGAGGATTTGCAGACTTGTCAGAATAGTGCCAGAGAGAGTTAGTATTCACTCCAGAGCTAGAGAAGGTCCAGACTTGTCAGAATAGTGCCAGAGAGAGTTAGTATTCATGCCAGATTTAGAGGGGTGCAGACTTGTCAGAATAGTGCCAGAGAGACTTAGTATTCATGCTAGAGCTAGAGGAGTGTGCAGACTTGTCTGAATAGTTCCAGAGAGAGTTAGTATTCACGCTAGAGGAGTTGCAGACTTGTCAGAATAGTGCCAGAGAGAGTTAGTATTCACGCCAGAGCTCGAGGGGGTGCAGAGTTGTCAGAGTAGTGCCAGAAAAAGTTAGTATGTCAGAATAGTGTCAGAGACAGTTAGTATTCATGCCAGAACTAGAGGAGGTACAGACTTGTCAGAATAGTGCCAGAGAGAGTTAGTATTCACGCTAGAGGAGGTGCAGACTTGTCAGAATAGTGCCAGAGAGAGTTAGTATTCACGCCAGAGCTAGAGGGGGTGCCGACTTGTCAGATTCGTGCCAGAGAGAGTTAGTATTCATGCCAGAGCTAGAGGGGGTACAGACTTGTCAGAATAGTGCCAGAAAGAGTTAGTATTCAGGCCAGAGCTAGATGGGGTGCAGACTTGTCAGAATTGTGCCAGAGAGAGTTAGTATTCACGGTAGTGCTAGAGGGGGTGCAGACTTGTCACAATAGTGCCAGAGAGACTTAGTATTCACGCCAGAGCTTGTGGAGGTGCAGACTTGTCAGAATAGTGCCAGAGAGAGTTTGTTTTCACACTAGAGCTAGAGTAGTATTCACACTAGAGCTAGACGCGGTGCAGACTTGTCAGAATAGTGCCAGAGAGAGTTAGTATGTCAGAATAGTGCCAGAGAGAGTTGGTATTCACTCTAGAGCTAGGGGAGGTGCAGGCTTGTCAGAATAGTGCCAGAGAGAGTTAGTATTCACGCCAGAGCTAGAGGAGGTGCAGACGTGTCAGAATAGTGCCAGAGAGAGTTAGTATGTCAGAATCGTGCCAGAGAGAGTTGGTATTCACGCCAGAGCTAGAGGAGGTGCAGACTTGTCAGAATAGTGCCAGAGAGAGTTAGTATTTACTCTAGAGCTAGAGCGGGTTCAGACTTGTCAGAATAGTACCATAGAGAGTTAGTATTCACGCCAGAGCTAGAGGGGGTGCAGATTGGTCAGAATAGTGCCAGAGAGAGTTACTATTCACGCTAGAGGAGGTGCAGACTTGTCAGAATAGTTCCAGAGAGAGTTAGTATTCACGCCAGAGCTACAGGGGGTGCAGACTTGTCAGATTCGCGCCAGAGAGAGTTAGTATTCATGCCAGAGCTAGAGGGGGTGCAGACTTGTCAGAATAGTGCCAGAAAGAGTTAGTATTCAGGCCAGAGCTAGATGGGGTGCAGACTTGTCAGAATAGTGCCAGAGAGAGTTAGTATTCACGGTAGCGCTAGAGGGGGTTCAGACTTGTCAGAATGGTGCCAGAGAGAGTTAGTATTCACACCAGAGCTTGCGGAGGTGCAGACTTGTCAAAATAGTGCCAGAGAGAATTAGTATTCATGCTAGAGCTAGAGTAGTATTCACACTAGAGCTAGACGAGGTGCATACTTGTCAGAATAGTGCCAGAGAGAGTTAGTATTCACACCAGAGCTAGAGGGGGTGCAGACTTGTCAGAATAGTGCCAGTTAGAGTTAGTATGTCAGAATAGTGCCAGAGAGAGTTGGTATTCACGCCAGAGCTAGAGGAGCTACACACTTGTCAGAATAGTGCCAGAGAGAGTTTGTATTCACGCTAGATCGAGAGGGGGTTCAGACTTGTCAGAATAGTGCCAGAGGGAGTTAGTATTCACGCCAGAGCTAGAGGGGGTGCAGACTTGTCAGAATAGTGCCAGAAAGAGTTAGTATGTCAGAATAGTGTCAGAGAAAGTTAGATTTCATGCCAGATCTAGAGGGGGTGCAGACTTGTCAGAATAGTGCCAGAAAGAGGTAGTATGTCAGAACAGTGTCAGAGAGAGTTAGTATTCAAACCAGATCTAGAGGATTTGGAGACTTGTCAGAATAGTGCCAGAAAGAGTTAGGGCCTCATTACGACCCTTGCGGAAATCCAAAAACGATGGCGGAAATGCAATACCGCCATCGAATAGCGCTCGGTGCGACTATGACCCGTCACCGCAAAGTACGAAGCCATTAGCGACACCGTAGTGAACGCCAACGCTAACTGCACCAAGCACGCGCGCGCGCGCCATGCCAAACCGTAAATACCACCATGGCGCAAGGGTACGCGAATTCCGACCCTAGCGGACATGTACCTAACGCCATCAAGCACGGCGGAAAGCACCATACCGCCATGGTGAGAAGTACGGCATCGCGAATCAACCGTAAACGGCCCCACTGAGTGCCTGTACTCCACTCCCTGGCCACATTGCACAACCCCTGGCAGGCGCAATGTACTCACACAATGCAACCAGTGAAATCCACAATTCACCCATGCATGCCAACGTAGAAATGCATGCAGGGGCTCAAAGCGCCCCGTGAGTGGGCATCCATGTACGGCATGCCACCATAGCCGTACTGATGCAGCACAGGCATGTGAAGGTACAATACATCAAAATGAAAATCAAGAACACATGACACAAAACAACAGTAGTCCCCCATCGCTTGCCACCAGCGCAAGGCAACATCCAAAACAGCATCCTGAGGGGGACTGCACCAGCCCTGTACTCTTGCCAGTAAACAAACCAACCATCAGCAGAAGCATGTACCACACAAGTTGGCAGAGTGACTGAGCAGCCAGGCTCATCCCAAGAGGGGCCGATGGGAGCTGCAGGGCACAGATGGCATGAATACAGAAGCTATTCCAATGGACATGACCCCAGTCCCCCTCCAACAAACGCACGCAAACACAGGCACCTGTGACCAGCCACATTCTGAACATCCCATCATTCCACCAATCGACCTGGCTGACAGGCACCAGTCGGCCAAAAGCCAATCCCCCGCCCCTGAACAGCACATCATGTAAACAGTCACAATGGCAGCCCCTATCCGTGACCATACTGTGCTACGTAGGCAAACGCGGCCAGTACAGTACCACACAACTCAACTCAGAAGGCGGAACACAATGCAGATCATCTCGCAATACATACCGCCACAAATCGAAAATCGCTACATCACCTGCAAAGAATAACGCAACACGCCAAATATCGGAATACAATTTAAATGCACATCCAAATGACAAAGGCCTCACAGCAATTTGCAAAATAACACCAAAACATCCATCATCACCGAGGGCTGCATCTGCAATAATTGACCAGCTTCCACTTGTGTGACGCCCTGTACCATCATGGCACACAGGGCCTACATCAACGTTCCAAAAGGCAACATGGAAGCGGCAAGAACCGCAGGTCCGTCCCATGAGGCAGGCACTAGTCCAGCTGAAAGGCCGAAATGTTGCACCTAGCCACCAGTACAGCGTAAGGGCATGTGGCCCATTGGCGATCGTCCCATAAGATCGTAATGCTGCTCCACTGATTCACCCGAAGCTGCAGGTGTCGAGAGTAAAAACCATCTGGAGGAGTGGCGTACAGATGGCATCTGCAATAGGGCAGCAGATACCTGTCACCCAAATGAAACACAAATTAACCGATTGCATTACGGGACTCATGATGCATTACAATCTTCATTCAACACACCAAATCCACACCCATATGCATGCTAGCCCACTCCAAAGGAATATACACACCCCTAAATCAGTATTGATTCATAACGAAATCAATCGAGGTAAATACACCATTGGCAACGTCGGTTACTGTGCATGCGTCCGTCAAGACAGAACCCATGACATGGGATTAGCAACGTGCCTAGACACAAGTGTATGAAGGCGCGTCGAGACAGGGAGGATCCGACAAGGGCAGATAGACGTAAGTCCCACTATGGCAGCCTTGCATCACATAGCGCAGGGGAAGGGGATTGATTCAAAAAACCCATGTACATGGCAGACCCTAAATGGAATCATCTGTCCATGCATCCATTCATCATTCCCTCATCCCGCAATGAAAACGCATGAATATTCACTCACATAATATTTGAAACTTCCATCGCGTCTGTGCGTAATGCAGTCTGCAAAAACCACTGTGCTCCTGGCCGGATCTGTAGTGTTGTGAAGCAAGATGGATTTGGGAACGTCCTGCCTTATCGTCCACTACGCTATTGCGCATCCCATTCAATTCATATCATTCATTGCTTGCTCGTTATGGGCCCTGTCCCAAGGTCATTCAACAATAGAACGTTACATTTCCAGGCAGACCTGTGGGCGTCTCCTCACCGCTACTTCGAAACCAAAAATGCTGGCCTTCGAATTCCACACTTGCAACATTACGTCGAAAAGGCTTCTGTGAACGCTTGCATTCACAATTACATCAATGTAGTGCGGCTGTGTGTCATAATGCTAACTGGCTGCAATCACAAATGGGACGCCACGCCCGTCGGTGAAGTTCGTTACTGTGCTGCATGAGGGTCGGCCATCGATCGAGCCCTACATACCACTGACTCTTCACAGGTTTGTAAGCGGCTGCAATCATAGCATGTGTAACAATGGGAGCATAGCATGAAAATCAGTCAAAGTACATCACACTGCCATCGGGATTTGATACATGATTCCTATCCCAAGATGCCATGCGGCCAAATGCAGCCTTACGTGCGGGACGTGCTCGGCCAGAAGGGATTGCATCTGCCACAGATTCATTCAATCAGCACAGGTGGAGGCCATACAGGCCGACAGCACATATATAGCAGACCCAAACCCCTCCCACAACCACTCGCACTCCAAAATGCTACCGGCAGGACTAGCGATGTTGGCCCTGGGGGACCAGATAGCACTGCAAGTGCTACAACTACAAGAAGACGACGAACAACAACAGGTACAACAACCGGGCGCACAGGGGAGACGGAGGAGAAGGAGGAGGAGGAGGGCAAGGCAGGGTCAGCAAGGCCCACAAGCACTGCCACTACCACCACGCAGGCGGCCCGCAATCCCACGCCTCCGAGCTGATCCGTTCAACCTCACTGCTGAGCAGATCCACACCCTCTACCGTTTGGACCGGGACACCATAATCGCCATTGTGGACATGACACATGCTGACCTCGTGAGCATGATAGATAGCCCAACCGCCATCCCACCCCTACTGAAGGTGGTGTCTGTACTCCACTTCCTGGCCACAGGCACCTACCAGCACACAGTCGGACAGTTGCATGGCATCTCACAGCCACTGTTCTCACGGACACTCTTCCAAGTGCACGATGCCCTCCTGAAGCACGCCGACGACCACATCACACTACCACGCACGTACCAGGAGATTACCAACGCAAAAGTGGGATTCCATGCACTTGGCGGCATCCCGGGTTGCATTGGTGCCATCGACTGCACCCATGTTGAATTGGTTGTCCCACATGCCATGGAGGTCCAGTACCGCAACCGCAAACAATATCATTCAATCAATGTGCAAATGGTGTGTGACTCCAACAAGATCTTTATGCATTGTAGTGCCAGATTTCCAGGATCTACCCATGATTCTATGGTCCTGAGGAACACAAGAATACCACGCTACATGGAGCGACACGCAGGGCACAGATCCTGGCTACTCGGTGAGTCTCATTCCATGCATGACATCGTGGCCCATTTGATGCGTCAATGACCTTGCAGGAAGGGGGGGGGCTACTTAGCACTATCATTCCACTGACACCCTTTATTCGTCTCATACAGGTGATGCCGGGTATCCACTGAAGAGATGGCTCCTTACACCAATCCGGAACCCACAGAACCAGCATGAGGAGGACTACAACCATGCCCACTCACGTACCCGTGTGGTCATTGAACAGGCATTCGGCCTACTGAAGGCTCGTTTCCGCAGCTTCAGCAGGTCTGGCGGGGCACTCATGTACAGCCATGAGAAGGTATCTAAGATGGTCATGGTATGTGTCATGCTGCACAACATGTGCATACGTAGGAATGTGCCCATGCCCCCTGACGCTGTACTGCATGCACCTGAAGATGATAATGATGAGGGTGTGGATGTGGAGGCACCTCAAGGAGTCCATGAGGCACAGGATGCACGTGCAATCCGACAGAGCATCATAGATGCATGCTTCTAGCAACCACGCATGGTGCCTATTACATGGAAAGGGGACCTGTGGCACTGTGTGTGTGTAGTACGGGCACATTGTGGACTGTACGCCTATGAGGGCCTCGTACGCAAATATCAATGTCCACACATGTCATTGGATGATAATGAAGTACTGTATTGTTGATGTGATTTGATTTATACACCCTATGGACCCGCCACCCAGTGAAGCCCAACACACCCCCTCCACCCTACTACCTCCCCCCCCAACACCAGTGTCCAAATATGCATGCTGTCCGTGGGTAGACGCTATTGCAAGCCCCCTCTACGGGTATCAGGGGCACCCCTGCCCGTGGAGCGCAGGTTCCTGCCAGATCTGCGTTGGGGGCTGCCCTGGACGGAACTTGCCACGGATGATGACTCTGCCTGCTCGCGTCCATGCATGTCTCTGAGGGTTTGTGAGAGCTCCGAGAGCACACGGCGCACAGCAGCAAGTTCAGCACAGACGTCTTTGGACGTCGCATGCAGTTCCCCCCTCAGGCTCTCGGTGCTTTTCTCCATTTGTGCTCTCAGGCTCTCGGTGCTTCTCTCCATTTGTGCTCTCAGGCTCTCGGTGCTTCTCTCCATTTCTCCCCTGAGGCTCTCACTACTTTTCTCTATTTGTGCCCTGAGTGTCTCGGTGGATGTTTCCATGGCTGCCCTGGAACCCCCGCATTCATTTGCATGGTCCTTGAGTAGCGTGGACACTTCCTGCTGTTGCTCGATCAGCAGGTCGAGGGACTGTTGCCTCTGCTGGGCCATGGACATTTGCGGTGGTGTGACAGGGGGGCTGCTCAACACATGTTGGCTTGGCACAGGACTTGTGGGGGTTGGCCAGTCGTCGTCTTCAGGGTGCCCCTGCGTGGTTTCGTCATGGTGTAGGGGATGGGACATGCAGGGGGATTGGGAAAGGTCATGGATGGTACCTACGTCGCCAGCACTGTTTTCCGTGTCGGAGCATGCTGGCATGACAGCTGTGTCACCTATGGTGCTGCTACCACCAGAGGCAGTGCCATCAGATACGTTCTTTGGGGGGACCTGTGGTGCTGGGGTTGTGGACTTGCTGGCTACTGGGGTGCCTGTTGCAGTCCCCTCCAGTGTGCTGCCACTTGATTCCTGCTGCTGCCGTGTCTTGATCCTTGCACCTGAGGTGGAGGCTCTTGGGACGTTGGTCCTGGCCCTCTTTGCAGGCGTGCTGGTCGGGGTGTCCTGCAGCTCGTCGTTGGTATCGGACCCTGTGGTGGAGTAAAGAGGGGCGAGCGTTAGTTATGGGTCTGTGGGATTTGGAATGGCAACGTATCATATGCATTGGGGTGGTACATGGGGGTGATTTGGGACTGGGCCTTGGAGGTGGTCTCATTTTCGTGTGGATTGAGGATGCATTCATTTGGCTGCCTGCAGTTAGGGGGTGCATGCTGCACATGTAGGGGTTGTTTATGGCATCTTGATTAATTTGTTTATTCTTTCTGACTTTTAGAGGGCGCTGTCAGGGCAAAGTATGTATTGCACTATGGGGTCACATGGTACTGCACATGTTCGTGCTTTGTGGATTTCGCATTGTTTCTCTTGACCAACCTACCTGATTCTCCGGATGTCGGCACTCCTTTCTCCATCCCTCCGACTCCCTCTATGCTCTCCATTCCTATGGTGGAGGCGCAGATATCCTCCCAGGGGGTCAACTTGATGGGCGACTCTGATCCCCCCCCGGTAGCTGTGGCGATGTTCCTGTTCGCAGAAAGTATGCTGCGTACGCGAATCCGCAGGTCGTCCCACCGCTTGCGACATTGCTGTGGCGTGCGGGGTGTTGTCCCCACCGCACTTACGCGCTGTGCCACCAGGGCCCATATGGCCTTCTTGTTGGCAAGGGCCGTCCTGGTCATTTGACTGGAGAAGACGACGGCGGCATTTTCCTGCAGGGTCTCGGTCAGCACGGTCAGTTCCTCTCGGGAGAAGTGGACCTGCCGCTTGCGATCACACGCTTTCTTGGCTACCTTTCCCATATTTATTTTTTTAACTGGTGTTGCTAAGGGGTTGGGATGTGTGTCAGGGTCGGATTTTTAATGGTTGTGTTGGGATTCGGTTTTATAGTTGTGCGGCGTGCTGTTTCCCGTTCCGGCCACATGCTTTTACTTCCGTTTCCGTATATTTACGGTGCCCGCTCATTACGGTGCCCGCTCATTACGGTGTCCGCTCATTACGGTGACCGCTGAGATGGGTGGCGGTATTGCACCTGGTGCAGCGTACGGCGGCGGTAAGGGCCGTTTTGGGGTCATTTCCGCCATCGCAGCCTTTCGGATTCCGCCATGGCGTAATGCTCGTGCCCGATGGGTCGTAATTAGCCGCACTTTGCTCCTTCGTGCAATGGCGGAAACGCTATTTACGCTGTTGCGGTCCGGTCAGTCACTTTCCGCCAGGGTCGTAATGAGGCCCTTAGTATTCACTCCAGAGCTAGAGAAGGTCCAGACTTGTCAGAATAGTGCCAGAGAGAGTTAGTATTCATGCCAGATTTAGAGGGGTGCAGACTTGTCAGAATTGTGCCAGAGAGACTTAGTATTCATGCTAGAGTTAGAGGAGTGTGCAGACTTGTCAGAATAGTTCCAGAGAGAGTTAGTATTCACGCTAGAGGAGTTGCAGACTTGTCAGAATAGTGCCAGAGAGAGTTAGTATTTACGCCAGAGCTTGAGGGGGTGCAGAGTTGTCAGAGTAGTGCCAGAAAGAGTTAGTATGTCAGAATAGTGTCAGAGACAGTTAGTATTCATGGCAGAACTAGAGGAGGTACAGACTTGTCAAAATAGTGCCAGAGAGAATTAGTATTCACGCTAGAGCTAGAGTAGTATTCACACTAGAGCTAGACGAGGTGCATACTTGTCAGAATAGTGCCAGAGAGAGTTAGTATTCACACCAGAGCTAGAGGAGGTACAGACTTGTCATAATAGTGCCAGAGAGAGTTAGTATTCATGCTAGAGGAGGTACAGACTTGTCAGAATAGTGCCAGAGAGAGTTAGTATTCACGCCAGAGCTAGAGGGGGTGCCAACTTGTCAGATTCATGCCAGAGAGAGTTAGTATTCATGCCAGAGCTAGAGGGGGTCCAGACTTGTCAGAATAGTGCCAGAAAGAATTAGTATTCAGGCCAGAGCTAGATGGGGTGCAGACTTGTCAGAATATTGCCAGAGAGAGTTCGTATTCACGGTAGTGCTAGAGGGGGTTCAGACTTGTCAGAATGGTGCCAGAGAGAGTTATTATTCACGCTAGAGGGGGTGCAGACTTGTCAGAATAGTGCCAGAGAGACTTAGTATTCACGCCAGAGCTTGTGGAGGTGCAGATTTGTCAGAATAGTGCCAGAGAGAGTTTGTTTTCACACTAGAGCTAGAGTAGTATTCACACTAGAGCTAGACGAGGTGCAGACTTGTCAGAATAGTGCCAGAGAGAGTTAGTATGTCAGAATAGTGCCAGAGAGAGTTGGTATTCATGCCAGAGCTAGAGGGGGTGCAGACTTGTTAGAATAGTGCCAGAGAGAGTTAGTATTCACTCTAGAGCTAGAGGAGGTGCAGGCTTGTCAGAATAGTGCCAGAGAGAGTTAGTATTCATGCCAGAGCTAGAGGAGGTGCAGACGTGTCAGAATAGTGCCAGAGAGAGTTAGTATGTCAGAATCGTGCCAGAGAGAGTTAGTATGTCAGAATCGTGCCAGAGAGAGTTGGTATTCACGCCAGAGCTAGAGGAGGTGCAGACTTGTCAGAATAGTGCCAGAGAGAGTTAGTATTTACTCTAGAGCTAGAGCGGGTTCAGACTTGTCAGAATAGTACAATAGAGAGTTAGTATTCACGCCAGAGCTAGAGGGGGTGCAGATTTGTCAGAATAGTGCCAGAGAGAGTTACTATTCACGCTAGAGGAGTTGCAGACTTGTCAGAATAGTGCCAGAGAGAGTTAGTATTTACGCCAGAGCTTGAGGGGGTGCAGAGTTGTCAGAGTAGTGCCAGAAAGAGTTAGTATGTCAGAATAGTGTCAGAGACAGTTAGTATTCATGGCAGAACTAGAGGAGGTACAGACTTGTCAAAATAGTGCCAGAGAGAATTAGTATTCACGCTAGAGCTAGAGTAGTATTCACACTAGAGCTAGACGAGGTGCATACTTGTCAGAATAGTGCCAGAGAGAGTTAGTATTCACACCAGAGCTAGAGGAGGTACAGACTTGTCATAATAGTGCCAGAGAGAGTTAGTATTCATGCTAGAGGAGGTACAGACTTGTCAGAATAGTGCCAGAGAGAGTTAGTATTCACGCCAGAGCTAGAGGGGGTGCCAACTTGTCAGATTCATGCCAGAGAGAGTTAGTATTCATGCCAGAGCTAGAGGGGGTGCAGACTTGTCAGAATAGTGCCAGAAAGAATTAGTATTCAGGCCAGAGCTAGATGGGGTGCAGACTTGTCAGAATATTGCCAGAGAGAGTTCGTATTCACGGTAGTGCTAGAGGGGGTTCAGACTTGTCAGAATGGTGCCAGAGAGAGTTATTATTCACGCTAGAGGGGGTGCAGACTTGTCAGAATAGTGCCAGAGAGACTTAGTATTCACGCCAGAGCTTGTGGAGGTGCAGATTTGTCAGAATAGTGCCAGAGAGAGTTTGTTTTCACACTAGAGCTAGAGTAGTATTCACACTAGAGCTAGACGAGGTGCAGACTTGTCAGAATAGTGCCAGAGAGAGTTAGTATGTCAGAATAGTGCCAGAGAGAGTTGGTATTCATGCCAGAGCTAGAGGGGGTGCAGACTTGTTAGAATAGTGCCAGAGAGAGTTAGTATTCACTCTAGAGCTAGAGGAGGTGCAGGCTTGTCAGAATAGTGCCAGAGAGAGTTAGTATTCATGCCAGAGCTAGAGGAGGTGCAGACGTGTCAGAATAGTGCCAGAGAGAGTTAGTATGTCAGAATCGTGCCAGAGAGAGTTAGTATGTCAGAATCGTGCCAGAGAGAGTTGGTATTCACGCCAGAGCTAGAGGAGGTGCAGACTTGTCAGAATAGTGCCAGAGAGAGTTAGTATTTACTCTAGAGCTAGAGCGGGTTCAGACTTGTCAGAATAGTACAATAGAGAGTTAGTATTCACGCCAGAGCTAGAGGGGGTGCAGATTTGTCAGAATAGTGCCAGAGAGAGTTACTATTCACGCTAGAGGAGGTGCAGACTTGTCAGAATAGTTCCAGAGAGAGTTAGTATTCACGCCAGAGCTAGAGGGGGTGCAGACTTGTCAGATTCGCGCCAGAGAGAGTTAGTATTCATGCCAGAGCTAGAGGGGGTGCAGACTTGTCAGAATAGTGCCAGAAAGAGTTAGTATTCAGGCCAGAGCTAGATGGGGTGCAGACTTGTCAGAATAGTGACAGAGAGAATTAGTATTCACGGTAGCGCTAGAGGGGGTTCAGACTTGTCAGAATGGTGCCAGAGAGAGTTAGTATTCACGCTAGAGGGGGTGCAGACTTGTCAGAATAGTGCCAGAGAGACTTAGTATTCACGCCAGAGCTTGTGGAGGTGCAGACTTGTCAGAATAGTGCCAGAGAGAGTTCGTTTTCACACTAGAGCTAGAGTAGTATTCACACTAGAGCTAGATGAGGTGCAGACTTGTCAGAATAGTGCCAGAGAGAGTTAATATGTCAGAATAGTGCCAGAGAGAGTTGGTATTCATGCCAGAGCTAGAGGGGGTGCAGACTTGTTAGAATAGTGCCAGAGAGAGTTAGTATTCACTCTAGAGCTAGAGGAGGTGCAGGCTTGTCAGAATAGTGCCAGAGAGAGTTAGTATTCACGCCAGAGCTAGAGGAGGTGCAGACGTGTCAGAATAGTGCCAGAGAGAGTTAGTATGTCAGAATCGTGCCAGAGAGAGTTGGTATTCACACCAGAGCTAGAGGAGGTGCAGACTTGTCAGAATAGTGCCAGAGAGAGTTAGTATTCACTCTAGAGCTAGAGCGGGTTCAGACTTGTCAGAATAGTACCATAGAGAGTTAGAATGTCAGAATATTGCCAGAGAGAGTTAGTATTCAGGCCAGAGCTAGAGGGGGTGCAGAATTGAACCTGTGATACTTGGGCCCCAGCGGCCCGTCGACGTGGGTGACCCCAAAAGAAGAAGCGGCAGCAGGAGAGAAAGAATCGGCCGAAGCTAAAGACTTTTGTTCCTGGTCTGGATCTTGGATTGTGGGACTGGAAGAAGGGAAACTAAACGAGAGACTGAAAAGGAGAGCAGACGCAACACGTGGGAGACACGTGAAGACAGCCGCAGTAACCGTGTGGGGGTGGCAGTCTCATAATAGACATCTTCACAGTGCAATCTATCCTGTAGCAGCAGTATTCGTAACACCCCAGGAAATAGAATATCCCCAGAATGCCCGCACCCTGCAGCTGCTGCATTCAGAAGACCTGCAGCAATATCTACAAACAGGAAACATGAACGTGCTGCTGCATGGGGGCCTCGAGAACACACAGGGGCCAACACCACATGCACAATCTGCAAGCAAAGGGTTCAAGTTGGGAACAGAGATCTTACACGCTTCTTCAAGCTGGAAAGGGGTGCATCTACTCCCCAAATCCTCAACAAACTTAAGCAAGGGGGCCACATGGCCAGAGTCTGGTTCAGCGGGCAGTGGTCTGGGCGGAACCGCAGATGCTGGAGGACTGAGCTCCACAGCTGGGGGCAATGGTGTGGCAGAACCACAGATGCTGGAGGACTGAGCTCCACAGCCGGGGGAAACGGTCCGGGCAGAACCGCAGATGCTGGAGGACTGAGCTCCACAGCCGAGGGCAATGGTCCAGGCAGAACCTCAGGTGCTGGAGGACTGAGCTCCACAGCTGGGGGCAATGGTCCGGGAGAAGTTACGCTGGTGAAAGCAGGCTGATCCCATAAGAATACATTGGAAATGGCTCTCACAGTCATTCATTCCGGGAGGAGTTTACACTGGTGAAAGCAGGCTGATCTCATAAGAATACTTTGGAAATGCCTCCTACGGTCATTGTCATTCAGTCTGGGAGGAGTTTACACTGGTGAAAGCAGGCTGACCCCATAGGAATACATTGGAAATGCCTCCCACGGTCATTCGTTCTGAGAGGAGTTTACACTAGTGAAAGCAGGCTGATCCATAAGAATGTATTGTAAATGCCTCCCATGGTCATTCTGAGAGGAGTTTGCACTGGTGAGAGCAGGCTGATCTCATAAGAATACTTTGGAAATGCCTCCTACAATCATTCATTCTGGGAGGAGTTTACACTGGTGAAAGCAGGCTGATCCCATAAGTGAACATTGGAAATGCCACCCATGGTCATTCATTGCAGGAGGAGTTTACACTGGTGAAAACAGGCTGATCCCATAAGTATGGGAAATGCCACCCACGGTCATTCATTCTGGGGGGAGTATATACTGGTGAAAGCAGGCTGATACCATAAGTATACATTGGAAATGCCACCCACAGTCATTCATTCCGGGAGGAGTTTCCACTGCTGAGAGCAGGCCGATCCCCTAAGAATACATTGGAAATGGCTCTGATGCTCATTCATTCCAGGAAGAGTCTACACTGGTGAAAGCAGGCTGATCCCCTAAGAATACATTGGAAATGCCTCCCATGGTTATTCCCGGAGGAGTTTACACTGGTGAAAGCAGGCTGATCCCCTAAGACTGCATTGGAAATGACTCCCACGATAATTCCGGGAGGAGTTTACACTGGTGAAAGCAGGCTGATCCCCTAAGAATACATTGGAAATGCCTCCCACGGTTATTCCGGGAGGAGTTTACACTGGTGAAAGCAGGCTGATCCCCTAAGAATACATTGGAAATGGCTCTCACGCTCATTCATTCCAGGAGGAGTTTACACTGGTGAAAGCAGGCTGATCCCCTAAGAATACATTGGAAATGCCTCTCATGGTTACTCCGGGAGGAGTTTACACTGGTGAAAGCAGGCTGATCCCCTAAGACTGCATTGGAAATGCCTCCCACGATAATTCCGGGAGGAGTTTACACTGGTGAAAGCAGGCTGATCCGATAGGAATGTATTGGAATGCCTCCCACGATAATTCGGGAGGAGTTTACACTGCTGAAAGCAGGCTGATCTCATAAGAATGCTTTGGAAATGGCTCTCACGCTCATTCATTCCGGGGGTGTTTACACTGGTGAAAGCAGGCTGATCCCATAAGAATGTATTGGAATGCCTCCCACGGTTATTCTGGGAGGAGTTTACACTGGTGAAAGCAGGCTGATCCCCTAAGACTGCATTGGAAATGCTTCCCACAATAATTCCGGGAGGAGTTTACACTGGCGAAAGCAGGCTGATCCCCTAAGAATACATTGGAAATGCCTCCCAAGGTTATTCCGGGAGGAGTTTACACTGGTGAAAGCAGGCTGATTCCATAAGAATGCATTGGAAATGCCTCCCACGATAATTCGAGAGGAGTTTACACTGGTGAAAGCAGACTGATCCCATAAGAATGTATTGGAATGCCTCCCACGATAATTCCGGGAGGAGTTTACACTGGTGAAAGCAGGCTGATCCCCTAAGACTGCATTGGAAATGCCTCCCACGATAATTCCGGGAGGAGTTTACACTGGTGAAAGCAGGCTGATCCCCTAAGAATACATTGGAAATGCCTCCCACGGTTTTTCCGGGAGGAGTTTACACTGGTGAAAGCAGGCTGATCCCATAAGAATGCATTGGAAATGCCTCCCACAATAATTCGGGAGGAGTTTACACTGGTGAAAGCAGGCTGATCCCATAAGAATGTATTGGAAATGCCTCCCACGATAATTCGGGAGGAGTTTACACTGGTGAAAGCAGGCTTATCCCATAAGAATGTATTGGACATGCCTCCCACGGTCATTCATTCACCGAGGAGTCTACACTGGTGAAAGCAGGCTGATCCCATAAGAATGTATTGGACATGCCTCCCACGGTCATTCATTCACTGAGGAGTTTACACTGGTGAAAGCAGGCTGATCCACTAAGAATGTATTGGGAATTCCTCCCACGGTCATTCATTCAGTGAGGAGTTTACATTGGTGAAAGCAGGCTGATCCCATAAGAATGTATTGGACATGCCTCCCGCGGTCATTCATTCTGGGAGGAGTTTACACTGGTGAAAGCAGGCTGATCCCATAAGAATGTATTGGAAATGTCTCCCACAGTCATTAATTCTGGGAGGAGTTTGCACTGGTGAGAGCAGGCTGATCCCATAAGAATGTATTGGACATGCTTCCCACGGTCATTCATTCACTGAGGAGTTTACACTTTTCCATAAATGTAGCGGAAAAGTGAAGAGTAAAGGAATTTGGCCCATGTTTCTGTTATTCCAACACTGACTCAATGGACTGGGCCGGGATAGTGAAGGGCGACTCCAGGAGCCGCGTCTGAATTCCTGGGAGTATCTGCAAACAGGGGTGTGGTTCGCATCCATGATTGCCCTTTCTATTTCAAGATGGGCTGCAGAGAGGCTCCCTTCAATTATGCATGCATCATTCTTTCCTTTGCAAACTCTCTCTGTGACACGGGCCACTGGAGGTCCAGGGAATGCCACGTCCTTGCAAAGAAAATGTCTTTGACCTATAAACTGAGGTAGGAAATTTAAGAACAAGTGAATTATTACGAAGGCCAACAGTTTGGCTTTGCTAAAAGGAACTTCTTTGGCTGCACAGGCATTCACCCAGGTCCCTGCAGAGAAAGATGAGACGCAGCTTGCGTGCAGATGTTTGGCAATGGGCCCCCACGGTGGGCACCAGGCGGTAACGGTCGACTTGGGTTAATAATAGTTTGCAATGTTTGGCGAAGGTGGACCATGGTTGCTGCTAGTATGGCTATGATCAGCGACGGTGGGCTTGCCTAGCCATGGGGATGGCTATTTCGTGAAGGTGCACCATGGTTGCTGCTAGTTTGGCTATGATTGGCGACGGTGGGCTTGCCTAGCCATGGTGATGGCTGTTTAGTGAAGGTGGACCATGGTTGCTGCTAGTTTGGCTATGATCGGCGATGGTGGGATTGCCTAGCCATGATGATGGCTGTTTAGTGAAGGTGGACCATGGTTGCTGCTAGTTTGGCTATGATCGGCGACGGTGGGCTTGCCTAGCCACACTGATGGCGGTTTAGTGAAGGTGGACCATGGTTGCTGCTAGTTTGGCTATGATCGGCGACAGTGGGCTCGCCTAGCCACGGTGATGGCTGTTTAGTGAAGGTGGACCATGGTTGCTGCTAGTTTGGCTATGATTGGCGACGGTGGGCTTGCCTGCCACACTGATGGTTGTTTAGTGAAGGTGGACCATGGTTGCTGCTAGTTTGGCTATGATCGGCGACGGTGGGCTTGCCTAACCATGGTGATGGTTGTTTTCCGAAGGTGGACCATGGTTCCTGCTAATTTGGCTTTGATCGGCGACTGTGGGCTTCCCTAGCCATAGTGATGGCTGTTTAGTGAAGGTGGCTGTTTAGTGAGGGTGCAACATGGTTGCTGCTAGTATGGCTATGATCAGCGACAGTGGGCTTGCCTAGCCATGGTGATGGTTGTTTAGTGAAGGTGGATCATGGTTGCTGCTAATTTGGCTATGATCGGCGACTGTGGGCTTGTCTAGCCATGGTGATGGCTGTTTAGTGAAGGTCGACCGTGGTTGCTGCTAGTTTGGCTATGATCGGCGACGGTGGGCTTGCCTAGCCATGGGGATGGTTGTTTAGTGAAGGTGGACCATGGCTGCTACTAGTTTGGCTATGATCGGCGACGGTGGGCTTGCCTAGCCACACTGATGGCTGTTTAGTGAAGGTGGACCATGGTTGCTGCTAGTTTTGCTATGATTGGCGACAGTGGGCTCGCCTAGCCACAGTGATGGTTGTTTAGTGAAGGTGGACCATGGTTGCTGCTAGTTTGGCTATGATCGGCGACGGTGGGCTTGCCTAACCGTGGTGATGGTTGTTTTCCGAAGGTGGACCATGGTTGCTGCTAATTTGGCTTTGATCGGCGACTGTGGGCTTGCCTAGCCATGGTGATGGCTGTTTAGTGAAGGTGGCTGTTTAGTGAGGGTGCAACATGGTTGCTGCTAGTATGGCTATGATCAGCGACAGTGGGCTTGCCTAGCCATGGTGATGGTTGTTTAGTGAAGGTGGATCATGGTTGCTGCTAATTTGGCTATGATCGGCGACTGTGGGCTTGTCTAGCCATGGTGATGGCTGTTTAGTGAAGGTCGACCGTGGTTGCTGCTATTTTGGCTATGATCGGCGACGGTGGGCTTGCCTAGCCATGGGGATGGTTGTTTAGTGAAGGTGGACCATGGTTGCTGCTAGTTTGGCTATGATCGGCGACGGTGGGCTTGCCTAGCCATGGTGATGGTTGTTTAGTGAAGGTGGACCATGGTTGCTGCTAGTTTGGCTATGATCGGTGACAGTGGGCTTGCCTAGCCATGGTGATGGTTGTTTAGTGAAGGTGGACCATGGTTGCTGCTAGTTTGGCTATGATCAGCGACGGTGGGCTTGCCTAGCCCCGCTGATGGTTATTTAGTGAAGGTGGACCACGTTTGCTGGTAGTTTGGCTATGATAGGCGACGGTGGGCTTGCCTAGCCACGCTGATGGTTGTTTAGTAAAGGTGGACCATGGTTGCTGCTAGTTTGGCTATGATCGGCGACGGTGGGCTTGCCTAGCCACGGTGATGGTTGTTTAGTGAAGGTGGACCGTGGTTGCTGCTAGTTTGGCTATGATTGGCGACAATGGGCTTGCCTAGCCACGGTGCTGGTTGTTTAGTGAAGGTGGATCGTGGTTGCTGCTAGTTTGGCTATGATCGGCGACTGTTGCCTTGTCTAGCCATGGTGATGGTTGTTTAGTGAAGGTGGACCATGGTTGCTGCTAGTTTGGCTATGATCGGCGACGGTGGGCTTGCCTAGCCACGGTGATGCTTGTTTAGTGAAGGTGGACCATGGTTGCTGCTAGTTTGGCTATGATCAGCGACAGTGGGCTTGCCTAGCCCCGCTGATGGTTGTTTAGTGAAGGTGGACCACGTTTGCTGCTAGTTTGGCTATGATCGGCGATGGTGGGCTTGCCTAGCCACGCTGATGGTTGTTTAGTGAAGGTGGACCGTGGTTGCTGCTAGTTTGGCTATGATCGGCGACGGTGGGCTTGCCTAGCCATAGGGATGGTTGTTTAGTGAAGGTGGACCGTGGTTGCTGCTAGTTTGGCTATGATCGGCGACGGTGGGCTTGCCTAGCCATGGTGATGGTTGTTTAGTGAAGGTGGACCGTGGCTGCTGCTAGTTTGGCTATGATCGGCGACGGTGGGCTTGCCTAGCCATGGTGATGGTTGTTTAGTGAAGGTGGACCATGGTTGCTGCTAGTTTGGCTATGATCGGCGACGGTGGGCTTGCCTAGCCATGGTGATGGTTGTTTAGTGAAGGTGGACCATGGTTGCTGCTAGTTTGGCTATGATCGGTGACAGTGGGCTTGCCTAGCCATGGTGATGGTTGTTTAGTGAAGGTGGACCATGGTTGCTGCTAGTTTGGCTATGATCAGCGACGGTGGGCTTGCCTAGCCCCGCTGATGGTTATTTAGTGAAGGTGGACCACGTTTGCTGGTAGTTTGGCTATGATAGGCGACGGTGGGCTTGCCTAGCCACGCTGATGGTTGTTTAGTAAAGGTGGACCATGGTTGCTGCTAGTTTGGCTATGATCGGCGACGGTGGGCTTGCCTAGCCACGGTGATGGTTGTTTAGTGAAGGTGGACCGTGGTTGCTGCTAGTTTGGCTATGATTGGCGACAATGGGCTTGCCTAGCCACGGTGCTGGTTGTTTAGTGAAGGTGGATCGTGGTTGCTGCTAGTTTGGCTATGATCGGCGACTGTTGCCTTGTCTAGCCATGGTGATGGTTGTTTAGTGAAGGTGGACCATGGTTGCTGCTAGTTTGGCTATGATCGGCGACGGTGGGCTTGCCTAGCCACGGTGATGCTTGTTTAGTGAAGGTGGACCATGGTTGCTGCTAGTTTGGCTATGATCAGCGACAGTGGGCTTGCCTAGCCCCGCTGATGGTTGTTTAGTGAAGGTGGACCACGTTTGCTGCTAGTTTGGCTATGATCGGCGATGGTGGGCTTGCCTAGCCACGCTGATGGTTGTTTAGTGAAGGTGGACCGTGGTTGCTGCTAGTTTGGCTATGATCGGCGACGGTGGGCTTGCCTAGCCATAGGGATGGTTGTTTAGTGAAGGTGGACCGTGGTTGCTGCTAGTTTGGCTATGATCGGCGACGGTGGGCTTGCCTAGCCATGGTGATGGTTGTTTAGTGAAGGTGGACCGTGGCTGCTGCTAGTTTGGCTATGATCGGCGACGGTGGGCTTGCCTAGCCATGGTGATGGTTGTTTAGTGAAGGTGGACCATGGTTGCTGCTAGTTTGGCTATGATCGGCGACAGTGGGCTTGCCTAGCCATGGTGATGGTTGTTTAGTGAAGGTGGACCATGGTTGCTGCTGGTTTGGCTATGATCGGCGACGGTGGGCTTGCCAAGCACCGCTGATGGTTATTTAGTGAAGGTGGACCACGTTTGCTGGTAGTTTGGCTATGATAGGCGACGGTGGGCTTGCCTAGCCATGCTGATGGTTGTTTAGTAAAGGTGGACCATGGTTGCTGCTAGTTTGGCTATGATCGGCGACGGTGGGCTTGCCTAGCCACGGTGATGGTTGTCTAGTGAAGGTGGACCGTGGTTGCTGCTAGTTTGGCTATGATTGGCAACAATGGGCTTGCCTAGCCACGGTGCTGGTTGTTTAGTGAAGGTGGATCGTGGTTGCTGCTAGTTTGGCTATGATCAGCGACTGTTGGCTTGTCTAGCCATGGTGATGGTTGTTTAGTGAAGGTGGACCATGGTTGCTGCTAGTTTGGCTACGATCAGCGACGGTGGGCTTGCCTAGCCATGGTGATGGTTGTTTAGTGAAGGTGGACCATGGTTGCGGCTAGTTTGGCTATGATCGGCGACGGTGGGCTTGCCTAGCCACGGTGATGCTTGTTTAGTGAAGGTGGACCATGGTTGCTGCTAGTTTGGCTATGATCAGCGACAGTGGGCTTGCCTAGCCCCGCTGATGGTTGTTTAGTGAAGGTGGACCACGTTTGCTGCTAGTTTGGCTATGATCGGCGACGGTGAGCTTGCCTAGCCACGGTGATGGTTGTTTAGTGAAGGTGGACCATGGTTGCTGCTAGTTTGACTATGATCGGCGACGGTGGGCTTGCCTAGCCACAGTGATGGTTGTTTAGTGAAGGTGGACCATGGTTGCTGCTAGTTTGGCTATGATAGGCGACGGTGGGCTTGCCTAGCCACGGTGATGGTTGTTTAGTGAAGGTGGATCATGGTTGCTGCTAGTTTGGCTATGATCGGCGACAGTGGGCTTGCTTAGCCACAGTGATGGTTGTTTAGTGATGGTGGACCATGGTTACCGATGACCGACTATGGCTGGCAACCATGGTTTAAGATGGTTGACAATGATTGCCAATATTCTGGGATGGTGAAAGATATAGAATATTCCCATATTACTTGAAGTATTTATTAATCTATAGCGCAGTAGTATATCCACCAAGGATCATGCCACAGAATAAGGCTGTAGCCAGACCATGCTCCCAAACCCTGGAAGCCAAGGGAGAGACAATGAGGCATTTTCTCCCAGAATCAGAATCTGCAAAGTTTACATTTGGGGCGGATCATAACAATCGTATCTGTGATTTGGTAACACAAGTATCCATCAGAACATAACGAGCGGGCCTCTATGATTAGGGACTAATCATGTGATATGACCACTATTGAGCAGAGTCTAGGCTAACAGATTGGATCCTTACATGATATCCAACCCTCCAGACCAGCGATCTTCATCTGCCAACCGATTACAAAAGGGGAAAGACCATATGCAAATCAGGCTTGGTTCCACCACAAAAGGAGCAGTCCAGCCCAAACTGATGGGTCACATCCCTTCTGCATGAGACCACAATCAACCCCAGACATGTTTCGGCCTTGTTGGGCATCATCAGTGAGGAGTAGCTTGGGTCTCTAGGCCCAGCAGGCAGGGACCCACGTCTGGGCATACCCGTCCCACTCGGGGTGACAAAGCAAAAACAAAGAGGTGATGGCTGGAAGGTTTAGAATTAATCTTAAACTCTGGCATTTTCTGGGCAACCCTCCAGATCACCGTTCTTCACCTGCCAAGCCATCACAAAAGGGAAAAGACCATATGCAAATCAGACTTGGTCCCACCCAAAAGGGGCAGTCTAGCCCGAACTGCTAGGTCACATTCCTTCTGCGCGAGACCACAAGCAACCCCAGACATGTGTCAGTTTGTGCTTGTATATGACCCACGATGACTAATAGCCAAACTAACATATCTGTATTTTTTTGTTTTTATCTTCTTTCTTGCTTTTGTCTTTTTCCTCCTGGTTGATTTTACTTTTACTTACTGGATGTATATATTATTGATTAATGATGTAACCAATGATATATTACCCATATTAACATTGTTATTAGAAGATAGAGAAAGCCCAGAGGAAGAGCGCATAACTCGAAACATGTCATGGAAATCTTTTACTGCTGAATCTGTAGAAAGTTTGCTTCTGGGTGGCCTACCATGGTTGGTGCTGGTAGACCGTGGCTGGCAAGCATAGTTTGAGATGCTTGACAATGGTTGCCAGTATTGAGGGATGGCAGACTATGGTTGGCAATGAAGCCAAGCAGAGTGCATGCCCCTTAAATCAGACCGCATCATTTCTGATCGAAATTGACATCACTACTCTTCAAATGGCGCCCAACGCAAAGACATGGCAGTGAAGCCATGCAGCTCCCAGCGTCTATGGCCGCCCTCACCACGGCACATCTCTACCATTCACTGTGGCTCAGACAATAGGGGGGCGGTTCAATCAAAGGGAAAAGCATGGCACACTTAATTCAACTGTTCACCTTCAACACAGAGAACAAAGGTGTTTGTTTATAAGTCATAAAAGTGATTACGAGATCATTGGGTGTATCATGACAAAGGGCCTCATTATGATTTTGGCGGTAGACAAAATCAGGTCTGGGTTCCCAGAATGGGGAATTACCGGGCCATTCCGAGTTCGGAAGGCCTGGTAATTCCTCCCTTCAGGAACCCGGGCCCGGACCTTCCCCATTCCTATTTCAGCCCCCAAAGGGCTGAATGGGAATGGGGGAGGGAGCAAACAACGGGCCGATTACGAGCGGTCCGTTGTTTGCTCCCTCTTCCCCTCGCGGGACCCGGTAAGCATGCCTGGTTTGACCAGGCATTACTTACCGGGTCCCGCGAGGGGAGCTTGTAATGAGGAGGAACGGGTTTAACGGGTCCGCCTCCTTTAGCGAGTCCTGTTAACCCTTTCCGCCTCACTTCTAATGAGGCCCAATATGTGATTACACTTGAAAGAAGTTGACAAACTCTTATAATATTTGTTTTGAAGAGCTTACCAATCAATTTAAAAGTTTTAAAAGTTGTACATGTTATTTGAGAGTTTTAATAAAATCTGAATTTGACTGGTAAATACTATTTGGGAGTTTTAGAACATGTACTAATCTTTCCCAGCCTTTATTTCAATGTAGGCTGATTGCATAACGTTATAACATGGATTGATAAAATTCACACTTTTTCACACAAATCCTATTTTTTAATAACGTTTTTGCTTCCATAACAGTTTTCATTTTTATTGAAAGATTCTAAACCTATAAATCACTATTTATTTATTTTGTAATTTTAGGTAGGCATTTTTATTAAACAATGGCAACCTTTCTTAAAAAAAATACTTATTTTATTCTGATATTGGTTGTAAATACTCAATTTTACACAAACAAAATTAAAATATTCATATCACAAAGTTAAAATTAGCCATAATAAAAGCATTCAAATCATAACTGTAAGGGAAAATTCTCCAGAATGGCTAATTTCCCTTACCTACTGAGTCCCTCAGTAGCTTTGCTGGATTTCTAGGATTTATTTTTTTCACCTGGTCAGAGTGTGAGCCTTTTTTCCCACTCTTACATGTGTTTTAGGCTATGAGTGTACATTTTTGTGTTCATAGATTGTGGAGTCTCACCTACTCCATAGGCATCATCTTTTTACTGTGTGTCAGACAGCACCTTTAGTGGAGTGACACAGGGTTGTCTTTTCGACTTCCCACTGGAAGCTCCATTTTCTGGGACTGACTACTGTCTCCCAGAACATGTAAAGTTGCCATTGACTTTACTAGTCTTTTTAAACATACAGACCCAGCACAAACTATCTTCCGTACTGCAAAGGGTTAATAGTTATCCCTTTTTGTCTGTGTCTCATGGAACATTATTTCGTTCCCTTTTCAATAAGATTTGGCTGGTGGCAGTGGTAACTACCATTTGTTTCCAACCGCAGTCTATGAAAATAGCCTTGGTATTGTTTTAGTCTAAATGAGTAGCTTTGAACTTAAACCCGCTGGACCATATTTACTTTTATACGGTTCCGGCTGCGTTTATTCACCATTTCTTTTTGTAAAGGTCTTTCTCGTGTTTTACTCTGCGCGCCAAACCAGGTTTGGTCCTTTGTTCGCCGTCCTTTGGCAAGCTTCTGCACAGAAGCCCTCCTTAGGCGCCTGAGAGTCTGGGGTGTTCAGGATGTGAGGGAGGGGTTTTAGGCCCCCTGCACAGGGTCTCCTTGGACAACCAAGTTGCACTCTTGTTTGATTGGCTAGGTGACTGTCCGGCCAGGACAGCCACCCTGCTGTGTGATTGATAGCCAGGCTGTGTGAATGGGGGAAAACTGCATAAAAAGCAGGTCTCTGGGACTTGGAAGGCACTGGATCGAGAGAACCGAAGAGAAGCTGAAGGAAAAGGACTGCTGCAACTGCTGAACCTCCCGGTGAAGCCCTGGTGCGGGTCCGAATCTCTGAAACTTCAACGACAGGGAACATCTGCAAAGGAATCTTCTCCCCTTGAGCTGGTGGGAACAACCAGTTCGCCAAACACCAAGCAAGGCCTTCCTCTCCTGGTCGAATTTGCTGTGCACAGCTGCAGTGAACCGGATAGCCAGGAGGACCGGGCCCTCTTTGGGTTTTAAGGAGTGCACCTTTTATTCTTCGCTTTGCTCTGGTTTCTTCCTTGGGCAGTGCAGGACCCTCCAGTATTCCTCTGTCTTGTCAGTCTGACAATGGCTTCAGGAATCGTGAGCCTGCAGGACAAGCCAGGAACTTCTGCCTCAGCTACACCATTCTTCTTCTACTAAGCTACTGTTCAAATCCGGTCGTTCATTCCGTCTGACCGCGGTGAAAGTGTTTGAAATCTTTCGCTAATCCAAGGGCTTGTCCTTCTCTACTCTTTTAAATAACTTTTCGTCCGACCAACTTCGTTCCGAACTCTCGGCAAAGACTTAACCGCAAACTACTCTGAACTGTGTGATCCTGAGCAAAGACTTTGAACCATTAACATTGGCCCGGGCCTATTCACTTGAATCCTAGTTGTAGTAAGCCTTTTCTAGATTGCCTGACTATTTACTCGTTGGTGCTGATTGATTGTTGATAACCTTGTCTTTCCCTCCCTTTTTAAATTGCTGGAGTGCCATTTTGCTCACACTTCATTTTGAGCTTAACTTGTCCAGAATTCATTGGGTGGTGGGTAGTGTATTAAGATTGTGATTTTCTGCTGCTTTACATTAGTGAACTGCTTTACAATTAATGTGCAAATAAATGTATATTCTTTTACTCAGAAACCTTGAGTCAGTGGGCCTCATTATGAGTCCGGCGGTAACCTGCCGGTTTTTCCGGCTTGGTTACTGCCGGACTCGTATTACCATTCCGCCTCTGTGATTCCCGGAATTACCACGGCATTACAACCCCGGTGACCCGGGAATTCCAGAGGCAGAATTCAGTAAATCCCCATTCCCATTGAGTCCCATAGGACTCAATGGGAACGGGGACCATGGAAACACCGGCACCATCTCATGATGGTGCTGGTGTTTCCACGTCCGCCTGCAGGCGGGCGGTGTTAAACCCGCCAGGTCAGACCTGGCAGGAATGACACCTATGCCTGCAGGACTCGAGATCACCCTGTATGGAAACAACGGTGGTGGCGGGTTTAACGCCACTGTTATTTCCATACCGGGTGACTCGTAATGAGGCCCAGTGTTTGCTTGAACCATAGTCATTGCTGTCCTTTGTGTAACTATTGATACTGCTCACTTTACTCTTGAGATAAGTCTGGCTGCTCAGCCATCGCTACCACTTTATCGCTACACAGGCTTACACCAAAGGTGAATTTGTACTGTCACTTGTAGTCTTAATTGCATGTGGTGTTCCCAAAGGGTACGGCATATGATTCTGCCTAACAATAACTTACAATGCAGTCAAACTAAATCTCAAAATCACAACTAGCCATGAAAGATAAAAGAAGAAAAAGGAAAAGAAAAAAAGCAGAAAACACATTAAGACGAGTACATTCCACCAGTGACTACAACCAAGATATTCTTGATGTTAATGGATGTCCAAACTTCGGTGTCCGAGGCCATCATAAGGGTCGCGACAGTCTCCTGACTGCTGGAAAATCGTCTGAAGAGTCTCCTGAGTCTCAGCGGCTTTTCATGAAGAAAGGAGTCCAGGCACAACCTTCTATGGGCAAGCTGCAATTATGCACAACTTCCGCCTTCTTCCCGAGCGCCCTCCTCCAAAATGGCCACCAAGGAGAGAGCTCTAGAGCAGCGACAGCCACCAGCCATTGGTGAATGTTTCTAGGTACTTTGGGATTAGCCCACAAAGGCTTGTCATGAAGAGACAAGGGGCCTCATTATAATTTGTGTGGAATGGGTTTAACGGCGCTGGTAATGGTGCCGGTGACGTTAAACCCATTCCGCACTATTACGAGGTCCCCTCGCTGGACCCGCTCTGGATGTCTGGTTTTTCCAGACGTCCATAGCGGGTCCCGCGAGGGGACCATGGAGCTAACAACGGGCCTGTTCATAATGGGCCCTTTGTTAGCTCCCTCCCCATTCCCATTGAGCGCTAGGAGGGCTTGAATGGGAATGGGGAAGGACCGGGCCATGGTGCCGTGAAGGAGGAAATACCAGGCCATCCACACTCGGAATGGCCCGGTATTTCCCCGTTCAGGGAACCCGGGCCCGGACACGATTTTGGAGGCAGCCATGGCCTTGTTAAGGGCATGGCTGCCTCCAAAGTCGTAATGAGGCCCAAGCTCTATACAGTTTAGTGGAGCTCATCTTGGCTACCTTTCTAAAACAGTTAATGACTTCACTGACTTGGGTACAGTGGTGGAAATGGAAAGAAAAAGGGTGGGGGATCCCACAAGGGCTGGGGTGGGGGCGGAGTTTGGGGGGGAGGCATGGTTAATGGGGGCAGAGCTGGCAGTTAACCTCTGATCAAAGGAAATGTCCAAAATAATAGTTTAAAGCGGCGCTATTTCTTTGATGCTGCTTCTTTTCCAAACTATGGGCCTCATTAGGAGGCTTGTGCTCACGGAATGAAGGGGGCTGGTACGGGACCGTCCCCACTTCATTCCGTGAGGGCTGATTACAGGGTTCCCATTGCGGGACCCGGATCAGATGCCTGGTAAAACCAGGCGTGCTTTCCGGGTCCCGCGAGGGGAAGAAGGAGGTAAAAACGGGACACTTATAATGTGCCTGTTGTTACCTCCAACCCCATTCCCATTGAGCCCTATGGGGGCTCAAATGGGAATGGGGAATGGTTCCTGCAAGGAGGACTTACCGGGTCCTCCTATGTCAGAATGACCCGGTAAGCCCCCATTGCAAGAACCCGGAAAAGGAGCCTGGTTTGGAGGCATCCATGGAGCTAATAGGTCCATGGCGGCCTCCAAACTCGTAATGAGGCCCTATATATCAATTCCACCTTAGACCACTTCCATAGCAATGGCGATGAGTTACTTCACTAAGCGGATAATAGTTTTGACCAGTGTTCCTGAGTACATTTTCTTTAAAATGCACAATATGCATTCCATTTTATTAAAAAAACGTCCCCTTGGGTATTATTCAAACTCTGTGATTTCTGTTCATAATAAGCAATGTTTTCCTTTACTTGAACCACACCCAGCACAACTCCTGCAGCTCCCCCCTCTGAAAGCAGTTGGGTGTCTGCATCGTGTGTGGTGTTATTAGTGGTATTTTTTTATGCAAAGTTTGTCGGATACCTGTATATTTATTTATTTATGCAATGTTTGTCGGATACAGGTATCCGACAAGCATTGCATACATAATTAAATAAATAATGTGGGTCCATGCATCTGACAAACATTGCATAAATAAATAAATAAACTGGGTCGTGGCTGAGTACTGCAACTTCCTCTTGTGACCTCTTGCATGGGGTCACCAGAGGAAGTTACAGATTGCTCACAGCGCTTTTTTTTTCTTCTCCCCAGTGCAGAGCAGGGGTTTGAGGCGGCTGACTCTGGCTGGATCCTGAGATCGGCTACACATCTGCTGGCGGATCTTGGATCCGCTAGTGCCAGTCCTCGCATGTAATGGAGGAACGCTATAGTGCCAGTCCTCGCATCTAATGGAGGAACGCTAGTGCTAGTCCTCGCATCTAATGGAGGAACGCTAGTACCAGTCCTCGCTATAGTGCCAGTCCTCGCATCTAATGGAAAACGCTATAGTGCCAGTCCTCGCATCTAATGGAGGAATGCTAGTGCCAGTCCTCGCTATAGTGCCAGTCCTTGCATCTAATGGAGGAACTCTAGTGCCAGTCCTCGCATCTAATGGAGGAACGCTAGTGCCAGTCCTCGCATCTAATGGAGGAACGCTAGTGCCAGTACTCGCATCTAATGGAGGAATGCTAGTGCCAGTCCTCGCTATAGTGCCAGTCCTTGCATCTAATGGAGGAACTCTAGTGCCAGTCCTCGCATCTAATGGAGGAACGCTAGTGCCAGTCCTCGCATCTAATGGAGCAATGCTAGTGCCAGTCCTCGCTGTAGTGCCAGTCCTCGCATCTAATGGAGGAACGCTAGTACCAGTCCTCGCTATAGTGGCAGTCCTCACATCTAATGGAGGAATGCTATAGTGACAGTCCTCGCATCTAATGGAGGAAAGCTAGTGCCAGTCCTCGCATCTAATGGAGGAACGCTATAGTGCCAGTCCTCACATCTAATGGAGGAACGCTATAGTGCCAGTCCTCGCATCTAATGGAGGAACGCTAGTGCCAGTCCTCGCATCTAATGGAGGAATGCTACTGCCAGTCCTCGCTATAGTGCCAGTCCTTGCATCTAATGGAGGAACGCTAGTGCCAGTCCTCGCATCTAATGGAGGAACGCTAGTGCCTGTCCTCGCATCTAATGGAGGAACGCTATAGTGGCAGTCCTCGCATCTAATGGAGGAATGCTAGTGTCAGTCCTCACAGCTAATGGAGGAACGCTAGTGCCAGTCCTCGCTATAGTGCCAGTCCTCGCATCTAATGGAGGAACGCTAGTGCCAGTCCTCACATCTAATGGAGGAAAGCTAGTGCCAATCCTCGCAGCTAATGGAGGAATGCTAGTGCCAGTCCGCGCATCTAATGGAGGAACGCTAGTGCCAGTCCTCGCAGCTAATAGAGGAACGCTAGTGCCAGTCTTCACCTCGGCTGTTCCATGAACTGTAACCAGGCACATTGAGCGCTTACATTTCAAGCGCCGTTTGCAACATTGGTATTTCGATAGACTCCAATGGAGGCCAGTGTATCGGTATTCATATACGCTGTCCCAGTCATTCCCACTTCACTGTTTTAAGGGCGGGAAAGATGAAGAAGTAACATCTGTACAATGCTCTTTATTGGAAGGGAGCGACCCAGCCATAGGGTGAGGAAAAGCTCTGCACTGCGAGCAAAATTCAGATTCAAGCAGCGCTGGTCATTGCGCTGGACTGGCACTAGCGTTCCTCCATTAGATGCGAGGAATGGCACTATAGCGTTCCTCCATTAGATGCGAGGACTGCCACTAGCGTTCCTCCATTAGATGTGAGGACTGCCACTATAGCGTTCCTCCATTAGGTGCGAAGACTGGCACTAGCTTTCCTCCATTAGCTGCGAGGACTGGCACTACCGTTCCTCCATTAGATGGGAGGACTGGCACTATAGCGTTCCTCCATTAGAAGCGAGGACTGGCACTAGCGTTCCTCCATTAGATGCGAGGACTGGCACTAGCTTTCCTCCATTAGCTGCAAGGACTGGCACCAGCGTTCCTCCATTAGATGCGAGGACTGGCACTAGTGTTCCTCCATTAGATGCGAGGACTGGCACTATAACATTCCTCCATTAGATGCGAGGACTGGCACTATAGCGTTCCTCCATGAGGTGCAAAGACTGGCAGTAGCGTTCCTCCATTAGATGCGAGGACTGGCACTAGCATTCCTCCATTAGATGCAAGGACTGTCACTATAGCGTTCCTCCATTAGATGTGCGGACTGGCACTAGCGTTCCTCCATTAGATGCGAGGACTGGCACTAGCATTCCTCCATTAAATGCGAGGACTGGACTTATAGCGTTCCTCCATTAGATGCGAGGACTGGCACTAGCGTTCCTCCATTAGATGCGAGGACTGGCACTAGCGTTCCTCCATTAGATGCAAGGACTGGCACTATAGCGTTTCCTCCATTAGATGCAAGGACTGGCACTATAGCGTTCCTCCATTAGGTGCGAAAACTGACACTAGCATTCCTCCATTAGATGCGAGGACTGGCACTAGCGTTCCTCCATTAGATGCAAGGACTGGTACTATACCGTTCCTCCATTAGATGCGAGGACTGGCACTAGCGTTCCTCCATTAGATGCAAGGACTGGCACTATAGCGAGGACTGGCACTAGGGTTCCTCCATTAGATGCGTGGCTATAGCGAGCACTGGCACTAACGTTCCTCCATTAGATGCGAGTACTGGCATTATAGCGTTCCTCCATTAGATGCAAGGACTGGCACTATACCGTTCCTCCATTAGATGCGAGGACTGGCACTGAAAGGGGCCCCTAGGGGCCCCTCACGATATGGAAACAAGGCAATAAACATACACGAAAGGATGCGCCAGACACGAGGTTCAAATTCCCAATGCTAGGGTTTATTGCAAGCAAAAATAGTCCCAATTGGCCAACTGTGGTCTCACGCCCCCTGACGTGAGTTTCCTAGACCTCGAGGGACGCAAGAGAGCAAATTACGTACATCAGTTACATATATACAAAATGCATATCATACAATCAGTTATGTCATGTTTAACACCCCCCTTTATTAAGTTTCTTTGAACTCGGGATGACGATTGACATATCCGACAAGTATGACGATTATGACATTTTCGATGTCTATTCTAGTAACAATGTGCAATTAGAAAGTGCGGAGGCATCTTCTAGTTGTTGAACAGAACACAGTGGTTCTGTTCTTGGAAGCAAGCTGCACACGGGGGAAGAGTCACATTCCAAGCTTTGCTATCTATGAGGTACTATTCGTGTCCTGGGAGCCGACACGCTCTAAAGGGTTTTTGCAAAGGGGGGCCGTAAGAAGAGCATTATTCAAGACTTTAGCTGCTTTATTCTAACATATTCTACCACAGTACGAGACTGGCTGGCAGCTGTGAAATGATTAAATGCCCTGCAGCTCTCCCTCAAGGCTACAGAGAGGGAGAGTGGGCATTCCTTTCTGGGCTACTCATGAGGAGTTTCAACAAACTCCTCAGTCCCGCGACCTTGCCCTTTCATATTCAGACAACAATGTTAACAGTTGAGCAGAGTAAGCAGAATTCGCAAGAATTGCAAGCTGCAAAGCAGTTTTAGACAGAAAGCAATGAGCAATGGTTAACAAGCAAAATGGCGATTCTTGCTACGGTTAACACGGCCGCTTGTTGGTCAAGCATAGCAGTCTGTATTTCTATAATTCTGTGAATAAGACGGTTGGCCTTCGGCCATCAAGATACGTCTATCATCCAAATGAAGGGTATTCACTTTTCCAGATTGACAAACCCTCCTTTTGGCCGTATGCCAAACGTCTTATTCATTCATTGTATCCTCCTCTGATGAGGACAAGTCTGGGGTATCTATGTCTGAACTTCTCATGCTATCATGAGCATCGTCTTCATCATTAATGTCTATAGCCATGAATTGTTTTACTGTTTTTGTTTCATCAGTGTCTCTGTTATTTCGGTCATGCGTTTGTTTTCCTCTCGACACCATGTGCATACATCCCTTAGTACATCCCTCAGTTGTTTCAGTGCAAACTATTGGTAGGCATTGTATGCAACAGCAACATGTTATGAATATACCAAGTACCACCATGAGTATCGAAATGAACTTCCATCCCCAGGACCGCAATAGTCCCCACAACCAGGATCCTATCCCCCAACCCCCTTCTTCAGTAGAGAGTGTGGAACTTAAGACATGTAATTTCCGGATTGCTTTAAATATCGTAGGGGAGTCATCATCTATATACACACAGCATGCAGTTTTTATGAGTTTGCAAACTCCCCCACGATCAACTAATATTATATCGAGAGCCATTCTGTTTTGTAGTGCCATTAGTCTTATTCTTTTCTCTTTTAACGTCATATTCAATAAAATATCCATTGTTGAATCTATTGTATTTTTTAATATTCTATACAGTTTTCTTATATTATAGGAATTTTCTATTTGGGACAAGAATGGTATAAACGATTTGGCTATATCTATTGCTATCATTCCATCCTCGGTACTCCTTTGAGTTCTACTTTTTGTTCGTCTGGCTACTTCTGCTGTTTCTAAGAGGAACACTCCTGGAAACAGTAGACCTAGGAAGCATGTACCTCTCCAGTTCCTAGGTAAACATGGATATGCTTTTGCCCCACATATAAAGTAAACAGGGTCCCCTACGTACACTGGTTCTATTTCGTGCTTTAAAACCACTGTGTTCAGGCAGCTGCTAAATGTTCCTACTTTATAGGGACCTTTTTTCTTTAAACATAGGGGCGCAGTTTCGGGGCTGTGATTCACTGTATAGGCAGGGGGCACAGCATCTTTATTCCATTCATCCCTCATTCGAAATGTCATTACTGATGTTTCTTCTGCTGGCGGGGTTGGTTTATTCTGCCTATGTAATCTATCTAGTCTTGTCTTTCGTGTATTCTTCCTCATGGGATCTGGTGAAAACACGCGAGCTTTGTGGAATATGGAACAACCCACAGGTCTCATGATCACTTCCTCAAATTCATTTATATTGGTCTCATCTAGCTGACCCGTATTACTCTTGTTCCATTTCCCAAAGAACATTGCACTCAACGATGCTTCACATGAATAAACCAATGGTAACGGTTGTACATACCAGCCTATCCCTTTCCCACCGTGCTGCGGTAAATGGGCACAAACCCAGCAATCTTTTTTCTTTAAAACCGCATGGGTCATGTTCATGATGAGCAACAATGTATTGTTGCCATATCCTTCTCTATGACTTTCTTCCATTGGGGACAAATTACCAGTGATTACATAAACTCGGCTTTCAGTAGCTGCTTTTGGCAAAAGTGTTTCTAATGGGTGCGCGGACTCCAGGAACCATAGTGTCATAGCTGTTATTGTTGGTACTACCATACTTAAGAAACACAGAACCAATGTCCAAATCAGTACCTTATTCCTTTTACCATGCTTTTTCCCTAAATGTACAGTCTCTAAAACTATCATCTTTTCAGCAGAGGTGCAGGAGGAGGCTGAAACCGGTCTTGATTTGTTCTTCATCGTCCTTCTTCTTGCTGCCAAAGTTCGTCGCAAATGTCTCTCATTCATGATGCTAGAAAAGTTCAACGAAAATGTCACAGTTCAATTCTGCCAGCCCTTTCACAGCCTAGATCACTTATCCACTCCGAGCAAAATTAGTTTGTTCTTTCTCCCACTGCTCAGACGATTTCTGAACAGTTCTTTATTGATAGAGTACTATGTGCATCCAGCTTGTCCCGCTCTGGCTTAGGACACATGTACTCTATCAGCCTTAGTACTTATGTGCGTCCAGCTTGTCCTGCTCTGGCTCCTGACACATGTACTTTTTTTATATGCGCACCGAGGAGCCATGAGTCTTGAATTGTCCGACTTGCACAACTCTCACACTTCTCTCCTCTACGCCCCTGGTTCCTACTCCATCCGTGAGTGGAACCAAAAGCAAAAGAAAAGCACCAAAGATCTGTGGATCACTTTGCCTGTCGAGGCCGCAAATTATAGCTTTTCACGCCTGGTATTGTATGATCCGTGAATAGTGCCGTTGCACTTCCAGTATCAGGCTCAGTGTCAGCCTGCGGCACAATGATGGGTAGCGATGACCGCCGTGGCAATGATGTAGTTTCTTTCTCTGGCCTTGGTGCGTTTGCAGAAACTGGCGGGTGCCAAAGGGGTACACGTGTTGTTTCTGCTGGTGTTTGCAATGCAGAGTTTGTGTCGCTCGGCAGTGATGTTGTTTCTGCTGAGCAACGTTGGGGCACTTTTCACCCTTTCCCCTTTCTGGCAGCATCCTCAGGCTCTGTTTCGAGTTTCACTTCTCGCTTGGGCTTTGTTTCAACTTTCACTTCTCGCTCAGGCTGATGCTGTGGCAGTGGTCTGGCAACAGTTTCTTTCATTTCCGAGACCGTTTCCTTTCTCTGGTCGTTGGAAGTTGTCAGCAGTCCTGGGAATCTTTTGGCATGTGTCGCATGGATCCATGCCTTGCGTCCGTCCACTCGAATGGCTGTTTGCGTTGCCAAAAGTACTTGGTAGGGGCCACGCCACCTGGGTGCTAATGCTGTCTTCCGCTCAAAGTTCTTAATCAGGACCCGGCTTCCAGTTCCAGGCTCCAGCGAGTGCCCCGGTCCGGTGTATCGCACTGGTAACGCCTCATGCACCTGCTGATGAATCAAACGCAATTTCTGCATTAAAAGGCCACAGTACGTGCTTAATACAGGATGCTCGACCTCACATAATCTTTTGGGCTGCGGTGCGCACCATACATTTGCCGGTCTCCCCATTATAATTTCATAGGGTGAGAGCCCAGTTTTAGCCTGCACAGACGTGCGCATGCACAATAGTGCTAGGGGTAATGCATCCACCCAACTCAACTTGCTCCCAGCACAGATTTTAGCTATCTTTGACTTTAAGATACCGTTATGTCTCTCAACAATCTCGGCAGAACTGGGATGCCTGGAACTGTGGAATCGTTTCTCTATCTGTAGACCTGCACAGATCTGTAGTACTACTGCGCCCACAAAGTGTGGGCCATTATCTGACCACAGGACACGGGGCAGCCCGAACCGGGAGAAATACTCTTTCAACATTACTTTTGCTTTTGACATGGCAGTGCAGTCTTTTAAAGGATATGCCTCCACCCACTTGCTAAATGCACAAATCACCACTAACACATATTTGTAGTTCTGGCACCTTTCCATTTCTATGAAATCAAAATGGATAACCTCAAATGGCATGGAGGGTGGGCCAAAACTACCTACTGGAGTCACGGTTCCCTTCCCTACATTGTGTTGCAGGCACGTAATACAATTCTGCACTAGCCTTTCTGCATTCTTTTTAATGTGCTCATTTGTCTATACTGTGGATAAATGCTGTACCATCTTCTTCGCGCAAATGTGGGTAGGGCTATGTGCCATTGTAACCATTGCGGTTACGTAACAATTTGGCAACATCCAGTTCTTGGTCTCTTTGTCCACCCAACATCCTTCCAAATCTAACTCAGCAGAGCCCTCAGCCCACCCCTGAATCTCTTCGGTCGTGGCCTCAGCCTGCATTTCTTTGACTGTGGCAACTCCATTCTCTATCATACAAGGTACTTCCTCAGTCTGTACTGTCATCATTTTATTTCCCAAATCTGTGGCTGTTTGTTTTGCAATCCTGTCTGCAAATGCTTTTCCCTCGCCCATTTTACGTGTAACTTTTTTATGTGCCTCGCATTTCACTATAGCTAAGCGCTTCGGAAATGTGAGTGCAGACAACAATCGCACAATCAAAGGCCCATGCTGAATCCTGGCCCCATGTGATGTCAAGAAACCCCTCTCAGCCCAGAGTCGGCCAAAGTTATGAACCACGCCAAAAGCGTACTGGCTGTCAGTATAAATATTCACGTTCACATTCTCAGAGAGTTCACAGGCTCGAGTCAGTGCTATTATTCTGCGGCTTGTGCTGAATTGTAGGGTATTCTTCGGCTTTCTACAACACTCTCTATTGTAGTAATTGCATATGCGGCCGTTGATGTGCCATCAGGTATTTTAAAACAAGAGCCGTCACAAAACAACTCCCCATCTGGCTCTTTCTGTGGGATGTCGCTCAAGTCAATTCTTCCCTTTGTTTCTTCTTCAGTGACCATTAAACAATCATGGGGTGGTGATTCGTTGTCACCAATTTCTGCTATGGGCAGTGGCATTAATTCTGCAGGATTTAATGCGCTACACCTCATAATTTGGATGTGTCGTGCAAACAAGATGAGCTCATATCTTGTTAGTCTGGCAGAAGTGAGGTGTTGCGTCTGTGTTCTATTTAATAGAACGTCTATAGCATGTGGCACCATCAGAATTAAAGTGTACCCCAATACCATTCCTTCCGTTTGTTTCACTAACGCAGCAGCCGCTGCAACAGATCGCAAACATTGTGGTAGTGCGCGCGCTACAGGGTCCAGCGCGGAAGAATAATAGCTGCACGGCCTATTTCGTCCACCTTGTTCCTGTGTCAAAACCGCCAATGCACATCCTTCACTCTCACTCACAAATAGTCTAAAGATCTTTTTATAGTTAGGAGTGCCTAAAACTGGCGCAAAACACAATGCAGCTTTCAATTGCTCAAACGCTTTCTGACATTCCTCATCTCACTGTAAAGGCATCACTGCATCCTTTTTAGTTAATTTTATCATCGGCTTCACAATCAACGCAAAATTACTGATCCACTGCCGACAATAAGAGGCCATGCCTATTACAGCTCTCACTCCTTTTTGAGTTTTTGGAATAGGCATACTAGAAATACTTTCTATGCGTTCTGGTGTTAATCTTCTCCCTTCTTTCGAAAGTAGGTAACCCAAATAAGGCACCTCCTTTTGATTATACTGGAATTTCTTCAAACTCGCCTTGTGACCATGGGTCGCTAGGTGTGTCAATAGTAATGTAGTACTTTCTTTGCAGATCTCTTTCGTGTCAGCAGCTAGTAACAAGTCATCTATGTACTGCAAGAGTACGCAACCTTCGGGTAATTCTAACATGACTAGCTGCTCTTTTAACGCTCTGCTGTAAATGCTCGGGCTTTCTGTGTATCCTTGTGGAATGCGTGTGAATGTGAATGATCGACCTCCTAGAGTGAACGCGAACAGATATCTACTGCTTTTATCCACTGGAATGCTAAAGAACGCGTTCTTCAAATCAACTACACTCAAGTATTCTGCAGTGGCCGGTATCATTGTCAGTATTGTTGTGACATCTGGGACCAAAGGGAATTGTGGGTCTACCACTTTGTTCAATGCGGGCAGATCAATTATGAAACAATAGGGTACTTCATTGCATCCGTTCTTGTAAACTGGAAGAATCGAGCTGTTGCACGTGCTACCTGCAATTTCTTCAACCACCCCCAATCTCACCAGTCAGTAACAATACTCTTTAATCCCTTCTGACCTTCAACAGAAATTTTATACTGGGGAATTTGTGGTAATGTAACACCTTCTTTCAAAGTTATTTTTGCTGGCTCTATTTTCAAGCCTCCTACATCGTTATCATGCATTGCCCACAGACAGGTTGGTACTCCACTTAGCTCTTCTGGTAACGCTTTTGACATAAATTCTGTCACCGGTGCATCGTGAGGCCAAATCGTGAGGGACACCCCATCTGCTGTACAATGTATAACTGCCCCCAATTTTCTCAACAAATTTAATCCTAGCAAGTTCTCCCCACAATTTTCTGTCAGAAGAAATGGACACTGTTCCGTAAATGGTCCTATTGTAATTGGGACAGCTTCGGACATGGGGTTAATTACTGGTGTACCTGCGAACCCTACAGAAACATTCTTTTGCCCTGACAGTGGGATCTCCTGAACCAAGTGGTTGTCTATCGAACACTTCTGTGCCCCTGTATCTACAAGGAAACGGTGCTCCTTATTCCCGACTCTCATTTCTACCTAGGGTCCTCTCTGATTCACGGGAATAGACACTGGTTCCGACCCCTGCCGTGGGCTGTCCTATTGTGAAAATTGTAACGCTCACCTGACTCCCACGGAGGGGCTGGCCTGGTTCGCGCTGCTGTGACCTCTTCTAAGCTGATGCGCAGGGTTCGGAAGACGGACTGGACCGGGCCCCCAAATCTGGCTTGTCTGGCTTGCAGAAGTATCCTTCTGTAGGCAAAAATAGGGGATTTACTGTCTGCGGGGTAATGCAATCGGCCTCCCACTTTCCCCTCTCGCCCTCCTCGAAACCCTTCTGTGATTCCCCGTAGTGTCTCACCTTAGGGTCTGGAAGGACGAGCTCTCCATCCTGCTTCTGATGCAGGGGCGCGTTGGTATCCAGTTACTTCACTGGATTTTCAGATTGGTGAGAACCAAACTTGCTTGGCTTCCAGGTAAGTTTTTTGATAAGAGGTTCCCCTTGTGTCCATGCATTAATGTACTAATGCTAGTGTCTTTTTCCCCATAGGGGCCGGGGTACGGAATGCCGGGGAACAGGCACCGACCCGAGATGAGAGGTGAAATCCTTGTAGAAATCAGGTAAGTCTTTAATGAGCGTTTTTTGGTAATGTCTTTTCATTCGCTCATTAACGCTGATGTCTTTTTTTCCCCTTAGGGGCCGGGGTCCGGAAATGCCAGGATGCGGCGCGGACCCGAAATGAAGAGGGAATGAATCAACAGGTAAGTCTTAACATGGAGATTTAGCTTTCCTTATTCCCTTCTCTCTCTCACCTTTTGTTCTTGTCTTTTTCTCCCTAGGCGCTGGGGCGTGACTGCGAATCCGGATGATCGCTGCTGAACATGGAGGCGCCCTGTAAAGGTGAGTGGAATGCGGCGCTGCTGTGATCGACGTGATGAGCTTTTAAATAAAAGTCTTCCTTTTCAGGATTGTCGGCGAGATGTCTCCGGGATGCGGATTTAGCAGGTAAGGACTTTTCCTTCTTCTGTTCTCTTCTTCTCTTCCTTTGCAGGTGATCCAGGATGCTGGCAGGCGTGGCAGAAGTCAGGATGCAGGAGCAGACACGGTGAGCGTCCAGCTGCTAGATGCAGAACAACGCGAAGCACGTGTGGCTGTTCGGGTGGGGTTTAAATAGCCTTGGAAGAAGTTCCAGGTATGTATCCTTCCTCCAATCAGCTATGTATCCTTCCCCGACCACGCCCAGATGGTAAATTAGTCCCACAGGTAAAGTAGTTCCTTTCAGGCCTCAAGGAGGCCGGGATCCTGCAGCATGGTCTGCATCAGGTAAGTGCACCCAAGCACTCCCAAAATGAGCCTGGCGCCTATGGCGCCAGGACTGATGTCTTTTATGAGCCTGGCACCATAGGCGCCAGGACACTGTCCAAAGGGCCCCTATATGGGGTTGCTGGGTCCTTCCTTGGGGACTGGATATCCGCTTTCGGGGACGCAGGGCTTGAACCGGCTCCCCGGGAGCGGGCATCATGACAGCACTCCCCGCTAATGCCCCTCCCAAGGTTGTTCCCTCTGGGGGTTTTGGTTTGTCTGGGAAGAGTCGGTGGAATTTCCTGACTAATCGAGGTGCATGCACATGGTCGCTGGGTTCCCATGACCTCTCCTGAGGTCCGTACCCCTTCCAATCAATTAGGTAGAACAGTTTTGACCTAAACATTTTTGAGTCTAAAATGTTCTTCACTTCGAATTCGGGCTCCCCATCTATTAGAATAGGGTCTGGAGGTTTGAGTAGTCGTGTTCCGGGTACCACTGGTTTCAGAAGTGACACATGAAAAACAGGGTGAATTCACATACTAGCTGGTAAATCAAGTTTAACAGCCACTGGGTTAATTATTGCCGTAATAGAATAAGGTCCCAGATATTTTGGGTTAAAAGTTCGAGGCCCTTTGAGTGATAAATGTCTGGTAGCTAACCACACTTGATCCCCAATCTGATACGGAGGTGCTTCACTCCGATGTAGATCAGCATTCTCCTTGTATTTTCTCTTGGCTTGTTGTAAATGCGTAGTTGCCTCTTTGAAGGCTTGGGTAATTGTAGAATGCAGATGTTCTACTGCAGGCATTCCGAGGTTCTGAGGTGAGTCAAGGTTTGAGGTTCGAGGGTGATGCCCAAACAAAGTATAAAAAGGCTGTGACCAGTTCCAGAGTGTACCGAATTATTATATGCGTATTCGGCTATCCAAAGAATTTCTTTCCAGTTGCTTTCAGATTGCTGTAACATACACCGTAAGTACTGCTCAAGGGTCTGATTTGTCCTCTCGGTCTGACCATCGGTCTGAGGGTGGTGACTGGTCGATAATCTTATGTCGATCTGCGCCATTTGACAACATTTGCGCCAGAAGTGGGAAATGAATTGGCTTCCCCGGTCAGAGATTAGTATAGATGGGAATCCATGTAGCCGAACAATATTTTCGAGGAATTCTTTGGCTAGGACAGAAGCTGAAGGTAAACCTTTCAAAGGAATAAAGTGGGCCATTTTGGAAAACAAATCCACAATTACCAGAATAGTATTGTACCCCGAACAAGGAGGCAGGTCCGTAATAAAATCCATTGATAGGGTGTGCCAGGGTGCTGGCGGTATGTCTAGAGGATGAAGGAGACCGGCTGGTCTTTTCTTTTGACTTTTATTTTGGGCGCAAACACCACAGGACATCACAAAAGATTTAACATCTTTTCGGCAAGAGGGCCACCAAAATTGTCGTTTCACCTTTTCCTCTGTCTTGGCAATACCGGGGTGTCCCTCTATTAATGTATCATGATAACCGGAAATAACTAGTTTGTGTAATTCCTTATGTGGAAGGAATAAGCGTCCTTGGAAATAAGGTAAACAATTATCTATAGTAAAGTCTGATCCCTTTTGTATCCAATCCTGTAAGGTTGAAGCACTTCCCCTCACGCAAGCATTAACCCACGCCCCAACCACAGCTCGAGCCCTCCCACAAGCGCAGACCGCAGACGCACAATTTCCCAGCACCCAGGAAGGCCCTTCACAGATGCCACCTGTGTCACTTGTCCCATCCGCACCTCCCGCTCCAGAAACAGAGTGGAGGACACCGAGGGGGAAATGGGAATATTTTTGATCCACTGCCAAACACGTATTATAGCCGCAGCGGTGACTACACCTCGGACGATGTGTTATTTTTGTCATGATGCCCGCTCCCGGGGAGCTGGTTCAAGCCCTGCGTCCCCGAAAGCGGACATCCAGTCCCCAAGGAAGGACCCAGCAACTCCATATAGAGGCCCTTTGGAGTAAGCAGAATTCGCAAGAATTGTAAGCTGCAAAGCAGTTTTAGACAGAAAGCAATGAGCAATGGTTAACAAGCAAAATGGCGATTCTTGCTATGTTTAAAATGGCCGCTTGTTGGTCAAGCATAGCAGTCTGTATTTCTATAATTCGGTGCATAAGACGGTTGGCCTACGGCCATCAAGTTACTTCCGTCATTCAAATGAAGGGTATTCACTTTTCCAGATTGACAGCACTAGCGTTCCTCCATTGGATGCAAAGACTGGCACTAGCGTTCCTAAATTAGATGCGAGGACTGGCACTATAGCGTTCCTCCATTAGATGCGAGGACAGGCACTAGCGTTCCTCCATTAGATATGAGGACTGGAACTAGCGTTCCTCCATTAGAGTGAATGGCCCTAGTGATGCGAGGACTGGCACCAGCGTTCTCCCATTAGATGCGAGGGCTGGCACTAGCGTTCCTCCATTAGATGCGAGGACTGGCACTATAGCGAGGACTGCCACTAGCGTTCCTCCATTAGATGCGAGGACTCGCACTAGCGTTCCTCCATTAGATGCAAGGACTGGCACTATACCGCTTCTCCATTAGATGCGAGGACTGGCACTAGCGTTCCTCCATTAGATGCAAGGACTGGCACTAGCGTTCCTCCATTAGATGCAAGGACTGGCACTATAGCGAGGACTGGCACTAGCGTTCTTCCATTAGATGCAAGGACTGGCACTATAGCGTTCCTCCATTAGATGCGAGGACTGGACTTATAGCGTTGCTCCATTAGATGCGAGGACTGGCACTAGCGTTCCTCCATTAGATGCGAGGACTGGCACTATAGCGTTCCTCCATTAGATGCGAGGACTGGCAATAGCGTTCCTCCATTAGATGCGAGGACTGGCACTAGCGTTCCTCCATTAGATGCGAGGACTGGCACTAGCATTCCTCCATTAGATGCAAGGACTGGCACTATAGCGTTCCTCCATTTGATGCGAGGAATGGCACTATAGTGTTCCTCCATTAGATGCGAGGATAGGCACTAGCCCTCCATTAGATGCGAGGACTGGCACTAGCGTTCCTCCATTAGATGCAAGGGCTGGCCCTATAGCGTTCCTCCATTAGATGCGAGGACTGGCACTATAGGGTTCCTCCATTAGATGCCAGGACTGGCACTAGCGTTCCTCCATTAGATGCGAGGACTGGCACTAGCATTCCTCCATTAGATGCAAGGACTGGTAGTATACCGTTCCTCCATTAGATGCGAGGACTGGCACTAGCGTCCCTCCATTAGATGCAAGGACTGGCACTATAGCGAGGACTGGCACTAGGGTTCATCCATTAGATGCGGGGCTATAGCGAGGACTGGCACTAGCGTTCTTCCATTAGATGCGAGTACTGGCATTATAGCGTTCCTCCATTAGATGCAAGGACTGCCACTATACCGTTCCTCCATTAGATGCGAGGACTGGCACTATAGCGTTCCTCCATTAGATGCGAGGGCTGGAACTATCGTTCCTCCATTAGATGGGAGGACAGGCACTATAGAGTTCCTCCATTAGATGGGAGGACTGGCACTATAGCGAGGACTGGCACTAGCGTTCCTCCATTAGATGCGAGGACTGCCACTATAGCGAGGACTGGTACTAGCGTTCCTCCATTAGATGCGAGGACTGGCACTAGCGTTCCTCCATTAGATGCGAGGACTGGCACTATAGCGTTCCTCCATTACATGCGAGGACTGGCACTAGCGTGCCTCCATTAGAGTGAATGGCTATAGTGATGCGAGGACTGGCACTAGCGTTCCTCCATTAGATGCGAGGATTGGCACTATAGCGTTCCTCCATTAGATGCGAGGACTGGCACTATAGCGAGGACTGGTACTAGCATTCCTCCATTAGATGCGAGGACAGGCACTATAGCGTTCCTCCATTAGATGCGAGGACTGGCACTATACCGTTCCTCCATTAGATGAGAGGACTGGCACTAGCGTTTCTCCATTAGATGCGAGGACTGCCACTATAGCGTTCCTCCATTAGATGCGAGGATTGGCACTATAGCGTTCCTCCATTAGATGCGAGGACTGGCACTATAGCGAGGACTGGTACTAGCATTCCTCCATTAGATGCGAGGACTGGCACTATAGCGTTCCTCCATTAGATTCGAGGACTGGCACTATAGCGAGGACTGGCACTAGCGTTCTTCCATTAGATGCAAGGACTAGATGCGAGGACTGGCACTAGAGTTCCTCCATTAGATGCGAGGACTGGCACTATAGCGTTCCTCCATTAGATGCGAGGACTGGTACTATAGCGTTCCTCTATTAGATGCAAGGACTGGCACTAGCGTTCCTCCATTAAATGCGAGGACTGGCACTATAGCGAGGACTGGCACTAGCATTCTTCCATTAGATGCGAGGACTGCCACTATAGCGAGGACTGGTACTAGCGTTCCTCCATTAGATGCGAGGACTGGCACTAGCGTTCCTCCATTAGATGCGAGGACTGGCACTATAGCGTTCATCCATTACATGCGAGGACTGGCACTAGCTTTCTCCATTAGAGTGAATGGCTCTAGTGATGCGAGGACTGGCACTAGCGTTCCTCCATTAGATGCGAGTACTGGCATTATAGCGTTCCTCCATTAGATGCAAGGACTGGCACTATACCGTTCCTCCATTAGATGAGAGGACTGGCACTAGCGTTTCTCCATTAGATGCGAGGACTGCCACTATAGCGTTCCTCCATTAGATGCGAGGATTGGCACTATAGCATTCCTCCATTAGATGCGAGGACTGGCACTATAGCGAGGACTGGTACTAGCATTCCTCCATTAGATGCGAGGACTGCCACTATAGCGTTCCTCCATTAGATGCGAGGATTGGCACTATAGCATTCCTCCATTAGATGCGAGGACTGGCACTATAGCGAGGACTGGTACTAGCATTCCTCCATTAGATGCGAGGACTGGCACTATAGCGTTCCTCCATTAGATGCGAGGACTGGCACTATACCGAGGACTGGTACTAGCATTCCTTCATTAGATCCGAGGACTGGCACTGTAGCGTTCCTCCATTAGCTGCAAGGACTGGCACTAGCATCCTTCATTAGATGCGAGGACTGGCACTAGCGTTCCTCCATTAGATGCAAGGACTGGCACTATAGCGTTCCTCCATTAGATGCGAGGACTGGCACTAGCGTTCCTCCATTAGATGCGAGGACTGGCACTATAGCATTCCTCCATTAGATGCGAGGACTGGCACTAGCATTCCTCCATTAGATGCGAGGACAGGCACTAGCGTTCCTCCATTAGATACGAGGACTAGAACTAGCGTTCCTCCTTTAGAGTGAATGGCTCTAGAGATGCGAAGACTGGCACTATAGCGTTCCTCCATTAGATGCGAGGACTGGCACTATAGCAAGGGCTGGCACTAGCCTTCCTCCATTAGATGCGAGGACTGGCACTAGCGTTCCTCCATTAGATGCAAGGACTGGCACTATACCGTTCCTCCATTAGATGCGAGGACTGGCACTAGTGTTCCTCCATTAGATGCGAGGACTGGCATTAGCGTTCCTCCATTAGATGCGAGGACTGCCACTATAGCGTTCCTCCATTAGATGCGAGGACTGGCACTATAGCGTTCCTCCATTAGATGCGAGGACTGGCACTATGGCGAGGACTGGCACTAGCGTTCTTCCATTAGATGCAAGGACTAGATGCGAGGACTGGCACTAGAGTTCCTCCATTAGATGCGAGGACTGGCACTATAGCGCTCCTCCATTAGATGCGAGGACTGGCACTATAGCGTTCCTCTATTAGATGCAAGGACTGGCACTAGCGTTCCTCCATTAGATGCGAGGACTGGACTTATAGCATTCCTCCATTAGATGCGAGGACTGGCACTGGCATTCCTCCATTAGATGTGATGACTGGCACTATAGCGTTCCTCCATTAGATGCGAGGAATGGCACTATAGTGTTCCTCCATTAGATGCGAGGATAGGCACTAGCGTTCCTACATTAGATGCAAGGACTGGCACTATAGCGTTCCTCCATCAGATGCGAGGACTGGCACTAGCGTTCCTCCATTAGATGCAAGGACTGGTGCTATACCGTTCCTCCATTAGATGCGAGGACTGGTTAGCGTTCCTCCATTAGATGCAAGGTCTGGCACTATAGCGAGGACTGGCACTAGGGTTCATCCATTAGATGCAAGGCTATAGCGAGGACTGGCACTAGCGTTCTTCCATTAGATGCGAGTACTGGCATTATAGCGTTCCTCCATTAGATGCGAGGACTGGCACTATAGCGTTCCTCCATTAGGTGCGAAGACTGGCACTAGCATTCCTCCATTAGATGCGAGGACTGGCACTAGCGTTCCTCCATTAGATGCAAGGATTGGTACTATACCGTTCCTCCATTAGATGCGAGGACTTGCACTAGTGTTCCTCCATTACAGTGAATGGCCCTAGTGATGCGAGGACTGGCACCAGCATTCTTCCATTAGATGCGAGGGCTGGAACTATCATTCCTCCATTAGATGGGAGGACAGGCACTATAGAGTTCCTCCATTAGATGAGAGTACTGGCACTATAGCGAGGACTGGCACTAGCGTTGCTCCATTAGATGCGAGGACTGCCACTATAGCGAGGACTGGTACTAGCGTTCCTCCATTAGATGCGAGGACTGGCACTAGCGTTCCTCTATTAGATGCGAGGACTGGCACTATAGCGTTCCTCCATTACATGCGAGGACTGGCACTAGCGTTCCTCCATTAGAGTGAATGGCTCTAGTGATGCGAGGACTGGCACTAGCGTTCCTCCATTAGATGCGAGTACTGGCATTATAGCGTTGCTCCATTAGATGCAAGGACTGGCACTATACCGTTCCTCCATTAGATGAGAGGCCTGGCACTAGCGTTTCTCCATTAGATGCGAGGACTGCCACTATAGCGTTCCTCCATTAGATGCGAGGATTGGCACTATAGCGTTCCTCCATTAGATGCGAGGACTGGCACTATAGCGAGGACTGGTACTAGCATTCCTCCATTAGATGCGAGGACTGGCACTATAGCGTTCCTCCATTAGATGCGAGGACTGGCACTAGCATTCCTCCATTAGATGCGAGGACTGCCACTATAGCGTTCCTCCATTAGCTGCAAGGACTGGCACTAGCATTCCTCCATTAGATGCGAGGACTGGCACTAGCGTTCCTCCATTAGATGCAAGGACTGGCACTATAGCTTTCCTCCATGAGATGCGAGGACTGGCACTAGCGTTCCTCCATTAGATGCGAGGTCTGGCACTATAGCGTTCCTCCATTAGATGCGAGGACTGGCACTAGCATTCCTCCATTAGATGCGAGGACAGGCACTAGCGTTCCTCCATTAGATACGAGGACTGGAACTAGCGTTCCTCCATTAGAGTGAATGGCTCTAGAGATGCGAGGACTGGCACTATAGCGTTCCTCCATTAGATGCGAGGATTGGCACTATAGCGTTGCTCCATTAGATGCGAGGACTGGCACTATAGCGAGGACTGGTACTAGCATTCCTCCATTAGATGCGAGGACTGGCACTATAGCGTTCCTCCATTAGATGCGAGGACTGGCACTAGCATTCCTCCATTAGATGCGAGGACTGCCACTATAGCGTTCCTCCATTAGCTGCAAGGACTGGCACTAGCATTCCTCCAATAGATGCGAGGACTGGCACTAGCGTTCCTCCATTAGATGCAAGGACTGGCACTATAGCGTTCCTCCATTAGATGCGAGGACTGGCACTAGCGTTCCTCCATTAGATGCGAGGACTGGCACTATAGCGTTCCTCCATTAGATGCGAGGACTGGCACTAGCATTCCTCCATTAGATGCGAGGACAGGCACTAGCGTTCCTCCTTTAGATACGAGGACTGGAACTAGCGTTCCTCCATTAGAGTGAATGTCTCTAGAGATGCGAGGACTGGCACTATAGCGTTCCTCCATTAGATGCCAGGACTGGCACTATAGCGAGGGCTGGCACTAGCCTTCCTCCATTAGATGCGAGGACTGGCACTAGCGTTCCTCCATTAGATGCAAGGACTGGCACTATACCGTTCCTCCATTAGATGCGAGGACTGGCATTAGCGTTCCTCCATTAGATGCGAGGACTGCCACTATAGCGTTCCTCCATTAGATGCGAGGACTGGCACTATAGCGTTCCTCCATTAGATGCGAGGACTGGCACTATAGCGAGGACTGGCACTAGCGTTCTTCCATTAGATGCAAGGACTAGATGCGAGGACTGGCACTAGAGTTACTCCATTAGATGCGAGGACTGGCACTATAGCGTTCCTCCATTAGATGCGAGGACTGGCACTATAGCGTTCCTCTATTAGATGCAAGGAATGGCACTAGCATTCCTCCATTAGATGCAAGGACTGGACTTATAGCATTCCTCCATTAGATGCGAGGACTGGCACTAGCATTCCTCCATTAGATGTGATGACTGGCACTATAGCGTTCCTCTATTAGATGCGAGGAATGGCACTTTAGTGTTCCTCCACTAGATGCGAGGATAGGCACTAGCGTTCCTCCATTAGATGCAAGAACTGGCACTATAGCGTTCCTCCATCAGATGCGAGGACTGGCACTAGCGTTCCTCCATTAGATGCAAGGACTGGTACTATACCGTTCCTCCATTAGATGCAAGGACTGGTTAGCGTTCCTCCATTAGATGCAAGGTCTGGCACTATAGCGAGGACTGGCACTAGGGTTCATCCATTAGATGCAAGGCTATAGCGAGGACTGGCACTAGCGTTCTTCCATTAGATGCGAGTACTGGCATTATAGCGTTCCTCCATTAGATGCAAGGACTGGCAATATACCGTTCCTCCATTAGATGCGAGGACTGGCACTATAGCGTTCCTCCATTAGGTGCGAAGACTGGCACTAGCATTCCTCCATTAGATGCGAGGACTGGCACTAGCGTTCCTCCATTAGATGCAAGGATTGGTACTATACCGTTCCTCCATTAGATGCGAGGACTGGCACTAGAGTTCCTCCATTAGATGGGAGGACTGGCACTATAACATTCCTCCATTAGATGCGAGGACTGGCACTATAGCGTTCCTCCATTAGATGCGAGGACTGGCACTAGCGTTCCTCCATTAGATGCGAGGTCTGGCACTATAGCGTTCCTCCATTAGATGCGAGGACTGGCACTAGCATTCCTCCATTAGATGCGAGGACAGGCACTAGCGTTCCTCCATTAGATGCGAGGACTGGCACTAGCGTTCCTCCATTAGATGCGAGGTCTGGCACTATAGCGTTCCTCCATTAGATGCGAGGACTGGCACTAGCATTCCTCCATTAGATGCGAGGACAGGCACTAGCATTCCTCCATTAGATGCGAGGACAGGCACTAGCGTTCCTCCATTAGATACGAGGACTGGAACTAGCGTTCCTCCATTAGAGTGAATGGCTCTAGAGATGCGAGGACTGGCACTATAGCGTTCCTCTATTAGATGCGAGGATTGGCACTATAGCGTTGCTCCATTAGATGCGAGGACTGGCACTATAGCGAGGACTGGTACTAGCATTCCTCCATTAGATGCGAGGACTGGCACTATAGCGTTCCTCCATTAGATGCGAGGACTGGCACTAGCATTCCTCCATTAGATGCGAGGACTGCCACTATAGCGTTCCTCCATTAGCTGCAAGGACTGGCACTAGCATTCCTCCATTAGATGCGAGGACTGGCACTAGCGTTCCTCCATTAGATGCAAGGACTGGCACTATAGCGTTACTCCATTAGATGCGAGGACTGGCACTAGCGTTCCTCCATTAGATGCGAGGACTGGCACTATAGCGTTCCTCCATTAGATACGAGGACTGGCACTAGCATTCCTCCATTAGATGCGAGGACAGGCACTAGCGTTCCTCCTTTAGATACGAGGACTGGAACTAGCGTTCCTCCATTAGAGTGAATGTCTCTAGAGATGCGAGGACTGGCACTATAGCGTTCCTCCATTAGATGCCAGGACTGGCACTATAGCGAGGGCTGGCACTAGCCTTCCTCCATTAGATGCGAGGACTGGCACTAGCGTTCCTCCATTAGATGCAAGGACTGGCACTATACCGTTCCTCCATTAGATGCGAGGACTGGCATTAGCGTTCCTCCATTAGATGCGAGGACTGCCACTATAGCGTTCCTCCATTAGATGCGAGGACTGGCACTATAGCGTTCCTCCATTAGATGCGAGGACTGGCACTATAGCGAGGACTGGCACTAGCGTTCTTCCATTAGATGCAAGGACTAGATGCGAGGACTGGCACTAGAGTTACTCCATTAGATGCGAGGACTGGCACTATAGCGTTCCTCCATTAGATGCGAGGACTGGCACTATAGCGTTCCTCTATTAGATGCAAGGAATGGCACTAGCATTCCTCCATTAGATGCAAGGACTGGACTTATAGCATTCCTCCATTAGATGCGAGGACTGGCACTAGCATTCCTCCATTAGATGTGATGACTGGCAGTATAGCGTTCCTCCATTAGATGCGAGGAATGGCACTTTAGTGTTCCTCCACTAGATGCGAGGATAGGCACTAGCGTTCCTCCATTAGATGCAAGAACTGGCACTATAGCGTTCTCCATCAGATGCGAGGACTGGCACTAGCGTTCCTCCATTAGATGCAAGGACTGGTACTATACCGTTCCTCCATTAGATGCAAGGACTGGTTAGCGTTCCTCCATTAGATGCAAGGTCGGGCACTATAGCGAGGACTGGCACTAGGGTTCATCCATTAGATGCAAGGCTATAGCGAGGACTGGCACTAGCGTTCTTCCATTAGATGCGAGTACTGGCATTATAGCGTTCCTCCATTAGATGCAAGGACTGGCAATATACCGTTCCTCCATTAGATGCGAGGACTGGCACTATAGCGTTCCTCCATTAGGTGCGAAGACTGGCACTAGCATTCCTCCATTAGATGCGAGGACTGGCACTAGCGTTCCTCCATTAGATGCAAGGATTGGTACTATACCGTTCCTCCATTAGATGCGAGGACTGGCACTAGAGTTCCTCCATTAGATGCGAGGACTGGCACTATAGCGTTCCTCCATTAGATGCGAGGACTGGCACTATAGCGTTCCTCCATTAGATGCGAGGACTGGCACTAGCGTTCCTCCATTAGATGCGAGGACTGGCACTATAGCGTTCCTCCATTAGATGCGAGGACTGGCACTAGCATTCCTCCATTAGATGCGAGGACAGGCACTAGCGTTCCTCCATTAGATACGAGGACTGGAACTAGCGTTCCTCCATTAGAGTGAATGTCTCTAGAGATGCGAGGACTGGCACTATAGCGTTCCTCCATTAGATGCGAGGACTGGCACTATAGCGAGGGCTGGCACTAGCCTTCCTCCATTAGATGCGAGGACTGGCACTAGCGTTCCTCCATTAGATGCAAGGACTGGCACTATACCGTTCCTCCATTAGATGCGAGGACTGGCATTAGCGTTCCTCCATTAGATGCGAGGACTGCCACTATAGCGTTCCTCCATTAGATGCGAGGACTGGCACTATAGCGTTCCTCCATTAGATGCGAGGACTGGCACTATAGCGAGGACTGGCACTAGAGTTCCTCCATTAGATGCGAGGACTGGCACTATAGCGTTCCTCCATTAGATGCGAGGACTGGCACTATAGCGTTCCTCTATTAGATGCAAGGAATGGCACTAGCATTCCTCCATTAGATGCGAGGACTGGACTTATAGCATTCCTCCATTAGATGCGAGGACTGGCACTAGCATTCCTCCATTAGATGTGATGACTGGCACTATAGCGTTCCTCCATTAGATGCGAGGAATGGCACTATAGTGTTCCTCCATTAGATGCAAGGATAGGCACTTGCGTTCCTCCATTAGATGCAAGGACTGGCACTATAGCGTTCCTCCATCAGATGCGAGGACTGGCACTAGCGTTCCTCCATTAGATGCAAGGACTGGTACTATACCGTTCCTCCATTAGATGCAAGGACTGGTTAGCGTTCCTCCATTAGATGCAAGGTCTGGCACTATAGCGAGGACTGGCACTAGGGTTCATCCATTAGATGCAAGGCTATAGCGAGGACTGGCACTAGCGTTCTTCCATTAGATGCGAGTACTGGCATTATAGCGTTCCCCCATTAGATGCAAGGACTGGCAATATACCGTTCCTCCATTAGATGCGAGGACTGGCACTATAGCGTTCCTCCATTAGGTGCGAAGACTGGCACTAGCATTCCTCCATTAGATGCGAGGACTGGCACTAGCGTTCCTCCATTAGATGCAAGGATTGGTACTATACCGTTCCTCCATTAGATGCGAGGACTGGCACTAGAGTTCCTCCATTAGATGCAAGGACTGGCACTATAGCGTTCCTCCATTAGATGCGAGGACTAGCACTATAGCGTTCCTCTATTAGATGCAAGGACTGGCACTAGCGTTCCTCCATTAGATGCGAGGACTGGACTTATAGCATTCCTCCATTAGATGCGAGGACTAGCACTAGCATTCCTCCATTAGATGTGATGACTGGCACTATAGCGTTCCTCCATTAGATGCGAGGAATGGCACTATAGTGTTCCTCCATTAGATGCGAGGATAGGCACTAGCGTTCCTCCATTAGATGCAAGGACTGGCACTATAGCGTTCCTCCATCAGATGCGAGGACTGGCACTAGCGTTCCTCCATTAGATGCAAGGACTGGTACTATACCGTTCCTCCATTAGATGCGAGGACTGGTTAGCGTTCCTCCATTACATGCAAGGTCTGGCACTATAGCGAGGATTGGCACTAGGGTTCATCCATTAGATGCAAGCCTATAGCGAGGACTGGCACTAGCGTTCTTCCATTAGATGCGAGTACTGACATTATAGCGTTCCTCCGTTAGATGCAAGGACTGGCAATATACCGTTCCTCCATTAGATGCGAGGACTGGCACTATAGCGTTCCTCCATTAGGTGCAAAGACTGGCACTAGCATTCCTCCATTAGATGCGAGGACTGGCACTAGCGTTCCTCCATTAGATGCAAGGATTGGTACTATACCGTTCCTCCATTAGATGCGAGGACTGGCACTAGTGTTCCTCCATTAGAGTGAATGGCTCTAGTGATGCAAGGACTGGCACTAGCGTTCCTCCATTAGATGCGAGAACTGGCACTATAGCATTCCTCCATTAGATGTGAGGACTGGCACTATAGCGAGGACTGGCACTAGCGTTCCTCCATTAGATGCGAGGACTGGCACTATAGCGAGGGCTGGTACTAGCGTTCCTCCATTAGATGCGAGGACTGGCACTAGCATTCCTCCATTAGATGCGAGTACTGGCACTATAGCGTTCCTCCATTAGATGCGAGGACTTGCACTAGCGTTCCTCCATTAGAGTGAATGGCTCTAGTGATGTGAGGACTGGCACTAGTGTTCCTCCATTAGATGCGAGTACTGGCATTATAGCGTTCCTCCATTAGATGTAAGGACTGGCACTATACCGTTCCTCCATTAGATGCGAGGACTGGCACTACCGTTCCTCCATTAGATGCAAGGACTGGCACTATAGCGTTCCTCCATTAGATGCGAGGACTGGCACTATAGCGAGGACTGACACTAGCATTCCTCCATTAGATGTGAGGACTGGCACTATAGCGTTCCTCCATTGGATGCGAGGACTGGCACTATAGCGTTCCTCCATTAGCTGCGAGGACTGGCACTAGCGTTCCTCCATTAGATGCGAGGACTGGCACTAGCGTTCCTCCATTAGATGCAAGGACTGGCAATATTGCGTTCCTCCGTTAGATGCGAGGACTGGTACTATAGTGAGGACTGGCATTAGTATACCTCCATTAGATGCGCGGACTGGCACTATAGCGTTCCTACATTAGATGCGAGGACTGGCACTAGCATTCCTCCATTAGATGCGAGGACTGCTACTATAGCGTTCCTCCATTAGCTGCGAGGACTGGCCCTAGCGTTCCTCCATTAGATGCGAGGACTGGCACTAGCGTTCCTCCATTAGATTCAAGGACTGGCACTATAGCGTTCCTCCATTAGATGCGAGGACTGGCACTATAGAGTTCCTCCATTAGATGCGAGGACTGGCACTAGCATTCCTTCATTAGATGCGAGGACTGCCACTATAGCGTTCCTCCATTAGATGCGAGGACTGGCACTATAGCGAGGACTGGCACTAGCATTCCTCCATTAGATGTGAGGACTGGCACTATAGCGAGGACTGCCACTATAGCGTTCCTCCATTAGCTGCGAGGACTGGCACTAGCGTTCCTCCATTAGATGCGAGGACTGGCACTAGCGTTCCTCCATTAGATGCGAGGACTGGCACTATAGTGTTCCTCCATTAGATGCGAGGACTGGCACTATAGCGTTCCCCATTAGATGCGAGGACTGGCACTAGCGTTCCTCCATTAGCTGTGAGGACTGGCACTAGCGTTCCTCCATTAGATGCGAGGACTGGCACTATAGCGTTCCTCCATTAGATGCGAGGACTGGCACTATAGCGTTCCTCCATTAGATGCGAAGACTGGCACTAGTGTTCCTCCATTAGAAGTGAGGACTGGCACTATAGCGTTCCTCCATTAGATGCGAGGACTGGCACTATAGCGTTCCTCCATTAGCTGCGAGGACTAGTACTATAGCGTTCCTCCATTAGATGCGAGGACTGGCACTAGCGTTCCTCCATTAGATGCGAGGACTGGCACTAGCGTTCCTCCATTAGAGCGAATGGCTCTAGTGATGCGAGCACTGGCACTAGACATGTGGGTGATACACCTGCCTAAATTGGAGTGTGTGGAAGTACAGATGTAAGGAATGTCACTGGGAATCTGAGCTTTAAACATGCCTCCATTGGAGTATATGAAACTAGTGATGTGAGGAATAATGTGCATGCGCATCCATCTGAGTGTGTGAAACTAGGGGCTAGGGAATTACACTACTGATTTTAGGAATGAGTGTGCTTTCATCGGAGAGTATGAAACTGGTGATGTGCGCTATCACTTTATTGGAATGCGTGAAACCAACAATGTGAACAAATAGCACAAATATTGCAAAAGCAGTGTAAGCAATGAGTGTGCCTTCACTGGAGTGCATGTTAAACTAGAGATTGAGAATTACACTAGTGATGTAAGCAATGAGTGTGCCTTCACTGGATTGCATGGTAATCTAGAGATTGAGAATTACACTAGTGATTCATGGAATGAGTGTGCCTTCAATGGAGTGCATGTTAAACTAGAGATTGAGAATTACACTAGTGATGTCCGGAATGAGTGTGCCTTCACTGGAGTGCATGTTAAACTAGAGATTGAGAATTACACTAGTGATGTCCGGAATGAGTGTGCCTTCACTGGAGTGCATGTTAAACTAGAGATTGAGAATTACACTAGTGATGTCCGGAATGAGTGTGCCTTCACTGGAGTGCATGTTAAACTAGAGATTGAGAATTACACTAGTGATGTAAGGAATGAGCGTGCCTTCACTGGAGTGCATGGTAAACTAGAGATTGAGAATTACACTAGTGATGTAAGCAATGAGTGTGCCTTCACTGGAGTGCATGGTAAACTAGAGATTGAGAATTACACTAGTGATGTCCGGAATGAGTGTGCCTTCACTGGAGTGCATGTTAAACTAGAGATTGAGAATTACACTAGTGATGTCCGGAATGAGTGTGCCTTCACTGGAGTGCATGTTAAACTAGAGATTGAGAATTACACTAGTGATGTCCGGAATGAGTGTGCCTTCACTGGAGTGCATGTTAAACTAGAGATTGAGAATTACACTAGTAATGTAAGCAAGGAGTGTGCCTTCACTGGAGTGCATGGTAAACTAGAGATTGGGAATTACACTAGTGATGTAAGCAATGAGTGTGCCTTCACTGGAGTGCATGTTAAACTAGAGATTGAGAATTACACTAGTGATGTAAGGAAGGAGTGTGCCTTCACTGGAGTGCATGGTAAACTAGAGATTGAGAATTACACTAGTGATGTACGGAATGAGTGTGCCTTCACTGGAGTGCATGGTAAACTAGAGATTGAGAATTACACTAGTGATGTACGGAATGAGTGTGCCTTCACTGGAGTGCATGGTAAACTAGAGATTGAGAATTACACTAGTGATGTAAGGAAGGAGTGTGCCTTCACTGGAGTACATGTTAAACTAGAGATTGGGAATTACACTAGTGATGTAAGGAGGGAGTGTGCCTTCACTTGAGTGCATGTTAAACTAGAGATTGAGAATTACACTAGTGATGTACGGAATGAGTGTGCCTTCACTGGAGTGCATGTTAAACTAGAGATTGAGAATTACACTAGTGATGTACGGAATGAGTGTGCCTTCACTGGAGTGCATTTTAAACTAGAGATTGAGAATTACACTAGTGATGTACGGAATGAGTGTGCCTTCACTGGAGTCCATGGTAAACTAGAGATTGAGAATTACACTAGTGATGTACGGAATGAGTGTGCCTTCACTGGAGTGCATGGTAAACTAGAGATTGAGAATTACACTACTGATGTACGGAATGAGTGTGCCTTCACTGGAGTGCATGTTAAACTAGAGATTGAGAATTACACTAGTGATGTACGGAATGAGTGTGCCTTCACTGGAGTGCATGGTAAACTAGAGATTGAGAATTACACTAGTGATGTAAGCAATGAGTGTGCCTTCACTGGAGTGCATGGTAAACTAGAGATTGAGAATTACACTAGTGATTCAAGGAATGAGTGTGCATTCACTGGAGTGCATGTTAAACTAGAGATTGAGAATTACACTAGTGATGTAAGGAATGAGTGTGCCTTCACTGGAGTGCATGTTAAACTAGAGATTGAGAATTACACTAGTGATGTAAGCAATGAGTGTGCCTTCACTGGAGTGCATGGTAAACTAGAGATTGAGAATTACATTAGTGATTCAAGGAATGAGTGTGCTTTCACTGCAGTGCATGGTAAACTAGAGATTGAGAATTACACTAGTGATGTACGGAATGAGTGTGCCTTCACTGGAGTGCATGGTAAACTAGAGATTGAGAATTACACTAGTGATGTAAGGAAGGAGTGTGCCTTCACTGGAGTACATGTTAAACTAGAGATTGGGAATTACACTAGTGATGTAAGGAGGGAGTGTGCCTTCACTTGAGTGCATGTTAAACTAGAGATTGAGAATTACACTAGTGATGTACGGAATGAGTGTGCCTTCACTGGAGTGCATGTTAAACTAGAGATTGAGAATTACACTAGTGATGTACGGAATGAGTGTGCCTTCACTGGAGTGCATTTTAAACTAGAGATTGAGAATTACACTAGTGATGTACGGAATGAGTGTGCCTTCACTGGAGTCCATGGTAAACTAGAGATTGAGAATTACACTAGTGATGTATGGAATGAGTGTGCCTTCACTGGAGTGCATGGTAAACTAGAGATTGAGAATTACACTACTGATGTACGGAATGAGTGTGCCTTCACTGGAGTGCATGTTAAACTAGAGATTGAGAATTACACTAGTGATGTACGGAATGAGTGTGCCTTCACTGGAGTGCATGGTAAACTAGAGATTGAGAATTACACTAGTGATGTAAGCAATGAGTGTGCCTTCACTGGAGTGCATGGTAAACTAGAGATTGAGAATTACACTAGTGATTCAAGGAATGAGTGTGCATTCACTGGAGTGCATGTTAAACTAGAGATTGAGAATTACACTAGTGATGTAAGGAATGAGTGTGCCTTCACTGGAGTGCATGTTAAACTAGAGATTGAGAATTACACTAGTGATGTAAGCAATGAGTGTGCCTTCACTGGAGTGCATGGTAAACTAGAGATTGAGAATTACATTAGTGATTCAAGGAATGAGTGTGCCTTCACTGCAGTGCATGGTAAACTAGAGATTGAGAATTACACTAGTGATGTAAGCAATGAGTGTGCCTTCACTGGAGTGCATGTTAAACTAGAGATTGAGAATTACACTAGTGATTCAAGGAATGAGTGTGCCTTCACTGGAGTGCATGGTAAACTAGAGATTGAGAATTACACTAGTGATGTACGGAATGAGTGTGCCTTCACTGGAGTGCATGGTAAACTAGAGATTGAGAATTACACTAGTGATGTAAGGAATGAGTGTGCCTTCACTGGAGTGCATGTTAAACTAGAGATTGAGAATTACACTAGTGATGTAAGGAATGAGTGTGCCTTCACTGGAGTGCATGTTAAACTAGAGATTGAGAATTACACTAGTGATGTAAGGAATGAGTGTGCCTTCACTGGAGTGCATGTTAAACTAGAGATTGAGAATTACACTAGTGATGTAAGGAATGAGTGTGCCTTCACTGGAGTGCATGTTAAACTAGAGATTGAGAATTACACTAGTGATGTAAGGAATGAGTGTGCCTTCACTGGAGTGCATGTTAAACTAGAGATTGAGAATTACACTAGTGATGTAAGCAATGAGTGTGCCTTCACTGGAGTGCATGGTAAACTAGAGATTGAGAATTACACTAGTGATTCAAGGAATGAGTGTGCCTTCACTGGAGTGCATGTTAAACTAGAGATTGAGAATTACACTAGTGATGTAAGGAATGAGTGTGCCTTCACTGGAGTGCATGTTAAACTAGAGATTGAGAATTACACTAGTGATGTAAGCAATGAGTGTGCCTTCACTTGAGTGCATGGTAAACTAGAGATTGAGAATTACACTAGTGATGTAAGCAATGAGTGTGCCTTCACTTGAGTGCATGGTAAACTAGAGATTGAGAATTACACTAGTGATGTAAGCAATGAGTGTTGCTTCACTGGAGTGCATGGTAAACTAGAGATTGAGAATTACACTAGTGATGTAAGCAATGAGTGTGCCTTCACTGGAGTGCATGGTAAACTAGAGATTGAGAATTACACTAGTGATGTACGGAATGAGTGTGCCTTCACTGGAGTGCATGTTAAACTAGAGATTGAGAATTACACTAGTGATTCAAGGAATGAGTGTGCCTTCACTGGAGTGCATGGTAAACTAGAGATTGAGAATTACACTAGTGATTCAAGGAATGAGTGTGCCTTCACTGGAGTGCATGTTAAACTAGAGATTGAGAATTACACTTGTGATGTACGGAATGAGTGTTCCTTCACTGGAGTGCATGGTAAACTAGAGATTGAGAATTACACTAGTGATGTACGGAATGAGTGTACCTTCACTGGAGTGCATGGTAAACTAGAGATTGAGAATTACACTAGTGATTTAAGGAATGAGTGTGCCTTCACTTGAGTGCATGTTAAAATAGAGATTGAGAATTACACTAGTGATGTACGGAATGAGTGTGCCTTCACTGGAGTGCATGTTAAACTAGAGATTGAGAATTACACTAGTGATGTACGGAATGAGTGTGCCTTCACTGGAGTGCATGTTAAACTAGAGATTGAGAATTACACTAGTGATGTACGGAATGAGTGTGCCTTCACTGGAGTGCATGGTAAACTAGAGATTGAGAATTACACTAGTGATTCAAGGAATGAGTGTGCCTTCACTGGAGTGCATGTTAAACTAGAGATTGAGAATTACACTAGTGATGGAAGGAAGGGAAGGAGTGTGCCTTCACTGGAGTGCATGTTAAACTAGAGATTGAGAATTACACTAGTGATGTAAGGAACGAGTGTGCCTTCACTGGAGTGCATGTTAAACTAGAGATTGAGAATTACACTAGTGATGTACGGAACGAGTGTGCCTTCACTGGAGTGCATGTTAAACTAGAGATTGAGAATTACACTAGTGATGTAAGCAATGAGTGTGCCTTCACTGGAGTGCATGGTAAACTAGAGTTTGAGAATTACACTAGTGATTCAAGGAATGAGTGTGCCTTCACTGGAGTGCATGTTAAACTAGAGATTGAGAATTACACTAGTGATGTAAGGAATGAGTGTGCCTTCACTGGAGTGCATGGTAAACTAGAGATTGAGAATTACACTAGTGATGTACACAATGAGTGTGCCTTCACTGGAGTGCATGGTAAACTAGAGATTGAGAATTACACTAGTGATGTACGCAATGAGTGTGCCTTCACTGGAGTGCATGTTAAACTAGAGATTGAGAATTACACTAGTGATGTAAGCAATGAGTGTGCCTTCACTTGAGTGCATGTTAAACTAGAGATTGAGAATTACACTAGTGATATACGGAATGAGTGTGCCTTCACTGGAGTGCATGGTAAACTAGAGATTGAGAATTACACTAGTGATGTAAGGAATGAGTGTGCCTTCACTGGAGTGCATGGTAAACTAGAGATTGAGAATTACACTAGTGATGTATGGAATGAGTGTGCCTTCACTGGAGTGCATGTTAAACTAGAGATTGAGAATTACACTAGTGATGTAAGCAATGAGTGTGCCTTCACTTGAGTGCATGTCAAACTAGAGATTGAGAATTACACTAGTGATGTAAGCAATGAGTGTGCCTTCACTTGAGTGCATGTCAAACTAGAGATTGAGAATTACACTAGTGATGTAAGGAATGAGTGTGCCTTCACTGGAGTGCATGTCAAACTAGAGATTGAGAATTACACTAGTGATGTAAGCAATGAGTGTGCCTTCACTGGAGTGCATGGTAAACTAGAGATTGAGAATTACACTAGTGATGTAAGCAATGAGTGTGCCTTCACTGGAGTGCATGGTAAACTAGAGATTTAGAATTACACTAGTGATGTAAGGAATGAGTGTGCCTTCACTGGAGTGCATGTTAAACTAGAGATTGAGAATTACACTAGTGATGTAAGCAATGAGTGTGCCTTCACTGGAGTACATGGTAAACTAGAGATTGAGAATTACACTAGTGATGTACGGAATGAGTGTGCCTTCACTGGAGTGCATGTTAAACTAGAGATTGAGAATTACACTAGTGATGTAAGCAATGAGTGTGCCTTCACTGGATTACATGGTAAACTAGAGATTGAGAATTACACTAGTGATGTAAGCAATGAGTGTGCCTTCACTGGAGTGCATGTTAAACTAGAGATTGAGAATTACACTAGTGATGTAAGCAATGAGTGTGCATTCACTGGAGTGCATGGTAAACTAGAGATTGAGAATTACACTAGTGATTCAAGGAATGAGTGTGCCTTCACTGGAGTGCATGTTAAACTAGAGATTGAGAATTACACTAGTGATGTAAGCAATGAGTGTGCCTTCACTGGAGTGCATGTTAAACTAGAGATTGAGAATTACACTAGTGATGTAAGGAATGAGTGTGCCTTCACTGGAGTGCATGTTAAACTAGAGATTGAGAATTACACTAGTGATGTAAGGAATGAGTGTGCCTTCACTGGAGTGCATGTTAAACTAGAGATTGAGAATTACACTAGTGATGTAAGCAATGAGTGTGCCCTCACTGGAGTGCATGGTAAACTAGAGATTGAGAATTACACTAGTGATTCAAGGAATGAGTGTGCCTTCACTGGAGTGCATGTTAAACTAGAGATTGAGAATTACACTGGTGATGTAAGCAATGAGTGTGCCTTCACTGGAGTGCATGGTAAACTAGAGATTGAGAATTACACTAGTGATGTAAGCAATGAGTGTGCCTTCACTGTAGTGCATGGTAAACTAGAGATTGAAAATTACACTAGTGATTCAAGGAATGAGTGTGCCTTCACTGGAGTGCATGGTAAACTAGAGATTGAGAATTACACTAGTGATGTACGCAATGAGTGTGCCTTCACTGGAGTGCATGGTAAACTAGAGATTGAGAATTACACTAGTGATTCAAGGAATGAGTGTGCCTTCACTGGAGTGCATGTTAAACTAGAGATTGAGAATTACACTAGTGATGTAAGGAATGAGTGTGCCTTCACTGGAGTGCATGTTAAACTAGAGATTGAGAATTACACTAGTGATGTAAGCAATGAGTGTGCCTTCACTGGAGTGCATGGTAAACTAGAGATTGAGAATTATATTAGTCATTCAAGGAATGAGTGTGCCTTCACTGCAGTGCATGGTAAACTAGAGATTGAGAATTACACTAGTGATGTAAGCAATGAGTGTGCCTTCACTGGAGTGCATGTTAAACTAGAGATTGAGAATTACACTAGTGATGTAAGGAATGAGTGTGCCTTCACTGGAGTGCATGTTAAACTAGAGATTGAGAATTACACTAGTGATGTAAGCAATGAGTGTGCCTTCACTTGAGTGCATGTTAAACTAGAGATTGAGAATTACACTAGTGATGTAAGCAATGAGTGTGCATTCACTGGAGTGCATGTTAAACTAGAGATTGAGAATTACACTAGTGATGTAAGCAATGAGTGTGCATTCACTGGAGTGCATGTTAAACTAGAGATTGGGAATTACACTAGTGATGTAAGGAATGAGTGTGCCTTCACTGGAGTGCATGGTAAACTAGAGATTGAGAATTACACTAGTGATGTACGCAATGAGTGTGGCTTCACTGGAGTGCATGTTAAACTAGAGATTGAGAATTACACTAGTGATATACGCAATGAGTGTGCCTTCACTGGAGTGCATGTTAAACTAGAGATTGAGAATTACACTAGTGATGTAAGCAATGAGTGTGCCTTCACTGGAGTGCATGGTAAACTAGAGATTGAGAATTACACTAGTGATTCAAGGAATGAGTGTGCCTTCACTGGAGTGCTTGTTAAACTAGAGATTGAGAATTACACTAGTGATGTAAGGAAGGAGTGTGCCTTCACTGGAGTGCATGTTAAACTAGAGATTGAGAATTACACTAGTGATGTAAGGAATGAGTGTGCCTTCACTGGAGTGCATGGTAAACTAGAGATTGAGAATTACACTAGTGATGTACGCAATGAGTGTGCCTTCACTGGAGTGCATGTTAAACTAGAGATTGAGAATTACACTAGTGATGTAAGCAATGAGTGTGCCTTCACTTGAGTGCATGTTAAACTATAGATTGAGAATTACACTAGTGATGTACGGAATGAGTGTGTCTTCACTGGAGTGCATGGCAAACTAGAGATTGAGAATTACACTAGTGATGTAAGGCATGAGTGTGCCTTCACTGGAGTGCATGGTAAACTAGAGATTGAGAATTACACTAGTGATGTATGGAATGAGTGTGCCTTCACTGGAGTGCATGTTAAACTAGAGATTGAGAATTACACTAGTGATGTAAGCAATGAGTGTGCCTTCACTGGAGTGCATGTCAAACTAGAGATTGAGAATTACACTAGTGATGTAAGGAATGAGTGTGCCTTCACTGGAGTGCATGTCAAACTAGAGATTGAGAATTACACTAGTGATGTAAGGAATGAGTGTGCCTTCACTGGAGTGCATGTCAAACTAGAGAATGAGAATTAGACTAGTAATGTAAGCAATGAGTGTGCCTTCACTGGAGTGCATGTCAAACTAGAGATTGAGAATTACACTAGTGATGTAAGCAATGAGTGTGCCTTCACTTGAGTGCATGTCAAACTAGAGATTGAGAATTACACTAGTGATGTACGGAATGAGTGTGCCTTCACTGGAGTGCATGTCAAACTAGAGATTGAGAATTACACTAGTGATGTACGTAATGAGTGTGCCTTCACTGGAGTGCATGTCAAACTAGAGATTGAGAATTACACTAGTGATGTAAGCAATGAGTGTGCCTTCACTGGAGTGCATGGTAAACTAGAGATTGAGAATTACATTAGTGATTCAAGGAATGAGTGTGCCTTCACTGCAGTGCATGGTAAACTAGAGATTGAGAATTACACTAGTGATGTAAGCAATGAGTGTGCCTTCACTGGAGTGCATGTTAAACTAGAGATTGAGAATTACACTAGTGATGTAAGCAATGAGTGTGCCTTCACTGGAGTGCATGGTAAACTAGAGATTGAGAATTACACTAGTGATTCAAGGAATGAGTGTGCCTTCACTGGAGTGCATGGTAAACTAGAGATTGAGAATTACACTAGTGATGTAAGGAATGAGTGTGCCTTCACTGGAGTGCATGTTAAACTAGAGATTGAGAATTACACTAATGATGTAAGGAATGAGTGTGCCTTCACTGGAGTGCATGTTAAACTAGAGATTGAGAATTACACTAGTGATGTAAGCAATGAGTGTGCCTTCACTGGAGTGCATGGTAAACTAGAGATTGAGAATTACACTAGTGATTCAAGGAATGAGTGTGCCTTCACTGGAGTGCATGTTAAACTAGAGATTGAGAATTACACTAGTGATGTAAGGAATGAGTGTGCCTTCACTGGAGTGCATGTTAAACTAGAGATTGAGAATTACACTAGTGATGTAAGCAATGAGTGTGCCTTCACTGGAGTGCATGGTAAACTAGAGATTGAGAATTATATTAGTCATTCAAGGAATGAGTGTGCCTTCACTGCAGTGCATGGTAAACTAGAGATTGAGAATTACACTAGTGATGTAAGCAATGAGTGTGCCTTCACTGGAGTGCATGTTAAACTAGAGATTGAGAATTACACTAGTGATTTAAGCAATGAGTGTGCCTTCACTGGAGTGCATGGTAAACTAGAGATTGAGAATTACACTAGTGATTCAAGGAATGAGTGTGCCTTCACTGGAGTGCATAGTAAACTAGAGATTGAGAATTACACTAGTGATGTACGGAATGAGTGTGCCTTCACTGGAGTGCATGGTAAACTAGAGATTGAGAATTACACTAGTGATGTAAGGAATGAGTGTGCCTTCACTGGAGTGCATGTTAAACTAGAGATTGAGAATTACACTAGTGATGTAAGGAATGAGTGTGCCTTCACTGGAGTGCATGTTAAACTAGAGATTGAGAATTACACTAGTGATGTAAGGAATGAGTGTGCCTTCACTGGAGTGCATGTTAAACTAGAGATTGAGAATTACACTAGTGATGTAAGGAATGAGTGTGCCTTCACTGGAGTGCATGTTAAACTAGAGATTGAGAATTACACTAGTGATGTAAGCAATGAGTGTGCCTTCACTGGAGTGCATGGTAAACTAGAGATTGAGAATTACACTAGTGATTCAAGGAATGAGTGTGCCTTCACTGGAGTGCATGTTAAACTAGAGATTGAGAATTACACTAGTGATGTAAGGAATGAGTGTGCCTTCACTGGAGTGCATGTTAAACTAGAGATTGAGAATTACACTAGTGATGTAAGCAATGAGTGTGCCTTCACTGGAGTGCATGGTAAACTAGAGATTGAGAATTACACTAGTGATGTAAGCAATGAGTGTTCCTTCACTGGAGTGCATGGTAAACTAGAGATTGAGAATTACACTAGTGATGTAAGCAATGAGTGTGCCTTCACTGGAGTGCATGGTAAACTAGAGATTGAGAATTACACTAGTGATGTACGGAATGAGTGTGCCTTCACTGGAGTGCATGTTAAACTAGAGATTGAGAATTACACTAGTGATTCAAGGAATGAGTGTGCCTTCACTGGAGTGCATGGTAAACTAGAGATTGAGAATTACACTAGTGATTCAAGGAATGAGTGTGCCTTCACTGGAGTGCATGTTAAACTAGAGATTGAGAATTACACTAGTGATGTACGGAATGAATGTGCCTTCACTGGAGTGCATGGTAAACTAGAGATTGAGAATTACACTAGTGATATACGGAATGAGTGTGCCTTCACTGGAGTGCATGGTAAACTAGAGATTGAGAATTACACTAGTGATGTACGGAATGAGTGTGCCTTCACTGGAGTGCATGGTAAACTAGAGATTGAGAATTACACTAGTGATGTAAGCAATGAGTGTGCCTTCACTGGAGTGCATGGTAAACTAGAGATTGAGAATTACACTAGTGATGTAAGCAATGAGTGTGCCTTCACTGGAGTGCATGGTAAACTAGAGATTGAGAATTACACTAGTGATGTACGGAATGAGTGTGCCTTCACTGGAGTGCATGTTAAACTAGAGATTGAGAATTACACTAGTGATGTAAGGAATGAGTGTGCCTTCACTGGAGTGCATGTTAAACTAGAGAATGAGAATTACACTAGTGATGAAAGGAAGGAGTGTGCCTTCACTGGAGTGCATGTTAAACTAGAGATTGAGAATTACACTAGTGATGTAAGGAATGAGTGTGCCTTCACTTGAGTGCATGTTAAACTAGAGATTGAGAATTACACTAGTGATGTACGGAATGAGTGTGCCTTCACTGGAGTGCATGTTAAACTAGAGATTCAGAATTACACTAGTGATGTACGGAATGAGTGTGCCTTCACTGGAGTGCATGTTAAACTAGAGATTGAGAATTACACTAGTGATATACGGAATGAGTGTGCCTTCACTGGAGTGCATGGTAAACTAGAGATTGAGAATTACACTAGTGATTCAAGGAATGAGTGTGCCTTCACTGGAGTGCATGTTAAACTAGAGATTGAGAATTACACTAGTGATGTAAGGAAGGAGTGTGCCTTCACTGGAGTGCATGTTAAACTAGAGATTGAGAATTACACTAGTGATGTAAGGAATGAGTGTGCCTTCACTGGAGTGCATGGTAAACTAGAGATTGAGAATTACACTAGTGATGTACGCAATGAGTGTGCCTTCACTGGAGTGCATGTTAAACTAGAGATTGAGAATTACACTAGTGATGTAAGCAATAAGTGTGCCTTCACTGGAGTGCATGGTAAACTAGAGATTGAGAATTACACTAGTGATTCAAGGAATGAGTGTGCCTTCACTGGAGTGCATGTTAAACTAGAGATTGAGAATTACACTAGTGATGTAAGAAAGGAGTGTGCCTTCACTGGAGTGCATGTTAAACTAGAGATTGAGAATTACACTAGTGATGTAAGGAATGAGTGTGCCTTCACTGGAGTGCATGGTAAACTAGAGATTGAGAATTACACTAGTGATGTATGCAATGAGTGTGCCTTCACTGGAGTGCATGGTAAACTAGAGATTGAGAATTACACTAGTGATGTACGCAATGAGTGTGCCTTCACTGGAGTGCATGTTAAACTAGAGATTGAGAATTACACTAGTGATGTAAGCAATGAGTGTGCCTTCACTTGAGTGCATGTTAAACTAGAGATTGAGAATTACACTAGTGATGTACGGAATGAGTGTGCCTTCACTGGAGTGCATGGTAAACTAGAGATTGAGAATTACACTAGTGATGTAAGGAATGAGTGTGCCTTCACTGGAGTGCATGTCAAACTAGAGATTGAGAATTACACTAGTGATGTAAGGAATGAGTGTGCCTTCACTGGAGTGCATGGTAAACTAGAGATTGAGAATTACACTAGTGATGTAAGCAATGAGTGTGCCTTCACTGGAGTGCATGGTAAACTAGAGATTTAGAATTACACTAGTGATGTACGGAATGAGTGTGCCTTCACTGGAGTGCATGTTAAACTAGAGATTGAGAATTACACTAGTGATGTAAGCAATGAGTGTGCCTTCACTGGAGTGCATGTTAAACTAGAGATTGAGAATTACACTAGTGATGTAAGCAATGAGTGTGCCTTCACTGGAGTGCATGTTAAACTAGAGATTGAGAATTACACTAGGGATGTAAGCAATGAGTGTGCCTTCACTGGAGTGCATGTTAAACTAGAGATTGAGAATTACACTAGTGATGTAAGCAATGAGTGTGCCTTCACTGTAGTGCATGGTAAACTAGAGATTGAGAATTACACTAGTGATTCAAGGAATGAGTGTGCCTTCACTGGAGTGCATGTTAAACTAGAGATTGAGAATTACACTAGTGATGTAAGCAATGAGTGTGCCTTCACTGGAGTGCATGTTAAACTAGAGATTGAGAATTACACTAGTGATGTAAGGAATGAGCGTGCCTTCACTGGAGTGCATGTTAAACTAGAGATTGAGAATTACACTAGTGATGTAAGCAATGAGCGTGCCTTCACTTGAGTGCATGTTAAACTAGAGATTGAGAATTACACTAGTGATGTAAGCAATGAGCGTGCCTTCACTTGAGTGCATGTTAAACTAGAGATTGAGAATTACACTAGTGATGTAAGCAATGAGCGTGCCTTCACTTGAGTGCATGTTAAACTAGAGATTGAGAATTACACTAGTGATGTAAGGAATGAGCGTGCCTTCACTGGAGTGCATGGTAAACTAGAGATTGAGAATTACACTAGTGATGTACGCAATGTGTGTGCCTTCACTGGAGTGCATGTTAAACTAGAGATTGAGAATTACACTAGTGATGTACGCAATGAGTGTGCCTTCGCTGGAGTGCATGTTAAACTAGAGATTGAGAATTACACTAGTGATGTAAGCAATGAGTGTGCCTTCACTGGAGTGCATGGTAAACTAGAGATTGAGAATTACACTAGTGATTCAAGGAATGAGTGTGCCTTCACTGGAGTGCATGTTAAACTAGAGATTGAGAATTACACTAGTGATGTAAGGAAGGAGTGTGCCTTCACTGGAGTGCATGTTAAACTAGAGATTGAGAATTACACTAGTGATGTAAGGAATGAGTGTACCTTCACTGGAGTGCATGTTAAACTAGAGATTGAGAATTACACTAGTGATGTAAGGAATGAGTGTGCCTTCACTGGAGTGCATGTTAAACTAGAGATTGAGAATTACACTAGTGATGTAAGGAATGAGTGTGCCTTCACTGGAGTGCATGTTAAACTAGAGATTGAGAATTACACTAGTGATGTAAGCAATGAGTGTGCCTTCACTGGAGTGCATGGTAAACTAGAGATTGAGAATTACACTAGTGATTCAAGGAATGAGTGTGCCTTCACTGGAGTGCATGTTAAACTAGAGATTGAGAATTACACTAGTGATGTAAGGAATGAGTGTGCCTTCACTGGAGTGCATGTTAAACTAGAGATTGAGAATTACACTAGTGATGTAAGCAATGAGTGTGCCTTCACTGGAGTGCATGGTAAACTAGAGATTGAGAATTACACTAGTGATGTAAGCAATGAGTGTTCCTTCACTGGAGTGCATGGTAAACTAGAGATTGAGAACTACACTAGTGATGTAAGCAATGAGTGTGCCTTCACTGGAGTGCATGGTAAACTAGAGATTGAGAACTACACTAGTGATGTACGGAATGAGTGTGCCTTCACTGGAGTGCATGTTAAACTAGAGATTGAGAATTACACTAGTGATTCAAGGAATGAGTGTGCCTTCACTGGAGTGCATGGTAAACTAGAGATTGAGAATTACACTAGTGATTCAAGGAATGAGTGTGCCTTCACTGGAGTGCATGTTAAACTAGAGATTGAGAATTACACTTGTGATGTACGGAATGAATGTGCCTTCACTGGAGTGCATGGTAAACTAGAGATTGAGAATTACACTAGTGATGTACGGAATGAGTGTGCCTTCACTGGAGTGCATGGTAAACTAGAGATTGAGAATTACACTAGTGATGTACGGAATGAGTGTGCCTTCACTGGAGTGCATGTTAAACTAGAGATTGAGAATTACACTAGTGATGTAAGGAATGAGTGTGCCTTCACTTGAGTGCATGTTAAACTAGAGATTGAGAATTACACTAGTGATGTACGGAATGAGTGTGCCTTCACTGGAGTGCATGTTAAACTAGAGATTCAGAATTACACTAGTGATGTACGGAATGAGTGTGCCTTCACTGGAGTGCATGTTAAACTAGAGATTGAGAATTACACTAGTGATATACGGAATGAGTGTGCCTTCACTGGAGTGCATGTTAAACTAGAGATTGAGAATTACACTAGTGATGTAAGGAATGAGTGTGCCTTCACTGGAGTGCATGTTAAACTAGAGATTGAGAATTACACTAGTGATGTAAGGAATGAGTGTGCCTTCACTGGAGTGCATGTTAAACTAGAGATTGAGAATTACACTAGTGATGTAAGGAATGAGTGTGCCTTCACTTGAGTGCATGTTAAACTAGAGATTGAGAATTACACTAGTGATGTACGGAATGAGTGTGCCTTCACTGGAGTGCATGTTAAACTAGAGATTCAGAATTACACTAGTGATGTACGGAATGAGTGTGCCTTCACTGGAGTGCATGTTAAACTAGAGATTGAGAATTACACTAGTGATATACGGAATGAGTGTGCCTTCACTGGAGTGCATGGTAAACTAGAGATTGAGAATTACACTAGTGATTCAAGGAATGAGTGTGCCTTCACTGGAGTGCATGTTAAACTAGAGATTGAGAATTACACTAGTGATGTAAGGAAGGAGTGTGCCTTCACTGGAGTGCATGTTAAACTAGAGATTGAGAATTACACTAGTGATGTAAGGAATGAGTGTGCCTTCACTGGAGTGCATGGTAAACTAGAGATTGAGAATTACACTAGTGATGTACGCAATGAGTGTGCCTTCACTGGAGTGCATGTTAAACTAGAGATTGAGAATTACACTAGTGATGTAAGTAATGAGTGTGCCTTCACTGGAGTGCATGGTAAACTAGAGATTGAGAATTACACTAGTGATTCAAGGAATGAGTGTGCCTTCACTGGAGTGCATGTTAAACTAGAGATTGAGAATTACACTAGTGATGTAAGGAAGGAGTGTGCCTTCACTGGAGTGCATGTTAAACTAGAGATTGAGAATTACACTAGTGATGTAAGGAATGAGTGTGCCTTCACTGGAGTGCATGGTAAACTAGAGATTGAGAATTACACTAGTGATGTACGCAATGAGTGTGCCTTCACTGGAGTGCATGGTAAACTAGAGATTGAGAATTACACTAGTGATGTACGCAATGAGTGTGCCTTCACTGGAGTGCATGTTAAACTAGAGATTGAGAATTACACTAGTGATGTAAGCAATGAGTGTGCCTTCACTTGAGTGCATGTTAAACTAGAGATTGAGAATTACACTAGTGATGTACGGAATGAGTGTGCCTTCACTGGAGTGCATGTCAAACTAGAGATTGAGAATTACACTAGTGATGTAAGGAATGAGTGTGCCTTCACTGGAGTGCATGTCAAACTAGAGATTGAGAATTACACTAGTGATGTAAGCAATGAGTGTGCCTTCACTGGAGTGCATGGTAAACTAGAGATTGAGAATTACACTAGTGATGTAAGCAATGAGTGTGCCTTCACTGGAGTGCATGGTAAACTAGAGATTTAGAATTACACTAGTGATGTAAGGAATGAGTGTGCCTTCACTGAAGTGCATGGTAAACTAGAGATTGAGAATTACACTAGTGATGTACGGAATGAGTGTGCCTTCACTGGAGTGCATGTTAAACTAGAGATTGAGAATTACACTAGTGATGTAAGCAATGAGTGTGCCTTCACTGGAGTGCATGGTAAACTAGAGATTGAGAATTACACTAGTGATGTAAGCAATGAGTGTGCCTTCACTGGAGTGCATGTTAAACTAGAGATTGAGAATTACACTAGTGATGTAAGCAATGAGTGTGCCTTCACTGTAGTGCATGGTAAACTAGAGATTGAGAATTACACTAGTGATTCAAGGAATGAGTGTGCCTTCACTGGAGTGCATGTTAAACTAGAGATTGAGAATTACACTAGTGATGTAAGCAATGAGTGTGCCTTCACTGGACTGCATGTTAAACTAGAGATTGAGAATTACACTAGTGATGTAAGGAATGAGCGTGCCTTCACTGGAGTGCATGTTAAACTAGAGATTGAGAATTACACTAGTGATGTAAGCAATGAGCGTGCCTTCACTTGAGTGCATGTTAAACTAGAGATTGAGAATTACACTAGTGATGTAAGCAATGAGCGTGCCTTCACTTGAGTGCATGTTAAACTAGAGATTGAGAATTACACTAGTGATGTAAGCAATGAGCGTGCCTTCACTTGAGTGCATGTTAAACTAGAGATTGAGAATTACACTAGTGATGTAAGCAATGAGCGTGCATTCACTGGAGTGCATGTTAAACTAGAGATTGAGAATTACACTAGTGATGTAAGGAATGAGCGTGCCTTCACTGGAGTGCATGGTAAACTAGAGATTGAGAATTACACTAGTGATGTACGCAATGAGCGTGCCTTCACTGGAGTGCATGTTAAACTAGAGATTGAGAATTACACTAGTGATGTAAGCAATGAGTGTGCCTTCACTGGAGTGCATGGTAAACTAGAGATTGAGAATTACACTAGTGATTCAAGGAATGAGTGTGCCTTCACTGGAGTGCATGTTAAACTAGAGATTGAGATTTACACTAGTGATGTAAGGAAGGAGTGTGCCTTCACTGGAGTGCATGTTAAACTAGAGATTGAGAATTACACTAGTGATGTACGCAATGAGTGTGCCTTCACTGGAGTGCATGTTAAACTAGAGATTGAGAATTACACTAGTGATGTAAGCAATGAGTGTGCCTTCACTTGAGTGCATGTTAAACTAGAGATTGAGAATTACACTAGTGATGTAAGCAATGAGTGTGCCTTCACTGGAGTGCATGGTAAACTAGAGATTGAGAATTACACTAGTGATTCAAGGAATGAGTGTGCCTTCACTGGAGTGCATGTTAAACTAGAGATTGAGAATTACACTAGTGATGTAAGGAAGGAGTGTGCCTTCACTGGAGTGCATGTTAAACTAGAGATTGAGAATTACACTAGTGATGTAAGGAATGAGTGTGCCTTCACTGGAGTGCATGTTAAACTAGAGATTGAGAATTACACTAGTGATGTAAGGAATGAGTGTGCCTTCACTGGAGTGCATGTTAAACTAGAGATTGAGAATTACACTAGTGATGTAAGCAATGAGTGTGCCTTCACTGGAGTGCATGGTAAACTAGAGATTGAGAATTACACTAGTGATTCAAGGAATGAGTGTGCCTTCACTGGAGTGCATGTTAAACTAGAGATTGAGAATTACACTAGTGATGTAAGGAATGAGTGTGCCTTCACTGGAGTGCATGTTAAACTAGAGATTGAGAATTACACTAGTGATGTAAGCAATGAGTGTGACTTCACTGGAGTGCATGGTAAACTAGAGATTGAGAATTACACTAGTGATGTAAGCAATGAGTGTTCCTTCACTGGAGTGCATGGTAAACTAGAGATTGAGAACTACACTAGTGATGTAAGCAATGAGTGTGCCTTCACTGGAGTGCATGGTAAACTAGAGATTGAGAATTACACTAGTGATGTACGGAATGAGTGTGCCTTCACTGGAGTGCATGTTAAACTAGAGATTGAGAATTACACTAGTGATTCAAGGAATGAGTGTGCCTTCACTGGAGTGCATGGTAAACTAGAGATTGAGAATTACACTAGTGATTCAAGGAATGAGTGTGCCTTCACTGGAGTGCATGTTAAACTAGAGATTGAGAATTACACTTGTGATGTACGGAATGAATGTGCCTTCACTGGAGTGCATGGTAAACTAGAGATTGAGAATTACACTAGTGATGTACGGAATGAGTGTGCCTTCACTGGAGTGCATGGTAAACTAGAGATTGAGAATTACACTAGTGATGTACGGAATGAGTGTGCCTTCACTGGAGTGCATGGTAAACTAGAGATTGAGAATTACACTAGTGATGTACGGAATGAGTGTGCCTTCACTGGAGTGCATGGTAAACTAGAGATTGAGAATTACACTAGTGATGTAAGCAATGAGTGTGCCTTCACTGGAGTGCATGGTAAACTAGAGATTGAGAATTACACTAGTGATGTACGGAATGAGTGTGCCTTCACTGGAGTGCATGTTAAACTAGAGATTGAGAATTACACTAGTGATGTAAGGAATGAGTGTGCCTTCACTGGAGTGCATGTTAAACTAGAGAATGAGAATTACACTAGTGATGAAAGGAAGGAGTGTGCCTTCACTGGAGTGCATGTTAAACTAGAGATTGAGAATTACACTAGTGATGTAAGGAATGAGTGTGCCTTCACTTGAGTGCATGTTAAACTAGAGATTGAGAATTACACTAGTGATGTACGGAATGAGTGTGCCTTCACTGGAGTGCATGTTAAACTAGAGATTCAGAATTACACTAGTGATGTACGGAATGAGTGTGCCTTCACTGGAGTGCATGTTAAACTAGAGATTGAGAATTACACTAGTGATATACGGAATGAGTGTGCCTTCACTGGAGTGCATGGTAAACTAGAGATTGAGAATTACACTAGTGATTCAAGGAATGAGTGTGCCTTCACTGGAGTGCATGTTAAACTAGAGATTGAGAATTACACTAGTGATGTAAGGAAGGAGTGTGCCTTCACTGGAGTGCATGTTAAACTAGAGATTGAGAATTACACTAGTGATGTAAGGAATGAGTGTGCCTTCACTGGAGTGCATGGTAAACTAGAGATTGAGAATTACACTAGTGATGTACGCAATGAGTGTGCCTTCACTGGAGTGCATGTTAAACTAGAGATTGAGAATTACACTAGTGATGTAAGCAATGAGTGTGCCTTCACTGGAGTGCATGGTAAACTAGAGATTGAGAATTACACTAGTGATTCAAGGAATGAGTGTGCCTTCACTGGAGTGCATGTTAAACTAGAGATTGAGAATTACACTAGTGATGTAAGGAAGGAGTGTGCCTTCACTGGAGTGCATGTTAAACTAGAGATTGAGAATTACACTAGTGATGTAAGGAATGAGTGTGCCTTCACTGGAGTGCATGGTAAACTAGAGATTGAGAATTACACTAGTGATGTACGCAATGAGTGTGCCTTCACTGGAGTGCATGGTAAACTAGAGATTGAGAATTACACTAGTGATGTACGCAATGAGTGTGCCTTCACTGGAGTGCATGTTAAACTAGAGATTGAGAATTACACTAGTGATGTAAGCAATGAGTGTGCCTTCACTTGAGTGCATGTTAAACTAGAGATTGAGAATTACACTAGTGATGTACGGAATGAGTGTGCCTTCACTGGAGTGCATGGTAAACTAGAGATTGAGAATTACACTAGTGATGTAAGGAATGAGTGTGCCTTCACTGGAGTGCATGTCAAACTAGAGATTGAGAATTACACTAGTGATGTAAGGAATGAGTGTGCTTTCACTGGAGTGCATGTCAAACTAGAGATTGAGAATTACACTAGTGATGTAAGCAATGAGTGTGCCTTCACTGGAGTGCATGGTAAACTAGAGATTGAGAATTACACTAGTGATGTAAGCAATGAGTGTGCCTTCACTGGAGTGCATGTTAAACTAGAGATTGAGAATTACACTAGTGATGTAAGCAATGAGTGTGCCTTCACTGGAGTGCATGTTAAACTAGAGATTGAGAATTACACTAGTGATGTAAGCAATGAGTGTGCCTTCACTGGAGTGCATGTTAAACTAGAGATTGAGAATTACACTAGTGATGTAAGCAATGAGTGTGCCTTCACTGTAGTGCATGGTAAACTAGAGATTGAGAATTACACTAGTGATTCAAGGAATGAGTGTGCCTTCACTGGAGTGCATGTTAAACTAGAGATTGAGAATTACACTAGTGATGTAAGCAATGAGTGTGCCTTCACTGGAGTGCATGTTAAACTAGAGATTGAGAATTACACTAGTGATGTAAGGAATGAGCGTGCCTTCACTGGAGTGCATGTTAAACTAGAGATTGAGAATTACACTAGTGATGTAAGCAATGAGCGTGCCTTCACTTGAGTGCATGTTAAACTAGAGATTGAGAATTACACTAGTGATGTAAGCAATGAGCGTGCCTTCACTTGAGTGCATGTTAAACTAGAGATTGAGAATTACACTAGTGATGTAAGCAATGAGCGTGCCTTCACTGGAGTGCATGATAAACTAGAGATTGAGAATTACACTAGTGATGTAAGGAATGAGCGTGCCTTCACTGGAGTGCATGGTAAACTAGAGATTGAGAATTACACTAGTGATGTACGCAATGTGTGTGCCTTCGCTGGAGTGCATGTTAAACTAGAGATTGAGAATTACACTAGTGATGTACGCAATGAGTGTGCCTTCGCTGGAGTGCATGTTAAACTAGAGATTGAGAATTACACTAGTGATGTAAGCAATGAGTGTGCCTTCACTGGAGTGCATGGTAAACTAGAGATTGAGAATTACACTAGTGATTCAAGGAATGAGTGTGCCTTCACTGGAGTGCATGTTAAACTAGAGATTGAGAATTACACTAGTGATGTAAGGAAGGAGTGTGCCTTCACTGGAGTGCATGTTAAACTAGAGATTGAGAATTACACTAGTGATGTAAGGAATGAGTGTGCCTTCACTGGAGTGCATGTTAAACTAGAGATTGAGAATTACACTAGTGATGTAAGGAATGAGTGTGCCTTCACTGGAGTGCATGTTAAACTAGAGATTGAGAATTACACTAGTGATGTAAGGAATGAGTGTGCCTTCACTGGAGTGGATGTTAAACTAGAGATTGAGAATTACACTAGTGATGTAAGCAATGAGTGTGCCTTCACTGGAGTGCATGGTAAACTAGAGATTGAGAATTACACTAGTGATTCAAGGAATGAGTGTGCCTTCACTGGAGTGCATGTTAAACTAGAGATTGAGAATTACACTAGTGATGTAAGGAATGAGTGTGCCTTCACTGGAGTGCATGTTAAACTAGAGATTGAGAATTACACTAGTGATGTAAGCAATGAGTGTGCCTTCACTGGAGTGCATGGTAAACTAGAGATTGAGAATTACACTAGTGATGTAAGCAATGAGTGTTCCTTCACTGGAGTGCATGGTAAACTAGAGATTGAGAACTACACTAGTGATGTAAGCAATGAGTGTGCCTTCACTGGAGTGCATGGTAAACTAGAGATTGAGAACTACACTAGTGATGTACGGAATGAGTGTGCCTTCACTGGAGTGCATGTTAAACTAGAGATTGAGAATTACACTAGTGATTCAAGGAATGAGTGTGCCTTCACTGGAGTGCATGGTAAACTAGAGATTGAGAATTACACTTGTGATGTACGGAATGAATGTGCCTTCACTGGAGTGCATGGTAAACTAGAGATTGAGAATTACACTAGTGATGTACGGAATGAGTGTGCCTTCACTGGAGTGCATGGTAAACTAGAGATTGAGAATTACACTAGTGATGTACGGAATGAGTGTGCCTTCACTGGAGTGCATGGTAAACTAGAGATTGAGAATTACACTAGTGATGTACGGAATGAGTGTGCCTTCACTGGAGTGCATGGTAAACTAGAGATTGAGAATTACACTAGTGATGTAAGCAATGAGTGTGCCTTCACTGGAGTGCATGGTAAACTAGAGATTGAGAATTACACTAGTGATGTACGGAATGAGTGTGCCTTCACTGGAGTGCATGTTAAACTAGAGATTGAGAATTACACTAGTGATGTAAGGAATGAGTGTGCCTTCACTGGAGTGCATGTTAAACTAGAGATTGAGAATTACACTAGTGATGTAAGGAATGAGTGTGCCTTCACTGGAGTGCATGTTAAACTAGAGAATGAGAATTACACTAGTGATGAAAGGAAGGAGTGTGCCTTCACTGGAGTGCATGTTAAACTAGAGATTGAGAATTACACTAGTGATGTAAGGAATGAGTGTGCCTTCACTTGAGTGCATGTTAAACTAGAGATTGAGAATTACACTAGTGATGTACGGAATGAGTGTGCCTTCACTGGAGTGCATGGTAAACTAGAGATTGAGAATTACACTAGTGATTCAAGGAATGAGTGTGCCTTCACTGGAGTGCATGTTAAACTAGAGATTGAGAATTACACTAGTGATGTAAGGAAGGAGTGTGCCTTCACTGGAGTGCATGTTAAACTAGAGATTGAGAATTACACTAGTGATGTAAGGAATGAGTGTGCCTTCACTGGAGTGCATGGTAAACTAGAGATTGAGAATTACACTAGTGATGTACGCAATGAGTGTGCCTTCACTGGAGTGCATGTTAAACTAGAGATTGAGAATTACACTAGTGATGTAAGCAATGAGTGTGCCTTCACTGGAGTGCATGGTAAACTAGAGATTGAGAATTACACTAGTGATTCAAGGAATGAGTGTGCCTTCACTGGAGTGCATGTTAAACTAGAGATTGAGAATTACACTAGTGATGTAAGGAAGGAGTGTGCCTTCACTGGAGTGCATGTTAAACTAGAGATTGAGAATTACACTAGTGATGTAAGGAATGAGTGTGCCTTCACTGGAGTGCATGTTAAACTAGAGATTGAGAATTACACTAGTGATGTAAGCAATGAGTGTGCCTTCACTTGAGTGCATGTTAAACTAGAGATTGAGAATTACACTAGTGATGTACGGAATGAGTGTGCCTTCACTGGAGTGCATGGTAAACTAGAGATTGAGAATTACACTAGTGATGTAAGGAATGAGTGTGCCTTCACTGGAGTGCATGTCAAACTAGAGATTGAGAATTACACTAGTGATGTAAGGAATGAGTGTGCCTTCACTGGAGTGCATGTCAAACTAGAGATTGAGAATTACACTAGTGATGTAAGCAATGAGTGTGCCTTCACTGGAGTGCATGTTAAACTAGAGATTGAGAATTACACTAGTGATGTAAGGAATGAGTGTGCCTTCACTGGAGTGCATGTTAAACTAGAGATTGAGAATTACACTAGTGATGTAAGGAATGAGTGTGCCTTCACTGGAGTGCATGTTAAACTAGAGATTGAGAATTACACTAGTGATGTAAGGAATGAGTGTGCCTTCACTGGAGTGGATGTTAAACTAGAGATTGAGAATTACACTAGTGATGTAAGCAATGAGTGTGCCTTCACTGGAGTGCATGGTAAACTAGAGATTGAGAATTACACTAGTGATTCAAGGAATGAGTGTGCCTTCACTGGAGTGCATGTTAAACTAGAGATTGAGAATTACACTAGTGATGTAAGGAATGAGTGTGCCTTCACTGGAGTGCATGTTAAACTAGAGATTGAGAATTACACTAGTGATGTAAGCAATGAGTGTGCCTTCACTGGAGTGCATGGTAAACTAGAGATTGAGAATTACACTAGTGATGTAAGCAATGAGTGTTCCTTCACTGGAGTGCATGGTAAACTAGAGATTGAGAACTACACTAGTGATGTAAGCAATGAGTGTGCCTTCACTGGAGTGCATGGTAAACTAGAGATTGAGAACTACACTAGTGATGTACGGAATGAGTGTGCCTTCACTGGAGTGCATGTTAAACTAGAGATTGAGAATTACACTAGTGATTCAAGGAATGAGTGTGCCTTCACTGGAGTGCATGGTAAACTAGAGATTGAGAATTACACTTGTGATGTACGGAATGAATGTGCCTTCACTGGAGTGCATGGTAAACTAGAGATTGAGAATTACACTAGTGATGTACGGAATGAGTGTGCCTTCACTGGAGTGCATGGTAAACTAGAGATTGAGAATTACACTAGTGATGTACGGAATGAGTGTGCCTTCACTGGAGTGCATGGTAAACTAGAGATTGAGAATTACACTAGTGATGTACGGAATGAGTGTGCCTTCACTGGAGTGCATGGTAAACTAGAGATTGAGAATTACACTAGTGATGTAAGCAATGAGTGTGCCTTCACTGGAGTGCATGGTAAACTAGAGATTGAGAATTACACTAGTGATGTACGGAATGAGTGTGCCTTCACTGGAGTGCATGTTAAACTAGAGATTGAGAATTACACTAGTGATGTAAGGAATGAGTGTGCCTTCACTGGAGTGCATGTTAAACTAGAGATTGAGAATTACACTAGTGATGTAAGGAATGAGTGTGCCTTCACTGGAGTGCATGTTAAACTAGAGAATGAGAATTACACTAGTGATGAAAGGAAGGAGTGTGCCTTCACTGGAGTGCATGTTAAACTAGAGATTGAGAATTACACTAGTGATGTAAGGAATGAGTGTGCCTTCACTTGAGTGCATGTTAAACTAGAGATTGAGAATTACACTAGTGATGTACGGAATGAGTGTGCCTTCACTGGAGTGCATGGTAAACTAGAGATTGAGAATTACACTAGTGATTCAAGGAATGAGTGTGCCTTCACTGGAGTGCATGTTAAACTAGAGATTGAGAATTACACTAGTGATGTAAGGAAGGAGTGTGCCTTCACTGGAGTGCATGTTAAACTAGAGATTGAGAATTACACTAGTGATGTAAGGAATGAGTGTGCCTTCACTGGAGTGCATGGTAAACTAGAGATTGAGAATTACACTAGTGATGTACGCAATGAGTGTGCCTTCACTGGAGTGCATGTTAAACTAGAGATTGAGAATTACACTAGTGATGTAAGCAATGAGTGTGCCTTCACTGGAGTGCATGGTAAACTAGAGATTGAGAATTACACTAGTGATTCAAGGAATGAGTGTGCCTTCACTGGAGTGCATGTTAAACTAGAGATTGAGAATTACACTAGTGATGTAAGGAAGGAGTGTGCCTTCACTGGAGTGCATGTTAAACTAGAGATTGAGAATTACACTAGTGATGTAAGGAATGAGTGTGCCTTCACTGGAGTGCATGTTAAACTAGAGATTGAGAATTACACTAGTGATGTAAGGAATGAGTGTGCCTTCACTGGAGTGCATGTTAAACTAGAGATTGAGAATTACACTAGTGATGTAAGCAATGAGTGTGCCTTCACTGGAGTGCATGGTAAACTAGAGATTGAGAATTACACTAGTGATTCAAGGAATGAGTGTGCCTTCACTGGAGTGCATGTTAAACTAGAGATTGAGAATTACACTAGTGATGTAAGGAATGAGTGTGCCTTCACTGGAGTGCATGTTAAACTAGAGATTGAGAATTACACTAGTGATGTAAGCAATGAGTGTGCCTTCACTGGAGTGCATGGTAAACTAGAGATTGAGAATTACACTAGTGATGTAAGCAATGAGTGTTCCTTCACTGGAGTGCATGGTAAACTAGAGATTGAGAACTACACTAGTGATGTAAGCAATGAGTGTGCCTTCACTGGAGTGCATGGTAAACTAGAGATTGAGAATTACACTAGTGATGTACGGAATGAGTGTGCCTTCACTGGAGTGCATGTTAAACTAGAGATTGAGAATTACACTAGTGATTCAAGGAATGAGTGTGCCTTCACTGGAGTGCATGGTAAACTAGAGATTGAGAATTACACTAGTGATTCAAGGAATGAGTGTGCCTTCACTGGAGTGCATGTTAAACTAGAGATTGAGAATTACACTTGTGATGTACGGAATGAATGTGCCTTCACTGGAGTGCATGGTAAACTAGAGATTGAGAATTACACTAGTGATGTACGGAATGAGTGTGCCTTCACTGGAGTGCATGGTAAACTAGAGATTGAGAATTACACTAGTGATGTATGGAATGAGTGTGCCTTCACTGGAGTGCATGGTAAACTAGAGATTGAGAATTACACTAGTGATGTACGGAATGAGTGTGCCTTCACTGGAGTGCATGGTAAACTAGAGATTGAGAATTACACTAGTGATGTAAGCAATGAGTGTGCCTTCACTGGAGTGCATGGTAAACTAGAGATTGAGAATTACACTAGTGATGTACGGAATGAGTGTGCCTTCACTGGAGTGCATGTTAAACTAGAGATTGAGAATTACACTAGTGATGTAAGGAATGAGTGTGCCTTCACTGGAGTGCATGTTAAACTAGAGATTGAGAATTACACTAGTGATGTAAGGAATGAGTGTGCCTTCACTGGAGTGCATGTTAAACTAGAGAATGAGAATTACACTAGTGATGAAAGGAAGGAGTGTGCCTTCACTGGAGTGCATGTTGAACTAGAGATTGAGAATTACACTAGTGATGTAAGGAATGAGTGTGCCTTCACTTGAGTGCATGTTAAACTAGAGATTGAGAATTACACTAGTGATGTACGGAATGAGTGTGCCTTCACTGGAGTGCATGTTAAACTAGAGATTCAGAATTACACTAGTGATGTACGGAATGAGTGTGCCTTCACTGGAGTGCATGTTAAACTAGAGATTGAGAATTACACTAGTGATATACGGAATGAGTGTGCCTTCACTGGAGTGCATGGTAAACTAGAGATTGAGAATTACACTAGTGATTCAAGGAATGAGTGTGCCTTCACTGGAGTGCATGTTAAACTAGAGATTGAGAATTACACTAGTGATGTAAGGAAGGAGTGTGCCTTCACTGGAGTGCATGTTAAACTAGAGATTGAGAATTACACTAGTGATGTAAGGAATGAGTGTGCCTTCACTGGAGTGCATGGTAAACTAGAGATTGAGAATTACACTAGTGATGTACGCAATGAGTGTGCCTTCACTGGAGTGCATGTTAAACTAGAGATTGAGAATTACACTAGTGATGTAAGCAATGAGTGTGCCTTCACTGGAGTGCATGGTAAACTAGAGATTGAGAATTACACTAGTGATTCAAGGAATGAGTGTGCCTTCACTGGAGTGCATGTTAAACTAGAGATTGAGAATTACACTAGTGATGTAAGGAAGGAGTGTGCCTTCACTGGAGTGCATGTTAAACTAGAGATTGAGAATTACACTAGTGATGTAAGGAATGAGTGTGCCTTCACTGGAGTGCATGGTAAACTAGAGATTGAGAATTACACTAGTGATGTACGCAATGAGTGTGCCTTCACTGGAGTGCATGGTAAACTAGAGATTGAGAATTACACTAGTGATGTACGCAATGAGTGTGCCTTCACTGGAGTGCATGTTAAACTAGAGATTGAGAATTACACTAGTGATGTAAGCAATGAGTGTGCCTTCACTTGAGTGCATGTTAAACTAGAGATTGAGAATTACACTAGTGATGTACGGAATGAGTGTGCCTTCACTGGAGTGCATGGTAAACTAGAGATTGAGAATTACACTAGTGATGTAAGGAATGAGTGTGCCTTCACTGGAGTGCATGTCAAACTAGAGATTGAGAATTACACTAGTGATGTAAGGAATGAGTGTGCCTTCACTGGAGTGCATGTCAAACTAGAGATTGAGAATTACACTAGTGATGTAAGCAATGAGTGTGCCTTCACTGGAGTGCATGGTAAACTAGAGATTGAGAATTACACTAGTGATGTAAGCAATGAGTGTGCCTTCACTGGAGTGCATGGTAAACTAGAGATTTAGAATTACACTAGTGATGTAAGGAATGAGTGTGCCTTCACTGAAGTGCATGGTAAACTAGAGATTGAGAATTACACTAGTGATGTACGGAATGAGTGTGCCTTCACTGGAGTGCATGTTAAACTAGAGATTGAGAATTACACTAGTGATGTAAGCAATGAGTGTGCCTTCACTGGAGTGCATGGTAAACTAGAGATTGAGAATTACACTAGTGATGTAAGCAATGAGTGTGCCTTCACTGGAGTGCATGTTAAACTAGAGATTGAGAATTACACTAGTGATGTAAGCAATGAGCGTGCCTTCACTTGAGTGCATGTTAAACTAGAGATTGAGAATTACACTAGTGATGTAAGCAATGAGCGTGCCTTCACTTGAGTGCATGTTAAACTAGAGATTGAGAATTACACTAGTGATGTAAGCAATGAGCGTGCCTTCACTTGAGTGCATGTTAAACTAGAGATTGAGAATTACACTAGTGATGTAAGCAATGAGCGTGCATTCACTGGAGTGCATGTTAAACTAGAGATTGAGAATTACACTAGTGATGTAAGGAATGAGCGTGCCTTCACTGGAGTGCATGGTAAACTAGAGATTGAGAATTACACTAGTGATGGACGCAATGAGCGTGCCTTCACTGGAGTGCATGTTAAACTAGAGATTGAGAATTACACTAGTGATGTAAGCAATGAGTGTGCCTTCACTGGAGTGCATGGTAAACTAGAGATTGAGAATTACACTAGTGATTCAAGGAATGAGTGTGCCTTCACTGGAGTGCATGTTAAACTAGAGATTGAGATTTACACTAGTGATGTAAGGAAGGAGTGTGCCTTCACTGGAGTGCATGTTAAACTAGAGATTGAGAATTACACTAGTGATGTACGCAATGAGTGTGCCTTCACTGGAGTGCATGTTAAACTAGAGATTGAGAATTACACTAGTGATGTAAGCAATGAGTGTGCCTTCACTTGAGTGCATGTTAAACTAGAGATTGAGAATTACACTAGTGATGTAAGCAATGAGTGTGCCTTCACTGGAGTGCATGGTAAACTAGAGATTGAGAATTACACTAGTGATTCAAGGAATGAGTGTGCCTTCACTGGAGTGCATGTTAAACTAGAGATTGAGAATTACACTAGTGATGTAAGGAAGGAGTGTGCCTTCACTGGAGTGCATGTTAAACTAGAGATTGAGAATTACACTAGTGATGTAAGGAATGAGTGCGCCTTCACTGGAGTGCATGTTAAACTAGAGATTGAGAATTACACTAGTGATGTAAGGAATGAGTGCGCCTTCACTGGAGTGCATGTTAAACTAGAGATTGAGAATTACACTAGTGATGTAAGCAATGAGTGTGCCTTCACTGGAGTGCATGGTAAACTAGAGATTGAGAATTACACTAGTGATTCAAGGAATGAGTGTGCCTTCACTGGAGTGCATGTTAAACTAGAGATTGAGAATTACACTAGTGATGTAAGGAATGAGTGTGCCTTCACTGGAGTGCATGTTAAACTAGAGATTGAGAATTACACTAGTGATGTAAGCAATGAGTGTGACTTCACTGGAGTGCATGGTAAACTAGAGATTGAGAATTACACTAGTGATGTAAGCAATGAGTGTTCCTTCACTGGAGTGCATGGTAAACTAGAGATTGAGAACTACACTAGTGATGTAAGCAATGAGTGTGCCTTCACTGGAGTGCATGGTAAACTAGAGATTGAGAATTACACTAGTGATGTACGGAATGAGTGTGCCTTCACTGGAGTGCATGTTAAACTAGAGATTGAGAATTACACTAGTGATTCAAGGAATGAGTGTGCCTTCACTGGAGTGCATGGTAAACTAGAGATTGAGAATTACACTAGTGATTCAAGGAATGAGTGTGCCTTCACTGGAGTGCATGTTAAACTAGAGATTGAGAATTACACTAGTGATGTACGGAATGAGTGTGCCTTCACTGGAGTGCATGGTAAACTAGAGATTGAGAATTACACTAGTGATGTACGGAATGAGTGTGCCTTCACTGGAGTGCATGGTAAACTAGAGATTGAGAATTACACTAGTGATGTACGGAATGAGTGTGCCTTCACTGGAGTGCATGGTAAACTAGAGATTGAGAATTACACTAGTGATGTAAGCAATGAGTGTGCCTTCACTGGAGTGCATGGTAAACTAGAGATTGAGAATTACACTAGTGATGTACGGAATGAGTGTGCCTTCACTGGAGTGCATGTTAAACTAGAGATTGAGAATTACACTAGTGATGTAAGGAATGAGTGTGCCTTCACTGGAGTGCATGTTAAACTAGAGAATGAGAATTACACTAGTGATGAAAGGAAGGAGTGTGCCTTCACTGGAGTGCATGTTAAACTAGAGATTGAGAATTACACTAGTGATGTAAGGAATGAGTGTGCCTTCACTTGAGTGCATGTTAAACTAGAGATTGAGAATTACACTAGTGATGTACGGAATGAGTGTGCCTTCACTGGAGTGCATGTTAAACTAGAGATTCAGAATTACACTAGTGATGTACGGAATGAGTGTGCCTTCACTGGAGTGCATGTTAAACTAGAGATTGAGAATTACACTAGTGATATACGGAATGAGTGTGCCTTCACTGGAGTGCATGGTAAACTAGAGATTGAGAATTACACTAGTGATTCAAGGAATGAGTGTGCCTTCACTGGAGTGCATGTTAAACTAGAGATTGAGAATTACACTAGTGATGTAAGGAAGGAGTGTGCCTTCACTGGAGTGCATGTTAAACTAGAGATTGAGAATTACACTAGTGATGTAAGGAATGAGTGTGCCTTCACTGGAGTGCATGGTAAACTAGAGATTGAGAATTACACTAGTGATGTACGCAATGAGTGTGCCTTCACTGGAGTGCATGTTAAACTAGAGATTGAGAATTACACTAGTGATGTAAGCAATGAGTGTGCCTTCACTGGAGTGCATGGTAAACTAGAGATTGAGAATTACACTAGTGATTCAAGGAATGAGTGTGCCTTCACTGGAGTGCATGTTAAACTAGAGATTGAGAATTACACTAGTGATGTAAGGAAGGAGTGTGCCTTCACTGGAGTGCATGTTAAACTAGAGATTGAGAATTACACTAGTGATGTAAGGAATGAGTGTGCCTTCACTGGAGTGCATGGTAAACTAGAGATTGAGAATTACACTAGTGATGTACGCAATGAGTGTGCCTTCACTGGAGTGCATGGTAAACTAGAGATTGAGAATTACACTAGTGATGTACGCAATGAGTGTGCCTTCACTGGAGTGCATGTTAAACTAGAGATTGAGAATTACACTAGTGATGTAAGCAATGAGTGTGCCTTCACTTGAGTGCATGTTAAACTAGAGATTGAGAATTACACTAGTGATGTACGGAATGAGTGTGCCTTCACTGGAGTGCATGGTAAACTAGAGATTGAGAATTACACTAGTGATGTAAGGAATGAGTGTGCCTTCACTGGAGTGCATGTCAAACTAGAGATTGAGAATTACACTAGTGATGTAAGGAATGAGTGTGCCTTCACTGGAGTGCATGTCAAACTAGAGATTGAGAATTACACTAGTGATGTAAGCAATGAGTGTGCCTTCACTGGAGTGCATGGTAAACTAGAGATTGAGAATTACACTAGTGATGTAAGCAATGAGTGTGCCTTCACTGGAGTGCATGGTAAACTAGAGATTTAGAATTACACTAGTGATGTAAGGAATGAGTGTGCCTTCACTGAAGTGCATGGTAAACTAGAGATTGAGAATTACACTAGTGATGTACGGAATGAGTGTGCCTTCACTGGAGTGCATGTTAAACTAGAGATTGAGAATTACACTAGTGATGTAAGCAATGAGTGTGCCTTCACTGGAGTGCATGGTAAACTAGAGATTGAGAATTACACTAGTGATGTAAGCAATGAGTGTGCCTTCACTGGAGTGCATGTTAAACTAGAGATTGAGAACTACACTAGTGATGTAAGCAATGAGTGTGCCTTCACTGTAGTGCATGGTAAACTAGAGATTGAGAATTACACTAGTGATTCAAGGAATGAGTGTGCCTTCACTGGAGTGCATGTTAAACTAGAGATTGAGAATTACACTAGTGATGTAAGCAATGAGTGTGCCTTCACTGGAGTGCATGTTAAACTAGAGATTGAGAATTACACTAGTGATGTAAGGAATGAGCGTGCCTTCACTGGAGTGCATGTTAAACTAGAGATTGAGAATTACACTAGTGATGTAAGCAATGAGCGTGCCTTCACTTGAGTGCATGTTAAACTAGAGATTGAGAATTACACTAGTGATGTAAGCAATGAGCGTGCCTTCACTTGAGTGCATGTTAAACTAGAGATTGAGAATTACACTAGTGATGTAAGCAATGAGCGTGCCTTCACTTGAGTGCATGTTAAACTAGAGATTGAGAATTACACTAGTGATGTAAGCAATGAGCGTGCATTCACTGGAGTGCATGTTAAACTAGAGATTGAGAATTACACTAGTGATGTGAGGAATGAGCGTGCCTTCACTGGAGTGCATGGTAAACTAGAGATTGAGAATTACACTAGTGATGTACGCAATGTGTGTGCCTTCACTGGAGTGCATGTTAAACTAGAGATTGAGAATTACACTAGTGATGTACGCAATGAGTGTGCCTTCACTGGAGTGCATGTTAAACTAGAGATTGAGAATTACACTAGTGATGTAAGCAATGAGTGTGCCTTCACTGGAGTGCATGGTAAACTAGAGATTGAGAATTACACTAGTGATTCAAGGAATGAGTGTGCCTTCACTGGAGTGCATGTTAAACTAGAGATTGAGATTTACACTAGTGATGTAAGGAAGGAGTGTGCCTTCACTGGAGTGCATGTTAAACTAGAGATTGAGAATTACACTAGTGATGTACGCAATGAGTGTGCCTTCACTGGAGTGCATGTTAAACTAGAGATTGAGAATTACACTAGTGATGTAAGCAATGAGTGTGCCTTCACTTGAGTGCATGTTAAACTAGAGATTGAGAATTACACTATTGATGTACGGAATGAGTGTGCTTTCACTGGAGTGCATGTTAAACTAGAGATTGAGAATTACACTAGTGATGTAAAAAATGAGTGTGCCTTCACTTGAGTGCATGTCAAACTAGAGATTGAGAATTACACTAGTGATGTAAGGAATGAGTGTGCCTTCACTGGAGTGCATGTCAAACTAGAGATTGAGAATTACACTAGTGATGTAAGCAATGAGTGTGCCTTCACTGGAGTGCATGGTAAACTAGAGATTGAGAATTACACTAGTGATGTAAGCAATGAGTGTGCCTTCACTGGAGTGCATGGTAAACTAGAGATTTAGAATTACACTAGTGATGTAAGGAATGAGTGTGCCTTCACTGAAGTGCATGGTAAACTAGAGATTGAGAATTACACTAGTGATGTAAGCAATGAGTGTGCCTTCACTGGAGTGCATGTTAAACTAGAGATTGAGAATTAGACTAGTGATGTAAGCAATGAGTGTGCCTTCACTGGAGTGCATGGTAAACTAGAGATTGAGAATTACACTAGCGATGTACGCAATGAGTGTGCCTTCACTGGAGTGCATGTTAAACTAGAGATTGAGAATTACACTAGCGATGTAAGCAATGAGTGTGCCTTCACTGGAGTGCATGGTAAACTAGAGATTGAGAATTACACTAGCGATTCAAGGAATTAGTGTGCCTTCACTGGAGTGCATGTTAAACTAGAGATTGAGAATTACACTAGCGATGTAAGCAATGAGTGTGCCTTCACTGGAGTGTATGTTAAACTAGAGATTGAGAATTACACTAGCGATGTACGGAATGAGTGTGCCTTCACTGGAGTGCATGTTAAACTAGAGATTGAGAATTACACTAGCGATGTACGGAATGAGTGTGCCTTCACTGGAGTCCATGGTAAACTAGAGATTGAGAATTACACTAGCGATGTACGGAATGAGATGGCCTTCACTGGAGTCCATGGTAAACTAGAGATTGAGAATTACACTAGTGATGTACGGAATGAGTGTGCCTTCACTGGAGTCCATGGTAAACTAGAGATTGAGAATTACACTAGTGATGTACGGAATGAGTGTGCCTTCACTGGAGTGCATGGTAAACTAGAGATTGAGAATTACACTAGTGATGTACGGAATTAGTGTGACTTCACTGGAGTGCATGGTAAACTAGAGATTGAGAATTACACTAGTGATGTACGGAATGAGTGTGCCTTCACTGGAGTGCATGTTAAACTATAGATTGAGAATTACACTAGTGATGTACGGAATGAGTGTGCCTTCACTGGAGTGCATGGTAAACTAGAGATTGAGAATTACACTAGTGATGTACGGAATGAGTGTGCCTTCACTGGAGTGCATGTTAAACTAGAGATTGAGAATTACACTAGTGATGTAAGGAATGAGTGTGCCTTCACTGGAGTGCATGTTAAACTAGAGATTGAGAATTACACTAGTGATGTAAGCAATGAGTGTGCCTTCACTGCAGTGCATGGTAAACTAGAGATTGAGAATTACATTAGTGATTCAAGGAATGAGTGTGCCTTCACTGCAGTGCATGGTAAACTAGAGATTGAGAATTACACTAGTGATGTAAGCAATGAGTGTGCCTTCACTGGAGTGCATGTTAAACTAGAGATTGAGAATTACACTAGTGATGTAAGCAATGAGTGTGCCTTCACTGGAGTGCATGGTAAACTAGAGATTGAGAATTACACTAGTGATTCAAGGAATGAGTGTGCCTTCACTGGAGTGCATGGTAAACTAGAGATTGAGAATTACACTAGTGATGTACGGAATGAGTGTGCCTTCACTGGAGTGCATGGTAAAATAGAGATTGAGAATTACACTAGTGATGTACGGAATGAGTGTGCCTTCACTGGAGTGCATGGTAAACTAGAGATTGAGAATTACACTAGTGATGTAAGGAATGAGTGTGCCTTCACTGGAGTGCATGTTAAACTAGAGATTGAGAATTACACTAGTGATGTAAGGAATGAGCGTGCCTTCACTGGAGTGCATGGTAAACTAGAGATTGAGAATTACACTAGTGATGTACGCAATGTGTGTGCCTTCACTGGAGTGCATGTTAAACTAGAGATTGAGAATTACACTAGTGATGTACGCAATGAGTGTGCCTTCACTGGAGTGCATGTTAAACTAGAGATTGAGAATTACACTAGTGATGTAAGCAATGAGTGTGCCTTCACTGGAGTGCATGGTAAACTAGAGATTGAGAATTACACTAGTGATTCAAGGAATGAGTGTGCCTTCACTGGAGTGCATGTTAAACTAGAGATTGAGATTTACACTAGTGATGTAAGGAAGGAGTGTGCCTTCACTGGAGTGCATGTTAAACTAGAGATTGAGAATTACACTAGTGATGTACGCAATGAGTGTGCCTTCACTGGAGTGCATGTTAAACTAGAGATTGAGAATTACACTAGTGATGTAAGCAATGAGTGTGCCTTCACTTGAGTGCATGTTAAACTAGAGATTGAGAATTACACTATTGATGTACGGAATGAGTGTGCTTTCACTGGAGTGCATGTTAAACTAGAGATTGAGAATTACACTAGTGATGTAAAAAATGAGTGTGCCTTCACTTGAGTGCATGTCAAACTAGAGATTGAGAATTACACTAGTGATGTAAGGAATGAGTGTGCCTTCACTGGAGTGCATGTCAAACTAGAGATTGAGAATTATACTAGTGATGTAAGCAATGAGTGTGCCTTCACTGGAGTGCATGGTAAACTAGAGATTGAGAATTACACTAGTGATGTAAGCAATGAGTGTGCCTTCACTGGAGTGCATGGTAAACTAGAGATTTAGAATTACACTAGTGATGTAAGGAATGAGTGTGCCTTCACTGAAGTGCATGGTAAACTAGAGATTGAGAATTACACTAGTGATGTAAGCAATGAGTGTGCCTTCACTGGAGTGCATGTTAAACTAGAGATTGAGAATTAGACTAGTGATGTAAGCAATGAGTGTGCCTTCACTGGAGTGCATGGTAAACTAGAGATTGAGAATTACACTAGCGATGTACGCAATGAGTGTGCCTTCACTGGAGTGCATGTTAAACTAGAGATTGAGAATTACACTAGCGATGTAAGCAATGAGTGTGCCTTCACTGGAGTGCATGGTAAACTAGAGATTGAGAATTACACTAGCGATTCAAGGAATTAGTGTGCCTTCACTGGAGTGCATGTTAAACTAGAGATTGAGAATTACACTAGCGATGTAAGCAATGAGTGTGCCTTCACTGGAGTGCATGTTAAACTAGAGATTGAGAATTACACTAGCGATGTACGGAATGAGTGTGCCTTCACTGGAGTGCATGTTAAACTAGAGATTGAGAATTACACTAGCGATGTACGGAATGAGTGTGCCTTCACTGGAGTCCATGGTAAACTAGAGATTGAGAATTACACTAGCGATGTACGGAATGAGATGGCCTTCACTGGAGTCCATGGTAAACTAGAGATTGAGAATTACACTAGTGATGTACGGAATGAGTGTGCCTTCACTGGAGTCCATGGTAAACTAGAGATTGAGAATTACACTAGTGATGTACGGAATGAGTGTGCCTTCACTGGAGTGCATGGTAAACTAGAGATTGAGAATTACACTAGTGATGTACGGAATTAGTGTGACTTCACTGGAGTGCATGGTAAACTAGAGATTGAGAATTACACTAGTGATGTACGGAATGAGTGTGCCTTCACTGGAGTGCATGTTAAACTAGAGATTGAGAATTACACTAGTGATGTACGGAATGAGTGTGCCTTCACTGGAGTGCATGGTAAACTAGAGATTGAGAATTACACTAGTGATGTACGGAATGAGTGTGCCTTCACTGGAGTGCATGTTAAACTAGAGATTGAGAATTACACTAGTGATGTAAGGAATGAGTGTGCCTTCACTGGAGTGCATGTTAAACTAGAGATTGAGAATTACACTAGTGATGTAAGCAATGAGTGTGCCTTCACTGCAGTGCATGGTAAACTAGAGATTGAGAATTATATTAGTGATTCAAGGAATGAGTGTGCCTTCACTGCAGTGCATGGTAAACTAGAGATTGAGAATTACACTAGTGATGTAAGCAATGAGTGTGCCTTCACTGGAGTGCATGTTAAACTAGAGATTGAGAATTACACTAGTGATGTAAGCAATGAGTGTGCCTTCACTGGAGTGCATGGTAAACTAGAGATTGAGAATTACACTAGTGATTCAAGGAATGAGTGTGCCTTCACTGGAGTGCATGGTAAACTAGAGATTGAGAATTACACTAGTGATGTACGGAATGAGTGTGCCTTCACTGGAGTGCATGGTAAAATAGAGATTGAGAATTACACTAGTGATGTACGGAATGAGTGTGCCTTCACTGGAGTGCATGGTAAACTAGAGATTGAGAATTACACTAGTGATGTAAGGAATGAGTGTGCCTTCACTGGAGTGCATGTTAAACTAGAGATTGAGAATAACACTAGTGATGTAAGGAATGAGTGTGCCTTCACTGGAGTGCATGTTAAACTAGAGATTGAGAATTACACTAGTGATGTAAGGAATGAGTGTGCCTTCACTGGCGTGCATGGTAAACTAGAGATTGAGAATTACACTAGTGATGTAAGCAATGAGTGTGCCTTCACTGGAGTGCATGGTAAACTAGAGATTGAGAATTACACTAGTGATGTTCGGAATGAGTGTGCCTTCACTGGAGTGCATGGTAAACTAGAGATTGAGAATTACACTAGTGATTCAAGGAATGAGTGTGCCTTCACTGGAGTGCATGGTAAACTAGAGATTGAGAATTACACTAGTGATTCAAGGAATGAGTGTGCCTTCACTGGAGTGCATGTTAAACTAGAGATTGAGAATTACACTGGTGATGTAAGCAATGAGTGTGCCTTCACTGGAGTGCATGGTAAACTAGAGATTGAGAATTACACTAGTGATGTAAGCAATGAGTGTGCCTTCACTGGAGTGCATGGTAAACTAGAGATTGAAAATTACACTAGTGATTCAAGGAATGAGTGTGCCTTCACTGGAGTGCATGGTAAACTAGAGATTGAGAATTACACTAGTGATGTACGCAATGAGTGTGCCTTCACTGGAGTGCATGGTAAACTAGAGATTGAGAATTACACTAGTGATTCAAGGAATGAGTGTGCCTTCACTGGAGTGCATGGTAAACTAGAGATTGAGAATTACACTAGTGATTCAAGGAATGAGTGTGCCTTCACTGGAGTGCATGTTAAACTAGAGATTGAGAATTACACTTGTGATGTACGGAATGAGTGTGCCTTCACTGGAGTGCATGGTAAACTAGAGATTGAGAATTACACTAGTGATGTACGGAATGAGTGTGCCTTCACTGGAGTGCATGGTAAACTAGAGATTGAGAATTACACTAGTGATGTACGGAATGAGTGTGCCTTCACTGGAGTGCATGGTAAACTAGAGATTGAGAATTACACTAGTGATGTACGGTATGAGTGTGCCTTCACTGGAGTGCATGTTAAACTAGAGATTGAGAATTACACTAGTGATGTAAGCAATGAGTGTGCCTTCACTGGAGTGCATGGTAAACTAGAGATTGAGAATTACACTAGTGATGTACGGAATGAGTGTGCCTTCACTGGAGTGCATGTTAAACTAGAGATTGAGAATTACACTAGTGATGTAAGGAATGAGTGTGCCTTCACTGGAGTGCATGTTAAACTAGAGATTGAGAATTACACTAGTGATGAAAGGAAGGAGTGTGCCTTCACTGGAGTGCATGTTAAACTAGAGATTGAGAATTACACTAGTGATTTAAGGAATGAGTGTGCCTTCACTTGAGTGCATGTTAAACTAGAGATTGAGAATTACACTAGTGATGTACGGAATGAGTGTGCCTTCACTGGAGTGCATGTTAAACTAGAGATTGAGAATTACACTATTGATGTACGGAATGAGTGTGCCTTCACTGGAGTGCATGTTAAACTAGAGATTGAGAATTACACAAGTGATGTAAGGAAGGAGTGTGCCTTCACTGGAGTGCATGGTAAACTAGAGATTGAGAATTACACTAGTGATGTACGCAATGAGTGTGCCTTCACTGGAGTGCATGTTAAACTAGAGATTGAGAATTACACTAGTGATGTAAGCAATGAGTGTGCCTTCACTGGAGTGCATGTTAAACTAGAGATTGAGAATTACACTAGTGATGTACGGAATGAGTGTACCTTCACTGGAGTGCATGGTAAACTAGAGATTGAGAATTACACTAGTGATGTAAGGAATGAGTGTGCCTTCACTGGAGTGCATGGTAAACTAGAGATTGAGAATTACACTAGTGATGTATGGAATGAGTGTGCCTTCACTGGAGTGCATGTTAAACTAGAGATTGAGAATTACACTAGTGATGTAAGGAATGAGTGTGCCTTCACTGGAGTGCATGGTAAACTAGAGATTGAGAATTACACTAGTGATGTAAGCAATGAGTGTGCCTTCACTGGAGTGCATGTTAAACTAGAGATTGAGAATTACACTAGTGATGTAAGCAATGAGTGTGCCTTCACTGGAGTGCATGGTAAACTAGAGATTGAGAATTACACTAGTGATGTACGGAATGAGTGTGCCTTCACTGGAGTGCATGGTAAACTAGAGATTTAGAATTACACTAGTGATGTAAGGAATGAGTGTACCTTCACTAAAGTGCATGGTAAACTAGAGATTGAGAATTACACTAGTGATGTACGGAATGAGTGTGCCTTCACTGGAGTGCATGTTAAACTAGAGATTGAGAATTACACTAGTGATGCAAGCAATGAGTGTGCCTTCACTGGAGTGCATGGTAAACTAGAGATTGAGAATTACACTAGTGATGTTCGGAATGAGTGTGCCTTCACTGGAGTGCATGTTAAACTAGATATTGAGAATTACACTAGTGATGTAAGCAATGAGTGTGCCTTCACTGAAGTGCATGGTAAACTAGAGATTGAGAATTACACTAGTGATTCAAGGAATGAGTGTGCCTTCACTGGAGTGCATGGTAAACTAGAGATTGAGAATTACACTAGTGATGTACGGAATGAGTGTGCCTTCACTGGAGTGCATGGTAAACTAGAGATTGAGAATTACACTAGTGATGTAAGGAATGAGTGTGCCTTCACTGGAGTGCATGTTAAACTAGAGATTGAGAATTACACTAGTGATGTAAGGAATGAGTGTGCCTTCACTGGAGTGCATGTTAAACTAGAGATTGAGAATTACACTAGTGATGTAAGGAATGAGTGTGCCTTCACTGGAGTGCATGTTAAACTAGAGATTGAGAATTACACTAGTGATGTAAGCAATGAGTGTGCCCTCACTGGAGTGCATGGTAAACTAGAGATTGAGAATTACACTAGTGATTCAAGGAATGAGTGTGCCTTCACTGGAGTGCATGTTAAACTAGAGATTGAGAATTACACTGGTGATGTAAGCAATGAGTGTGCCTTCACTGGAGTGCATGGTAAACTAGAGATTGAGAATTACACTAGTGATGTAAGCAATGAGTGTGCCTTCACTGTAGTGCATGGTAAACTAGAGATTGAAAATTACACTAGTGATTCAAGGAATGAGTGTGCCTTCACTGGAGTGCATGGTAAACTAGAGATTGAGAATTACACTAGTGATGTACGCAATGAGTGTGCCTTCACTGGAGTGCATGGTAAACTAGAGATTGAGAATTACACTAGTGATTCAAGGAATGAGTGTGCCTTCACTGGAGTGCATGGTAAACTAGAGATTGAGAATTACACTAGTGATTCAAGGAATGAGTGTGCCTTCACTGGAGTGCATGTTAAACTAGAGATTGAGAATTACACTTGTGATGTACGGAATGAGTGTGCCTTCACTGGAGTGCATGGTAAACTAGAGATTGAGAATTACACTAGTGATGTACGGAATGAGTGTGCCTTCACTGGAGTGCATGGTAAACTAGAGATTGAGAATTACACTAGTGATGTACGGAATGAGTGTGCCTTCACTGGAGTGCATGGTAAACTAGAGATTGAGAATTACACTAGTGATGTACGGTATGAGTGTGCCTTCACTGGAGTGCATGTTAAACTAGAGATTGAGAATTACACTAGTGATGTAAGCAATGAGTGTGCCTTCACTGGAGTGCATGTTAAACTACAGATTGAGAATTACACTAGTGATGTAAGGAATGAGTGTGCCTTCACTGGAGTGCATGTTAAACTAGAGATTGAGAATTACACTAGTGATGTAAGCAATGAGTGTGCCTTCACTGGAGTGCATGGTAAACTAGAGATTGAGAATTACACTAGTGATTCAAGGAATGAGTGTGCCTTCACTGGAGTGCATGTTAAACTAGAGATTGAGAATTACACTAGTGATGTAAGCAATGAGTGTGCCTTCACTGGAGTGCATGTTAAACTAGAGATTGAGAATTACACTAGTGATGTAAGCAATGAGTGTGCCTTCACTGGAGTGCATGGTAAACTAGAGATTGAGAATTACACTAGTGATTCAAGGAATGAGTGTGCCTTCACTGGAGTGCATGGTAAACTAGAGATTGAGAATTACACTAGTGATGTACGGAATGAGTGTGCCTTCACTGGAGTGCATGGTAAACTAGAGATTGAGAATTACACTAGTGATTCAAGGAATGAGTGTGCCTTCACTGGAGTGCATGTTAAACTAGAGATTTATTTATTTATTTTATTTATTTATTCAGATTTATTTAAAGCGCACATCAGCCCGGGGGCATCGTGGCGCTGTTACATGAATACATACATAGTCTGGTTACAATGGAAGGAAGATGGTTACAAAGCAATGCACTCCAGTGAGAGTTACACTAGTGATGTAAGCAATGAGTGTGCCTTCACTGGAGTGCATGGTAAACTAGAGATTGAGAATTACACTACTGATGTAAGCAATGAGTGTTCCTTCACTGGAGTGCATGGTAAACTAGAGATTGAGAATTACACTAGTGATGTAAGCAATGAGTGTGCCTTCACTGGAGTGCATGTTAAACTAGAGATTGAGAATTACACTAGTGATGTACGGAATGAGTGTGCCTTCACTGGAGTGCATGGTAAACTAGAGATTGAGAATTACACTAGTGATTCAAGGAATGAGTGTGCATTCACTGGAGTGCATGGTAAACTAGAGATTGAGAATTACACTAGTGATGTACGGAATGAGTGTGCCTTCACTGGAGTGCATGGTAAACTAGAGATTGAGAATTACACTAGTGATTCAAGGAATGAGTGTGCCTTCACTGGAGTGCATGTTTAACTAGAGATTGAGAATTACACTAGTGATGTAAGCAATGAGTGTGCCTTCACTGGAGTGCATGGTAAACTAGAGATTGAGAATTACACTACTGATGTAAGCAATGAGTGTTCCTTCACTGGAGTGCATGGTAAACTAGAGATTGAGAATTACACTAGTGATGTAAGCAATGAGTGTGCCTTCACTGGAGTGCATGGTAAACCTGAGATTGAAAATTACACTAGTGATTCAAGGAATGAGTGTGCCTTCACTGGAGTGCATGGTAAACTAGAGATTGAGAATTACTCTAGTGATGTACGGAATGAGTGTGCCTTCACTGGAGTGCATGGTAAACTAGAGATTGAGAATTTTACTAGTGATTCAAGGAATGAGTGTGCCTTCACTGGAGTGCATGTTAAACTAGAGATTGAGAATTACACTTGTGATGTACGGAATGAGTGTGCCTTCACTGGAGTGCATGGTAAACTAGAGATTGAGAATTACACTAGTGATGTACGGAATGAGTGTGCCTTCACTGGAGTGCATGGTAAACTAGAGATTGAGAATTACACTAGTGATTCAAGGAATGAGTGTGCCTTCACTGGAGTGCATGTTAAACTAGAGATTGAGAATTACACTTGTGATGTACGGAATGAGTGTGCCTTCACTGGAGTGCATGGTAAACTAGAGATTGAGAATTACACTAGTGATGTACGGATTGAGTGTGCCTTCACTGGAGTGCATGGTAAACTAGAGATTGAGAATTACACTAGTGATGTACGGAATGAGTGTGCCTTCACTGGAGTGCATGGTAAACTAGAGATTGAGAATTACACTAGTGATGTACGGTATGAGTGTGCCTTCACTGGAGTGCATGTTAAACTAGAGATTGAGAATTACACTAGTGATGTAAGCAATGAGTGTGCCTTCACTGGAGTGCATGGTAAACTAGAGACTGAGAATTACACTAGTGATGTACGGAATGAGTGTGCCTTCACTGGAGTGCATGTTAAACTAGAGATTGAGAATTACACTAGTGATGTAAGGAATGAGTGTGCCTTCACTGGAGTGCATGTTAAACTAGAGATTGAGAATTACACTAGTGATGAAAGGAAGGAGTGTGCCTTCACTGGAGTGCATGTTAAACTAGAGATTGAGAATTACACTAGTGATTTAAGGAATGAGTGTGCCTTCACTTGAGTGCATGTTAAACTAGAGATTGAGAATTACACTAGTGATGTACGGAATGAGTGTGCCTTCACTGGAGTGCATGTTAAACTAGAGATTGAGAATTACACTATTGATGTACGGAATGAGTGTGCCTTCACTGGAGTGCATGTTAAACTAGAGATTGAGAATTACACAAGTGATGTAAGGAAGGAGTGTGCCTTCACTGGAGTGCATGGTAAACTAGAGATTGAGAATTACACTAGTGATGTACGCAATGAGTGTTCCTTCACTGGAGTGCATGTTAAACTAGAGATTGAGAATTACACTAGTGATGTAAGCAATGAGTGTGCCTTCACTGGAGTGCATGTTAAACTAGAGATTGAGAATTACACTAGTGATGTACGGAATGAGTGTACCTTCACTGGAGTGCATGGTAAACTAGAGATTGAGAATTACACTAGTGATGTAAGGAATGAGTGTGCCTTCACTGGAGTGCATGGTAAACTAGAGATTGAGAATTACACTAGTGATGTATGGAATGAGTGTGCCTTCACTGGAGTGCATGTTAAACTAGAGATTGAGAATTACACTAGTGATGTAAGGAATGAGTGTTCCTTCACTGGAGTGCATGTTAAACTAGAGATTGAGAATTACACTAGTGATGTAAGCAATGAGTGTGCCTTCACTGGAGTGCATGTTAAACTAGAGATTGAGAATTACACTAGTGATGTACGGAATGAGTGTACCTTCACTGGAGTGCATGGTAAACTAGAGATTGAGAATTACACTAGTGATGTAAGGAATGAGTGTGCCTTCACTGGAGTGCATGGTAAACTAGAGATTGAGAATTACACTAGTGATGTATGGAATGAGTGTGCCTTCACTGGAGTGCATGTTAAACTAGAGATTGAGAATTACACTAGTGATGTAAGGAATGAGTGTGCCTTCACTGGAGTGCATGGTAAACTAGAGATTGAGAATTACACTAGTGATGTAAGCAATGAGTGTGCCTTCACTGGAGTGCATGTTAAACTAGAGATTGAGAATTACACTAGTGATGTAAGCAATGAGTGTGCCTTCACTGGAGTGCATGGTAAACTAGAGATTGAGAATTACACTAGTGATGTACGGAATGAGTGTGCCTTCACTGGAGTGCATGGTAAACTAGAGATTTAGAATTACACTAGTGATGTAAGGAATGAGTGTGCCTTCACTAAAGTGCATGGTAAACTAGAGATTGAGAATTACACTAGTGATGTACGGAATGAGTGTGCCTTCACTGGAGTGCATGTTAAACTAGAGATTGAGAATTACACTAGTGATGTAAGCAATGAGTGTGCCTTCACTGGAGTGCATGGTAAACTAGAGATTGAGAATTACACTAGTGATGTTCGGAATGAGTGTGCCTTCACTGGAGTGCATGTTAAACTAGATATTGAGAATTACACTAGTGATGTAAGCAATGAGTGTGCCTTCACTGGAGTGCATGGTAAACTAGAGATTGAGAATTACACTAGTGATTCAAGGAATGAGTGTGCCTTCACTGGAGTGCATGTTAAACTAGAGATTGAGAATTACAGTAGTGATGTATGGAATGAGTGTGCCTTCACTGGAGTGCATGTTAAACTAGAGATTGAAAATTACACTAATGATTTACGGAATGAGTGTGCCTTCACTGGAGTGCATGTTAATCTAGAGATTGAGAATTACACTAGTGATGTACGGAATGAGTGTGCCTTCACTGGAGTGCATGGTAAACTAGAGATTGAGAATTACACTAGTGATGTACGGAATGAGTGTGCCTTCACTGGAGTGCATGGTAAACTAGAGATTGAGAATTACACTAGTGATGTAAGGAATGAGTGTGCCTTCACTGGAGTGCATGTTAAACTACAGATTGAGAATTACACTAGTGATGTAAGGAATGAGTGTGCCTTCACTGGAGTGCATGTTAAACTAGAGATTGAGAATTACACTAGTGATGTAAGCAATGAGTGTGCCTTCACTGGAGTGCATGGTAAACTAGAGATTGATAATTACACTAGTGATTCAAGGAATGAGTGTGCCTTCACTGGAGTGCATGTTAAACTAGAGATTGAGAATTACACTAGTGATGTAAGCAATGAGTGTGCCTTCACTGGAGTGCATGTTAAACTAGAGATTGAGAATTACACTAGTGATGTAAGCAATGAGTGTGCCTTCACTGGAGTGCATGGTAAACTAGAGATTGAGAATTACACTAGTGATTCAAGGAATGAGTGTGCCTTCACTGGAGTGCATGGTAAACTAGAGATTGAGAATTACACTAGTGATGTACGGAATGAGTGTGCCTTCACTGGAGTGCATGGTAAACTAGAGATTGAGAATTACACTAGTGATTCAAGGAATGAGTGTGCCTTCACTGGAGTGCATGTTAAACTAGAGATTGAGAATTACACTTGTGATGTACGGAATGAGTGTGCCTTCACTGGAGTGCATGGTAAACTAGAGATTGAGAATTACACTAGTGATGTACGGAATGAGTGTGCCTTCACTGGAGTGCATGGTAAACTAGAGATTGAGAATTACACTAGTGATTCAAGGAATGAGTGTGCCTTCACTGGAGTGCATGTTAAACTAGAGATTGAGAATTACACTTGTGATGTACGGAATGAGTGTGCCTTCACTGGAGTGCATGGTAAACTAGAGATTGAGAATTACACTAGTGATGTACGGAATGAGTGTGCCTTCACTGGAGTGCATGGTAAACTAGAGATTGAGAATTACACTAGTGATGTACGGAATGAGTGTGCCTTCACTGGAGTGCATGGTAAACTAGAGATTGAGAATTACACTAGTGATGTACGGTATGAGTGTGCCTTCACTGGAGTGCATGTTAAACTAGAGATTGAGAATTACACTAGTGATGTAAGCAATGAGTGTGCCTTCACTGGAGTGCATGGTAAACTAGAGACTGAGAATTACACTAGTGATGTACGGAATGAGTGTGCCTTCACTGGAGTGCATGTTAAACTAGAGATTGAGAATTACACTAGTGATGTAAGGAATGAGTGTGCCTTCACTGGAGTGCATGTTAAACTAGAGATTGAGAATTACACTAGTGATTTAAGGAATGAGTGTGCCTTCACTTGAGTGCATGTTAAACTAGAGATTGAGAATTACACTAGTGATGTACGGAATGAGTGTGCCTTCACTGGAGTGCATGTTAAACTAGAGATTGAGAATTACACTATTGATGTACGGAATGAGTGTGCCTTCACTGGAGTGCATGTTAAACTAGAGATTGAGAATTACACAAGTGATGTAAGGAAGGAGTGTGCCTTCACTGGAGTGCATGGTAAACTAGAGATTGAGAATTACACTAGTGATGTACGCAATGAGTGTTCCTTCACTGGAGTGCATGTTAAACTAGAGATTGAGAATTACACTAGTGATGTAAGCAATGAGTGTGCCTTCACTGGAGTGCATGTTAAACTAGAGATTGAGAATTACACTAGTGATGTACGGAATGAGTGTACCTTCACTGGAGTGCATGGTAAACTAGAGATTGAGAATTACACTAGTGATGTAAGGAATGAGTGTGCCTTCACTGGAGTGCATGGTAAACTAGAGATTGAGAATTACACTAGTGATGTATGGAATGAGTGTGCCTTCACTGGAGTGCATGTTAAACTAGAGATTGAGAATTACACTAGTGATGTAAGGAATGAGTGTTCCTTCACTGGAGTGCATGTTAAACTAGATATTGAGAATTACACTAGTGATGTAAGCAATGAGTGTGCCTTCACTGGAGTGCATGTTAAACTAGAGATTGAGAATTACACTAGTGATGTACGGAATGAGTGTACCTTCACTGGAGTGCATGGTAAACTAGAGATTGAGAATTACACTAGTGATGTAAGGAATGAGTGTGCCTTCACTGGAGTGCATGGTAAACTAGAGATTGAGAATTACACTAGTGATGTATGGAATGAGTGTGCCTTCACTGGAGTGCATGTTAAACTAGAGATTGAGAATTACACTAGTGATGTAAGGAATGAGTGTGCCTTCACTGGAGTGCATGGTAAACTAGAGATTGAGAATTACACTAGTGATGTAAGCAATGAGTGTGCCTTCACTGGAGTGCATGTTAAACTAGAGATTGAGAATTACACTAGTGATGTAAGCAATGAGTGTGCCTTCACTGGAGTGCATGGTAAACTAGAGATTGAGAATTACACTAGTGATGTACGGAATGAGTGTGCCTTCACTGGAGTGCATGGTAAACTAGAGATTTAGAATTACACTAGTGATGTAAGGAATGAGTGTGCCTTCACTAAAGTGCATGGTAAACTAGAGATTGAGAATTACACTAGTGATGTACGGAATGAGTGTGCCTTCACTGGAGTGCATGTTAAACTAGAGATTGAGAATTACACTAGTGATGTAAGCAATGAGTGTGCCTTCACTGGAGTGCATGGTAAACTAGAGATTGAGAATTACACTAGTGATGTTCGGAATGAGTGTGCCTTCACTGGAGTGCATGTTAAACTAGATATTGAGAATTACACTAGTGATGTAAGCAATGAGTGTGCCTTCACTGGAGTGCATGGTAAACTAGAGATTGAGAATTACACTAGTGATTCAAGGAATGAGTGTGCCTTCACTGGAGTGCATGTTAAACTAGAGATTGAGAATTACAGTAGTGATGTATGGAATGAGTGTGCCTTCACTGGAGTGCATGTTAAACTAGAGATTGAAAATTACACTAATGATTTACGGAATGAGTGTGCCTTCACTGGAGTGCATGTTAATCTAGAGATTGAGAATTACACTAGTGATGTACGGAATGAGTGTGCCTTCACTGGAGTGCATGGTAAACTAGAGATTGAGAATTACACTAGTGATGTACGGAATGAGTGTGCCTTCACTGGAGTGCATGGTAAACTAGAGATTGAGAATTACACTAGTGATGTAAGGAATGAGTGTGCCTTCACTGGAGTGCATGTTAAACTACAGATTGAGAATTACACTAGTGATGTAAGGAATGAGTGTGCCTTCACTGGAGTGCATGTTAAACTAGAGATTGAGAATTACACTAGTGATGTAAGCAATGAGTGTGCCTTCACTGGAGTGCATGTTAAACTAGAGATTGAGAATTACACTAGTGATGTAAGCAATGAGTGTGCCTTCACTGGAGTGCATGGTAAACTAGAGATTGAGAATTACACTAGTGATTCAAGGAATGAGTGTGCCTTCACTGGAGTGCATGGTAAACTAGAGATTGAGAATTACACTAGTGATGTACGGAATGAGTGTGCCTTCACTGGAGTGCATGGTAAACTAGAGATTGAGAATTACACTAGTGATGTAAGGAATGAGTGTTTCTTCACTGGAGTGCATGGTAAACTAGAGATTGAGAATTACACTAGTGATGTACGCAATGAGTGTGCCTTCACTGGAGTGCATGTTAAACTAGAGATTGAGAATTACACTAGTGATGTAAGCAATGAGTGTGCCTTCACTGGAGTGCATGGTAAACTAGAGATTGAGAATTACACTAGCGATGTACGCAATGAGTGTGCCTTCACTGGAGTGCATGTTAAACTAGAGATTGAGAATTACACTAGCGATGTAAGCAATGAGTGTGCCTTCACTGGAGTGCATGGTAAACTAGAGATTGAGAATTACACTAGCGATTCAAGGAATTAGTGTGCCTTCACTGGAGTGCATGTTAAACTAGAGATTGAGAATTACACTAGCGATGTAAGCAATGAGTGTGCCTTCACTGGAGTGCATGTTAAACTAGAGATTGAGAATTACACTAGCGATGTACGGAATGAGTGTGCCTTCACTGGAGTGCATGTTAAACTAGAGATTGAGAATTACACTAGCGATGAACGGAATGAGTGTGCCTTCACTGGAGTCCATGGTAAACTAGAGATTGAGAATTACACTAGCGATGTACGGAATGAGTGTGCCTTCACTGGAGTCCATGGTAAACTAGAGATTGAGAATTACACTAGCGATGTACGGAATGAGTGTGCCTTCACTGGAGTCCATGGTAAACTAGAGATTGAGAATTACACTAGCGATGTACGGAATGAGTGTGCCTTCACTGGAGTGCATGGTAAACTAGAGATTGAGAATTACACTAGTGATGTACGGAATGAGTGTGCCTTCACTGGAGTGCATGTTAAACTAGAGATTGAGAATTACACTAGTGATGTAAGCAATGAGTGTGCCTTCACTGGAGTGCATGGTAAACTAGAGATTGAGAATTACACTAGTGATGTTCGGAATGAGTGTGCCTTCACTGGAGTGCATGTTAAACTAGATATTGAGAATTACACTAGTGATGTAAGCAATGAGTGTGCCTTCACTGGAGTGCATGGTAAACTAGAGATTGAGAATTACACTAGTGATTCAAGGAATGAGTGTGCCTTCACTGGAGTGCATGTTAAACTAGAGATTGAGAATTACAGTAGTGATGTACGGAATGAGTGTGCCTTCACTGGAGTGCATGTTAAACTAGAGATTGAAAATTACACTAATGATTTACGGAATGAGTGTGCCTTCACTGGAGTGCATGTTAATCTAGAGATTGAGAATTACACTAGTGATGTACGGAATGAGTGTGCCTTCACTGGAGTGCATGGTAAACTAGAGATTGAGAATTACACTAGTGATGTACGGAATGAGTGTGCCTTCACTGGAGTGCATGGTAAACTAGAGATTGAGAATTACACTAGTGATGTAAGGAATGAGTGTGCCTTCACTGGAGTGCATGTTAAACTACAGATTGAGAATTACACTAGTGATGTAAGGAATGAGTGTGCCTTCACTGGAGTGCATGTTAAACTAGAGATTGAGAATTACACTAGTGATGTAAGCAATGAGTGTGCCTTCACTGGAGTGCATGGTAAACTAGAGATTGAGAATTACACTAGTGATTCAAGGAATGAGTGTGCCTTCACTGGAGTGCATGTTAAACTAGAGATTGAGAATTACACTAGTGATGTAAGCAATGAGTGTGCCTTCACTGGAGTGCATGTTAAACTAGAGATTGAGAATTACACTAGTGATGTAAGCAATGAGTGTGCCTTCACTGGAGTGCATGGTAAACTAGAGATTGAGAATTACACTAGTGATTCAAGGAATGAGTGTGCCTTCACTGGAGTGCATGGTAAACTAGAGATTGAGAATTACACTAGTGATGTACGGAATGAGTGTGCCTTCACTGGAGTGCATGGTAAACTAGAGATTGAGAATTACACTAGTGATGTAAGGAATGAGTGTTTCTTCACTGGAGTGCATGGTAAACTAGAGATTGAGAATTACACTAGTGATGTACGCAATGAGTGTGCCTTCACTGGAGTGCATGTTAAACTAGAGATTGAGAATTACACTAGTGATGTAAGCAATGAGTGTGCCTTCACTGGAGTGCATGGTAAACTAGAGATTGAGAATTACACTAGCGATGTACGCAATGAGTGTGCCTTCACTGGAGTGCATGTTAAACTAGAGATTGAGAATTACACTAGCGATGTAAGCAATGAGTGTGCCTTCACTGGAGTGCATGGTAAACTAGAGATTGAGAATTACACTAGCGATTCAAGGAATTATTGTGCCTTCACTGGAGTGCATGTTAAACTAGAGATTGAGAATTACACTAGCGATGTAAGCAATGAGTGTGCCTTCACTGGAGTGCATGTTAAACTAGAGATTGAGAATTACACTAGCGATGTACGGAATGAGTGTGCCTTCACTGGAGTGCATGTTAAACTAGAGATTGAGAATTACACTAGCGATGTACGGAATGAGTGTGCCTTCACTGGAGTCCATGGTAAACTAGAGATTGAGAATTACACTAGCGATGTACGGAATGAGTGTGCCTTCACTGGAGTCCATGGTAAACTAGAGATTGAGAATTACACTAGCGATGTACGGAATGAGTGTGCCTTCACTGGAGTCCATGGTAAACTAGAGATTGAGAATTACACTATCGATGTACGGAATGAGTGTGCCTTCACTGGAGTGCATGGTAAACTAGAGATTGAGAATTACACTAGCGATGTACGGAATGAGTGTGACTTCACTGGAGTGCATGGTAAACTAGAGATTGAGAATTACACTAGTGATGTACGGAATGAGTGTGCCTTCACTGGAGTGCATGTTAAACTAGAGATTGAGAATTACACTAGTGATGTACGGAATGAGTGTGCCTTCACTGGAGTGCATGGTAAACTAGAGATTGAGAATTACACTAGTGATGTACGGAATGAGTGTGCCTTTACTGGAGTGCATGTTAAACTAGAGATTGAGAATTACACTAGTGATGTAAGGAATGAGTGTGCCTTCACTGGAGTGCATGTTAAACTAGAGATTGAGAATTACACTAGTGATGTAAGCAATGAGTGTGCCTTCACTGCAGTGCATGGTAAACTAGAGATTGAGAATTACACTAGTGATTCAAGGAATGAGTGTGCCTTCACTGCAGTGCATGGTAAACTAGAGATTGAGAATTACACTAGTGATGTAAGCAATGAGTGTGCCTTCACTGGAGTGCATGTTAAACTAGAGATTGAGAATTACACTAGTGATGTAAGCAATGAGTGTGCCTTCACTGGAGTGCATGGTAAACTAGAGATTGAGAATTATACTAGTGATTCAAGGAATGAGTGTGCCTTCACTGGAGTGCATGGTAAACTAGAGATTGAGAATTACACTAGTGATGTACGGAATGAGTGTGCCTTCACTGGAGTGCATGGTAAAATAGAGATTGAGAATTACACTAGTGATGTACGGAATGAGTGTGCCTTCACTGGAGTGCATGGTAAACTAGAGATTGAGAATTACACTAGTGATGTAAGGAATGAGTGTGCCTTCACTGGAGTGCATGTTAAACTAGAGATTGAGAATTACACTAGTGATGTAAGGAATGAGTGTGCCTTCACTGGAGTGTATGTTAAACTAGAGATTGAGAATTACACTAGTGATGTAAGGAATGAGTGTGCCTTCACTGGAGTGCATGTTAAACTAGAGATTGAGAATTACACTAGTGATGTAAGCAATGAGTGTGCCTTCACTGGCGTGCATGGTAAACTAGAGATTGAGAATTACACTAGTGATGTAAGCAATGAGTGTGCCTTCACTGGAGTGCATGGTAAACTAGAGATTGAGAATTACACTAGTGATTCAAGGAATGAGTGTGCCTTCACTGGAGTGCATGGTAAACTAGAGATTGAGAATTACACTAGTGATTCAAGAAATGAGTGTGCCTTCACTGGAGTGCATGTTAAACTAGAGATTGAGAATTACACTTGTGATGTACAGAATGAGTGTGCCTTCACTGGAGTGCATGGTAAACTAGAGATTGAGAATTACACTAGTGATGTACGGAATGAGTGTGCCTTCACTGGAGTGCATGGTAAACTAGAGATTGAGAATTACACTAGTGATGTACGGAATGAGTGTGCCTTCACTGGAGTGCATGGTAAACTAGAGATTGAGAATTACACTAGTGATGTACGGAATGAGTGTGCCTTCACTGGAGTGCATGGTAAACTAGAGATTGAGAATTACACTAGTGATGTAAGGAATGAGTGTGCCTTCACTGGAGTGCATGTTAAACTAGAGATTGAGAATTACACTAGTGATGTAAGCAATGAGTGTGCCTTCACTGGAGTGCATGGTAAACTAGAGATTGAGAATTACATTAGTGATTCAAGGAATGAGTGTGCCTTCACTGCAGTGCATGGTAAACTAGAGATTGAGAATTACACTAGTGATGTAAGCAATGAGTGTGCCTTCATTGGAGTGCATGTTAAACTAGAGATTGAGAATTACACTAGTGATGTAAGCAATGAGTGTGCCTTCACTGGAGTGCATGGTAAACTAGAGATTGAGAATTACACTAGTGATTCAAGGAATGAGTGTGCCTTCACTGGAGTGCATGGTAAACTAGAGATTGAGAATTACACTAGTGATGTACGGAATGAGTGTGCCTTCACTGGAGTGCATGGTAAACTAGAGATTGAGAATTACACTAGTGATGTAAGGAATGAGTGTGCCTTCACTGGAGTGCATGTTAAACTAGAGATTGAGAATTACACTAGTGATGTAAGGAATGAGTGTGCCTTCACTGGAGTGCATGTTAAACTAGAGATTGAGAATTACACTAGTGAGTTTGAGTTTGAGTTTGAGTTTATTATTTATAGCGCGCGCCAGACCCGAGGGTAACCGGGCGCGTTGTTCAAGGATACTTTAAACTTTACAGGTTACACATGATTACAAGTAGTGGTTATACATAGTAGAGATTACATAATGCAGGCCATGGTATATACATATAACATAATATAAACAGGAAATATGCAGTAGGGAGATAAAGGGTATATAATTATGTACATAGTACGTTTGTAGAACAGTGGTTATGGACTATCGGTCATTTTCTTTGATCCAATTGATACAGTTGGATCTGAAGAATTACACTAGTGATGTAAGCAATGAGTGTGCCTTCACTGGAGTGCATGGTAAACTAGAGATTGAGAATTACACTAGTGATTCAAGGAATGAGTGTGCCTTCACTGGAGTGCATGTTAAACTAGAGATTGAGAATTACACTAGTGATGTAAGCAATGAGTGTGCCTTCACTGGAGTGCATGGTAAACTAGAGATTGAGAATTACACTACTGATGTAAGCAATGAGTGTTCCTTCACTGGAGTGCATGGTAAACTAGAGATTGAGAATTACACTAGTGATGTAAGCAATGAGTGTGCCTTCACTGGAGTGCATGGTAAACTAGAGATTGAAAATTACACTAGTGATTCAAGGAATGAGTGTGCCTTCACTGGAGTGCATGGTAAACTAGAGATTGAGAATTACACTAGTGATGTACGCAATGAGTGTGCCTTCACTGGAGTGCATGGTAAACTAGAGATTAAGAATTACACTAGTGATTCAAGGAATGAGTGTGCCTTCACTGGAGTGCATGTTAAACTAGAGATTGAGAATTACACTTGTGATGTACAGAATGAGTGTGCCTTCACTGGAGTGCATGGTAAACTAGAGATTGAGAATTACACTAGTGATGTATGGAATGAGTGTGCCTTCACTGGAGTGCATGGTAAACTAGAGATTGAGAATTACACTAGTGATGTACGGAATGAGTGTGCCTTCACTGGAGTGCATGGTAAACTAGAGATTGAGAATTACACTAGTGATGTACGGTATGAGTGTGCCTTCACTGGAGTGCATGTTAAACTAGAGATTGAGAATTACACTAGTGATGAAAGCAATGAGTGTGCCTTCACTGGAGTGCATGGTAAACTAGAGATTGAGAATTACACTAGTGATGTACGGAATGAGTATGCCTTCACTGGAGTGCATGTTAAACTAGAGATTGAGAATTACACTAGTGATGTAAGGAATGAGTGTGCCTTCACTGGAGTGCATGTTAAACTAGAGATTGAGAATTACACTAGTGATGAAAGGAAGGAGTGTGCCTTCACTGGAGTGCATGTTAAACTAGAGATTGAGAATTACACTAGTGATTTAAGGAATGAGTGTGCCTTCACTTGAGTGCATGTTAAACTAGAGATTGAGAATTACACTAGTGATGTACGGAATGAGTGTGCCTTCACTGGAGTGCATGTTAAACTAGAGATTGAGAATTACACTATTGATGTACGGAATGAGTGTGCCTTCACTGGAGTGCATGTTAAACTAGAGATTGAGAATTACACAAGTGATGTAAGGAAGGAGTGTGCCTTCACTGGAGTGCATGGTAAACTAGAGATTGAGAATTACACTAGTGATGTACGCAATGAGTGTGCCTTCACTGGAGTGCATGTTAAACTAGAGATTGAGAATTACACTAGTGATGTAAGCAATGAGTGTGCCTTCACTGGAGTGCATGTTAAACTAGAGATTGAGAATTACACTAGTGATGTACGGAATGAGTGTACCTTCACTGGAGTGCATGGTAAACTAGAGATTGAGAATTACACTAGTGATGTAAGGAATGAGTGTGCCTTCACTGGAGTGCATGGTAAACTAGAGATTGAGAATTACACTAGTGATGTATGGAATGAGTGTGCCTTCACTGGAGTGCATGTTAAACTAGAGATTGAGAATTACACTAGTGATGTAAGGAATGAGTGTGCCTTCACTGGAGTGCATGGTAAACTAGAGATTGAGAATTACACTAGTGATGTAAGCAATGAGTGTGCCTTCACTGGAGTGCATGTTAAACTAGAGATTGAGAATTACACTAGTGATGTAAGAAATGAGTGTGCCTTCACTGGAGTGCATGGTAAACTAGAGATTGAGAATTACACTAGTGATGTAAGGAATGAGTGTGCCTTCACTAGAGTGCATGGTAAACTAGAGATTTAGAATTACACTAGTGATGTAAGGAATGAGTGTGCCTTCACTAAAGTGCATGGTAAACTAGAGATTGAGAATTACACTAGTGATGTACGGAATGAGTGTGCCTTCACTGGAGTGCATGTTAAACTAGAGATTGAGAATTACACTAGTGATGTAAGCAATGAGTGTGCCTTCACTGGAGTGCATGGTAAACTAGAGATTGAGAATTACACTAGTGATGTTCGGAATGAGTGTGCCTTCACTGGAGTGCATGTTAAACTAGATATTGAGAATTACACTAGTGATGTAAGCAATGAGTGTGCCTTCACTGGAGTGCATGGTAAACTAGAGATTGAGAATTACACTAGTGATTCAAGGAATGAGTGTGCCTTCACTGGAGTGCATGTTAAACTAGAGATTGAGAATTAGAGTAGTGATGTACGGAATGAGTGTGCCTTCACTGGAGTGCATGTTAAACTAGAGATTGAAAATTACGCTAATGATTTACGGAATGAGTGTGCCTTCACTGGAGTGCATGTTAATCTAGAGATTGAGAATTACACTAGTGATGTACGGAATGAGTGTGCCTTCACTGGAGTGCATGGTAAACTAGAGATTGAGAATTACACTAGTGATGTACGGAATGAGTGTGCCTTCACTGGAGTGCATGGTAAACTAGAGATTGAGAATTACACTAGTGATGTAAGGAATGAGTGTGCCTTCACTGGAGTGCATGTTAAACTACAGATTGAGAATTACACTAGTGATGTAAGGAATGAGTGTGCCTTCACTGGAGTGCATGTTAAACTAGAGATTGAGAATTACACTAGTGATGTAAGCAATGAGTGTGCCTTCACTGGAGTGCATGGTAAACTAGAGATTGAGAATTACACTAGTGATTCAAGGAATGAGTGTGCCTTCACTGGAGTGCATGTTAAACTAGAGATTGAGAATTACACTAGTGATGTAAGCAATGAGTGTGCCTTCACTGGAGTGCATGTTAAACTAGAGATTGAGAATTACACTAGTGATGTAAGCAATGAGTGTGCCTTCACTGGAGTGCATGGTAAACTAGAGATTGAGAATTACACTAGTGATTCAAGGAATGAGTGTGCCTTCACTGGAGTGCATGGTAAACTAGAGATTGAGAATTACACTAGTGATGTACGGAATGAGTGTGCCTTCACTGGAGTGCATGGTAAACTGGAGATTGAGAATTACACTAGTGATGTAAGGAATGAGTGTGCCTTCACTGGAGTGCATGGTAAACTAGAGATTGAGAATTACACTAGTGATGTAAGGAATGAGTGTGCCTTCACTGGAGTGCATGGTAAACTAGAGATTGAGAATTACACTAGTGATGTAAGCAATGAGTGTGCCTTCACTGGAGTGCATGGTAAACTAGAGATTGAGAATTACACTAGTGATTCAAGGAATGAGTGTGCCTTCACTGAAGTGCATGTTAAACTAGAGATTGAGAACTACACTAGTGATGTAAGGAATGAGTGTGCCTTCACTGGAGTGCATGTTAAACTAGATATTGAGTATTACACTAGTGATGTAAGTAATGAGTGTGCCTTCACTGGAGTGCATGGTAAACTAGAGATTGAGAATTACACTAGTGATGTAAGAAATGAGTGTGCCTTCACTGGAGTGCATGTTAAACTAGAGATTGAGAATTACACTAGTGATGTAAGCAATGAGTGTGCCTTCACTGGAGTGCATGGTAAACTAGAGATTGAGAATTACACTAGTGATTCAAGGAATGAGTGTGCCTTCACTGGAGTGCATGGTAAACTAGAGATTGAGAATTACACTAGTGATGTACGGAATGAGTGTGCCTTCACTGGAGCGCATGGTAAACTAGAGATTGAGAATTACACTAGTGATGTACGGAATGAGTGTGCCTTCACTGAAGTGCATGTTCAACTAGAGATTGAGAATTACACTAGTGATGTAAGGAATGAGTGTGCCTTCACTGGAGTGCATGTTAAACTAGAGATTGAGAATTACACTAGTGATGTAAGCAATGAGTCTGCCTTCACTGGAGTGCATGGTAAACTAGAGATTGAGAATAACACTAGTGATTCAAGGAATGAGTGTGCCTTCACTGGAGTGCATGGTAAACTAGAGATTGAGAATTACACTAGTGATGTAAGCAATGAGTGTGCCTTCACTGGAGTGCATGTTAAACTAGAGATTGAGAATTACACTAGTGATGTAAGCAATGAGTGTGCCTTCACTGGAGTGCATGGTAAACTAGAGATTGAGAATTACACTAGTGATTTAAGGAATGAGTGTGCCTTCACTGGAGTGCATGGTAAACTAGAGATTGAGAATTACAATAGTGATGTACGGAATGAGTGTGCCTTCACTGGAGTGCATGATAAACTAGAGATTGAGAATTACACTAGTGATGTAAGGAATGAGTGTGCCTTCACTGGAGTGCATGTTAAACTAGAGATTGAGAATTACACTAGTGATGTAAGGAATGAGTGTGCCTTCACTGGAGTGCATGTTAAACTAGAGATTGAGAATTACACTAGTGAGATAAGCAATGAGTGTGCCTTCACTGGAGTGCATGGTAAACTAGAGATTGAGAATTACACTAGTGATTCAAGGAATGAGTGTGCCTTCACTGGAGTGCATGTTAAACTAGAGATTGAGAATTACACTAGCGATGTACGGAATGAGTGTGCCTTCACTGGAGTGCATGTTAAACTAGAGATTGAGAATTACACTAGCGATGTACGGAATGAGTGTGCCTTCACTGGAGTCCATGGTAAACTAGAGATTGAGAATTACACTAGCGATGTACGGAATGAGTGTGCCTTCACTGGAGTCCATGGTAAACTAGAGATTGAGAATTACACTAGCGATGTACGGAATGAGTGTGCCTTCACTGGAGTCCATGGTAAACTAGAGATTGAGAATTACACTATCGATGTACGGAATGAGTGTGCCTTCACTGGAGTGCATGGTAAACTAGAGATTGAGAATTACACTAGCGATGTACGGAATGAGTGTGACTTCACTGGAGTGCATGGTAAACTAGAGATTGAGAATTACACTAGTGATGTACGGAATGAGTGTGCCTTCACTGGAGTGCATGTTAAACTAGAGATTGAGAATTACACTAGTGATGTACGGAATGAGTGTGCCTTCACTGGAGTGCATGGTAAACTAGAGATTGAGAATTACACTAGTGATGTACGGAATGAGTGTGCCTTTACTGGAGTGCATGTTAAACTAGAGATTGAGAATTACACTAGTGATGTAAGGAATGAGTGTGCCTTCACTGGAGTGCATGTTAAACTAGAGATTGAGAATTACACTAGTGATGTAAGCAATGAGTGTGCCTTCACTGCAGTGCATGGTAAACTAGAGATTGAGAATTACACTAGTGATTCAAGGAATGAGTGTGCCTTCACTGCAGTGCATGGTAAACTAGAGATTGAGAATTACACTAGTGATGTAAGCAATGAGTGTGCCTTCACTGGAGTGCATGTTAAACTAGAGATTGAGAATTACACTAGTGATGTAAGCAATGAGTGTGCCTTCACTGGAGTGCATGGTAAACTAGAGATTGAGAATTATACTAGTGATTCAAGGAATGAGTGTGCCTTCACTGGAGTGCATGGTAAACTAGAGATTGAGAATTACACTAGTGATGTACGGAATGAGTGTGCCTTCACTGGAGTGCATGGTAAAATAGAGATTGAGAATTACACTAGTGATGTACGGAATGAGTGTGCCTTCACTGGAGTGCATGGTAAACTAGAGATTGAGAATTACACTAGTGATGTAAGGAATGAGTGTGCCTTCACTGGAGTGCATGTTAAACTAGAGATTGAGAATTACACTAGTGATGTAAGGAATGAGTGTGCCTTCACTGGAGTGTATGTTAAACTAGAGATTGAGAATTACACTAGTGATGTAAGGAATGAGTGTGCCTTCACTGGAGTGCATGTTAAACTAGAGATTGAGAATTACACTAGTGATGTAAGCAATGAGTGTGCCTTCACTGGCGTGCATGGTAAACTAGAGATTGAGAATTACACTAGTGATGTAAGCAATGAGTGTGCCTTCACTGGAGTGCATGGTAAACTAGAGATTGAGAATTACACTAGTGATTCAAGGAATGAGTGTGCCTTCACTGGAGTGCATGGTAAACTAGAGATTGAGAATTACACTAGTGATTCAAGAAATGAGTGTGCCTTCACTGGAGTGCATGTTAAACTAGAGATTGAGAATTACACTTGTGATGTACAGAATGAGTGTGCCTTCACTGGAGTGCATGGTAAACTAGAGATTGAGAATTACACTAGTGATGTACGGAATGAGTGTGCCTTCACTGGAGTGCATGGTAAACTAGAGATTGAGAATTACACTAGTGATGTACGGAATGAGTGTGCCTTCACTGGAGTGCATGGTAAACTAGAGATTGAGAATTACACTAGTGATGTACGGAATGAGTGTGCCTTCACTGGAGTGCATGGTAAACTAGAGATTGAGAATTACACTAGTGATGTAAGGAATGAGTGTGCCTTCACTGGAGTGCATGTTAAACTAGAGATTGAGAATTACACTAGTGATGTAAGCAATGAGTGTGCCTTCACTGGAGTGCATGGTAAACTAGAGATTGAGAATTACATTAGTGATTCAAGGAATGAGTGTGCCTTCACTGCAGTGCATGGTAAACTAGAGATTGAGAATTACACTAGTGATGTAAGCAATGAGTGTGCCTTCATTGGAGTGCATGTTAAACTAGAGATTGAGAATTACACTAGTGATGTAAGCAATGAGTGTGCCTTCACTGGAGTGCATGGTAAACTAGAGATTGAGAATTACACTAGTGATTCAAGGAATGAGTGTGCCTTCACTGGAGTGCATGGTAAACTAGAGATTGAGAATTACACTAGTGATGTACGGAATGAGTGTGCCTTCACTGGAGTGCATGGTAAACTAGAGATTGAGAATTACACTAGTGATGTAAGGAATGAGTGTGCCTTCACTGGAGTGCATGTTAAACTAGAGATTGAGAATTACACTAGTGATGTAAGGAATGAGTGTGCCTTCACTGGAGTGCATGTTAAACTAGAGATTGAGAATTACACTAGTGAGTTTGAGTTTGAGTTTGAGTTTATTATTTATAGCGCGCGCCAGACCCGAGGGTAACCGGGCGCGTTGTTCAAGGATACTTTAAACTTTACAGGTTACACATGATTACAAGTAGTGGTTATACATAGTAGAGATTACATAATGCAGGCCATGGTATATACATATAACATAATATAAACAGGAAATATGCAGTAGGGAGATAAAGGGTATATAATTATGTACATAGTACGTTTGTAGAACAGTGGTTATGGACTATCGGTCATTTTCTTTGATCCAATTGATACAGTTGGATCTGAAGAATTACACTAGTGATGTAAGCAATGAGTGTGCCTTCACTGGAGTGCATGGTAAACTAGAGATTGAGAATTACACTAGTGATTCAAGGAATGAGTGTGCCTTCACTGGAGTGCATGTTAAACTAGAGATTGAGAATTACACTAGTGATGTAAGCAATGAGTGTGCCTTCACTGGAGTGCATGGTAAACTAGAGATTGAGAATTACACTACTGATGTAAGCAATGAGTGTTCCTTCACTGGAGTGCATGGTAAACTAGAGATTGAGAATTACACTAGTGATGTAAGCAATGAGTGTGCCTTCACTGGAGTGCATGGTAAACTAGAGATTGAAAATTACACTAGTGATTCAAGGAATGAGTGTGCCTTCACTGGAGTGCATGGTAAACTAGAGATTGAGAATTACACTAGTGATGTACGCAATGAGTGTGCCTTCACTGGAGTGCATGGTAAACTAGAGATTAAGAATTACACTAGTGATTCAAGGAATGAGTGTGCCTTCACTGGAGTGCATGTTAAACTAGAGATTGAGAATTACACTTGTGATGTACAGAATGAGTGTGCCTTCACTGGAGTGCATGGTAAACTAGAGATTGAGAATTACACTAGTGATGTATGGAATGAGTGTGCCTTCACTGGAGTGCATGGTAAACTAGAGATTGAGAATTACACTAGTGATGTACGGAATGAGTGTGCCTTCACTGGAGTGCATGGTAAACTAGAGATTGAGAATTACACTAGTGATGTACGGTATGAGTGTGCCTTCACTGGAGTGCATGTTAAACTAGAGATTGAGAATTACACTAGTGATGAAAGCAATGAGTGTGCCTTCACTGGAGTGCATGGTAAACTAGAGATTGAGAATTACACTAGTGATGTACGGAATGAGTATGCCTTCACTGGAGTGCATGTTAAACTAGAGATTGAGAATTACACTAGTGATGTAAGGAATGAGTGTGCCTTCACTGGAGTGCATGTTAAACTAGAGATTGAGAATTACACTAGTGATGAAAGGAAGGAGTGTGCCTTCACTGGAGTGCATGTTAAACTAGAGATTGAGAATTACACTAGTGATTTAAGGAATGAGTGTGCCTTCACTTGAGTGCATGTTAAACTAGAGATTGAGAATTACACTAGTGATGTACGGAATGAGTGTGCCTTCACTGGAGTGCATGTTAAACTAGAGATTGAGAATTACACTATTGATGTACGGAATGAGTGTGCCTTCACTGGAGTGCATGTTAAACTAGAGATTGAGAATTACACAAGTGATGTAAGGAAGGAGTGTGCCTTCACTGGAGTGCATGGTAAACTAGAGATTGAGAATTACACTAGTGATGTACGCAATGAGTGTGCCTTCACTGGAGTGCATGTTAAACTAGAGATTGAGAATTACACTAGTGATGTAAGCAATGAGTGTGCCTTCACTGGAGTGCATGTTAAACTAGAGATTGAGAATTACACTAGTGATGTACGGAATGAGTGTACCTTCACTGGAGTGCATGGTAAACTAGAGATTGAGAATTACACTAGTGATGTAAGGAATGAGTGTGCCTTCACTGGAGTGCATGGTAAACTAGAGATTGAGAATTACACTAGTGATGTATGGAATGAGTGTGCCTTCACTGGAGTGCATGTTAAACTAGAGATTGAGAATTACACTAGTGATGTAAGGAATGAGTGTGCCTTCACTGGAGTGCATGGTAAACTAGAGATTGAGAATTACACTAGTGATGTAAGCAATGAGTGTGCCTTCACTGGAGTGCATGTTAAACTAGAGATTGAGAATTACACTAGTGATGTAAGAAATGAGTGTGCCTTCACTGGAGTGCATGGTAAACTAGAGATTGAGAATTACACTAGTGATGTAAGGAATGAGTGTGCCTTCACTAGAGTGCATGGTAAACTAGAGATTTAGAATTACACTAGTGATGTAAGGAATGAGTGTGCCTTCACTAAAGTGCATGGTAAACTAGAGATTGAGAATTACACTAGTGATGTACGGAATGAGTGTGCCTTCACTGGAGTGCATGTTAAACTAGAGATTGAGAATTACACTAGTGATGTAAGCAATGAGTGTGCCTTCACTGGAGTGCATGGTAAACTAGAGATTGAGAATTACACTAGTGATGTTCGGAATGAGTGTGCCTTCACTGGAGTGCATGTTAAACTAGATATTGAGAATTACACTAGTGATGTAAGCAATGAGTGTGCCTTCACTGGAGTGCATGGTAAACTAGAGATTGAGAATTACACTAGTGATTCAAGGAATGAGTGTGCCTTCACTGGAGTGCATGTTAAACTAGAGATTGAGAATTAGAGTAGTGATGTACGGAATGAGTGTGCCTTCACTGGAGTGCATGTTAAACTAGAGATTGAAAATTACGCTAATGATTTACGGAATGAGTGTGCCTTCACTGGAGTGCATGTTAATCTAGAGATTGAGAATTACACTAGTGATGTACGGAATGAGTGTGCCTTCACTGGAGTGCATGGTAAACTAGAGATTGAGAATTACACTAGTGATGTACGGAATGAGTGTGCCTTCACTGGAGTGCATGGTAAACTAGAGATTGAGAATTACACTAGTGATGTAAGGAATGAGTGTGCCTTCACTGGAGTGCATGTTAAACTACAGATTGAGAATTACACTAGTGATGTAAGGAATGAGTGTGCCTTCACTGGAGTGCATGTTAAACTAGAGATTGAGAATTACACTAGTGATGTAAGCAATGAGTGTGCCTTCACTGGAGTGCATGGTAAACTAGAGATTGAGAATTACACTAGTGATTCAAGGAATGAGTGTGCCTTCACTGGAGTGCATGTTAAACTAGAGATTGAGAATTACACTAGTGATGTAAGCAATGAGTGTGCCTTCACTGGAGTGCATGTTAAACTAGAGATTGAGAATTACACTAGTGATGTAAGCAATGAGTGTGCCTTCACTGGAGTGCATGGTAAACTAGAGATTGAGAATTACACTAGTGATTCAAGGAATGAGTGTGCCTTCACTGGAGTGCATGGTAAACTAGAGATTGAGAATTACACTAGTGATGTACGGAATGAGTGTGCCTTCACTGGAGTGCATGGTAAACTGGAGATTGAGAATTACACTAGTGATGTAAGGAATGAGTGTGCCTTCACTGGAGTGCATGGTAAACTAGAGATTGAGAATTACACTAGTGATGTAAGGAATGAGTGTGCCTTCACTGGAGTGCATGGTAAACTAGAGATTGAGAATTACACTAGTGATGTAAGCAATGAGTGTGCCTTCACTGGAGTGCATGGTAAACTAGAGATTGAGAATTACACTAGTGATTCAAGGAATGAGTGTGCCTTCACTGAAGTGCATGTTAAACTAGAGATTGAGAACTACACTAGTGATGTAAGGAATGAGTGTGCCTTCACTGGAGTGCATGTTAAACTAGATATTGAGTATTACACTAGTGATGTAAGTAATGAGTGTGCCTTCACTGGAGTGCATGGTAAACTAGAGATTGAGAATTACACTAGTGATGTAAGAAATGAGTGTGCCTTCACTGGAGTGCATGTTAAACTAGAGATTGAGAATTACACTAGTGATGTAAGCAATGAGTGTGCCTTCACTGGAGTGCATGGTAAACTAGAGATTGAGAATTACACTAGTGATTCAAGGAATGAGTGTGCCTTCACTGGAGTGCATGGTAAACTAGAGATTGAGAATTACACTAGTGATGTACGGAATGAGTGTGCCTTCACTGGAGCGCATGGTAAACTAGAGATTGAGAATTACACTAGTGATGTACGGAATGAGTGTGCCTTCACTGAAGTGCATGTTCAACTAGAGATTGAGAATTACACTAGTGATGTAAGGAATGAGTGTGCCTTCACTGGAGTGCATGTTAAACTAGAGATTGAGAATTACACTAGTGATGTAAGCAATGAGTCTGCCTTCACTGGAGTGCATGGTAAACTAGAGATTGAGAATAACACTAGTGATTCAAGGAATGAGTGTGCCTTCACTGGAGTGCATGGTAAACTAGAGATTGAGAATTACACTAGTGATGTAAGCAATGAGTGTGCCTTCACTGGAGTGCATGTTAAACTAGAGATTGAGAATTACACTAGTGATGTAAGCAATGAGTGTGCCTTCACTGGAGTGCATGGTAAACTAGAGATTGAGAATTACACTAGTGATTTAAGGAATGAGTGTGCCTTCACTGGAGTGCATGGTAAACTAGAGATTGAGAATTACAATAGTGATGTACGGAATGAGTGTGCCTTCACTGGAGTGCATGATAAACTAGAGATTGAGAATTACACTAGTGATGTAAGGAATGAGTGTGCCTTCACTGGAGTGCATGTTAAACTAGAGATTGAGAATTACACTAGTGATGTAAGGAATGAGTGTGCCTTCACTGGAGTGCATGTTAAACTAGAGATTGAGAATTACACTAGTGAGATAAGCAATGAGTGTGCCTTCACTGGAGTGCATGGTAAACTAGAGATTGAGAATTACACTAGTGATTCAAGGAATGAGTGTGCCTTCACTGGAGTGCATGTTAAACTAGAGATTGAGAATTACACTAGTGATGTAAGGAATGAGTGTGCCTTCACTGGAGTGCATGTTAAACTAGAGATTGAGAATTACACTAGTGATGTAAGCAATGAGTGTGCCTTCACTGGAGTGCATGGTAAACTAGAGATTGAGAATTACACTAGTGATTCAAGGAATGAGTGTGCCTTCACTGGAGTGCATGTTAAACTAGAGATTGAGAATTACACTAGTGATGTAAGCAATGAGTGTTCCTTCACTGGAGTGCATGGTAAACTAGAGATTGAGAATTACACTAGTGATGTAAGCAATGAGTGTGCCTTCACTGGAGTGCATGGTAAACTAGAGATTGAGAATTACACTAGTGATTCAAGGAATGAGTGTGCCTTCACTGGAGTGCATGGTAAACTAGAGATTGAGAATTACACTAGTGATGTACGGAATGAGTGTGCCTTCACTGGAGTGCATGGTAAACTAGAGATTGAGAATTACACTAGTGATTCAAGGAATGAGTGTGCCTTCACTGGAGTGCATGGTAAACTAGAGATTGAGAATTACACTAGTGATGTACGGAATGAGTGTGCCTTCACTGGAGTGCATGGTAAACTAGAGATTGAGAATTACACTAGTGATGTACGGAATGAGTGTGCCTTCACTGGAGTGCATGGTAAACTAGAGATTGAGAATTACACTAGTGATGTAAGGAATGAGTGTGCCTTCACTGGAGTGCATGTTAAACTAGAGATTGAGAATTACACTAGTGATGTAAGCAATGAGTGTGCCTTCACTGGAGTGCATGGTAAACTAGAGATTGAGAATTACACTAGTGATGTACGGAATGAGTGTGCCTTCACTGGAGTGCATGTTAAACTAGAGATTGAGAATTACACTAGTGATGTAAGGAATGAGTGTGCCTTCACTGGAGTGCATGGTAAACTAGAGATTGAGAATTACACTAGTGATGTACGGAATGAGTGTGCCTTCACTGGAGTGCATGGTAAACTAGATATTGAGAATTACACTAGTGATTCAAGGAATGAGTGTGCCTTCGCTGGAGTGCATGTTAAACTAGAGATTGAGAATTACACTAGTGATGTAAGGAAGGAGTGTGCCTTCGCTGGAGTGCATGTTAAACTAGAGATTGAGAATTACACTAGTGATGTAAGGAATGAGTGTGCCTTCACTGGAGTGCATGGTAAACTAGAGATTGAGAATTACACTAGTGATGTACGGAATGAGTGTGCCTTCACTGGAGTGCATGGTAAACTAGAGATTGAGAATTACACTAGTGATGTACGGTATGAGTGTGCCTTCACTGGAGTGCATGTTAAACTAGAGATTGAGAATTACACTAGTGATGTAAGCAATGAGTGTGCCTTCACTGGAGTGCATGGTAAACTAGAGATTGAGAATTACACTAGTGATGTACGGAATGAGTGTGCCTTCACTGGAGTGCATGTTAAACTAGAGATTGAGAATTACACTAGTGATGTAAGGAATGAGTGTGCCTTCACTGGAGTGCATGTTAAACTAGAGATTGAGAATTACACTAGTGATGAAAGGAAGGAGTGTGCCTTCACTGGAGTGCATGTTAAACTAGAGATTGAGAATTACACTAGTGATTTAAGGAATGAGTGTGCCTTCACTTGAGTGCATGTTAAACTAGAGATTGAGAATTACACTAGTGATTCAAGGAATGAGTGTGCCTTCACTGGAGTAGTGCATGTTAAACTAGAGATTGAGAATTACACTAGTGATGTAAGCAATGAGAGTGCCTTCACTGGAGTGCATGTTAAACTAGAGATTGAGAATTACACTTGTGATGTACAGAATGAGTGTGCCTTCACTGGAGTGCATGGTAAACTAGAGATTGAGAATTACACTAGTGATGTATGGAATGAGTGTGCCTTCACTGGAGTGCATGGTAAACTAGAGATTGAGAATTACACTAGTGATGTACGGAATGAGTGTGCCTTCACTGGAGTGCATGGTAAACTAGAGATTGAGAATTACACTAGTGATGTACGGTATGAGTGTGCCTTCACTGGAGTGCATGTTAAACTAGAGATTGAGAATTACACTAGTGATGTAAGCAATGAGTGTGCCTTCACTGGAGTGCATGGTAAACTAGAGATTGAGAATTACACTAGTGATGTACGGAATGAGTGTGCCTTCACTGGAGTGCATGTTAAACTAGAGATTGAGAATTACACTAGTGATGTAAGGAATGAGTGTGCCTTCACTGGAGTGCATGTTAAACTAGAGATTGAGAATTACACTTGTGATGTACGGAATGAGTGTGCCTTCACTGGAGTGCATGTTAAACTAGAGATTGAGAATTACACTAGTGATGTACGGAATGAGTGTGCCTTCACTGGAGTGCATGGTAAACTAGAGATTGAGAATTACACTAGTGATGTACGGAATGAGTGTGCCTTCACTGGAGTGCATGGTAAACTAGAGATTGAGAATTACACTAGTGATGTAAGGAATGAGTGTGCCTTCACTGGAGTGCATGTTAAACTAGAGATTGAGAATTACACTAGTGATGTAAGCAATGAGTGTGCCTTCACTGGAGTGCATGGTAAACTAGAGATTGAGAATTACACTAGTGATGTACGGAATGAGTGTGCCTTCACTGGAGTGCATGTTAAACTAGAGATTGAGAATTACACTAGTGATGTAAGGAATGAGTGTGCCTTCACTGGAGTGCATGGTAAACTAGAGATTGAGAATTACACTAGTGATGTACGGAATGAGTGTGCCTTCACTGGAGTGCATGGTAAACTAGATATTGAGAATTACACTAGTGATTCAAGGAATGAGTGTGCCTTCGCTGGAGTGCATGTTAAACTAGAGATTGAGAATTACACTAGTGATGTAAGGAAGGAGTGTGCCTTCGCTGGAGTGCATGTTAAACTAGAGATTGAGAATTACACTAGTGATGTAAGGAATGAGTGTGCCTTCACTGGAGTGCATGGTAAACTAGAGATTGAGAATTACACTAGTGATGTACGGAATGAGTGTGCCTTCACTGGAGTGCATGGTAAACTAGAGATTGAGAATTACACTAGTGATGTACGGTATGAGTGTGCCTTCACTGGAGTGCATGTTAAACTAGAGATTGAGAATTACACTAGTGATGTAAGCAATGAGTGTGCCTTCACTGGAGTGCATGGTAAACTAGAGATTGAGAATTACACTAGTGATGTACGGAATGAGTGTGCCTTCACTGGAGTGCATGTTAAACTAGAGATTGAGAATTACACTAGTGATGTAAGGAATGAGTGTGCCTTCACTGGAGTGCATGTTAAACTAGAGATTGAGAATTACACTAGTGATGAAAGGAAGGAGTGTGCCTTCACTGGAGTGCATGTTAAACTAGAGATTGAGAATTACACTAGTGATTTAAGGAATGAGTGTGCCTTCACTTGAGTGCATGTTAAACTAGAGATTGAGAATTACACTAGTGATTCAAGGAATGAGTGTGCCTTCACTGGAGTAGTGCATGTTAAACTAGAGATTGAGAATTACACTAGTGATGTAAGCAATGAGAGTGCCTTCACTGGAGTGCATGTTAAACTAGAGATTGAGAATTACACTTGTGATGTACAGAATGAGTGTGCCTTCACTGGAGTGCATGGTAAACTAGAGATTGAGAATTACACTAGTGATGTATGGAATGAGTGTGCCTTCACTGGAGTGCATGGTAAACTAGAGATTGAGAATTACACTAGTGATGTACGGAATGAGTGTGCCTTCACTGGAGTGCATGGTAAACTAGAGATTGAGAATTACACTAGTGATGTACGGTATGAGTGTGCCTTCACTGGAGTGCATGTTAAACTAGAGATTGAGAATTACACTAGTGATGTAAGCAATGAGTGTGCCTTCACTGGAGTGCATGGTAAACTAGAGATTGAGAATTACACTAGTGATGTACGGAATGAGTGTGCCTTCACTGGAGTGCATGTTAAACTAGAGATTGAGAATTACACTAGTGATGTAAGGAATGAGTGTGCCTTCACTGGAGTGCATGTTAAACTAGAGATTGAGAATTACACTAGTGATGAAAGGAAGGAGTGTGCCTTCACTGGAGTGCATGTTAAACTAGAGATTGAGAATTACACTAGTGATTTAAGGAATGAGTGTGCCTTCACTTGAGTGCATGTTAAACTAGAGATTGAGAATTACACTAGTGATGTACGGAATGAGTGTGCCTTCACTGGAGTGCATGTTAAACTAGAGATTGAGAATTACACTATTGATGTACGGAATGAGTGTGCCTTCACTGGAGTGCATGTTAAACTAGAGATTGAGAATTACACAAGTGATGTAAGGAAGGAGTGTGCCTTCACTGGAGTGCATGGTAAACTAGAGATTGAGAATTACCCTAGTGATGTACGCAATGAGTGTGCCTTCACTGGAGTGCATGTTAAACTAGAGATTGAGAATTACACTAGTGATGTAAGCAATGAGTGTGCCTTCACTGGAGTGCATGTTAAACTAGAGATTGAGAATTACACTAGTGATGTACGGAATGAGTGTACCTTCACTGGAGTGCATGGTAAACTAGAGATTGAGAATTACACTAGTGATGTAAGGAATGAGTGTGCCTTCACTGGAGTGCATGGTAAACTAGAGATTGAGAATTACACTAGTGATGTATGGAATGAGTGTGCCTTCACTGGAGTGCATGTTAAACTAGAGATTGAGAATTACACTAGTGATGTAAGGAATGAGTGTGCCTTCACTGGAGTGCATGGTAAACTAGAGATTGAGAATTACACTAGTGATGTAAGCAATGAGTGTGCCTTCACTGGAGTGCATGTTAAACTAGAGATTGAGAATTACACTAGTGATGTAAGCAATGAGTGTGCCTTCACTGGAGTGCATGGTAAACTAGAGATTGAGAATTACACTAGTGATGTACGGAATGAGTGTGCCTTCACTGGAGTGCATGGTAAACTAGAGATTTAGAATTACACTAGTGATGTAAGGAATGAGTGTGCCTTCACTAAAGTGCATGGTAAACTAGAGATTGAGAATTACACTAGTGATGTACGGAATGAGTGTGCCTTCACTGGAGTGCATGTTAAACTAGAGATTGAGAATTACACTAGTGATGTAAGCAATGAGTGTGCCTTCACTGGAGTGCATGGTAAACTAGAGATTGAGAATTACACTAGTGATGTTCGGAATGAGTGTGCCTTCACTGGAGTGCATGTTAAACTAGATATTGAGAATTACACTAGTGATGTAAGCAATGAGTGTGCCTTCACTGGAGTGCATGGTAAACTAGAGATTGAGAATTACACTAGTGATTCAAGGAATGAGTGTGCCTTCACTGGAGTGCATGTTAAACTAGAGATTGAGAATTAGAGTAGTGATGTACGGAATGAGTGTGCCTTCACTGGAGTGCATGTTAAACTAGAGATTGAAAATTACGCTAATGATTTACGGAATGAGTGTGCCTTCACTGGAGTGCATGTTAATCTAGAGATTGAGAATTACACTAGTGATGTACGGAATGAGTGTGCCTTCACTGGAGTGCATGGTAAACTAGAGATTGAGAATTACACTAGTGATGTACGGAATGAGTGTGCCTTCACTGGAGTGCATGGTAAACTAGAGATTGAGAATTACACTAGTGATGTAAGGAATGAGTGTGCCTTCACTGGAGTGCATGTTAAACTACAGATTGAGAATTACACTAGTGATGTAAGGAATGAGTGTGCCTTCACTGGAGTGCATGTTAAACTAGAGATTGAGAATGACACTAGTGATGTAAGCAATGAGTGTGCCTTCACTGGAGTGCATGGTAAACTAGAGATTGAGAATTACACTAGTGATTCAAGGAATGAGTGTGCCTTCACTGGAGTGCATGTTAAACTAGAGATTGAGAATTACACTAGTGATGTAAGCAATGAGTGTGCCTTCACTGGAGTGCATGTTAAACTAGAGATTGAGAATTACACTAGTGATGTAAGCAATGAGTGTGCCTTCACTGGAGTGCATGGTAAACTAGAGATTGAGAATTACACTAGTGATTCAAGGAATGAGTGTGCCTTCACTGGAGTGCATGGTAAACTAGAGATTGAGAATTACACTAGTGATGTACGGAATGAGTGTGCCTTCACTGGAGTGCATGGTAAACTAGAGATTGAGAATTACACTAGTGATGTAAGGAATGAGTGTGCCTTCACTGGAGTGCATGGTAAACTAGAGATTGAGAATTACACTAGTGATGTAAGGAATGAGTGTGCCTTCACTGGAGTGCATGGTAAACTAGAGATTGAGAATTACACTAGTGATGTAAGCAATGAGTGTGCCTTCACTGGAGTGCATGGTAAACTAGAGATTGAGAATTACACTAGTGATTCAAGGAATGAGTGTGCCTTCACTGAAGTGCATGTTAAACTAGAGATTGAGAACTACACTAGTGATGTAAGGAATGAGTGTGCCTTCACTGGAGTGCATGTTAAACTAGATATTGAGTATTACACTAGTGATGTAAGTAATGAGTGTGCCTTCACTGGAGTGCATGGTAAACTAGAGATTGAGAATTACACTAGTGATGTAAGAAATGAGTGTGCCTTCACTGGAGTGCATGTTAAACTAGAGATTGAGAATTACACTAGTGATGTAAGCAATGAGTGTGCCTTCACTGGAGTGCATGGTAAACTAGAGATTGAGAATTACACTAGTGATTCAAGGAATGAGTGTGCCTTCACTGGAGTGCATGGTAAACTAGAGATTGAGAATTACACTAGTGATGTACGGAATGAGTGTGCCTTCACTGGAGCGCATGGTAAACTAGAGATTGAGAATTACACTAGTGATGTACGGAATGAGTGTGCCTTCACTGAAGTGCATGTTCAACTAGAGATTGAGAATTACACTAGTGATGTAAGGAATGAGTGTGCCTTCACTGGAGTGCATGTTAAACTAGAGATTGAGAATTACACTAGTGATGTAAGCAATGAGTCTGCCTTCACTGGAGTGCATGGTAAACTAGAGATTGAGAATAACACTAGTGATTCAAGGAATGAGTGTGCCTTCACTGGAGTGCATGGTAAACTAGAGATTGAGAATTACACTAGTGATGTAAGCAATGAGTGTGCCTTCACTGGAGTGCATGTTAAACTAGAGATTGAGAATTACGCTAGTGATGTAAGCAATGAGTGTGCCTTCACTGGAGTGCATGGTAAACTAGAGATTGAGAATTACACTAGTGATTTAAGGAATGAGTGTGCCTTCACTGGAGTGCATGGTAAACTAGAGATTGAGAATTACAATAGTGATGTACGGAATGAGTGTGCCTTCACTGGAGTGCATGATAAACTAGAGATTGAGAATTACACTAGTGATGTAAGGAATGAGTGTGCCTTCACTGGAGTGCATGTTAAACTAGAGATTGAGAATTACACTAGTGATGTAAGGAATGAGTGTGCCTTCACTGGAGTGCATGTTAAACTAGAGATTGAGAATTACACTAGTGAGATAAGCAATGAGTGTGCCTTCACTGGAGTGCATGGTAAACTAGAGATTGAGAATTACACTAGTGATTCAAGGAATGAGTGTGCCTTCACTGGAGTGCATGTTAAACTAGAGATTGAGAATTACACTAGTGATGTAAGGAATGAGTGTGCCTTCACTGGAGTGCATGTTAAACTAGAGATTGAGAATTACACTAGTGATGTAAGCAATGAGTGTGCCTTCACTGGAGTGCATGGTAAACTAGAGATTGAGAATTACACTAGTGATTCAAGGAATGAGTGTGCCTTCACTGGAGTGCATGTTAAACTAGAGATTGAGAATTACACTAGTGATGTAAGCAATGAGTGTTCCTTCACTGGAGTGCATGGTAAACTAGAGATTGAGAATTACACTAGTGATGTAAGCAATGAGTGTGCCTTCACTGGAGTGCATGGTAAACTAGAGATTGAGAATTACACTAGTGATTCAAGGAATGAGTGTGCCTTCACTGGAGTGCATGGTAAACTAGAGATTGAGAATTACACTAGTGATGTACGGAATGAGTGTGCCTTCACTGGAGTGCATGGTAAACTAGAGATTGAGAATTACACTAGTGATTCAAGGAATGAGTGTGCCTTCACTGGAGTGCATGGTAAACTAGAGATTGAGAATTACACTAGTGATTCAAGGAATGAGTGTGCCTTCACTGGAGTGCATGTTAAACTAGAGATTGAGAATTACACTTGTGATGTACGGAATGTGTGTGCCTTCACTGGAGTGCATGTTAAACTAGAGATTGAGAATTACACTAGTGATGTACGGAATGAGTGTGCCTTCACTGGAGTGCATGGTAAACTAGAGATTGAGAATTACACTAGTGATGTAAGGAATGAGTGTGCCTTCACTGGAGTGCATGTTAAACTAGAGATTGAGAATTACACTAGTGATGTAAGCAATGAGTGTGCCTTCACTGGAGTGCATGGTAAACTAGAGATTGAGAATTACACTAGTGATGTACGGAATGAGTGTGCCTTCACTGGAGTGCATGTTAAACTAGAGATTGAGAATTACACTAGTGATGTAAGGAATGAGTGTGCCTTCACTGGAGTGCATGGTAAACTAGAGATTGAGAATTACACTAGTGATGTACGGAATGAGTGTGCCTTCACTGGAGTGCATGGTAAACTAGATATTGAGAATTACACTAGTGATTCAAGGAATGAGTGTGCCTTCGCTGGAGTGCATGTTAAACTAGAGATTGAGAATTACACTAGTGATGTAAGGAAGGAGTGTGCCTTCGCTGGAGTGCATGTTAAACTAGAGATTGAGAATTACACTAGTGATGTAAGGAATGAGTGTGCCTTCGCTGGAGTGCATGGTAAACTAGAGATTGAGAATTACACTAGTGATGTACGGAATGAGTGTGCCTTCGCTGGAGTGCATGTTAAACTAGAGATTGAGAATTACACTAGTGATGTAAGCAATGAGTGTGCCTTCACTGGAGTGCATGTTAAACTAGAGATTGAGAATTACACTAGTGATGTACGGAATGAGTGTGCCTTCACTGGAGTGCATGTTAAACTAGAGATTGAGAATTACACTAGTGATGTAAGCAATGAGTGTGCCTTCACTGGAGTGCATGGTAAACTAGAGATTGAGAATTACACTAGTGATGTAAGCAATGAGTGTGCCTTCACTGGAGTGCATGGTAAACTAGAGATTGAGAATTACACTAGTGATTCAAGGAATGAGTGTGCCTTCACTGGAGTGCATGTTAAACTAGAGATTGAGAATTACACTAGTGATGTAAGGAATGAGTGTGCCTTCACTGGAGTGCATGTTAAACTAGAGATTGAGAATTACACTAGTGATGTAAGCAATGAGTGTGCCTTCACTGGAGTGCATGGTAAACTAGAGATTGAGAATTACACTAGTGATGTAAGCAATGAGTGTTCCTTCACTGGAGTGCATGGTAAACTAGAGATTGAGAATTACACTAGTGATGTACGGAATGAGTGTGCCTTCACTGGAGTGCATGGTAAACTAGAGATTGAGAATTACACTAGTGATTCAAGGAATGAGTGTGCCTTCACTGGAGTGCATGTTAAACTTGAGATTGAGAATTACACTAGTGATGTAAGGAAGGAGTGTGCCTTCACTGGAGTGCATGGTAAACTAGAGATTGAGAATTACACTAGTGATGTACGCAATGAGTGTGCCTTCACTGGAGTGCATGTTAAACTAGAGATTGAGAATTACACTAGTGATGTAAGCAATGAGTGTGCCTTCACTTGAGTGCATGTTAAACTAGAGATTGAGAATTACACTAGTGATGTAAGCAATGAGTGTGCCTTCACTGGAGTGCATGGTAAACTAGAGATTGAGAATTACACTAGTGATGTAAGCAATGAGTGTGCCTTCACTGGAGTGCATGGTAAACTAGAGATTGAGAATTACACTAGTGATGTTCGGAATGAGTGTGCCTTCACTGGAGTGCATGTTAAACTAGAGATTGAGAATTACACTAGTGATGTACGCAATGTGTGTCTTCACTGGAGTGCATGTTAAACTAGAGATTGAGAATTACACTAGTGATGTAAGCAATGAGTGTGCCTTCACTGGAGTGCATGGTAAACTAGAGATTGAGAATTACACTAGTGATTCAAGGAATGAGTGTGCCTTCACTGGAGTGCATGTTAAACTAGAGATTGAGAATTACACTAGTGATGTAAGGAAGGAGTGTGCCTTCACTGGAGTGCATGGTAAACTAGAGATTGAGAATTACACTAGTGATGTACGCAATGTGTGTCTTCACTGGAGTGCATGTTAAACTAGAGATTGAGAATTACACTAGTGATGTAAGCAATGAGTGTGCCTTCACTGGAGTGCATGGTAAACTAGAGATTGAGAATTACACTAGTGATTCAAGGAATGAGTGTGCCTTCACTGGAGTGCATGTTAAACTAGAGATTGAGAATTACACTAGTGATGTAAGGAAGGAGTGTGCCTTCACTGGAGTGCATGTTAAACTAGAGATTGAGAATTACACTAGTGATGTACGCAATGAGTGTGCCTTCACTGGAGTGCATGTTAAAATAGAGATTGAGAATTACACTAGTGATGTAAGCAATGAGTGTGCCTTCACTTGAGTGCATGTTAAACTAGAGATTGAGAATTACACTAGTGATGTACGGAATGAGTGTGCCTTCACTGGAGTGCATGGTAAACTAGAGATTGAGAATTACACTAGTGATGTAAGGAATGAGTGTGCCTTCACTGGAGTGCATGGTAAACTAGAGATTGAGAATTACACTAGTGATGTATGGAATGAGTGTGCTTTCACTGGAGTGCATGTTAAACTAGAGATTGAGAATTACACTAGTGATGTATGGAATGAGTGTGCCTTCACTTGAGTGCATGTTAAACTAGAGATTGAGAATTACACTAGTGATGTAAGGAATGAGTGTGCCTTCACTGGAGTGCATGTTAAACTAGAGATTGAGAATTACACTAGTGATGTAAGGAATGAAAGTGCCTTCACTGGAGTGCATATCAAACTAGAGATTGAGAATTACACTAGTGATGTAAGGAATGAGTGTGCCTTCACTGGAGTGCATGTCAAACTAGAGATTGAGAATTACACTAGTGATGTAAGCAATGAGTGTGCCTTCACTGGAGTGCATGGTAAACTAGAGATTGAGAATTACACTAGTGATGTAAGCAATGAGTGTGCCTTCACTGGAGTGCATGGTAAACTAGAGATTTAGAATTACACTAGTGATGTAAGGAATGAGTGTGCCTTCACTGGAGTGCATGGTAAACTAGAGATTGAGAATTACACTAGTGATGTAAGCAATGAGTGTGCCTTCACTGGAGTGCATGTTAAACTAGAGATTGAGAATTACACTAGTGATGTAAGCAATGAGTGTGCCTTCACTGGAGTGCATGGTAAACTAGAGATTGAGAATTACACTAGTGATGTAAGCAATGAGTGTGCCTTCACTGGAGTGCATGGTAAACTAGAGATTGAGAATTACACTAGTGATGTAAGCAATGAGTGTGCCTTCACTGGAGTGCATGGTAAACTAGAGATTGAGAATTACACTAGTGATGTAAGCAATGAGTGTGCCTTCACTGGAGTGCATGGTAAACTAGAGATTGAGAATTACACTAGTGATTCAAGGAATGAGTGTGCCTTCACTGGAGTGCATGGTAAACTAGAGATTGAGAATTACACTAGTGATGTAAGCAATGAGTGTGCCTTCACTGGAGTGCATGGTAAACTAGAGATTGAGAATTACACTAGTGATATAAGGAATGAGTGTGCCTTCACTGGAGTGCATGTTAAACTACAGATTGAGAATTACACTAGTGATGTAAGGAATGAGTGTGCCTTCACTGGAGTGCATGTTAAACTAGAGATTGAGAATTACACTAGTGATGTAAGCAATGCGTGTGCCTTCACTGGAGTGCATGGTAAACTAGAGATTGAGAATTACACTAGTGATTCAAGGAATGAGTGTGCCTTCACTGGAGTGCATGTTAAACTAGAGATTGAGAATTACACTAGTGATGTAAGCAATGAGTGTGCCTTCACTGGAGTGCATGTTAAACTAGAGATTGAAAATTACACTAGTGATGTAAGCAATGAGTGTGCCTTCACTGGAGTGCATGGTAAACTAGAGATTGAGAATTACACTAGTGATTCAAGGAATGAGTGTGCCTTCACTGGAGTGCATGGTAAACTAGAGATTGAGAATTACACTAGTGATGTACGGAATGAGTGTGCCTTCGCTGGAGTGCATGGTAAACTAGAGATTGAGAATTACACTAGTGATGTAAGGAATGAGTGTGCCTTCGCTGGAGTGCATGGTAAACTAGAGATTGAGAATTACACTAGTGATGTAAGGAATGGGTGTGCCTTCGCTGGAGAATTACACTAGTGATGTACGGAATGAGTGTGCCTTCACTGGAGTGCATGTTAAACTAGAGATTGAGAATTACACTAGTGATGTACGGAATGAGTGTGCCTTCACTGGAGTGCATGTTAAACTAGAGATTGAGAATTACACTAGTGATGTAAGCAATGAGTGTGCCTTCACTGGAGTGCATGGTAAACTAGAGATTGAGAATTACACTAGTGATGTAAGCAATGAGTGTGCCTTCACTGGAGTGCATGGTAAACTAGAGATTGAGAATTACACTAGTGATTCAAGGAATGAGTGTGCCTTCACTGGAGTGCATGTTAAACTAGAGATTGAGAATTACACTAGTGATGTAAGCAATGAGTGTGCCTTCACTGGAGTGCATGTTAAACTAGAGATTGAGAATTACACTAGTGATGTAAGCAATGAGTGTGCCTTCACTGGAGTGCATGGTAAACTAGAGATTGAGAATTACACTAGTGATGTAAGCAATGAGTGTGCCTTCACTGGAGTGCATGGTAAACTAGAGATTGAGAATTACACTAGTGATGTAAGCAATGAGTGTGCCTTCACTGGAGTGCATGGTAAACTAGAGATTGAGAATTACACTAGTGATGTAAGCAATGAGTGTGCCTTCACTGGAGTGCATGGTAAACTAGAGATTGAGAATTACACTAGTGATTCAAGGAATGAGTGTGCCTTCACTGGAGTGCATGGTAAACTAGAGATTGAGAATTACACTAGTGATGTAAGCAATGAGTGTGCCTTCACTGGAGTGCATGGTAAACTAGAGATTGAGAATTACACTAGTGATATAAGGAATGAGTGTGCCTTCACTGGAGTGCATGTTAAACTACAGATTGAGAATTACACTAGTGATGTAAGGAATGAGTGTGCCTTCACTGGAGTGCATGTTAAACTAGAGATTGAGAATTACACTAGTGATGTAAGCAATGCGTGTGCCTTCACTGGAGTGCATGGTAAACTAGAGATTGAGAATTACACTAGTGATTCAAGGAATGAGTGTGCCTTCACTGGAGTGCATGTTAAACTAGAGATTGAGAATTACACTAGTGATGTAAGCAATGAGTGTGCCTTCACTGGAGTGCATGTTAAACTAGAGATTGAAAATTACACTAGTGATGTAAGCAATGAGTGTGCCTTCACTGGAGTGCATGGTAAACTAGAGATTGAGAATTACACTAGTGATTCAAGGAATGAGTGTGCCTTCACTGGAGTGCATGGTAAACTAGAGATTGAGAATTACACTAGTGATGTACGGAATGAGTGTGCCTTCACTGGAGTGCATGGTAAACTAGAGATTGAGAATTACACTAGTGATGTAAGGAATGAGTGTGCCTTCGCTGGAGTGCATGGTAAACTAGAGATTGAGAATTACACTAGTGATGTAAGGAATGGGTGTGCCTTCGCTGGAGTGCATGGTAAACTAGAGATTGAGAATTACACTAGTGATGTACGGAATGAGTGTGCCTTCGCTGGAGTGCATGTTAAACTAGAGATTGAGAATTACACTAGTGATGTAAGCAATGAGTGTGCCTTCACTGGAGTGCATGTTAAACTAGAGATTGAGAATTACACTAGTGATGTACGGAATGAGTGTGCCTTCACTGGAGTGCATGTTAAACTAGAGATTGAGAATTACACTAGTGATGTACGGAATGAGTGTGCCTTCACTGGAGTGCATGTTAAACTAGAGATTGAGAATTACACTAGTGATGTAAGCAATGAGTGTGCCTTCACTGGAGTGCATGGTAAACTAGAGATTGAGAATTACACTAGTGATGTAAGCAATGAGTGTGCCTTCACTGGAGTGCATGGTAAACTAGAGATTGAGAATTACACTAGTGATTCAAGGAATGAGTGTGCCTTCACTGGAGTGCATGTTAAACTAGAGATTGAGAATTACACTAGTGATGTAAGCAATGAGTGTGCCTTCACTGGAGTGCATGTTAAACTAGAGATTGAGAATTACACTAGTGATGTAAGCAATGAGTGTGCCTTCACTGGAGTGCATGGTAAACTAGAGATTGAGAATTACACTAGTGATGTAAGCAATGAGTGTGCCTTCACTGGAGTGCATGGTAAACTAGAGATTGAGAATTACACTAGTGATTTAAGGAATGAGTGTGCCTTCACTGGAGTGCATGGTAAACTAGAGATTGAGAATTACACTAGTGATGTACGGAATGAGTGTGCCTTCACTGGAGTGCATGGTAAACTAGAGATTGAGAATTACACTAGTGATGTACGGAATGAGTGTGCCTTCACTGAAGTGCATGTTCAACTAGAGATTGAGAAGTACACTAGTGATGTAAGGAATGAGTGTGCCTTCACTGGAGTGCATGTTAAACTAGAGATTGAGAATTACACTAGTGATGTAAGCAATGAGTCTGCCTTCACTGGAGTGCATGGTAAGCTAGAGATTGAGAATTACACTAGTGATTCAAGGAATGAATGTGCCTTCACTGGAGTGCATGGTAAACTAGAGATTGAGAATTACACTAGTGATGTAAGCAATGAGTGTGCCTTCACTGGAGTGCATGTTAAACTAGAGATTGAGAATTACACTAGTGATGTAAGCAATGAGTGTGCCTTCACTGGAGTGCATGGTAAACTAGAGATTGAGAATTACACTAGTGATTTAAGGAATGAGTGTGCCTTCACTGGAGTGCATGGTAAACTAGAGATTGAGAATTACAATAGTGATGTACGGAATGAGTGTGCCTTCACTGGAGTGCATGGTAAACTAGAGATTGAGAATTACACTAGTGATGTAAGGAATGAGTGTGCCTTCACTGGAGTGCATGTTAAACTAGAGATTGAGAATTACACTAGTGATGTAAGGAATGAGTGTGCCTTCACTGGAGTGCATGTTAAACTAGAGATTGAGAATTACACTAGTGAGATAAGCAATGAGTGTGCCTTCACTGGAGTGCATGGTAAACTAGAGATTGAGAATTACACTAGTGATTCAAGGAATGAGTGTGCCTTCACTGGAGTGCATGTTAAACTAGAGATTGAGAATTACACTAGTGATGTAAGGAATGAGTGTGCCTTCACTGGAGTGCATGTTAAACTAGAGATTGAGAATTACACTAGTGATGTAAGCAATGAGTGTGCCTTCACTGGAGTGCATGGTAAACTAGAGATTGAGAATTACACTAGTGATTCAAGGAATGAGTGTGCCTTCACTGGAGTGCATGTTAAACTAGAGATTGAGAATTACACTAGTGATGTAAGCAATGAGTGTTCCTTCACTGGAGTGCATGGTAAACTAGAGATTGAGAATTACACTAGTGATGTAAGCAATGAGTGTGCCTTCACTGGAGTGCATGGTAAACTAGAGATTGATAATTACACTAGTGATTCAAGGAATGAGTGTGCCTTCACTGGAGTGCATGGTAAACTAGAGATTGAGAATTACACTAGTGATGTACGGAATGAGTGTGCCTTCACTGGAGTGCATGGTAAACTAGAGATTGAGAATTACACTAGTGATTCAAGGAATGAGTGTGCCTTCACTGGAGTGCATGGTAAACTAGAGATTGAGAATTACACTAGTGATTCAAGGAATGAGTGTGCCTTCACTGGAGTGCATGTTAAACTAGAGATTGAGAATTACACTTGTGATGTACGGAATGAGTGTGCCTTCACTGGAGTGCATGTTAAACTAGAGATTGAGAATTACACTAGTGATGTACGGAATGAGTGTGCCTTCACTGGAGTGCATGGTAAACTAGAGATTGAGAATTACACTAGTGATGTGCGGAATGAGTGTGCCTTCACTGGAGTGCATGGTAAACTAGAGATTGAGAATTACACTAGTGATGTACGGAATGAGTGTGCCTTCACTGGAGTGCATGGTAAACTAGAGATTGAGAATTACACTAGTGATGTAAGGAATGAGTGTGCCTTCACTGGAGTGCATGTTAAACTAGAGATTGAGAATTACACTAGTGATGTAAGCAATGAGTGTGCCTTCACTGGAGTGCATGGTAAACTAGAGATTGAGAATTACACTAGTGATGTACGGAATGAGTGTGCCTTCACTGGAGTGCATGTTAAACTAGAGATTGAGAATTACACTAGTGATGTAAGGAATGAGGCCCTCATTACGACCCTGGCGGAATTCGCGGTGCAAAATGCACCGCGGAGCATGGCGGAAAGCCGCCGATAGCGCCATGGGGGTTGGCGGATTTACCACCCCATGCCGACCTTGGCGGAGCGGTAAATCCCCAATCCCCATTTTACCCTTCCCCATTCCCATTCTTGCCCCATAGGGTATAATGGGAGTGGGGAAGGAGTTAATTACGCCGCCGTAAAGTACGGCGGCGTAATTAACAACGAGGTCCCTTAGCGCCATGGTTTTCTCCGCCCGGTAAAACCAGGCGGAGAAAACCTCCATGGCGCTAAGGGAACTCGTAGTAGGGCGGACGGGTCCGCCGCGATTACCGCTGGCGGTATCCCACTCCGCCAGGGTCGTAATGAGGCCCTGAGTGTGCCTTCACTGGAGTGCATGGTAAACTAGAGATTGAGAATTACACTAGTGATGTACGGAATGAGTGTGCCTTCACTGGAGTGCATGGTAAACTAGAGATTTAGAATTACACTAGTGATGTAAGGAATGAGTGTGCCTTCACTGAAGTGCATGGTAAACTAGAGATTGAGAATTACACTAGTGATGTACGGAATGAGTGTGCCTTCACTGGAGTGCATGTTAAACTAGAGATTGAGAATTACTCTAGTGATGTAAGCAATGAGTGTGCCTTCACTGGAGTGCATGGTAAACTAGAGATTGAGAATTACACTAGTGATGTAAGGAATGAGTGTGCCTTCACTGGAGTGCATGTTAAACTACAGATTGAGAATTACACTAGTGATGTAAGCAATGAGTGTGCCTTCACTGGAGTGCATGTTAAACTAGAGATTGAGAATTACACTAGTGATGTAAGCAATGAGTGTGCCTTCACTGGAGTGCATGGTAAACTAGAGATTGAGAATTACACTAGTGATTCAAGGAATGAGTGTGCCTTCACTGGAGTGCATGGTAAACTAGAGATTGAGAATTACACTAGTGATGTACGGAATGAGTGTGCCTTCACTGGAGTGCATGGTAAACTAGAGATTGAGAATTACACTTGTGATGTAAGGAATGAGTGTGCCTTCACTGGAGTGCATGGTAAACTAGAGATTGAGAATTACACTAGTGATGTAAGGAATGGGTGTGCCTTCGCTGGAGTGCATGGTAAACTAGAGATTGAGAATTACACTAGTGATGTACGGAATGAGTGTGCCTTCGCTGGAGTGCATGTTAAACTAGAGATTGAGAATTACACTAGTGATGTAAGCAATGAGTGTGCCTTCACTGGAGTGCATGTTAAACTAGAGATTGAGAATTACACTAGTGATGTACGGAATGAGTGTGCCTTCACTGGAGTGCATGTTAAACTAGAGATTGAGAATTACACTAGTGATGTAAGCAATGAGTGTGCCTTCACTGGAGTGCATGGTAAACTAGAGATTGAGAATTACACTAGTGATGTAAGCAATGAGTGTGCCTTCACTGGAGTGCATGGTAAACTAGAGATTGAGAATTACACTAGTGATTCAAGGAATGAGTGTGCCTTCACTGGAGTGCATGTTAAACTAGAGATTGAGAATTTGTCACGACTCGCTCCCTTCGCTCCCGTTCCCACCACTTGGGGGCATGATTTGGGGTTTATTCCCTACTGGACCTTTCCTCCGAACCTTATGCTACAGTGCTGTGATGATTTGGGAGCGCTAAATCCCTATTTTCCCAGCTACTTCCCTTCCGGATCCATTCCAGGTTTTTGGCAGCCAGCATGCTTCTTTAACCAAATGACTATGCTTCCCAGAATGCCTGGCCCACTGCTCCACCTCCACCCTTGCAACACAAGGTTGGGTGGAGGATAGGTAACAGCTGTGGCGGCAGGTGCAGCAATCAGCACACCCGAGGCGTGTGCTCGTTAAGCAGCTTTAAAAGCCTCAGTCTTACTTCAGTCCAGCGCTGGTCATCGATTGCAGTGTTCCTGTTTTTGACTAGTCCCTGGTTCCTGGTTCCTTGCCTTTGTACCTACTTCCTTGTTCCTGTTTTCTTCTTTCCTCCGCCCTGAATTTCAGATTCATGCGCTAATTGATTTCTGCTCCCTTGATTTCCCTTTTTGTCTTCCTCTGTTTGCAGGCAGCATTTCTCAGTGCTTTCCCCTTTTAGATGCAGCCCAGTTTGTCTGTGTTCTATATTTCTTTGACTCTGTCCTTTGCTGCTGTTACCCATTTGCCTTAGCCTTCCTCTTAGTTTAGTTTCCTGTCTTTTCCTTGGAGGGGTAGGGAGAAGTTTGCATAGGTTATTTCGTTTTTCCCTGCTCCTGATCCTTACTTTCTAGAGGATCCATTCCATGTTTTCCACTGCACTTCTGCATTTATTTTCCCTTTGATTATTAGGTGTGGTGTGCGGTAGTAGCTAGCTCCTTTGTGAATGCTTATGTTTTCCTCACTATTTTGTAAACACTATTCCCACTTAGGTATTTAGTTTTCCTTCCATTGCTGTTCTAGCCTTTCGGGGTCCCAGTTTCTTCAACAGGATTCGTGGGGTAGCTGACATTCAAGAGGTTTATCTCGTCCTCGTGAGTACAGTTCTTAAGTTCCCTTATGTAATACCATCAAGAGTGTTAGTACACAGATCCTGTCATTGCTTGCCCTCCACGTGGGTTTAGCGCTGTCAGTACCTGTAACAGCAATTGGGGGTAAGGCGCTTGCCGACTTTCCTCGCGGTCAGGGGCTTACCCCACATCCCTTTTCATATATTGGTTTTGATGTCACACTCTATTTTGCACTCCTGGGTTCTATCATACCTGAGTCGTAGTTCCTGGGTGCACATTTCCCTTGCCATATTCGCTGCCTTTGTACTCGCCTGACTAATCCTGACAGTATGACCAGCCCAAAATTCCCATTGAATATGGCAAGTTTAAGAAAGAAAGGCAGCAAGGCCTCTAACAAGTTTGTACAGAAAGCTTCCCCTACATTTACCTGTGACAATCAAATCACTAGTCCTGACTCCAATGAACTCCTTGTCACAAATGGGCATTTACGTGCAAAATATTTTTCCCATAGGATGGCACATCCTACATGGCCTGATCCTAGTTCTATCTTTGGTTTTGATCCCGATTCTATGTCAGCACAAGCCTTAGCCGCAGAAAACAACACACTGTTAGACTTATTATACGAGAGTACCTCTGTTGTTGAACCCCATGATTCCAGTTGTGCTTCACCTCAGATAGAACAGTTTCATGATACCAACATAAAGAATGGAGGGGTTTCTTACATAACTTCTGTTTTCTACCCTCAGTCTAACGCATACTCCGTTGCACAGGTACATACTGTAGTCCCTAATGCCAAGAGGTCTAATGTCAATAGTTTGTTTAAGGGAAACACAGACCAAGTTGGAAAGATAAACTATAAATCACAGAACCTGCAAGCAGTAGAGGACAATGTACAATCGATGCACATCCAGATTGCTAGTGCAGGATCCAGCCCTGATGCCACTATGCTTCCCCCTGTGTCTACTGATAGTGATTTACAGTTAATGCAGGGCATGCTAAGAGCTAAACTTGAGGAGTTAAGACAAGAACTCATTTCTGCACAAGAGGAAAATGAAACCTTACACTCTTTATTGAATACACCTCAGACTTTATCTGTTGATGTGGAGGAAGTGAACACTGTTCAGCCCCTGAGTGCAGAGACTTTGGTAAACCATGATATTTGTCGATATGTTAGATCTATTGGGAGTGAAGGTCTTACGACTAGCACAGCGCTTAATCTAGGCACAGGTTCTAACCATTGTTCTGCTGTTTATCAGGGATTGCAGTTAGCTGAAGAGTTACAAGCCACTCCTTTACCAAAAATACCCTGTGTAGCAGTTTGTCATAATTCTGAGCTAGCACACATACAAACTTCTGATTTCCAAACACAATCCACAATGGTGGCATACACAGATTCAGTCACTACCGTAGGCTTAGGCCCTGCTCTTGATACAGCTGCTGAGACTGAAGTAGATGTTAAAGCTGATGTGGAAAACAATGTTACCTCTGGGTTCACTCTTCCTTCTGCCACTTCTGATCAATACGAACAGTCAGAGACAGTACAGATTTCATGTTCTGATGGACTCATTCCACAGTATACTGAACCAAAGAACCGTCAGGCGGTTCCTGAACTGTTGATTGTTAATCTACCTCTTTCAGAAGCTAAAACAGAGGAATGGACAATAGACGAAATCCTGATTAACAGAGACTTTACTATGGTGATTCCACTGATTGATTTTGACTTCTACAAAGAAAAAGACTCTGTGTCACCCACTAAAGAAAGGGACTGCAAGGGTACAGCTCAGTCTTTGCTTACTGGTGCCAAGGAGTCTACTGCCCTAAAGGTGCCCTTCATTCCTGAGCCACCGATGGGTCTGTCAACTTCTGAGACTTCTGTCTGTCCTCCTACAACCATTGACTCTTCTATGATTCAATCCACAGCCCTGCAGTCATCTTTGGCACACCTGTCTTCAACCAATGAACCGCTGCCATGTCTGCCATTTACTCAAGAGCCAGTCCCAAAGACCTGGACATGCTTGTATCCAGCAACCGAGATTGCTCCAGCTTGCATGCCTTCAGCCTCAAGGTTTCCTCTGACCTGCCTGTCTTCAGCTACAGTGACTCATCCTGCAGATCATCCTTCAGCTTTAGAGCCTCCGGAAATCCATCAAAAGAGCATGTCTTCAGTCCCGGAGTATACTGAGTATTTGCCTTCAGTTCATGAGACGCCTGTATCCTGCATAGCCTCGCTGCCAATATCAGAGGTATACCTGTCTACACCATCAGATTCTGCTGTATTTTCTTCTGCTCCAGCGATTCCTCCTGAATCCCAACCATTTACAGTCGATGAACGTCTAGCCTGCCTTTCTTTTGCTTCAGGAGGAGCATCAGAATGCCTGCCTTTTCCACAAGACGATTCTCCCAACTGCTTCACTTTAGCATCAGAGCCTCCTAAAGATGCAGCATCAGAGTTTGAGACTTTTGCCAGCTCCCGCTTCAGAGTCATCAAGCTGGACCAAGTGGTGAGTCAGAACCACTCACTTGGGTGTGCACAAGGGGTGGTGCAGACCGGCGTATTACCTACAGGACTTGTGCAACAGAATTCCGCCAAGAAGCACCAGTCGGGTGCTAGTAGCCAAAGGAAGGGAATGACTGCTGCAGTTCAAGATGTGTCTGTTATTGCTCCTTCTGCGAGTCTGCCTGAAATACCAAGTACTGCGTCTATCACTCCTATCAGGATGCCAAACATCCCTGCTGTGGTATCCCACATGAAACAAAGTGGCTACACGACTGTCACCAGGAGTACTAGCCTTGTACAACCCATTGGACTTTCAGGTCTCCAAGGCGTAGAACATGTGCAGTCAAACCTAAGTCACTTTCGACCAAAAGCCTTTTCCCAGATGGAAGACAGAAGGAAATCTGAACCTCTACCTCAGCCATCACCTTCTCTAATGGCTGAGCATAAACCTTTCCTGAAGCCAGCATTTTCCACACCTCCCGCATGGCCACTCTCGGCAGAAAGGCTAACAGAGCTTCTCCCATTGCCTAAGGCATGTTGCACCAGCCTGCCTCCCTCCTCAAAGACTTATAAGGGTCCACTCCCAGTGACTGAGCTTCCTGGACCTTCCAACTCTGCTTCTGGTCCTGCAAGTCCTTCATGCCTTTCTTCGAACCATGAGTCCCTTCCTTACCAGAAGCCACCGTTTCCATCAGCACCACCTCCAAAGACAAAGCACTCCTATCATGGAAGTCCATCTGCCTTTGCCCACAGGCCACCATTTCCATCAGTGCCACCTCCAAAGAAAAAGCACTCCCATCATGGAAAGAAGATGTCTCGTGCGGGTGGCGGGCACCCGAAGCCGGCCGTAGGAGGGGGTATACTGTCACGACTCGCTCCCTTCGCTCCCGTTCCCACCACTTGGGGGCATGATTTGGGGTTTATTCCCTACTGGACCTTTCCTCCGAACCTTATGCTACAGTGCTGTGATGATTTGGGAGCGCTAAAACCCTATTTTCCCAGCTACTTCCCTTCCGGATCCATTCCAGGTTTTTGGCAGCCAGCATGCTTCTTTAACCAAATGACTATGCTTCCCAGAATGCCTGGCCCACTGCTCCACCTCCACCCTTGCAACACAAGGTTGGGTGGAGGATAGGTAACAGCTGTGGCGGCAGGTGCAGCAATCAGCACACCCGAGGCGTGTGCTCGTTAAGCAGCTTTAAAAGCCTCAGTCTTACTTCAGTCCAGCGCTGGTCATCGATTGCAGTGTTCCTGTTTTTGACTAGTCCCTGGTTCCTGGTTCCTTGCCTTTGTACCTACTTCCTTGTTCCTGTTTTCTTGTTTCCTCCGCCCTGAATTTCAGATTCATGCGCTAATTGATTTCTGCTCCCTTGATTTCCCTTTTTGTCTTCCTCTGTTTGCAGGCAGCATTTCTCAGTGCTTTCCCCTTTTAGATGCAGCCCAGTTTGTCTGTGTTCTATATTTCTTTGACTCTGTCCTTTGCTGCTGTTACCCATTTGCCTTAGCCTTCCTCTTAGTTTAGTTTCCTGTCTTTTCCTTGGAGGGGTAGGGAGAAGTTTGCATAGGTTATTTCGTTTTTCCCTGCTCCTGATCCTTACTTTCTAGAGGATCCATTCCATGTTTTCCACTGCACTTCTGCATTTATTTTCCCTTTGATTATTAGGTGTGGTGTGCGGTAGTAGCTAGCTCCTTTGTGAATGCTTATGTTTTCCTCACTATTTTGTAAACACTATTCCCACTTAGGTATTTAGTTTTCCTTCCATTGCTGTTCTAGCCTTTCGGGGTCCCAGTTTCTTCAACAGGATTCGTGGGGTAGCTGACATTCAAGAGGTTTATCTCGTCCTCGTGAGTACAGTTCTTAAGTTCCCTTATGTAATACCATCAAGAGTGTTAGTACACAGATCCTGTCATTGCTTGCCCTCCACGTGGGTTTAGCGCTGTCAGTACCTGTAACAGCAATTGGGGGTAAGGCGCTTGCCGACTTTCCTCGTGGTCAGGTGCTTACCCCACATCCCTTTTCATATATTGGTTTTGATTTCACACTCTATTTTGCACTCCTGGGTTCTATCATACCTGAGTCGTAGTTCCTGGGTGCACATTTCCCTTGCCATATTCGCTGCCTTTGTACTCGCCTGACTAATCCTGACAGAATTACACTAGTGATGTAAGGAATGAGTGTGCCTTCACTGGAGTGCATGTTAAACTAGAGATTGAGAATTACACTAGTGATGTAAGCAATGAGTGTGCCTTCACTGGATTGCATGGTAAACTAGAGATTGAGAATTACACTAGTGATGTAAGCAATGAGTGTTCCTTCACTGGAGTGCATGGTAAACTAGAGATTGAGAATTACACTAGTGATGTACGGAATGAGTGTGCCTTCACTGGAGTGCATGGTAAACTAGAGATTGAGAATTACACTAGTGATGTACGGAATGAGTGTGCCTTCACTGGAGTGCATGGTAAACTAGAGATTGAGAATTACACTAGTGATTCAAGGAATGAGTGTGCCTTCACTGGAGTGCATGTTAAACTTGAGATTGAGAATTACACTAGTGATGTAAGGAAGGAGTGTGCCTTCACTGGAGTGCATGGTAAACTAGAGATTGAGAATTACACTAGTGATGTACGCAATGAGTGTGCCTTCACTGGAGTGCATGTTAAACTAGAGATTGAGAATTACACTAGTGATGTAAGCAATGAGTGTGCCTTCACTTGAGTGCATGTTAAACTAGAGATTGAGAATTACACTAGTGATGTAAGCAATGAGTGTGCCTTCACTGGAGTGCATGGTAAACTAGAGATTGAGAATTACACTAGTGATGTAAGCAATGAGTGTGCCTTCACTGGAGTGCATGGTAAACTAGAGATTGAGAATTACACTAGTGATGTACGGAATGAGTGTGCCTTCACTGGAGTGCATGGTAAACTAGAGATTTAGAATTACACTAGTGATGTAAGGAATGAGTGTGCCTTCACTGAAGTGCATGGTAAACTAGAGATTGAGAATTACACTAGTGATGTACGGAATGAGTGTGCCTTCACTGGAGTGCATGTTAAACTAGAGATTGAGAATTACTCTAGTGATGTAAGCAATGAATGTGCCTTCACTGGAGTGCATGGTAAACTAGAGATTGAGAATTACACTAGTGATGTTCGGAATGAGTGTGCCTTCACTGGAGTGCATGTTAAACTAGAGATTGAGAATTACACTAGTGATGTAAGGAATGAGTGTGCCTTCACTGAATTGCATGGTAAACTAGAGATTGAGAATTACACTAGTGATGTACGGAATGAGTGTGCCTTCACTGGAGTGCATGTTAAACTAGAGATTGAGAATTACTCTAGTGATGTAAGCAATGAATGTGCCTTCACTGGAGTGCATGGTAAACTAGAGATTGAGAATTACACTAGTGATGTTCGGAATGAGTGTGCCTTCACTGGAGTGCATGGTAAACTAGAGATTGAGAATTACACTAGTGATTCAAGGAATGAGTGTGCCTTCACTGGAGTGCATGTTAAACTAGAGATTGAGAATTACACTAGTGATGTAAGCAATGAGTGTGCCTTCACTGGAGTGCATGTTAAACTAGAGATTGAGAATTACACTAGTGATGTAAGCAATGAGTGTGCCTTCACTGGAGTGCATGTTAAACTAGAGATTGAGAATTACACTAGTTATTTACGGAATGAGTGTGTCTTCACTGGAGTGCATGTTAATCTAGAGATTGAGAATTACACTAGTGATGTACGGAATGAGTGTGCCTTCACTGGAGTGCATGGTAAACTAGAGATTGAGAATTACACTAGTGATGTACGGAATGAGTGTGCCTTCACTGGAGTGCATGGTAAACTAGAGATTGAGAATTACACTAGTGATATAAGGAATGAGTGTGCCTTCACTGGAGTGCATGTTAAACTACAGATTGAGAATTACACTAGTGATGTAAGCAATGAGTGTGCCTTCACTGGAGTGCATGGTAAACTAGAGATTGAGAATTACACTAGTGATTCAAGGAATGAGTGTGCCTTCACTGGAGTGCATGTTAAACTAGAGATTGAGAATTACACTAGTGATGTAAGCAATGAGTGTGCCTTCACTGGAGTGCATGTTAAACTAGAGATTGAGAATTACACTAGTGATGTAAGCAATGAGTGTGCCTTCACTGGAGTGCATGGTAAACTAGAGATTGAGAATTACACTAGTGATTCAAGGAATGAGTGTGCCTTCACTGGAGTGCATGGTAAACTAGAGATTGAGAATTACACTAGTGATGTACGGAATGAGTGTGCCTTCACTGGAGTGCATGGTAAACTAGAGATTGAGAATTACACTAGTGATGTAAGGAATGAGTGTGCCTTCACTGGAGTGCATGGTAAACTAGAGATTGAGAATTACACTAGTGATGTAAGGAATGAGTGTGCCTTCACTGGAGTGCATGGTAAACTAGAGATTGAGAATTACACTAGTGATGTAAGCAATGAGTGTGCCTTCACTGGAGTGCATGGTAAACTAGAGATTGAGAATTACACTAGTGATTCAAGGAATGAGTGTGCCTTCACTAAAGTGCATGTTAAACTAGAGATTGAGAATTACACTAGTGATGTAAGGAATGAGTGTGCCTTCACTGGAGTGCATGTTAAACTAGAGATTGAGTATTACACTAGTGATGTAAGCAATGAGTGTGCCTTCACTGGAGTGCATGGTAAACTAGAGATTGAGAATTACACTAGTGATTCAAGGAATGAGTGTGCCTTCACTGGAGTGCATGTTAAACTAGAGATTGAGAATTACACTAGTGATGTAAGCAATGAGTGTGCCTTCACTGGAGTGCATGTTAAACTATAGATTGAGAATTACACTAGTGATGTAAGCAATGAGTGTGCCTTCACTGGAGTGCATGGTAAACTAGAGATTGAGAATTACACTAGTGATTCAAGGAATGAGTGTGCCTTCACTGGAGTGCATGGTAAACTACAGATTGAGAATTACACTAGTGATGTAAGGAATGAGTGTGCCTTCACTGGAGTGCATGTTAAACTACAGATTGAGAATTACACTAGTGATGTAAGGAATGAGTGTGCCTTCACTGGAGTGCATGTTAAACTAGAGATTGAGAATTACACTAGTGATGTAAGCAATGAGTGTGCCTTCACTGGAGTGCATGGTAAACTAGAGATTGAGAATTACACTAGTGATTCAAGGAATGAGTGTGCCTTCACTGGAGTGCATGTTAAACTAGAGATTGAGAATTACACTAGTGATGTAAGCAATGAGTGTGCCTTCACTGGAGTGCATGTTAAACTAGAGATTGAGAATTACACTAGTGATGTAAGCAATGAGTGTGCCTTCACTGGAGTGCATGGTAAACTAGAGATTGAGAATTACACTAGTGATTCAAGGAATGAGTGTGCCTTCACTGGAGTGCATGGTAAACTAGAGATTGAGAATTACACTAGTGATGTACGGAATGAGTGTGCCTTCACTGGAGTGCATGGTAAACTAGAGATTGAGAATTACACTAGTGATGTAAGGAATGAGTGTGCCTTCACTGGAGTGCATGGTAAACTAGAGATTGAGAATTACACTAGTGATGTAAGGAATGGGTGTGCCTTCGCTGGAGTGCATGGTAAACTAGAGATTGAGAATTACACTAGTGATGTAAGCAATGAGTGTGCCTTCACTGGAGTGCATGGTAAACTAGAGATTGAGAATTACACTAGTGATTCAAGGAATGAGTGTGCCTTCACTGGAGTGCATGTTAAACTAGAGATTGAGAATTACACTAGTGATGTAAGGAATGAGTGTGCCTTCACTGGAGTGCATGTTAAACTAGAGATTGAGAATTACACTAGTGATGTAAGCAATGAGTGTGCCTTCACTGGATTGCATGGTAAACTAGAGATTGAGAATTACACTAGTGATGTAAGCAATGAGTGTTCCTTCACTGGAGTGCATGGTAAACTAGAGATTGAGAATTACACTAGTGATGTACGGAATGAGTGTGCCTTCACTGGAGTGCATGGTAAACTAGAGATTGAGAATTACACTAGTGATGTACGGAATGAGTGTGCCTTCACTGGAGTGCATGGTAAACTAGAGATTGAGAATTACACTAGTGATTCAAGGAATGAGTGTGCCTTCACTGGAGTGCATGTTAAACTTGAGATTGAGAATTACACTAGTGATGTAAGGAAGGAGTGTGCCTTCACTGGAGTGCATGGTAAACTAGAGATTGAGAATTACACTAGTGATGTACGCAATGAGTGTGCCTTCACTGGAGTGCATGTTAAACTAGAGATTGAGAATTACACTAGTGATGTAAGCAATGAGTGTGCCTTCACTTGAGTGCATGTTAAACTAGAGATTGAGAATTACACTAGTGATGTAAGCAATGAGTGTGCCTTCACTGGAGTGCATGGTAAACTAGAGATTGAGAATTACACTAGTGATGTAAGCAATGAGTGTGCCTTCACTGGAGTGCATGGTAAACTAGAGATTGAGAATTACACTAGTGATGTACGGAATGAGTGTGCCTTCACTGGAGTGCATGGTAAACTAGAGATTTAGAATTACACTAGTGATGTAAGCAATGAGTGTGCCTATACTGAAGTGCATGGTAAACTAGAGATTGAGAATTACACTAGTGATGTACGGAATGAGTGTGCCTTCACTGGAGTGCATGTTAAACTAGAGATTGAGAATTACTCTAGTGATGTAAGCAATGAATGTGCCTTCACTGGAGTGCATGGTAAACTAGAGATTGAGAATTACACTAGTGATGTTCGGAATGAGTGTGCCTTCACTGGAGTGCATGTTAAACTAGAGATTGAGAATTACACTAGTGATGTAAGCAATGAGTGTGCCTTCACTGGAGTGCATGGTAAACTAGAGATTGAGAATTACACTAGTGATTCAAGGAATGAGTGTGCCTTCACTGGAGTGCATGTTAAACTAGAGATTGAGAATTACACTAGTGATGTAAGCAATGAGTGTGCCTTCACTGGAGTGCATGTTAAACTAGAGATTGAGAATTACACTAGTGATGTAAGCAATGAGTGTGCCTTTACTGGAGTGCATGTTAAACTAGAGATTGAGAATTACACTAGTTATTTACGGAATGAGTGTGTCTTCACTGGAGTGCATGTTAATCTAGAGATTGAGAATTACACTAGTGATGTACGGAATGAGTGTGCCTTCACTGGAGTGCATGGTAAACTAGAGATTGAGAATTACACTAGTGATGTACGGAATGAGTGTGCCTTCACTGGAGTGCATGGTAAACTAGAGATTGAGAATTACACTAGTGATATAAGGAATGAGTGTGCCTTCACTGGAGTGCATGTTAAACTACAGATTGAGAATTCCACTAGTGATGTAAGCAATGAGTGTGCCTTCACTGGAGTGCATGGTAAACTAGAGATTGAGAATTACACTAGTGATTCAAGGAATGAGTGTGCCTTCACTGGAGTGCATGTTAAACTAGAGATTGAGAATTACACTAGTGATGTAAGCAATGAGTGTGCCTTCACTGGAGTGCATGTTAAACTAGAGATTGAGAATTACACTAGTGATGTAAGCAATGAGTGTGCCTTCACTGGAGTGCATGGTAAACTAGAGATTGAGAATTACACTAGTGATTCAAGGAATGAGTGTGCCTTCACTGGAGTGCATGGTAAACTAGAGATTGAGAATTACACTAGTGATGTACGGAATAAGTGTGCCTTCACTGGAGTGCATGGTAAACTAGAGATTGAGAATTACACTAGTGATGTAAGGAATGAGTGTGCCTTCACTGGAGTGCATGGTAAACTAGAGATTGAGAATTACACTAGTGATGTAAGGAATGAGTGTGCCTTCACTGGAGTGCATGGTAAACTAGAGATTGAGAATTACACTAGTGATGTAAGCAATGAGTGTGCCTTCACTGGAGTGCATGGTAAACTAGAGATTGAGAATTACACTAGTGATTCAAGGAATGAGTGTGCCTTCACTAAAGTGCATGTTAAACTAGAGATTGAGAATTACACTAGTGATGTAAGGAATGAGTGTGCCTTCACTGGAGTGCATGTTAAACTAGAGATTGAGTATTACTCTAGTGATGTAAGCAATGAGTGTGCCTTCACTGGAGTGCATGGTAAACTAGAGATTGAGAATTACACTAGTGATTCAAGGAATGAGTGTGCCTTCACTGGAGTGCATGTTAAACTAGAGATTGAGAATTACACTAGTGATGTAAGCAATGAGTGTGCCTTCACTGGAGTGCATGTTAAACTATAGATTGAGAATTACACTAGTGATGTAAGCAATGAGTGTGCCTTCACTGGAGTGCATGGTAAACTAGAGATTGAGAATTACACTAGTGATTCAAGGAATGAGTGTGCCTTCACTGGAGTGCATGGTAAACTAGAGATTGAGAATTACACTAGTGATGTACGGAATGAGTGTGCCTTCACTGGAGTGCATGGTAAACTAGAGATTGAGAATTACACTAGTGATGTACGGAATGAGTGTGCCTTCACTGAAGTGCATGTTCAACTAGATATTGAGAATTACACTAGTGATGTAAGGAATGAGTGTGCCTTCACTGGAGTGCATGTTAAACTAGAGATTGAGAATTACACTACTGATGTAAGCACTGAGTGTGCCTTCACTGGAGTGCATGGTAAACTAGAGATTGAGAATTGCACTAGTGATTCAAGGAATGAGTGTGCCTTCACTGGAATGCATGGTAAACTAGAGATTGAGAATTACACTAGTGATGTAAGCAATGAGTGTGCCTTCACTGGAGTGCATGTTAAACTAGAGATTGAGAATTACACTAGTGATGTAAGCAATGAGTGTGCCTTCACTGGAGTGCATGGTAAACTAGAGATTGAGAATTACACTAGTGATGTACGGAATGAGTGTGCCTTCACTGGAGTGCATGGTAAACTAGAGATTGAGAATTACACTAGTGATGTAAGGAATGAGTGTGCCTTCACTGGAGTGCATGTTAAACTAGAGATTGAGAATTACACTAGTGATGTAAGGAATGAGTGTGCCTTCACTGGAGTGCATGTTAAACTAGAGATTGAGAATTACACTAGTGAGATAAGCAATGAGTGTGCCTTCACTGGAGTGCATGGTAAACTAGAGATTGAGAATTACACTAGTGATTCATGGAATGAGTGTGCCTTCACTGGAGTGCATGTTAAACTAGAGATTGAGAATTACACTAGTGATGTAAGGAATGAGTGTGCCTTCACTGGAGTGCATGTTAAACTAGAGATTGAGAATTACACTAGTGATGTAAGCAATGAGTGTGCCTTCACTGGAGTGCATGGTAAACTAGAGATTGAGAATTACACTAGTGATTCAAGGAATGAGTGTGCCTTCACTGGAGTGCATGTTAAACTAGAGATTGAGAATTACACTAGTGATGTAAGCAATGAGTGTTCCTTCACTGGAGTGCATGGTAAACTAGAGATTGAGAATTACACTAGTGATGTAAGCAATGCGTGTGCCTTCACTGGAGTGCATGGTAAACTAGAGATTGAGAATTACACTAGTGATTCAAGGAATGAGTGTGCCTTCACTGGAGTGCATGGTAAACTAGAGATTGAGAATTACACTAGTGATGTACGGAATGAGTGTGCCTTCACTGGAGTGCATGGTAAACTAGAGATTGAGAATTACACTAGTGATTCAAGGAATGAGTGTGCCTTCACTGGAGTGCATGGTAAACTAGAGATTGAGAATTACACTAGTGATTCAAGGAATGAGTGTGCCTTCACTGGAGTGCATGTTAAACTAGAGATTGAGAATTACACTTGTGATGTACGGAATGAGTGTGCCTTCACTGGAGTGCATGTTAAACTAGAGATTGAGAATTACACTAGTGATGTACGGAATGAGTGTGCCTTCACTGGAGTGCATGGTAAACTAGAGATTGAGAATTACACTAGTGATGTACGGAATGAGTGTGCCTTCACTGGAGTGCATGGTAAACTAGAGATTGAGAATTACACTAGTGATGTACGGAATGAGTGTGCCTTCACTGGAGTGCATGGTAAACTAGAGATTGAGAATTACACTAGTGATGTAAGCAATGAGTGTGCCTTCACTGGAGTGCATGGTAAACTAGAGATTGAGAATTACACTAGTGATGTAATCAACTGAGTGTGCCTTCACTGGAGTGCATGGTAAACTAGAGATTGAGAATTACACTAGTGATGTACGGAATGAGTGTGCCTTCACTTGAGTGCATGTTAAACTAGAGATTGAGAATTACACTAGTGATGTAAGGAATGAGTGTGCCTTCACTGGAGTGCATGGTAAACTAGAGATTGAGAATTACACTAGTGATGTACGGAATGAGTGTGCCTTCACTGGAGTGCATGTTAAACTAGAGATTGAGAATTACACTAGTGATGTAAGGAATGAGTGTGCCTTCACTGGAGTGCATGGTAAACTAGAGATTGAGAATTACACTAGTGATGTACGGAATGAGTGTGCCTTCACTGGAGTGCATGGTAAACTAGAGATTGAGAATTACACTAGTGATTCAAGGAAGGAGTGTGCCTTCACTGGAGTGCATGTTAAACTAGAGATTGAGAATTACACTAGTGATGTAAGGAAGGAGTGCGCCTTGTTAAACTAGAGATTGAGAATTACACTAGTGATGTAAGGAATGAGTGTGCCTTCGCTGGAGTGCATGGTAAACTAGAGATTGAGAATTACACTAGTGATGTACGGAATGAGTGTGCCTTCGCTGGAGTGCATGTTAAACTAGAGATTGAGAATTACACTAGTGATGTAAGCAATGAGTGTGCCTTCACTGGAGTGCATGTTAAACTAGAGATTGAGAATTACACTAGTGATGTACGGAATGAGTGTGCCTTCACTGGAGTGCATGGTAAACTAGAGATTGAGAATTACACTAGTGATGTACGGAATGAGTGTGCCTTCACTGGAGTGCATGGTAAACTAGAGATTGAGAATTACACTAGTGATGTACGGAATGAGTGTGCCTTCACTGGAGTGCATGTTAAACTAGAGATTGAGAATTACACTAGTGATGTAATCAATGAGTGTGCCTTCACTTGAGTGCATGTTAAACTAGAGATTGAGAATTACACTAGTGATGTACGGAATGAGTGTGCCTTCACTGGAGTGCATGGTAAACTAGAGATTGAGAATTACACTGGTGATGTACGGAATGAGTGTGCCTTCACTGGAGTGCATGTTAAACTAGAGATTGAGAATTACACTGGTGATGTAAGCAATGAGTGTGCCTTCACTGGAGTGCATGTTAAACTAGAGATTGAGAATTACACTGGTGATGTAAGCAATGAGTGTGCCTTCACTGGAGTGCATGGTAAACTAGAGATTGAGAATTACACTAGTGATGTAAGCAATGAGTGTGCCTTCACTGGAGTGCATGGTAAACTAGAGATTGAGAATTACACTAGTGATGTACGGAATGAGTGTGCCTTCACTGGAGTGCATGGTAAACTAGAGATTTAGAATTACACTAGTGATATAAGGAATGAGTGTGCCTTCACTGAAGTGCATGGTAAACTAGAGATTCAGAATTACACTAGTGATGTACGGAATGAGTGTGCCTTCACTGGAGTGCATGGTAAACTAGAGATTGAGAATTACACTAGTGATGTAAGCAATAAGCGTGCCTTCACTGGAGTGCATGTTAAACTAGAGATTGAGAATTACACTAGTGATGTAAGCAATGAGCGTGCCTTCACTGGAGTGCATGGTAAACTAGAGATTGAGAATTACACTAGTGATTCAAGGAATGAGCGTGCCTTCACTGGAGTGCATGGTAAACTAGAGATTGAGAATTACACTAGTGATGTACGGAATGAGCGTGCCTTCACTGGAGTGCATGGTAAACTAAAGATTGAGAATTACACTAGTGATGTACGGAATGAGCGTGCCTTCACTGGAGTGCATGGTAAACTAGAGATTGAGAATTACACTAGTGATGTAAGGAATGAGCGTGCCTTCACTGGAGTGCATGGTAAACTAGAGATTGAGAATTACACTAGTGATGTAAGGAATGAGCGTGCCTTCACTGGAGTGCATGGTAAACTAGAGATTGAGAATTACACTAGTGATGTAAGCAATGAGCGTGCCTTCACTGGAGTGCATGGTAAACTAGAGATTGAGAATTACACTAGTGATTCAAGGAATGAGTGTGCCTTCACTGGAGTGCATGTTAAACTAGAGATTGATAATTACACTAGTGATGTAAGCAATGAGTGTGCCTTCACTGGAGTGCATGTTAAACTAGAGATTGAGAATTACACTAGTGATGTAAGCAATGAGTGTGCCTTCACTGGAGTGCATGGTAAACTAGAGATTGAGAATTACACTAGTGATTCAAGGAATGAGTGTGCCTTCACTGGAGTGCATGGTAAACTAGAGATTGAGAATTACACTAGTGATGTACGGAATGAGTGTGCCTTCACTGGAGTGCATGGTAAACTAGAGATTGAGAATTACACTAGTGATGTACGGAATGAGTGTGCCTTCACTGAAGTGCATGTTCAACTAGAGATTGAGAATTACACTAGTGATGTAAGGAATGAGTGTGCCTTCACTGGAGTGCATGTTAAACTAGAGATTGAGAATTACACTACTGATGTAAGCACTGAGTGTGCCTTCACTGGAGTGCATGGTAAACTAGAGATTGAGAATTGCACTAGTGATTCAAGGAATGAGTGTGCCTTCACTGGAATGCATGGTAAACTAGAGATTGAGAATTACACTAGTGATGTAAGCAATGAGTGTGCCTTCACTGGAGTGCATGTTAAACTAGAGATTGAGAATTACACTAGTGATGTCAGCAATGAGTGTGCCTTCACTGGAGTGCATGGTAAACTAGAGATTGAGAATTACACTAGTGATGTACGGAATGAGTGTGCCTTCACTGGAGTGCATGGTAAACTAGAGATTGAGAATTACACTAGTGATGTAAGGAATGAGTGTGCCTTCACTGGAGTGCATGTTAAACTAGAGATTGAGAATTACACTAGTGATGTAAGGAATGAGTGTGCCTTCACTGGAGTGCATGTTAAACTAGAGATTGAGAATTACACTAGTGATGTAAGCAATGAGTGTGCCTTCACTGGAGTGCATGGTAAACTAGAGATTGAGAATTACACTAGTGATTCAAGGAATGAGTGTGCCTTCACTGGAGTGGATGTTAAACTAGAGATTGAGAATTACGCTAGTGATGTAAGGAATGAGTGTGCCTTCACTGGAGTGCATGTTAAACTAGAGATTGAGAATTACGCTAGTGATGTAAGCAATGAGTGTGCCTTCACTGGAGTGCATGGTAAACTAGAGATTGAGAATTACGCTAGTGATGTAAGCAATGAGTGTTCCTTCACTGGAGTGCATAGTAAACTAGAGATTGAGAATTACACTAGTGATGTAAGCAATGAGTGTGCCTTCACTGGAGTGCATGGTAAACTAGAGATTGAGAATTACACTAGTGATGTACGGAATGAGTGTGCCTTCACTGGAGTGCATGTTAAACTAGAGATTGAGAATTACACTAGTGATTCAAGGAATGAGTGTGCCTTCACTGGAGTGCATGGTAAACTAGAGATTGAGAATTACACTAGTGATTCAAGGAATGAGTGTGCCTTCACTGGAGTGCATGTTAAACTAGAGATTGAGAATTACACTTGTGATGTACGGAATGAGTGTGCCTTCACTGGAGTGCATGGTAAACTAGAGATTGAGAATTACACTAGTGATGTACGGAATGAGTGTGCCTTCACTGGAGTGCATGGTAAACTAGAGATTGAGAATTACACTAGTGATGTACGGAATGAGTGTGCCTTCACTGGAGTGCATGGTAAACTAGAGATTGAGAATTACACTAGTGATGTACGGAATGAGTGTGCCTTCACTGGAGTGCATGGTAAACTAGAGATTGAGAATTACACTAGTGATGTAAGCAATGAGTGTGCCTTCACTGGAGTGCATGGTAAACTAGAGATTGAGAATTACACTAGTGATGTACGGAATGAGTGTGCCTTCACTGGAGTGCATGTTAAACTAGAGATTGAGAATTACACTAGTGATGTAAGGAATGAGTGTGCCTTCACTGGAGTGCATGTTAAACTAGAGAATGAGAATTACACTAGTGATGAAAGGAAGGAGTGTGCCTTCACTGGAGTGCATGTTAAACTAGAGATTGAGAATTACACTAGTGATTTAAGGAATGAGTGTGCCTTCACTTGAGTGCATGTTAAACTAGAGATTGAGAATTACACTAGTGATGTACGGAATGAGTGTGCCTTCACTGGAGTGCATGTTAAACTAGAGATTGAGAATTACACTAGTGATGTACGGAATGAGTGTGCCTTCACTGGAGTGCATGTTAAACTAGAGATTGAGAATTACACTAGTGATGTACGGAATGAGTGTGCCTTCACTGGAGTGCATGTTAAACTAGAGATTGAGAATTACACTAGTGATGTACGGAATGAGTGTGCCTTCACTGGAGTGCATGGTAAACTAGAGATTGAGAATTACACTAGTGATTCAAGGAATGAGTGTGCCTTCACTGGAGTGCATGTTAAACTAGAGATTGAGAATTACACTAGTGATGTAAGGAAGGAGTGTGCCTTCACTGGAGTGCATGTTAAACTAGAGATTGAGAATTACACTAGTGATGTAAGGAATGAGTGTGCCTTCACTGGAGTGCATGGTAAACTAGAGATTGAGAATTACACTAGTGATGTACGCAATGAGTGTGCCTTCACTGGAGTGCATGTTAAACTAGAGATTGAGAATTACACTAGTGATGTAAGCAATGAGTGTGCCTTCACTGGAGTGCATGGTAAACTAGAGATTGAGAATTACACTAGTGATTCAAGGAATGAGTGTGCCTTCACTGGAGTGCATGTTAAACTAGAGATTGAGAATTACACTAGTGATGTAAGGAAGGAGTGTGCCTTCACTGGAGTGCATGTTAAACTAGAGATTGAGAATTACACTAGTGATGTAAGGAATGAGTGTGCCTTCACTGGAGTGCATGGTAAACTAGAGATTGAGAATTACACTAGTGATGTACGCAATGAGTGTGCCTTCACTGGAGTGCATGGTAAACTAGAGATTGAGAATTACACTAGTGATGTACGCAATGAGTGTGCCTTCACTGGAGTGCATGTTAAACTAGAGATTGAGAATTACACTAGTGATGTAAGCAATGAGTGTGCCTTCACTTGAGTGCATGTTAAACTAGAGATTGAGAATTACACTAGTGATGTACGGAATGAGTGTGCCTTCACTGGAGTGCATGGTAAACTAGAGATTGAGAATTACACTAGTGATGTAAGGAATGAGTGTGCCTTCACTGGAGTGCATGGTAAACTAGAGATTGAGAATTACACTAGTGATGTATGGAATGAGTGTGCCTTCACTGGAGTGCATGTTAAACTAGAGATTGAGAATTACACTAGTGATGTAAGCAATGAGTGTGCCTTCACTTGAGTGCATGTCAAACTAGAGATTGAGAATTACACTAGTGATGTAATGAATGAGCGTGCCTTCACTGGAGTGCATGTCAAACTAGAGATTGAGAATTACACTAGTGATGTAAGCAATGAGTGTGCCTTCACTGGAGTGCATGGTAAACTAGAGATTTAGAATTACACTAGTGATGTAAGGAATGAGTGTGCCTTCACTGGAGTGCATGGTAAACTAGAGATTGAGAATTACACTAGTGATGTACGGAATGAGTGTGCCTTCACTGGAGTGCATGTTAAACTAGAGATTGAGAATTACACTAGTGATGTAAGCAATGAGTGTGCCTTCACTGGAGTGCATGGTAAACTAGAGATTGAGAATTACACTAGTGATGTAAGCAATGAGTGTGCCTTCACTGGAGTGCATGGTAAACTAGAGATTGAGAATTACACTAGTGATTCAAGGAATGAGTGTGCCTTCACTGGAGTGCATGTTAAACTAGAGATTGAGAATTACACTAGTGATGTAAGCAATGAGTGTGCCTTCACTGGAGTGCATGTTAAACTAGAGATTGAGAATTACACTAGTGATGTAAGCAATGAGCGTGCCTTCACTTGAGTGCATGTTAAACTAGAGATTGAGTATTACACTAGTGATGTAAGCAATGAGCGTGCCTTCACTTGAGTGCATGTTAAACTAGAGATTGAGAATTACACTAGTGATGTAAGCAATGAGCGTGCATTCACTAGAGTGCATGTTAAACTAGAGATTGAGAATTACACTAGTGATGTAAGGAATGAGTGTGCCTTCACTGGAGTGCATGGTAAACTAGAGATTGAGAATTACACTAGTGATGTACGCAATGTGTGTCTTCACTGGAGTGCATGTTAAACTAGAGATTGAGAATTACACTAGTGATGTAAGCAATGAGTGTGCCTTCACTGGAGTGCATGGTAAACTAGAGATTGAGAATTACACTAGTGATTCAAGGAATGAGTGTGCCTTCACTGGAGTGCATGTTAAACTAGAGATTGAGAATTACACTAGTGATGTAAGGAAGGAGTGTGCCTTCACTGGAGTGCATGTTAAACTAGAGATTGAGAATTACACTAGTGATGTACGCAATGAGTGTGCCTTCACTGGAGTGCATGTTAAAATAGAGATTGAGAATTACACTAGTGATGTAAGCAATGAGTGTGCCTTCACTTGAGTGCATGTTAAACTAGAGATTGAGAATTACACTAGTGATGTACGGAATGAGTGTGCCTTCACTGGAGTGCATGGTAAACTAGAGATTGAGAATTACACTAGTGATGTAAGGAATGAGTGTGCCTTCACTGGAGTGCATGGTAAACTAGAGATTGAGAATTACACTAGTGATGTATGGAATGAGTGTGCTTTCACTGGAGTGCATGTTAAACTAGAGATTGAGAATTACACTAGTGATGTATGGAATGAGTGTGCCTTCACTTGAGTGCATGTTAAACTAGAGATTGAGAATTACACTAGTGATGTAAGGAATGAGTGTGCCTTCACTGGAGTGCATGTTAAACTAGAGATTGAGAATTACACTAGTGATGTAAGGAATGAAAGTGCCTTCACTGGAGTGCATATCAAACTAGAGATTGAGAATTACACTAGTGATGTAAGGAATGAGTGTGCCTTCACTGGAGTGCATGTCAAACTAGAGATTGAGAATTACACTAGTGATGTAAGCAATGAGTGTGCCTTCACTGGAGTGCATGGTAAACTAGAGATTGAGAATTACACTAGTGATGTAAGCAATGAGTGTGCCTTCACTGGAGTGCATGGTAAACTAGAGATTTAGAATTACACTAGTGATGTAAGGAATGAGTGTGCCTTCACTGGAGTGCATGGTAAACTAGAGATTGAGAATTACACTAGTGATGTAAGCAATGAGTGTGCCTTCACTGGAGTGCATGTTAAACTAGAGATTGAGAATTACACTAGTGATGTAAGCAATGAGTGTGCCTTCACTGGAGTGCATGGTAAACTAGAGATTGAGAATTACACTAGCGATGTACGCAATGAGTGTGCCTTCACTGGAGTGCATGTTAAACTAGAGATTGAGAATTACACTAGCGATGTAAGCAATGAGTGTGCCTTCACTGGAGTGCATGTTAAACTAGAGATTGAGAATTACACTAGCGATGTACGGAATGAGTGTGCCTTCACTGGAGTGCATGTTAAACTAGAGATTGAGAATTACACTAGCGATGTACGGAATGAGTGTGCCTTCACTGGAGTCCATGGTAAACTAGAGATTGAGAATTACACTAGCGATGTACGGAATGAGTGTGCCTTCACTGGAGTCCATGGTAAACTAGAGATTGAGAATTACACTAGCGATGTACGGAATGAGTGTGCCTTCACTGGAGTCCATGGTAAACTAGAGATTGAGAATTACACTAGCGATGTACGGAATGAGTGTGCCTTCACTGGAGTGCATGGTAAACTAGAGATTGAGAATTACACTAGTGATGTACGGAATGAGTGTGACTTCACTGGAGTGCATGGTAAACTAGAGATTGAGAATTACACTAGTGATGTACGGAATGAGTGTGCCTTCACTGGAGTGCATGTTAAACTAGAGATTGAGAATTACACTAGTGATGTACGGAATGAGTGTGCCTTCACTGGAGTGCATGGTAAACTAGAGATTGAGAATTACACTAGTGATGTACGGAATGAGTGTGCCTTCACTGGAGTGCATGTTAAACTAGAGATTGAGAATTACACTAGTGATGTAAGGAATGAGTGTGCCTTCACTGGAGTGCATGTTAAACTAGAGATTGAGAATTACACTAGTGATGTAAGCAATGAGTGTGCCTTCACTGGAGTGCATGGTAAACTAGAGATTGAGAATTACACTAGTGATGTACGGAATGAGTGTGCCTTCACTGGAGTGCATGGTAAACTAGAGATTGAGAATTACACTGGTGATGTAAGGAATGAGTGTGCCTTCACTGGAGTGCATGGTAAACTAGAGATTGAGAATTACACTGGTGATGTACGGAATGAGTGTGCCTTCACTGGAGTGCATGTTAAACTAGAGATTGAGAATTACACTGGTGATGTAAGCAATGAGTGTGCCTTCACTGGAGTGCATGGTAAACTAGAGATTGAGAATTACACTGGTGATGTAAGCAATGAGTGTGCCTTCACTGGAGTGCATGGTAAACTAGAGATTGAGAATTACACTAGTGATGTAAGCAATGAGTGTGCCTTCACTGGAGTGCATGGTAAACTAGAGATTGAGAATTACACTAGTGATGTACGGAATGAGTGTGCCTTCACTGGAGTGCATGGTAAACTAGAGATTTAGAATTACACTAGTGATGTAAGGAATGAGTGTGCCTTCACTGAAGTGCATGGTAAACTAGAGATTCAGAATTACACTAGTGATGTACGGAATGAGTGTGCCTTCACTGGAGTGCATGGTAAACTAGAGATTGAGAATTACACTAGTGATGTACGGAATGAGTATGCCTTCACTGGAGTGCATGGTAAACTAGAGATTGAGAATTACACTAGTGATGTAAGCAATAAGCGTGCCTTCACTGGAGTGCATGTTAAACTAGAGATTGAGAATTACACTAGTGATGTAAGCAATGAGCGTGCCTTCACTGGAGTGCATGGTAAACTAGAGATTGAGAATTACACTAGTGATGTACGGAATGAGCGTGCCTTCACTGGAGTGCATGGTAAACTAGAGATTGAGAATTACACTAGCGATGTACGCAATGAGTGTGCCTTCACTGGAGTGCATGTTAAACTAGAGATTGAGAATTACACTAGCGATGTAAGCAATGAGTGTGCCTTCACTGGAGTGCATGGTAAACTAGAGATTGAGAATTACACTAGCGATTCAAGGAATGAGTGTGCCTTCACTGGAGTGCATGTTAAACTAGAGATTGAGAATTACACTAGCGATGTAAGCAATGAGTGTGCCTTCACTGGAGTGCATGTTAAACTAGAGATTGAGAATTACACTAGCGATGTACGGAATGAGTGTGCCTTCACTGGAGTGCATGTTAAACTAGAGATTGAGAATTACACTAGCGATGTACGGAATGAGTGTGCCTTCACTGGAGTCCATGGTAAACTAGAGATTGAGAATTACACTAGCGATGTACGGAATGAGTGTGCCTTCACTGGAGTCCATGGTAAACTAGAGATTGAGAATTACACTAGCGATGTACGGAATGAGTGTGCCTTCACTGGAGTCCATGGTAAACTAGAGATTGAGAATTACACTAGCGATGTACGGAATGAGTGTGCCTTCACTGGAGTGCATGTTAAACTAGAGATTGAGAATTACACTAGTGATGTAAGCAATGAGTGTGCCTTCACTGGAGTGCATGGTAAACTAGAGATTGAGAATTACACTAGCGATGTACGGAATGAGTGTGCCTTCACTGGAGTGCATGTTAAACTAGAGATTGAGAATTACACTAGTGATGTAAGCAATGAGTGTGCCTTCACTGGAGTGCATGGTAAACTAGAGATTGAGAATTACATTAGTGATTCAAGGAATGAGTGTGCCTTCACTGCAGTGCATGGTAAACTAGAGATTGAGAATTACACTAGTGATGTAAGCAATGAGTGTGCCTTCACTGGAGTGCATGTTAAACTAGAGATTGAGAATTACACTAGTGATGTAAGCAATGAGTGTGCCTTCACTGGAGTGCATGGTAAACTAGAGATTGAGAATTATACTAGTGATTCAAGGAATGAGTGTGCCTTCACTGGAGTGCATGGTAAACTAGAGATTGAGAATTACACTAGTGATGTAAGGAATGAGTGTGCCTTCACTGGAGTGCATGGTAAACTAGAGATTGAGAATTACACTAGCGATGTACGGAATGAGTGTGCCTTCACTGGAGTGCATGTTAAACTAGAGATTGAGAATTACACTAGTGATGTAAGCAATGAGTGTGCCTTCACTGGAGTGCATGGTAAACTAGAGATTGAGAATTACATTAGTGATTCAAGGAATGAGTGTGCCTTCACTGGAGTGCATGGTAAACTAGAGATTGAGAATTACACTAGTGATGTACGGAATGAGTGTGCCTTCACTGGAGTGCATGGTAAACTAGAGATTGAGAATTACACTAGTGATGTAAGGAATGAGTGTGCCTTCACTGGAGTGCATGTTAAACTAGAGATTGAGAATTACACTAGTGATGTAAGGAATGAGTGTGCCTTCACTGGAGTGCATGTTAAACTAGAGATTGAGAATTACACTAGTGATGTAATCAATGAGTGTGCCTTCACTTGAGTGCATGTTAAACTAGAGATTGAGAATTACACTAGTGATGTACGGAATGAGTGTGCCTTCACTGGAGTGCATGGTAAACTAGAGATTGAGAATTACACTGGTGATGTAAGGAATGAGTGCGCCTTCACTGAAGTGCATGGTAAACTAGAGATTGAGAATTACACTGGTGATGTACGGAATGAGTGTGCCTTCACTGGAGTGCATGTTAAACTAGAGATTGAGAATTACACTGGTGATCTAAGCAATGAGTGTGCCTTCACTGGAGTGCATGGTAAACTAGAGATTGAGAATTACACTGGTGATGTAAGCAATGAGTGTGCCTTCACTGGAGTGCATGGTAAACTAGAGATTGAGAATTACACTAGTGATGTAAGCAATGAGTGTGCCTTCACTGGAGTGCATGGTAAACTAGAGATTGAGAATTACACTAGTGATGTACGGAATGAGTGTGCCTTCACTGGAGTGCATGGTAAACTAGAGATTTAGAATTACACTAGTGATGTAAGGAATGAGTGTGCCTTCACTGAAGTGCATGGTAAACTAGAGATTGAGAATTACACTAGTGATGTACGGAATGAGTGTGCCTTCACTGGAGTGCATGGTAAAATAGAGATTGAGAATTACACTAGTGATGTAAGCAATAAGCGTGCCTTCACTGGAGTGCATGTTAAACTAGAGATTGAGAATTACACTAGTGATGTAAGCAATGAGCGTGCCTTCACTGGAGTGCATGGTAAACTAGAGATTGAGAATTACACTAGTGATTCAAGGAATGAGCGTGCCTTCACTGGAGTGCATGGTAAACTAGAGATTGAGAATTACACTAGTGATGTACGGAATGAGCGTGCCTTCACTGGAGTGCATGGTAAACTAGAGATTGAGAATTACACTAGTGATGTACGGAATGAGCGTGCCTTCACTGGAGTGCATGGTAAACTAGAGATTGAGAATTACACTAGTGATGTAAGGAATGAGCGTGCCTTCACTGGAGTGCATGGTAAACTAGAGATTGAGAATTACACTAGTGATGTAAGGAATGAGCGTGCCTTCACTGGAGTGCATGGTAAACTAGAGATTGAGAATTACACTAGTGATGTAAGCAATGAGCGTGCCTTCACTGGAGTGCATGGTAAACTAGAGATTGAGAATTACACTAGTGATTCAAGGAATGAGCGTGCCTTCACTGAAGTGCATGTTAAACTAGAGATTGAGAATTACACTAGTGATGTAAGGAATGAGCGTGCCTTCACTGGAGTGCATGTTAAACTAGAGATTGAGTATTACACTAGTGATGTAAGCAATGAGTGTGCCTTCACTGGAGTGCATGGTAAACTAGAGATTGAGAATTACACTAGTGATTCAAGGAATGAGTGTGCCTTCACTGGAGTGCATGTTAAACTAGAGATTGATAATTACACTAGTGATGTAAGCAATGAGTTTGCCTTCACTGGAGTGCATGTTAAACTAGAGATTGAGAATTACACTAGTGATGTAAGCAATGAGTGTGCCTTCACTGGAGTGCATGGTAAACTAGAGATTGAGAATTACACTAGTGATGTCAGCAATGAGTGTGCCTTCACTGGAGTGCATGGTAAACTAGAGATTGAGAATTACACTAGTGATGTACGGAATGAGTGTGCCTTCACTGGAGTGCATGGTAAACTAGAGATTGAGAATTACACTAGTGATGTAAGGAATGAGTGTGCCTTCACTGGAGTGCATGTTAAACTAGAGATTGAGAATTACACTAGTGATGTAAGGAATGAGTGTGCCTTCACTGGAGTGCATGTTAAACTAGAGATTGAGAATTACACTAGTGATGTAAGGAATGAGTGTGCCTTCACTGGAGTGCATGTTAAACTAGAGATTGAGAATTACACTAGTGATGTAAGCAATGAGTGTGCCTTCACTGGAGTGCATGGTAAACTAGAGATTGAGAATTACACTAGTGATTCAAGGAATGAGTGTGCCTTCACTGGAGTGCATGGTAAACTAGAGATTGAGAATTACACTAGTGATGTAAGCAATGAGTGTGCCTTCACTGGAGTGCATGGTAAACTAGAGATTGAGAATTACACTAGTGATGTACGGAATGAGTGTGCCTTCACTGGAGTGCATGTTAAACTAGAGATTGAGAATTACACTAGTGATGTAAGGAATGAGTGTGCCTTCACTGGAGTGCATGTTAAACTAGAGAATGAGAATTACACTAGTGATGAAAGGAAGGAGTGTGCCTTCACTGGAGTGCATGTTAAACTAGAGATTGAGAATTACACTAGTGATTTAAGGAATGAGTGTGCCTTCACTTGAGTGCATGTTAAACTAGAGATTGAGAATTACACTAGTGATGTACGGAATGAGTGTGCCTTCACTGGAGTGCATGTTAAACTAGAGATTGAGAATTACACTAGTGATGTACGGAATGAGTGTGCCTTCACTGGAGTGCATGTTAAACTAGAGATTGAGAATTACACTAGTGATGTACGGAATGAGTGTGCCTTCACTGGAGTGCATGGTAAACTAGAGATTGAGAATTACACTAGTGATTCAAGGAATGAGTGTGCCTTCACTGGAGTGCATGTTAAACTAGAGATTGAGAATTACACTAGTGATGTAAGGAAGGAGTGTGCCTTCACTGGAGTGCATGTTAAACTAGAGATTGAGAATTACACTAGTGATGTAAGGAATGAGTGTGCCTTCACTGGAGTGCATGGTAAACTAGAGATTGAGAATTACACTAGTGATGTACGCAATGAGTGTGCCTTCACTGGAGTGCATGTTAAACTAGAGATTGAGAATTACACTAGTGATGTAAGCAATGAGTGTGCCTTCACTGGAGTGCATGGTAAACTAGAGATTGAGAATTACACTAGTGATTCAAGGAATGAGTGTGCCTTCACTGGAGTGCATGTTAAACTAGAGATTGAGAATTACACTAGTGATGTAAGGAAGGAGTGTGCCTTCACTGGAGTGCATGTTAAACTAGAGATTGAGAATTACACTAGTGATGTAAGGAATGAGTGTGCCTTCACTGGAGTGCATGGTAAACTAGAGATTGAGAATTACACTAGTGATGTACGCAATGAGTGTGCCTTCACTGGAGTGCATGGTAAACTAGAGATTGAGAATTACACTAGTGATGTACGCAATGAGTGTGCCTTCACTGGAGTGCATGTTAAACTAGAGATTGAGAATTACACTAGTGATGTAAGCAATGAGTGTGCCTTCACTTGAGTGCATGTTAAACTAGAGATTGAGAATTACACTAGTGATGTACGGAATGAGTGTGCCTTCACTGGAGTGCATGGTAAACTAGAGATTGAGAATTACACTAGTGATGTAAGGAATGAGTGTGCCTTCACTGGAGTGCATGGTAAACTAGAGATTGAGAATTACACTAGTGATGTATGGAATGAGTGTGCCTTCACTGGAGTGCATGTTAAACTAGAGATTGAGAATTACACTAGTGATGTAAGCAATGAGTGTGCCTTCACTTGAGTGCATGTCAAACTAGAGATTGAGAATTACACTAGTGATGTAAGGAATGAGTGTGCCTTCACTGGAGTGCATGTCAAACTAGAGATTGAGAATTACACTAGTGATGTAAGCAATGAGTGTGCCTTCACTGGAGTGCATGGTAAACTAGAGATTGAGAATTACACTAGTGATGTAAGCAATGAGTGTGCCTTCACTGGAGTGCATGGTAAACTAGAGATTTAGAATTATACTAGTGATGTAAGGAATGAGTGTGCCTTCACTGGAGTGCATGGTAAACTAGAGATTGAGAATTACACTAGTGATGTACGGAATGAGTGTGCCTTCACTGGAGTGCATGTTAAACTAGAGATTGAGAATTACACTAGTGATGTAAGCAATGAGTGTGCCTTCACTGGAGTGCATGGTAAACTAGAGATTGAGAATTACACTAGTGATGTAAGCAATGAGTGTGCCTTCACTGGAGTGCATGGTAAACTAGAGATTGAGAATTACACTAGTGATTCAAGGAATGAGTGTGCCTTCACTGGAGTGCATGTTAAACTAGAGATTGAGAATTACACTAGTGATGTAAGCAATGAGTGTGCCTTCACTGGAGTGCATGTTAAACTAGAGATTGAGAATTACACTAGTGATGTAAGGAATGAGCGTGCCTTCACTGGAGTGCATGTTAAACTAGAGACTGAGAATTACACTAGTGATGTAAGCAATGAGCGTGCCTTCACTTGAGTGCATGTTAAACTAGAGATTGAGAATTACACTAGTGATGTAAGCAATGAGCGTGCCTTCACTTGAGTGCATGTTAAACTAGAGATTGAGAATTACACTAGTGATGTAAGGAATGAGTGTGCCTTCACTGGAGTGCATGGTAAACTAGAGATTGAGAATTACACTAGTGATGTACGCAATGTGTGTCTTCACTGGAGTGCATGTTAAACTAGAGATTGAGAATTACACTAGTGATGTAAGCAATGAGTGTGCCTTCACTGGAGTGCATGGTAAACTAGAGATTGAGAATTACACTAGTGATTCAAGGAATGAGTGTGCCTTCACTGGAGTGCATGTTAAACTAGAGATTGAGAATTACACTAGTGATGTAAGGAAGGAGTGTGCCTTCACTGGAGTGCATGTTAAACTAGAGATTGAGAATTACACTAGTGATGTACGCAATGAGTGTGCCTTCACTGGAGTGCATGTTAAAATAGAGATTGAGAATTACACTAGTGATGTAAGCAATGAGTGTGCCTTCACTTGAGTGCATGTTAAACTAGAGATTGAGAATTACACTAGTGATGTACGGAATGAGTGTGCCTTCACTGGAGTGCATGGTAAACTAGAGATTGAGAATTACACTAGTGATGTAAGGAATGAGTGTGCCTTCACTGGAGTGCATGGTAAACTAGAGATTGAGAATTACACTAGTGATGTATGGAATGAGTGTGCTTTCACTGGAGTGCATGTTAAACTAGAGATTGAGAATTACACTAGTGATGTATGGAATGAGTGTGCCTTCACTTGAGTGCATGTTAAACTAGAGATTGAGAATTACACTAGTGATGTAAGGAATGAGTGTGCCTTCACTGGAGTGCATGTTAAACTAGAGATTGAGAATTACACTAGTGATGTAAGGAATGAGTGTGCCTTCACTGGAGTGCATGTCAAACTAGAGATTGAGAATTACACTAGTGATGTAAGGAATGAGTGTGCCTTCACTGGAGTGCATGTCAAACTAGAGATTGAGAATTACACTAGTGATGTAAGCAATGAGTGTGCCTTCACTGGAGTGCAAGGTAAACTAGAGATTGAGAATTACACTAGTGATGTAAGCAATGAGTGTGCCTTCACTGGAGTGCATGGTAAACTAGAGATTTAGAATTACACTAGTGATGTAAGGAATGAGTGTGCCTTCACTGGAGTGCATGGTAAACTAGAGATTGAGAATTACACTAGTGATGTAAGCAATGAGTGTGCCTTCACTGGAGTGCATGTTAAACTAGAGATTGAGAATTACACTAGTGATGTAAGCAATGAGTGTGCCTTCACTGGAGTGCATGGTAAACTAGAGATTGAGAATTACACTAGCGATGTACGCAATGAGTGTGCCTTCACTGGAGTGCATGTTAAACTAGAGATTGAGAATTACACTAGCGATGTAAGCAATGCGTGTGCCTTCACTGGAGTGCATGGTAAACTAGAGATTGAGAATTACACTAGCGATTCAAGAAATGAGTGTGCCTTCACTGGAGTGCATGTTAAACTAGAGATTGAGAATTACACTAGCGATGTAAGCAATGAGTGTGCCTTCACTGGAGTGCATGTTAAACTAGAGATTGAGAATTACACTAGCGATGTACGGAATGAGTGTACCTTCACTGGAGTGCATGTTAAACTAGAGATTGAGAATTACACTAGCGATGTACGGAATGAGTGTGCCTTCACTGGAGTCCATGGTAAACTAGAGATTGAGAATTACACTAGCGATGTACGGAATGAGTGTGCCTTCACTGGAGTCCATGGTAAACTAGAGATTGAGAATTACACTAGCGATGTACGGAATGAGTGTGCCTTCACTGGAGTCCATGGTAAACTAGAGATTGAGAATTACACTAGCGATGTACGGAATGAGTGTGCCTTCACTGGAGTGCATGGTAAACTAGAGATTGAGAATTACACTAGCGATGTACGGAATGAGTGTGACTTCACTGGAGTGCATGGTAAACTAGAGATTGAGAATTACACTAGTGATGTACGGAATGAGTGTGCCTTCACTGGAGTGCATGTTAAACTAGAGATTGAGAATTACACTAGTGATGTACGGAATGAGTGTGCCTTCACTGGAGTGCATGGTAAACTAGAGATTGAGAATTACACTAGTGATGTACGGAATGAGTGTGCCTTCACTGGAGTGCATGTTAAACTAGAGATTGAGAATTACACTAGTGATGTAAGGAATGAGTGTGCCTTCACTGGAGTGCATGTTAAACTAGAGATTGAGAATTACACTAGTGATGTAAGCAATGAGTGTGCCTTCACTGGAGTGCATGGTAAACTAGAGATTGAGAATTACATTAGTGATTCAAGGAATGAGTGTGCCTTCACTGCAGTGCATGGTAAACTAGAGATTGAGAATTACACTAGTGATGTAAGCAATGAGTGTGCCTTCACTGGAGTGCATGTTAAACTAGAGATTGAGAATTACACTAGTGATGTAAGCAATGAGTGTGCCTTCACTGGAGTGCATGGTAAACTAGAGATTGAGAATTATACTAGTGATTCAAGGAATGAGTGTGCCTTCACTGGAGTGCATGGTAAACTAGAGATTGAGAATTACACTAGTGATGTACGGAATGAGTGTGCCTTCACTGGAGTGCATGGTAAACTAGAGATTGATAATTACACTAGTGATGTACGGAATGAGTGTGCCTTCACTGGAGTGCATGGTAAACTAGAGATTGAGAATTACACTAGTGATGTAAGGAATGAGTGTGCCTTCACTGGAGTGCATGTTAAACTAGAGATTGAGAATTACACTAGTGATGTAAGGAATGAGTGTGCCTTCACTGGAGTGCATGGTAAACTAGAGATTGAGAATTACACTAGTGATGTAAGCAATGAGTGTGCCTTCACTGGAGTGCATGGTAAACTAGAGATTGAGAATTACACTAGTGATTCAAGGAATGAGTGTGCCTTCACTGGAGTGCATGGTAAACTAGAGATTGAGAATTACACTAGTGATGTACGGAATGAGTGTGCCTTCACTGGAGTGCATGGTAAACTAGAGATTGAGAATTACACTAGTGATTCAAGGAATGAGTGTGCCTTCACTGGAGTGCATGGTAAACTAGAGATTGAGAATTACACTAGTGATTCAAGGAATGAGTGTGCCTTCACTGGAGTGCATGTTAAACTAGAGATTGAGAATTACACTTGTGATGTACGGAATGAGTGTGCCTTCACTGGAGTGCATGGTAAACTAGAGATTGAGAATTACACTAGTGATGTACGGAATGAGTGTGCCTTCACTGGAGTGCATGGTAAACTAGAGATTGAGAATTACACTAGTGATGTAAGGAATGAGTGTGCCTTCACTGGAGTGCATGGTAAACCAGAGATTGAGAATTACACTAGTGATGTAAGCAATGAGTGTGCCTTCACTGGAGTGCATGTTAAACTAGAGATTGAGAATTACACTAGTGATGTAAGCAATGAGTGCGCCTTCACTGGAGTGCATGGTAAACTAGAGATTGAGAATTACACTAGCGATGTACGCAATGAGTGTGCCTTCACTGGAGTGCATGTTAAACTAGAGATTGAGAATTACACTAGCGATGTAAGCAATGAGTGTGCCTTCACTGGAGTGCATGGTAAACTAGAGATTGAGAATTACACTAGCGATTCAAGGAATGAGTGTGCCTTCACTGGAGTGCATGTTAAACTAGAGATTGAGAATTACACTAGCGATGTAAGCAATGAGTGTGCCTTCACTGGAGTGCATGTTAAACTAGAGATTGAGAATTACACTAGCGATGTACGGAATGAGTGTGCCTTCACTGGAGTGCATGTTAAACTAGAGATTGAGAATTACACTAGCGATGTACGGAATGAGTGTGCCTTCACTGGAGTCCATGGTAAACTAGAGATTGAGAATTACACTAGCGATGTACGGAATGAGTGTGCCTTCACTGGAGTCCATGGTAAACTAGAGATTGAGAATTACACTAGCGATGTACGGAATGAGTGTGCCTTCACTGGAGTCCATGGTAAACTAGAGATTGAGAATTACACTAGTGATGTACGGAATGAGTGTGCCTTCACTGGAGTGCATGGTAAACTAGAGATTGAGAATTACACTAGTGATGTACGGAATGAGTGTGACTTCACTGGAGTGCATGGTAAACTAGAGATTGAGAATTACACTAGTGATGTACGGAATGAGTGTGCCTTCACTGGAGTGCATGTTAAACTAGAGATTGAGAATTACACTAGTGATGTACGGAATGAGTGTGCCTTCACTGGAGTGCATGGTAAACTAGAGATTGAGAATTACACTAGTGATGTACGGAATGAGTGTGCCTTCACTGGAGTGCATGTTAAACTAGAGATTGAGAATTACACTAGTGATGTAAGGAATGAGTGTGCCTTCACTGGAGTGCATGTTAAACTAGAGATTGAGAATTACACTAGTGATGTAAGCAATGAGTGTGCCTTCACTGGAGTGCATGGTAAACTAGAGATTGAGAATTACATTAGTGATTCAAGGAATGAGTGTGCCTTCACTGCAGTGCATGGTAAACTAGAGATTGAGAATTACACTAGTGATGTAAGCAATGAGTGTGCCTTCACTGGAGTGCATGTTAAACTAGAGATTGAGAATTACACTAGTGATGTAAGCAATGAGTGTGCCTTCACTGGAGTGCATGGTAAACTAGAGATTGAGAATTATACTAGTGATTCAAGGAATGAGTGTGCCTTCACTGGAGTGCATGGTAAACTAGAGATTGAGAATTACACTAGTGATGTACGGAATGAGTGTGCCTTCACTGGAGTGCATGGTAAACTAGAGATTGAGAATTACACTAGTGATGTACGGAATGAGTGTGCCTTCACTGGAGTGCATGGTAAACTAGAGATTGAGAATTACACTAGTGATGTAAGGAATGAGTGTGCCTTCACTGGAGTGCATGTTAAACTAGAGATTGAGAATTACACTAGTGATGTAAGGAATGAGTGTGCCTTCACTGGAGTGCATGTTAAACTAGAGATTGAGAATTACACTAGTGATGTAAGGAATGAGTGTGCCTTCACTGGAGTGCATGTTAAACTAGAGATTGAGAATTACACTAGTGATGTAAGCAATGAGTGTGCCTTCACTGGCGTGCATGGTAAACTAGAGATTGAGAATTACACTAGTGATGTAAGCAATGAGTGTGCCTTCACTGGAGTGCATGGTAAACTAGAGATTGAGAATTACACTAGTGATTCAAGGAATGAGTGTGCCTTCACTGGAGTGCATGGTAAACTAGAGATTGAGAATTACACTAGTGATGTACGGAATGAGTGTGCCTTCACTGGAGTGCATGGTAAACTAGAGATTGAGAATTACACTAGTGATTCAAAGAATGAGTGTGCCTTCACTGGAGTGCATGGTAAACTAGAGATTGATAATTACACTAGTGATTCAAGGAATGAGTGTGCCTTCACTGGAGTGCATGTTAAACTAGAGATTGAGAATTACACTTGTGATGTACGGAATGAGTGTGCCTTCACTGGAGTGCATGGTAAACTAGAGATTGAGAATTACACTAGTGATGTACGGAATGAGTGTGCCTTCACTGGAGTGCATGGTAAACTAGAGATTGAGAATTACACTAGTGATGTAAGGAATGAGTGTGCCTTCACTGGAGTGCATGTTAAACTAGAGATTGAGAATTACACTAGTGATGTAAGCAATGAGTGTGCCTTCACTGGAGTGCATGGTAAACTAGAGATTGAGAATTACATTAGGGATTCAAGGAATGAGTGTGCCTTCACTGGAGTGCATGGTAAACTATAGATTGAGAATTACACTAGTGATGTAAGCAATGAGTGTGCCTTCACTGGAGTGCATGTTAAACTAGAGATTGAGAATTACACTAGTGATGTAAGCAATGAGTGTGCCTTCACTGGAGTGCATGGTAAACTAGAGATTGAGAATTACACTAGTGATTCAAGGAATGAGTGTGCCTTCACTGGAGTGCATGGTAAACTAGAGATTGAGAATTACACTAGTGATGTACGGAATGAGTGTGCCTTCACTGGAGTGCATGGTAAACTAGAGATTGAGAATTACACTAGTGATGTACGGAATGAGTGTGCCTTCACTGGAGTGCATGGTAAACTAGAGATTGAGAATTACACTAGTGATGTAAGGAATGAGTGTGCCTTCACTGGAGTGCATGTTAAACTAGAGATTGAGAATTACACTAGTGATGTTAGGAATGAGTGTGCCTTCACTGGAGTGCATGTTAAACTAGAGATTGAGAATTACACTAGTGATGTAAGGAATGAGTGTGCCTTCACTGGAGTGCATGTTAAACTAGAGATTGAGAATTACACTAGTGATGTAAGCAATGAGTGTGCCTTCACTGGCGTGCATGGTAAACTAGAGATTGAGAATTACACTAGTGATGTAAGCAATGAGTGTGCCTTCACTGGAGTGCATGGTAAACTAGAGATTGAGAATTACACTAGTGATTCAAGGAATGAGTGTGCCTTCACTGGAGTGCATGGTAAACTAGAGATTGAGAATTACACTAGTGATGTACGGAATGAGTGTGCCTTCACTGGAGTGCATGGTAAACTAGAGATTGAGAATTACACTAGTGATTCAAGGAATGAGTGTGCCTTCACTGGAGTGCATGGTAAACTAGAGATTGATAATTACACTAGTGATTCAAGGAATGAGTGTGCCTTCACTGGAGTGCATGTTAAACTAGAGATTGAGAATTACACTTGTGATGTACGGAATGAGTGTGCCTTCACTGGAGTGCATGGTAAACTAGAGATTGAGAATTACACTAGTGATGTACGGAATGAGTGTGCCTTCACTGGAGTGCATGGTAAACTAGAGATTGAGAATTACACTAGTGATGTAAGGAATGAGTGTGCCTTCACTGGAGTGCATGTTAAACTAGAGATTGAGAATTACACTAGTGATGTAAGCAATGAGTGTGCCTTCACTGGAGTGCATGGTAAACTAGAGATTGAGAATTACATTAGTGATTCAAGGAATGAGTGTGCCTTCACTGGAGTGCATGGTAAACTATAGATTGAGAATTACACTAGTGATGTAAGCAATGAGTGTGCCTTCACTGGAGTGCATGTTAAACTAGAGATTGAGAATTACACTAGTGATGTAAGCAATGAGTGTGCCTTCACTGGAGTGCATGGTAAACTAGAGATTGAGAATTACACTAGTGATTCAAGGAATGAGTGTGCCTTCACTGGAGTGCATGGTAAACTAGAGATTGAGAATTATACTAGTGATGTACGGAATGAGTGTGCCTTCACTGGAGTGCATGGTAAACTAGAGATTGAGAATTACACTAGTGATGTAAGGAATGAGTGTGCCTTCACTGGAGTGCATGTTAAACTAGAGATTGAGAATTACACTAGTGATGTAAGGAATGAGTGTGCCTTCACTGGAGTGCATGTTAAACTAGAGATTGAGAATTACACTAGTGATGTAAGGAATGAGTGTGCCTTCACTGGAGTGCATGTTAAACTAGAGATTGAGAATTACACTAGTGATGTAAGCAATGAGTGTGCCTTCACTGGAGTGCATGGTAAACTAGAGATTGAGAATTACACTAGTGATTCAAGGAATGAGTGTGCCTTCACTGGAGTGCATGTTAAACTAGAGATTGAGAATTACACTAGTGATGTAAGGAATGAGTGTGCCTTCACTGGAGTGCATGTTAAACTAGAGATTGAGAATTACACTAGTGATGTAAGCAATGAGTGTGCCTTCACTGGAGTGCATGGTAAACTAGAGATTGAGAATTATACTAGTGATGTACGGAATGAGTGTGCCTTCACTGGAGTGCATGGTAAACTAGAGATTGAGAATTACACTAGTGATGTAAGGAATGAGTGTGCCTTCACTGGAGTGCATGTTAAACTAGAGATTGAGAATTACACTAGTGATGTAAGGAATGAGTGTGCCTTCACTGGAGTGCATGTTAAACTAGAGATTGAGAATTACACTAGTGATGTAAGGAATGAGTGTGCCTTCACTGGAGTGCATGTTAAACTAGAGATTGAGAATTACACTAGTGAAGTAAGCAATGAGTGTGCCTTCACTGGAGTGCATGGTAAACTAGAGATTGAGAATTACACTAGTGATTCAAGGAATGAGTGTGCCTTCACTGGAGTGCATGTTAAACTAGAGATTGAGAATTACACTAGTGATGTAAGGAATGAGTGTGCCTTCACTGGAGTGCATGTTAAACTAGAGATAGAGAATTACACTAGTGATGTAAGCAATGAGTGTGCCTTCACTGGAGTGCATGGTAAACTAGAGATTGAGAATTACACTAGTGATGTAAGCAATGAGTGTGCCTTCACTGGAGTGCATGTTAAACTAGAGATTGAGAATTACACTAGTGATGTAAGCAATGAGTGTGCCTTCACTGGAGTGCATGGTAAACTAGAGATTGAGAATTAAACTAGCGATGTACGCAATGAGTGTGCCTTCACTGGAGTGCATGTTAAACTAGAGATTGAGAATTACACTAGCGATGTAAGCAATGAGTGTGCCTTCACTGGAGTGCATGGTAAACTAGAGATTGAGAATTACACTAGCGATTCAAGGAATGAGTGTGCCTTCACTGGAGTGCATGTTAAACTAGAGATTGAGAATTACACTAGCGATGTAAGCAATGAGTGTCCCTTCACTGGAGTGCATGTTAAACTAGAGATTGAGAATTACACTAGCGATGTACGGAATGAGTGTGCCTTCACTGGAGTGCATGTTAAACTAGAGATTGAGAATTACACTAGCGATGTACGGAATGAGTGTGCCTTCACTGGAGTCCATGGTAAACTAGAGATTGAGAATTACACTAGCGATGTACGGAATGAGTTTGCCTTCACTGGAGTCCATGGTAAACTAGAGATTGAGAATTACACTAGTGATGTACGGAATGAGTGTGCCTTCACTGGAGTCCATGGTAAACTAGAGATTGAGAATTACACTAGTGATGTACGGAATGAGTGTGCCTTCACTGGAGTGCATGGTAAACTAGAGATTGAGAATTACACTAGTGATGTACGGAATGAGTGTGACTTCACTGGAGTGCATGGTAAACTAGAGATTGAGAATTACACTAGTGATGTACGGAATGAGTGTGCCTTCACTGGAGTGCATGTTAAACTAGAGATTGAGAATTACACTAGTGATGTACGGAATGAGTGTGCCTTCACTGGAGTCCATGGTAAACTAGAGATTGAGAATTACACTAGTGATGTACGGAATGAGTGTGCCTTCACTGGAGTGCATGTTAAACTAGAGATTGAGAATTACACTAGTGATGTAAGGAATGAGTGTGCCTTCACTGGAGTGCATGTTAAACTAGAGATTGAGAATTACACTAGTGATGTAAGCAATGAGTGTGCCTTCACTGGAGTGCATGGTAAACTAGAGATTGAGAATTACATTAGTGATTCAAGGAATGAGTGTGCCTTCACTGCAGTGCATGGTAAACTAGAGATTGAGAATTACACTAGTGATGTAAGCAATGAGTGTGCCTTCACTGGAGTGCATGTTAAACTAGAGATTGAGAATTACACTAGTGATGTAAGCAATGAGTGTGCCTTCACTGGAGTGCATGGTAAACTAGAGATTGAGAATTACACTAGTGATTCAAGGATTGAGTGTGCCTTCACTGGAGTGCATGGTAAACTAGAGATTGAGAATTACACTAGTGATGTACGGAATGAGTGTGCCTTCACTGGAGTGCATGGTAAACTAGAGATTGAGAATTACACTAGTGATGTACGGAATGAGTGTGCCTTCACTGGAGTGCATGTTAAACTAGAGATTGAGAATTACACTAGTGATGTAAGGAATGAGTGTGCCTTCACTGGAGTGCATGTTAAACTAGAGATTGAGAATTACACTAGTGATGTAAGGAATGAGTGTGCCTTCACTGGAGTGCATGGTAAACTAGAGATTGAGAATTACACTAGTGATTCAAGGAATGAGTGTGCCTTCACTGGAGTGCATGCTAAACTAGAGATTGAGAATTACACTTGTGATGTACGGAATGAGTGTGCCTTCACTGGAGTGCATGGTAAACTAGAGATTGAGAATTACACTAGTGATGTACGGAATGAGTGTGCCTTCACTGGAGTGCATGGTAAACTAGAGATTGAGAATTACACTAGTGATGTAAGGAATGAGTGTGCCTTCACTGGAGTGCATGTTAAACTAGAGATTGAGAATTACACTAGTGATGTAAGCAATGAGTGTGCCTTCACTGGAGTGCATGGTAAACTAGAGATTGAGAATTACATTAGTGATTCAAGGAATGAGTGTGCCTTCACTGCAGTGCATGGTAAACTATAGATTGAGAATTACACTAGTGATGTAAGCAATGAGTGTGCCTTCACTGGAGTGCATGTTAAACTAGAGATTGAGAATTACACTAGTGATGTAAGCAATGAGTGTGCCTTCACTGGAGTGCATGGTAAACTAGAGATTGAGAATTACACTAGTGATTCAAGGAATGAGTGTGCCTTCACTGGAGTGCATGGTAAACTAGAGATTGAGAATTACACTAGTGATGTACGGAATGAGTGTGCCTTCACTGGAGTGCATGGTAAACTAGAGATTGAGAATTACACTAGTGATGTAAGGAATGAGTGTGCCTTCACTGGAGTGCATGTTAAACTAGAGATTGAGAATTACACTAGTGATGTAAGGAATGAGTGTGCCTTCACTGGAGTGCATGTTAAACTAGAGATTGAGAATTACACTAGTGATGTAAGGAATGAGTGTGCCTTCACTGGAGTGCATGTTAAACTAGAGATTGAGAATTACACTAGTGATGTAAGCAATGAGTGTGCCTTCACTGGAGTGCATGGTAAACTAGAGATTGAGAATTACACTAGTGATTCAAGGAATGAGTGTGCCTTCACTGGAGTGCATGTTAAACTAGAGCTTGAGAATTACACTAGTGATGCAAGGAATGAGTGTGCCTTCACTGGAGTGCATGTTAAACTAGAGATTGAGAATTACACTAGTGATGTAAGCAATGAGTGTGCCTTCACTGGAGTGCATGGTAAACTAGAGATTGAGAATTACACTAGTGATGTACGGAATGAGTGTGCCTTCACTGGAGTGCATGGTAAACTAGAGATTGAGAATTACACTAGTGATGTAAGGAATGAGTGTGCCTTCACTGGAGTGCATGTTAAACTAGAGATTGAGAATTACACTAGTGATGTAAGGAATGAGTGTGCCTTCACTGGAGTGCATGTTAAACTAGAGATTGAGAATTACACTAGTGATGTAAGCAATGAGTGTGCCTTCACTTGAGTGCATGTTAAACTAGAGATTGAGAATTACACTAGTGATGTAAGCAATGAGTGTGCCTTCACTGGAGTGCATGGTAAACTAGAGATTGAGAATTACACTAGTGATGTAAGCAATGAGTGTGCCTTCACTGGAGTGCATGGTAAACTAGAGATTGAGAATTACACTAGTGATGTTCGGAATGAGTGTGCCTTCACTGGAGTGCATGTTAAACTAGAGATTGAGAATTACACTAGTGATGTAAGCAATGAATGTGCCTTCACTGGAGTGCATGGTAAACTAGAGATTGAGAATTACACTAGTGATTCAAGCAATGAGTGTGCCTTCACTGGAGTGCATGGTAAACTAGAGATTGAGAATTACACTAGTGATGTACGGAATGAGTGTGCCTTCACTGGAGTGCATGGTAAACTAGAGATTTAGAATTACACTAGTGATGTAAGGAATGAGTGTGCCTTCACTGAAGTGCATGGTAAACTAGAGATTGAGAATTACACTAGTGATGTACGGAATGAGTGTGCCTTCACTGGAGTGCATGTTAAACTAGAGATTGAGAATTACTCTAGTGATGTAAGCAATGAGTGTGCCTTCACTGGAGTGCATGGTAAACTAGAGATTGAGAATTACACTAGTGATATAAGGAATGAGTGTGCCTTCACTGGAGTGCATGTTAAACTACAGATTGAGAATTACACTAGTGATGTAAGGAATGAGTGTGCCTTCACTGGAGTGCATGTTAAACTAGAGATTGAGAATTACACTAGTGATGTAAGCAATGCGTGTGCCTTCACTGGAGTGCATGGTAAACTAGAGATTGAGAATTACACTAGTGATTCAAGGAATGAGTGTGCCTTCACTGGAGTGCATGTTAAACTAGAGATTGAGAATTACACTAGTGATGTAAGCAATGAGTGTGCCTTCACTGGAGTGCATGTTAAACTAGAGATTGAAAATTACACTAGTGATGTAAGCAATGAGTGTGCCTTCACTGGAGTGCATGGTAAACTAGAGATTGAGAATTACACTAGTGATTCAAGGAATGAGTGTGCCTTCACTGGAGTGCATGGTAAACTAGAGATTGAGAATTACACTAGTGATGTACGGAATGAGTGTGCCTTCGCTGGAGTGCATGGTAAACTAGAGATTGAGAATTACACTAGTGATGTAAGGAATGAGTGTGCCTTCGCTGGAGTGCATGGTAAACTAGAGATTGAGAATTACACTAGTGATGTAAGGAATGGGTGTGCCTTCGCTGGAGTGCATGGTAAACTAGAGATTGAGAATTACACTAGTGATGTACGGAATGAGTGTGCCTTCGCTGGAGTGCATGTTAAACTAGAGATTGAGAATTACACTAGTGATGTAAGCAATGAGTGTGCCTTCACTGGAGTGCATGTTAAACTAGAGATTGAGAATTACACTAGTGATGTACCGAATGAGTGTGCCTTCACTGGAGTGCATGTTAAACTAGAGATTGAGAATTACACTAGTGATGTACGGAATGAGTGTGCCTTCACTGGAGTGCATGTTAAACTAGAGATTGAGAATTACACTAGTGATGTAAGCAATGAGTGTGCCTTCACTGGAGTGCATGGTAAACTAGAGATTGAGAATTACACTAGTGATGTAAGCAATGAGTGTGCCTTCACTGGAGTGCATGGTAAACTAGAGATTGAGAATTACACTAGTGATTCAAGGAATGAGTGTGCCTTCACTGGAGTGCATGTTAAACTAGAGATTGAGAATTACACTAGTGATGTAAGCAATGAGTGTGCCTTCACTGGAGTGCATGTTAAACTAGAGATTGAGAATTACACTAGTGATGTAAGCAATGAGTGTGCCTTCACTGGAGTGCATGGTAAACTAGAGATTGAGAATTACACTAGTGATGTAAGCAATGAGTGTGCCTTCACTGGAGTGCATGGTAAACTAGAGATTGAGAATTACACTAGTGATGTAAGCAATGAGTGTGCCTTCACTGGAGTGCATGGTAAACTAGAGATTGAGAATTACACTAGTGATGTAAGCAATGAGTGTGCCTTCACTGGAGTGCATGGTAAACTAGAGATTGAGAATTACACTAGTGATTCAAGGAATGAGTGTGCCTTCACTGGAGTGCATGGTAAACTAGAGATTGAGAATTACACTAGTGATGTAAGCAATGAGTGTGCCTTCACTGGAGTGCATGGTAAACTAGAGATTGAGAATTACACTAGTGATATAAGGAATGAGTGTGCCTTCACTGGAGTGCATGTTAAACTACAGATTGAGAATTACACTAGTGATGTAAGGAATGAGTGTGCCTTCACTGGAGTGCATGTTAAACTAGAGATTGAGAATTACACTAGTGATGTAAGCAATGCGTGTGCCTTCACTGGAGTGCATGGTAAACTAGAGATTGAGAATTACACTAGTGATTCAAGGAATGAGTGTGCCTTCACTGGAGTGCATGTTAAACTAGAGATTGAGAATTACACTAGTGATGTAAGCAATGAGTGTGCCTTCACTGGAGTGCATGTTAAACTAGAGATTGAGAATTACACTAGTGATGTACCGAATGAGTGTGCCTTCACTGGAGTGCATGTTAAACTAGAGATTGAGAATTACACTAGTGATGTACGGAATGAGTGTGCCTTCACTGGAGTGCATGTTAAACTAGAGATTGAGAATTACACTAGTGATGTAAGCAATGAGTGTGCCTTCACTGGAGTGCATGGTAAACTAGAGATTGAGAATTACACTAGTGATGTAAGCAATGAGTGTGCCTTCACTGGAGTGCATGGTAAACTAGAGATTGAGAATTACACTAGTGATGTAAGCAATGAGTGTGCCTTCACTGGAGTGCATGGTAAACTACAGATTGAGAATTACACTAGTGATGTAAGGAATGAGTGTGCCTTCACTGGAGTGCATGTTAAACTACAGATTGAGAATTACACTAGTGATGTAAGGAATGAGTGTGCCTTCACTGGAGTGCATGTTAAACTAGAGATTGAGAATTACACTAGTGATGTAAGCAATGCGTGTGCCTTCACTGGAGTGCATGGTAAACTAGAGATTGAGAATTACACTAGTGATTCAAGGAATGAGTGTGCCTTCACTGGAGTGCATGTTAAACTAGAGATTGAGAATTACACTAGTGATGTAAGCAATGAGTGTGCCTTCACTGGAGTGCATGTTAAACTAGAGATTGAAAATTACACTAGTGATGTAAGCAATGAGTGTGCCTTCACTGGAGTGCATGGTAAACTAGAGATTGAGAATTACACTAGTGATTCAAGGAATGAGTGTGCCTTCGCTGGAGTGCATGGTAAACTAGAGATTGAGAATTACACTAGTGATGTACGGAATGAGTGTGCCTTCGCTGGAGTGCATGGTAAACTAGAGATTGAGAATTACACTAGTGATGTAAGGAATGAGTGTGCCTTCGCTGGAGTGCATGGTAAACTAGAGATTGAGAATTACACTAGTGATGTAAGGAATGGGTGTGCCTTCGCTGGAGAATTACACTAGTGATGTACGGAATGAGTGTGCCTTCACTGGAGTGCATGTTAAACTAGAGATTGAGAATTACACTAGTGATGTACGGAATGAGTGTGCCTTCACTGGAGTGCATGTTAAACTAGAGATTGAGAATTACACTAGTGATGTAAGCAATGAGTGTGCCTTCACTGGAGTGCATGGTAAACTAGAGATTGAGAATTACACTAGTGATTCAAGGAATGAGTGTGCCTTCACTGGAGTGCATGTTAAACTAGAGATTGAGAATTACACTAGTGATGTAAGCAATGAGTGTGCCTTCACTGGAGTGCATGTTAAACTAGAGATTGAGAATTACACTAGTGATGTAAGCAATGAGTGTGCCTTCACTGGAGTGCATGGTAAACTAGAGATTGAGAATTACACTAGTGATGTAAGCAATGAGTGTGCCTTCACTGGAGTGCATGGTAAACTAGAGATTGAGAATTACACTAGTGATGTAAGCAATGAGTGTGCCTTCACTGGAGTGCATGGTAAACTAGAGATTGAGAATTACACTAGTGATGTAAGCAATGAGTGTGCCTTCACTGGAGTGCATGGTAAACTAGAGATTGAGAATTACACTAGTGATTCAAGGAATGAGTGTGCCTTCACTGGAGTGCATGGTAAACTAGAGATTGAGAATTACACTAGTGATGTAAGCAATGAGTGTGCCTTCACTGGAGTGCATGGTAAACTAGAGATTGAGAATTACACTAGTGATATAAGGAATGAGTGTGCCTTCACTGGAGTGCATGTTAAACTACAGATTGAGAATTACACTAGTGATGTAAGCAATGCGTGTGCCTTCACTGGAGTGCATGTTAAACTAGAGATTGAGAATTACACTAGTGATGTAAGCAATGAGTGTGCCTTCACTGGAGTGCATGTTAAACTAGAGATTGAAAATTACACTAGTGATGTAAGCAATGAGTGTGCCTTCACTGGAGTGCATGGTAAACTAGAGATTGAGAATTACACTAGTGATTCAAGGAATGAGTGTGCCTTCACTGGAGTGCATGGTAAACTAGAGATTGAGAATTACACTAGTGATGTACGGAATGAGTGTGCCTTCGCTGGAGTGCATGGTAAACTAGAGATTGAGAATTACACTAGTGATGTAAGGAATGAGTGTGCCTTCGCTGGAGTGCATGGTAAACTAGAGATTGAGAATTACACTAGTGATGTAAGGAATGGGTGTGCCTTCGCTGGAGTGCATGGTAAACTAGAGATTGAGAATTACACTAGTGATGTACGGAATGAGTGTGCCTTCGCTGGAGTGCATGGTAAACTAGAGATTGAGAATTACACTAGTGATGTAAGCAATGAGTGTGCCTTCACTGGAGTGCATGTTAAACTAGAGATTGAGAATTACACTAGTGATGTACGGAATGAGTGTGCCTTCACTGGAGTGCATGTTAAACTAGAGATTGAGAATTACACTAGTGATGTACGGAATGAGTGTGCCTTCACTGGAGTGCATGTTAAACTAGAGATTGAGAATTACACTAGTGATGTAAGCAATGAGTGTGCCTTCACTGGAGTGCATGGTAAACTAGAGATTGAGAATTACACTAGTGATGTAAGCAATGAGTGTGCCTTCACTGGAGTGCATGGTAAACTAGAGATTGAGAATTACACTAGTGATTCAAGGAATGAGTGTGCCTTCACTGGAGTGCATGTTAAACTAGAGATTGAGAATTACACTAGTGATGTAAGCAATGAGTGTGCCTTCACTGGAGTGCATGTTAAACTAGAGATTGAGAATTACACTAGTGATGTAAGCAATGAGTGTGCCTTCACTGGAGTGCATGGTAAACTAGAGATTGAGAATTACACTAGTGATGTAAGCAATGAGTGTGCCTTCACTGGAGTGCATGGTAAACTAGAGATTGAGAATTACACTAGTGATTTAAGGAATGAGTGTGCCTTCACTGGAGTGCATGGTAAACTAGAGATTGAGAATTACACTAGTGATGTACGGAATGAGTGTGCCTTCACTGGAGTGCATGGTAAACTAGAGATTGAGAATTACACTAGTGATGTACGGAATGAGTGTGCCTTCACTGAAGTGCATGTTCAACTAGAGATTGAGAAGTACACTAGTGATGTAAGGAATGAGTGTGCCTTCACTGGAGTGCATGTTAAACTAGAGATTGAGAATTACACTAGTGATGTAAGCAATGAGTCTGCCTTCACTGGAGTGCATGGTAAGCTAGAGATTGAGAATTACACTAGTGATTCAAGGAATGAATGTGCCTTCACTGGAGTGCATGGTAAACTAGAGATTGAGAATTACACTAGTGATGTAAGCAATGAGTGTGCCTTCACTGGAGTGCATGTTAAACTAGAGATTGAGAATTACACTAGTGATGTAAGCAATGAGTGTGCCTTCACTGGAGTGCATGGTAAACTAGAGATTGAGAATTACACTAGTGATTTAAGGAATGAGTGTGCCTTCACTGGAGTGCATGGTAAACTAGAGATTGAGAATTACAATAGTGATGTACGGAATGAGTGTGCCTTCACTGGAGTGCATGGTAAACTAGAGATTGAGAATTACACTAGTGATGTAAGGAATGAGTGTGCCTTCACTGGAGTGCATGTTAAACTAGAGATTGAGAATTACACTAGTGATGTAAGGAATGAGTGTGCCTTCACTGGAGTGCATGTTAAACTAGAGATTGAGAATTACACTAGTGAGATAAGCAATGAGTGTGCCTTCACTGGAGTGCATGGTAAACTAGAGATTGAGAATTACACTAGTGATTCAAGGAATGAGTGTGCCTTCACTGGAGTGCATGTTAAACTAGAGATTGAGAATTACACTAGTGATGTAAGGAATGAGTGTGCCTTCACTGGAGTGCATGTTAAACTAGAGATTGAGAATTACACTAGTGATGTAAGCAATGAGTGTGCCTTCACTGGAGTGCATGGTAAACTAGAGATTGAGAATTACACTAGTGATTCAAGGAATGAGTGTGCCTTCACTGGAGTGCATGTTAAACTAGAGATTGAGAATTACACTAGTGATGTAAGCAATGAGTGTTCCTTCACTGGAGTGCATGGTAAACTAGAGATTGAGAATTACACTAGTGATGTAAGCAATGAGTGTGCCTTCACTGGAGTGCATGGTAAACTAGAGATTGATAATTACACTAGTGATTCAAGGAATGAGTGTGCCTTCACTGGAGTGCATGGTAAACTAGAGATTGAGAATTACACTAGTGATGTACGGAATGAGTGTGCCTTCACTGGAGTGCATGGTAAACTAGAGATTGAGAATTACACTAGTGATTCAAGGAATGAGTGTGCCTTCACTGGAGTGCATGGTAAACTAGAGATTGAGAATTACACTAGTGATTCAAGGAATGAGTGTGCCTTCACTGGAGTGCATGTTAAACTAGAGATTGAGAATTACACTTGTGATGTACGGAATGAGTGTGCCTTCACTGGAGTGCATGTTAAACTAGAGATTGAGAATTACACTAGTGATGTACGGAATGAGTGTGCCTTCACTGGAGTGCATGGTAAACTAGAGATTGAGAATTACACTAGTGATGTGCGGAATGAGTGTGCCTTCACTGGAGTGCATGGTAAACTAGAGATTGAGAATTACACTAGTGATGTACGGAATGAGTGTGCCTTCACTGGAGTGCATGGTAAACTAGAGATTGAGAATTACACTAGTGATGTAAGGAATGAGTGTGCCTTCACTGGAGTGCATGTTAAACTAGAGATTGAGAATTACACTAGTGAGGTAAGCAATGAGTGTGCCTTCACTGGAGTGCATGGTAAACTAGAGATTGAGAATTACACTAGTGATGTACGGAATGAGTGTGCCTTCACTGGAGTGCATGTTAAACTAGAGATTGAGAATTACACTAGTGATGTAAGGAATGAGGCCCTCATTACGACCCTGGCGGAATTCGCGGTGCAAAATGCACCGCGGAGCATGGCGGAAAGCCGCCGATAGCGCCATGGGGGTTGGCGGATTTACCACCCCATGCCGACCTTGGCGGAGCGGTAAATCCCCAATCCCCATTTTACCCTTCCCCATTCCCATTCTTGCCCCATAGGGTATAATGGGAGTGGGGAAGGAGTTAATTACGCCGCCGTAAAGTACGGCGGCGTAATTAACAACGAGGTCCCTTAGCGCCATGGTTTTCTCCGCCCGGTAAAACCAGGCGGAGAAAACCTCCATGGCGCTAAGGGAACTCGTAGTAGGGCGGACGGGTCCGCCGCGATTACCGCTGGCGGTATCCCACTCCGCCAGGGTCGTAATGAGGCCCTGAGTGTGCCTTCACTGGAGTGCATGGTAAACTAGAGATTGAGAATTACACTAGTGATGTACGGAATGAGTGTGCCTTCACTGGAGTGCATGGTAAACTAGAGATTTAGAATTACACTAGTGATGTAAGGAATGAGTGTGCCTTCACTGAAGTGCATGGTAAACTAGAGATTGAGAATTACACTAGTGATGTACGGAATGAGTGTGCCTTCACTGGAGTGCATGTTAAACTAGAGATTGAGAATTACTCTAGTGATGTAAGCAATGAGTGTGCCTTCACTGGAGTGCATGGTAAACTAGAGATTGAGAATTACACTAGTGATGTAAGGAATGAGTGTGCCTTCACTGGAGTGCATGTTAAACTACAGATTGAGAATTACACTAGTGATGTAAGCAATGAGTGTGCCTTCACTGGAGTGCATGTTAAACTAGAGATTGAGAATTACACTAGTGATGTAAGCAATGAGTGTGCCTTCACTGGAGTGCATGGTAAACTAGAGATTGAGAATTACACTAGTGATTCAAGGAATGAGTGTGACTTCACTGGAGTGCATGGTAAACTAGAGATTGAGAATTACACTAGTGATGTACGGAATGAGTGTGCCTTCACTGGAGTGCATGGTAAACTAGAGATTGAGAATTACACTAGTGATGTAAGGAATGAGTGTGCCTTCACTGGAGTGCATGGTAAACTAGAGATTGAGAATTACACTAGTGATGTAAGGAATGGGTGTGCCTTCGCTGGAGTGCATGGTAAACTAGAGATTGAGAATTACACTAGTGATGTACGGAATGAGTGTGCCTTCGCTGGAGTGCATGTTAAACTAGAGATTGAGAATTACACTAGTGATGTAAGCAATGAGTGTGCCTTCACTGGAGTGCATGTTAAACTAGAGATTGAGAATTACACTAGTGATGTACGGAATGAGTGTGCCTTCACTGGAGTGCATGTTAAACTAGAGATTGAGAATTACACTAGTGATGTAAGCAATGAGTGTGCCTTCACTGGAGTGCATGGTAAACTAGAGATTGAGAATTACACTAGTGATGTAAGCAATGAGTGTGCCTTCACTGGAGTGCATGGTAAACTAGAGATTGAGAATTACACTAGTGATTCAAGGAATGAGTGTGCCTTCACTGGAGTGCATGTTAAACTAGAGATTGAGAATTTGTCACGACTCGCTCCCTTCGCTCCCGTTCCCACCACTTGGGGGCATGATTTGGGGTTTATTCCCTACTGGACCTTTCCTCCGAACCTTATGCTACAGTGCTGTGATGATTTGGGAGCGCTAAATCCCTATTTTCCCAGCTACTTCCCTTCCGGATCCATTCCAGGTTTTTGGCAGCCAGCATGCTTCTTTAACCAAATGACTATGCTTCCCAGAATGCCTGGCCCACTGCTCCACCTCCACCCTTGCAACACAAGGTTGGGTGGAGGATAGGTAACAGCTGTGGCGGCAGGTGCAGCAATCAGCACACCCGAGGCGTGTGCTCGTTAAGCAGCTTTAAAAGCCTCAGTCTTACTTCAGTCCAGCGCTGGTCATCGATTGCAGTGTTCCTGTTTTTGACTAGTCCCTGGTTCCTGGTTCCTTGCCTTTGTACCTACTTCCTTGTTCCTGTTTTCTTCTTTCCTCCGCCCTGAATTTCAGATTCATGCGCTAATTGATTTCTGCTCCCTTGATTTCCCTTTTTGTCTTCCTCTGTTTGCAGGCAGCATTTCTCAGTGCTTTCCCCTTTTAGATGCAGCCCAGTTTGTCTGTGTTCTATATTTCTTTGACTCTGTCCTTTGCTGCTGTTACCCATTTGCCTTAGCCTTCCTCTTAGTTTAGTTTCCTGTCTTTTCCTTGGAGGGGTAGGGAGAAGTTTGCATAGGTTATTTCGTTTTTCCCTGCTCCTGATCCTTACTTTCTAGAGGATCCATTCCATGTTTTCCACTGCACTTCTGCATTTATTTTCCCTTTGATTATTAGGTGTGGTGTGCGGTAGTAGCTAGCTCCTTTGTGAATGCTTATGTTTTCCTCACTATTTTGTAAACACTATTCCCACTTAGGTATTTAGTTTTCCTTCCATTGCTGTTCTAGCCTTTCGGGGTCCCAGTTTCTTCAACAGGATTCGTGGGGTAGCTGACATTCAAGAGGTTTATCTCGTCCTCGTGAGTACAGTTCTTAAGTTCCCTTATGTAATACCATCAAGAGTGTTAGTACACAGATCCTGTCATTGCTTGCCCTCCACGTGGGTTTAGCGCTGTCAGTACCTGTAACAGCAATTGGGGGTAAGGCGCTTGCCGACTTTCCTCGCGGTCAGGGGCTTACCCCACATCCCTTTTCATATATTGGTTTTGATGTCACACTCTATTTTGCACTCCTGGGTTCTATCATACCTGAGTCGTAGTTCCTGGGTGCACATTTCCCTTGCCATATTCGCTGCCTTTGTACTCGCCTGACTAATCCTGACAGTATGACCAGCCCAAAATTCCCATTGAATATGGCAAGTTTAAGAAAGAAAGGCAGCAAGGCCTCTAACAAGTTTGTACAGAAAGCTTCCCCTACATTTACCTGTGACAATCAAATCACTAGTCCTGACTCCAATGAACTCCTTGTCACGAATGGGCATTTACGTGCAAAATATTTTTCCCATAGGATGGCACATCCTACATGGCCTGATCCTAGTTCTATCTTTGGTTTTGATCCCGATTCTATGTCAGCACAAGCCTTAGCCGCAGAAAACAACACACTGTTAGACTTATTATACGAGAGTACCTCTGTTGTTGAACCCCATGATTCCAGTTGTGCTTCACCTCAGATAGAACAGTTTCATGATACCAACATAAAGAATGGAGGGGTTTCTTACATAACTTCTGTTTTCTACCCTCAGTCTAACGCATACTCCGTTGCACAGGTACATACTGTAGTCCCTAATGCCAAGAGGTCTAATGTCAATAGTTTGTTTAAGGGAAACACAGACCAAGTTGGAAAGATAAACTATAAATCACAGAACCTGCAAGCAGTAGAGGACAATGTACAATCGATGCACATCCAGATTGCTAGTGCAGGATCCAGCCCTGATGCCACTATGCTTCCCCCTGTGTCTACTGATAGTGATTTACAGTTAATGCAGGGCATGCTAAGAGCTAAACTTGAGGAGTTAAGACAAGAACTCATTTCTGCACAAGAGGAAAATGAAACCTTACACTCTTTATTGAATACACCTCAGACTTTATCTGTTGATGTGGAGGAAGTGAACACTGTTCAGCCCCTGAGTGCAGAGACTTTGGTAAACCATGATATTTGTCGATATGTTAGATCTATTGGGAGTGAAGGTCTTACGACTAGCACAGCGCTTAATCTAGGCACAGGTTCTAACCATTGTTCTGCTGTTTATCAGGGATTGCAGTTAGCTGAAGAGTTACAAGCCACTCCTTTACCAAAAATACCCTGTGTAGCAGTTTGTCATAATTCTGAGCTAGCACACATACAAACTTCTGATTTCCAAACACAATCCACAATGGTGGCATACACAGATTCAGTCACTACCGTAGGCTTAGGCCCTGCTCTTGATACAGCTGCTGAGACTGAAGTAGATGTTAAAGCTGATGTGGAAAACAATGTTACCTCTGGGTTCACTCTTCCTTCTGCCACTTCTGATCAATACGAACAGTCAGAGACAGTACAGATTTCATGTTCTGATGGACTCATTCCACAGTATACTGAACCAAAGAACCGTCAGGCGGTTCCTGAACTGTTGATTGTTAATCTACCTCTTTCAGAAGCTAAAACAGAGGAATGGACAATAGACGAAATCCTGATTAACAGAGACTTTACTATGGTGATTCCACTGATTGATTTTGACTTCTACAAAGAAAAAGACTCTGTGTCACCCACTAAAGAAAGGGACTGCAAGGGTACAGCTCAGTCTTTGCTTACTGGTGCCAAGGAGTCTACTGCCCTAAAGGTGCCCTTCATTCCTGAGCCACCGATGGGTCTGTCAACTTCTGAGACTTCTGTCTGTCCTCCTACAACCATTGACTCTTCTATGATTCAATCCACAGCCCTGCAGTCATCTTTGGCACACCTGTCTTCAACCAATGAACCGCTGCCATGTCTGCCATTTACTCAAGAGCCAGTCCCAAAGACCTGGACATGCTTGTATCCAGCAACCGAGATTGCTCCAGCTTGCATGCCTTCAGCCTCAAGGTTTCCTCTGACCTGCCTGTCTTCAGCTACAGTGACTCATCCTGCAGATCATCCTTCAGCTTTAGAGCCTCCAGAAATCCATCAAAAGAGCATGTCTTCAGTCCCGGAGTATACTGAGTATTTGCCTTCAGTTCATGAGACGCCTGTATCCTGCATAGCCTCGCTGCCAATATCAGAGGTATACCTGTCTACACCATCAGATTCTGCTGTATTTTCTTCTGCTCCAGCGATTCCTCCTGAATCCCAACCATTTACAGTCGATGAACGTCTAGCCTGCCTTTCTTTTGCTTCAGGAGGAGCATCAGAATGCCTGCCTTTTCCACAAGACGATTCTCCCAACTGCTTCACTTTAGCATCAGAGCCTCCTAAAGATGCAGCATCAGAGTTTGAGACTTTTGCCAGCTCCCGCTTCAGAGTCATCAAGCTGGACCAAGTGGTGAGTCAGAACCACTCACTTGGGTGTGCACAAGGGGTGGTGCAGACCGGCGTATTACCTACAGGACTTGTGCAACAGAATTCCGCCAAGAAGCACCAGTCGGGTGCTAGTAGCCAAAGGAAGGGAATGACTGCTGCAGTTCAAGATGTGTCTGTTATTGCTCCTTCTGCGAGTCTGCCTGAAATACCAAGTACTGCGTCTATCACTCCTATCAGGATGCCAAACATCCCTGCTGTGGTATCCCACATGAAACAAAGTGGCTACACGACTGTCACCAGGAGTACTAGCCTTGTACAACCCATTGGACTTTCAGGTCTCCAAGGCGTAGAACATGTGCAGTCAAACCTAAGTCACTTTCGACCAAAAGCCTTTTCCCAGATGGAAGACAGAAGGAAATCTGAACCTCTACCTCAGCCATCACCTTCTCTAATGGCTGAGCATAAACCTTTCCTGAAGCCAGCATTTTCCACACCTCCCGCATGGCCACTCTCGGCAGAAAGGCTAACAGAGCTTCTCCCATTGCCTAAGGCATGTTGCACCAGCCTGCCTCCCTCCTCAAAGACTTATAAGGGTCCACTCCCAGTGACTGAGCTTCCTGGACCTTCCAACTCTGCTTCTGGTCCTGCAAGTCCTTCATGCCTTTCTTCGAACCATGAGTCTCTTCCTTACCAGAAGCCACCGTTTCCATCAGCACCACCTCCAAAGACAAAGCACTCCTATCATGGAAGTCCATCTGCCTTTGCCCACAGGCCACCATTTCCATCAGTGCCACCTCCAAAGAAAAAGCACTCCCATCATGGAAAGAAGATGTCTCGTGCGGGTGGCGGGCACCCGAAGCCGGCCGTAGGAGGGGGTATACTGTCACGACTCGCTCCCTTCGCTCCCGTTCCCACCACTTGGGGGCATGATTTGGGGTTTATTCCCTACTGGACCTTTCCTCCGAACCTTATGCTACAGTGCTGTGATGATTTGGGAGCGCTAAAACCCTATTTTCCCAGCTACTTCCCTTCCGGATCCATTCCAGGTTTTTGGCAGCCAGCATGCTTCTTTAACCAAATGACTATGCTTCCCAGAATGCCTGGCCCACTGCTCCACCTCCACCCTTGCAACACAAGGTTGGGTGGAGGATAGGTAACAGCTGTGGCGGCAGGTGCAGCAATCAGCACACCCGAGGCGTGTGCTCGTTAAGCAGCTTTAAAAGCCTCAGTCTTACTTCAGTCCAGCGCTGGTCATCGATTGCAGTGTTCCTGTTTTTGACTAGTCCCTGGTTCCTGGTTCCTTGCCTTTGTACCTACTTCCTTGTTCCTGTTTTCTTGTTTCCTCCGCCCTGAATTTCAGATTCATGCGCTAATTGATTTCTGCTCCCTTGATTTCCCTTTTTGTCTTCCTCTGTTTGCAGGCAGCATTTCTCAGTGCTTTCCCCTTTTAGATGCAGCCCAGTTTGTCTGTGTTCTATATTTCTTTGACTCTGTCCTTTGCTGCTGTTACCCATTTGCCTTAGCCTTCCTCTTAGTTTAGTTTCCTGTCTTTTCCTTGGAGGGGTAGGGAGAAGTTTGCATAGGTTATTTCGTTTTTCCCTGCTCCTGATCCTTACTTTCTAGAGGATCCATTCCATGTTTTCCACTGCACTTCTGCATTTATTTTCCCTTTGATTATTAGGTGTGGTGTGCGGTAGTAGCTAGCTCCTTTGTGAATGCTTATGTTTTCCTCACTATTTTGTAAACACTATTCCCACTTAGGTATTTAGTTTTCCTTCCATTGCTGTTCTAGCCTTTCGGGGTCCCAGTTTCTTCAACAGGATTCGTGGGGTAGCTGACATTCAAGAGGTTTATCTCGTCCTCGTGAGTACAGTTCTTAAGTTCCCTTATGTAATACCATCAAGAGTGTTAGTACACAGATCCTGTCATTGCTTGCCCTCCACGTGGGTTTAGCGCTGTCAGTACCTGTAACAGCAATTGGGGGTAAGGCGCTTGCCGACTTTCCTCGTGGTCAGGTGCTTACCCCACATCCCTTTTCATATATTGGTTTTGATGTCACACTCTATTTTGCACTCCTGGGTTCTATCATACCTGAGTCGTAGTTCCTGGGTGCACATTTCCCTTGCCATATTCGCTGCCTTTGTACTCGCCTGACTAATCCTGACAGAATTACACTAGTGATGTAAGGAATGAGTGTGCCTTCACTGGAGTGCATGTTAAACTAGAGATTGAGAATTACACTAGTGATGTAAGCAATGAGTGTGCCTTCACTGGATTGCATGGTAAACTAGAGATTGAGAATTACACTAGTGATGTAAGCAATGAGTGTTCCTTCACTGGAGTGCATGGTAAACTAGAGATTGAGAATTACACTAGTGATGTACGGAATGAGTGTGCCTTCACTGGAGTGCATGGTAAACTAGAGATTGAGAATTACACTAGTGATGTACGGAATGAGTGTGCCTTCACTGGAGTGCATGGTAAACTAGAGATTGAGAATTACACTAGTGATTCAAGGAATGAGTGTGCCTTCACTGGAGTGCATGTTAAACTTGAGATTGAGAATTACACTAGTGATGTAAGGAAGGAGTGTGCCTTCACTGGAGTGCATGGTAAACTAGAGATTGAGAATTACACTAGTGATGTACGCAATGAGTGTGCCTTCACTGGAGTGCATGTTAAACTAGAGATTGAGAATTACACTAGTGATGTAAGCAATGAGTGTGCCTTCACTTGAGTGCATGTTAAACTAGAGATTGAGAATTACACTAGTGATGTAAGCAATGAGTGTGCCTTCACTGGAGTGCATGGTAAACTAGAGATTGAGAATTACACTAGTGATGTAAGCAATGAGTGTGCCTTCACTGGAGTGCATGGTAAACTAGAGATTGAGAATTACACTAGTGATGTACGGAATGAGTGTGCCTTCACTGGAGTGCATGGTAAACTAGAGATTTAGAATTACACTAGTGATGTAAGGAATGAGTGTGCCTTCACTGAAGTGCATGGTAAACTAGAGATTGAGAATTACACTAGTGATGTACGGAATGAGTGTGCCTTCACTGGAGTGCATGTTAAACTAGAGATTGAGAATTACTCTAGTGATGTAAGCAATGAATGTGCCTTCACTGGAGTGCATGGTAAACTAGAGATTGAGAATTACACTAGTGATGTTCGGAATGAGTGTGCCTTCACTGGAGTGCATGTTAAACTAGAGATTGAGAATTACACTAGTGATGTAAGGAATGAGTGTGCCTTCACTGAATTGCATGGTAAACTAGAGATTGAGAATTACACTAGTGATGTACGGAATGAGTGTGCCTTCACTGGAGTGCATGTTAAACTAGAGATTGAGAATTACTCTAGTGATGTAAGCAATGAATGTGCCTTCACTGGAGTGCATGGTAAACTAGAGATTGAGAATTACACTAGTGATGTTCGGAATGAGTGTGCCTTCACTGGAGTGCATGGTAAACTAGAGATTGAGAATTACACTAGTGATTCAAGGAATGAGTGTGCCTTCACTGGAGTGCATGTTAAACTAGAGATTGAGAATTACACTAGTGATGTAAGCAATGAGTGTGCCTTCACTGGAGTGCATGTTAAACTAGAGATTGAGAATTACACTAGTGATGTAAGCAATGAGTGTGCCTTCACTGGAGTGCATGTTAAACTAGAGATTGAGAATTACACTAGTGATGTAAGCAATGAGTGTGCCTTCACTGGAGTGCATGTTAAACTAGAGATTGAGAATTACACTAGTTATTTACGGAATGAGTGTGTCTTCACTGGAGTGCATGTTAATCTAGAGATTGAGAATTACACTAGTGATGTACGGAATGAGTGTGCCTTCACTGGAGTGCATGGTAAACTAGAGATTGAGAATTACACTAGTGATGTACGGAATGAGTGTGCCTTCACTGGAGTGCATGGTAAACTAGAGATTGAGAATTACACTAGTGATATAAGGAATGAGTGTGCCTTCACTGGAGTGCATGTTAAACTACAGATTGAGAATTACACTAGTGATGTAAGCAATGAGTGTGCCTTCACTGGAGTGCATGGTAAACTAGAGATTGAGAATTACACTAGTGATTCAAGGAATGAGTGTGCCTTCACTGGAGTGCATGTTAAACTAGAGATTGAGAATTACACTAGTGATGTAAGCAATGAGTGTGCCTTCACTGGAGTGCATGTTAAACTAGAGATTGAGAATTACACTAGTGATGTAAGCAATGAGTGTGCCTTCACTGGAGTGCATGGTAAACTAGAGATTGAGAATTACACTAGTGATTCAAGGAATGAGTGTGCCTTCACTGGAGTGCATGGTAAACTAGAGATTGAGAATTACACTAGTGATGTACGGAATGAGTGTGCCTTCACTGGAGTGCATGGTAAACTAGAGATTGAGAATTACACTAGTGATGTAAGGAATGAGTGTGCCTTCACTGGAGTGCATGGTAAACTAGAGATTGAGAATTACACTAGTGATGTAAGGAATGAGTGTGCCTTCACTGGAGTGCATGGTAAACTAGAGATTGAGAATTACACTAGTGATGTAAGCAATGAGTGTGCCTTCACTGGAGTGCATGGTAAACTAGAGATTGAGAATTACACTAGTGATTCAAGGAATGAGTGTGCCTTCACTAAAGTGCATGTTAAACTAGAGATTGAGAATTACACTAGTGATGTAAGGAATGAGTGTGCCTTCACTGGAGTGCATGTTAAACTAGAGATTGAGTATTACACTAGTGATGTAAGCAATGAGTGTGCCTTCACTGGAGTGCATGGTAAACTAGAGATTGAGAATTACACTAGTGATTCAAGGAATGAGTGTGCCTTCACTGGAGTGCATGTTAAACTAGAGATTGAGAATTACACTAGTGATGTAAGCAATGAGTGTGCCTTCACTGGAGTGCATGTTAAACTATAGATTGAGAATTACACTAGTGATGTAAGCAATGAGTGTGCCTTCACTGGAGTGCATGGTAAACTAGAGATTGAGAATTACACTAGTGATTCAAGGAATGAGTGTGCCTTCACTGGAGTGCATGGTAAACTAGAGATTGAGAATTACACTAGTGATGTAAGGAATGAGTGTGCCTTCACTGGAGTGCATGTTAAACTACAGATTGAGAATTACACTAGTGATGTAAGGAATGAGTGTGCCTTCACTGGAGTGCATGTTAAACTAGAGATTGAGAATTACACTAGTGATGTAAGCAATGAGTGTGCCTTCACTGGAGTGCATGGTAAACTAGAGATTGAGAATTACACTAGTGATTCAAGGAATGAGTGTGCCTTCACTGGAGTGCATGTTAAACTAGAGATTGAGAATTACACTAGTGATGTAAGGAATGAGTGTGCCTTCGCTGGAGTGCATGGTAAACTAGAGATTGAGAATTACACTAGTGATGTAAGGAATGGGTGTGCCTTCGCTGGAGTGCATGGTAAACTAGAGATTGAGAATTACACTAGTGATGTAAGCAATGAGTGTGCCTTCACTGGAGTGCATGGTAAACTAGAGATTGAGAATTACACTAGTGATTCAAGGAATGAGTGTGCCTTCACTGGAGTGCATGTTAAACTAGAGATTGAGAATTACACTAGTGATGTAAGGAATGAGTGTGCCTTCACTGGAGTGCATGTTAAACTAGAGATTGAGAATTACACTAGTGATGTAAGCAATGAGTGTGCCTTCACTGGATTGCATGGTAAACTAGAGATTGAGAATTACACTAGTGATGTAAGCAATGAGTGTTCCTTCACTGGAGTGCATGGTAAACTAGAGATTGAGAATTACACTAGTGATGTACGGAATGAGTGTGCCTTCACTGGAGTGCATGGTAAACTAGAGATTGAGAATTACACTAGTGATGTACGGAATGAGTGTGCCTTCACTGGAGTGCATGGTAAACTAGAGATTGAGAATTACACTAGTGATTCAAGGAATGAGTGTGCCTTCACTGGAGTGCATGTTAAACTTGAGATTGAGAATTACACTAGTGATGTAAGGAAGGAGTGTGCCTTCACTGGAGTGCATGGTAAACTAGAGATTGAGAATTACACTAGTGATGTACGCAATGAGTGTGCCTTCACTGGAGTGCATGTTAAACTAGAGATTGAGAATTACACTAGTGATGTAAGCAATGAGTGTGCCTTCACTTGAGTGCATGTTAAACTAGAGATTGAGAATTACACTAGTGATGTAAGCAATGAGTGTGCCTTCACTGGAGTGCATGGTAAACTAGAGATTGAGAATTACACTAGTGATGTAAGCAATGAGTGTGCCTTCACTGGAGTGCATGGTAAACTAGAGATTGAGAATTACACTAGTGATGTACGGAATGAGTGTGCCTTCACTGGAGTGCATGGTAAACTAGAGATTTAGAATTACACTAGTGATGTAAGCAATGAGTGTGCCTATACTGAAGTGCATGGTAAACTAGAGATTGAGAATTACACTAGTGATGTAAGCAATGAGTGTGCCTTCACTGGAGTGCATGGTAAACTAGAGATTGAGAATTACACTAGTGATTCAAGGAATGAGTGTGCCTTCACTGGAGTGCATGTTAAACTAGAGATTGAGAATTACACTAGTGATGTAAGCAATGAGTGTGCCTTCACTGGAGTGCATGTTAAACTAGAGATTGAGAATTACACTAGTGATGTAAGCAATGAGTGTGCCTTCACTGGAGTGCATGTTAAACTAGAGATTGAGAATTACACTAGTTATTTACGGAATGAGTGTGTCTTCACTGGAGTGCATGTTAATCTAGAGATTGAGAATTACACTAGTGATGTACGGAATGAGTGTGCCTTCACTGGAGTGCATGGTAAACTAGAGATTGAGAATTACACTAGTGATGTACGGAATGAGTGTGCCTTCACTGGAGTGCATGGTAAACTAGAGATTGAGAATTACACTAGTGATATAAGGAATGAGTGTGCCTTCACTGGAGTGCATGTTAAACTACAGATTGAGAATTCCACTAGTGATGTAAGCAATGAGTGTGCCTTCACTGGAGTGCATGGTAAACTAGAGATTGAGAATTACACTAGTGATTCAAGGAATGAGTGTGCCTTCACTGGAGTGCATGTTAAACTAGAGATTGAGAATTACACTAGTGATGTAAGCAATGAGTGTGCCTTCACTGGAGTGCATGTTAAACTAGAGATTGAGAATTACACTAGTGATGTAAGCAATGAGTGTGCCTTCACTGGAGTGCATGGTAAACTAGAGATTGAGAATTACACTAGTGATTCAAGGAATGAGTGTGCCTTCACTGGAGTGCATGGTAAACTAGAGATTGAGAATTACACTAGTGATGTACGGAATGAGTGTGCCTTCACTGGAGTGCATGGTAAACTAGAGATTGAGAATTACACTAGTGATGTAAGGAATGAGTGTGCCTTCACTGGAGTGCATGGTAAACTAGAGATTGAGAATTACACTAGTGATGTAAGGAATGAGTGTGCCTTCACTGGAGTGCATGGTAAACTAGAGATTGAGAATTACACTAGTGATGTAAGCAAAGAGTGTGCCTTCACTGGAGTGCATGGTAAACTAGAGATTGAGAATTACACTAGTGATTCAAGGAATGAGTGTGCCTTCACTAAAGTGCATGTTAAACTAGAGATTGAGAATTACACTAGTGATGTAAGGAATGAGTGTGCCTTCACTGGAGTGCATGTTAAACTAGAGATTGAGTATTACTCTAGTGATGTAAGCAATGAGTGTGCCTTCACTGGAGTGCATGGTAAACTAGAGATTGAGAATTACACTAGTGATTCAAGGAATGAGTGTGCCTTCACTGGAGTGCATGTTAAACTAGAGATTGAGAATTACACTAGTGATGTAAGCAATGAGTGTGCCTTCACTGGAGTGCATGTTAAACTATAGATTGAGAATTACACTAGTGATGTAAGCAATGAGTGTGCCTTCACTGGAGTGCATGGTAAACTAGAGATTGAGAATTACACTAGTGATTCAAGGAATGAGTGTGCCTTCACTGGAGTGCATGGTAAACTAGAGATTGAGAATTACACTAGTGATGTACGGAATGAGTGTGCCTTCACTGGAGTGCATGGTAAACTAGAGATTGAGAATTACACTAGTGATGTACGGAATGAGTGTGCCTTCACTGAAGTGCATGTTCAACTAGATATTGAGAATTACACTAGTGATGTAAGGAATGAGTGTGCCTTCACTGGAGTGCATGTTAAACTAGAGATTGAGAATTACACTACTGATGTAAGCACTGAGTGTGCCTTCACTGGAGTGCATGGTAAACTAGAGATTGAGAATTGCACTAGTGATTCAAGGAATGAGTGTGCCTTCACTGGAATGCATGGTAAACTAGAGATTGAGAATTACACTAGTGATGTAAGCAATGAGTGTGCCTTCACTGGAGTGCATGTTAAACTAGAGATTGAGAATTACACTAGTGATGTAAGCAATGAGTGTGCCTTCACTGGAGTGCATGGTAAACTAGAGATTGAGAATTACACTAGTGATGTACGGAATGAGTGTGCCTTCACTGGAGTGCATGGTAAACTAGAGATTGAGAATTACACTAGTGATGTAAGGAATGAGTGTGCCTTCACTGGAGTGCATGTTAAACTAGAGATTGAGAATTACACTAGTGATGTAAGGAATGAGTGTGCCTTCACTGGAGTGCATGTTAAACTAGAGATTGAGAATTACACTAGTGAGATAAGCAATGAGTGTGCCTTCACTGGAGTGCATGGTAAACTAGAGATTGAGAATTACACTAGTGATTCATGGAATGAGTGTGCCTTCACTGGAGTGCATGTTAAACTAGAGATTGAGAATTACACTAGTGATGTAAGGAATGAGTGTGCCTTCACTGGAGTGCATGTTAAACTAGAGATTGAGAATTACACTAGTGATGTAAGCAATGAGTGTGCCTTCACTGGAGTGCATGGTAAACTAGAGATTGAGAATTACACTAGTGATTCAAGGAATGAGTGTGCCTTCACTGGAGTGCATGTTAAACTAGAGATTGAGAATTACACTAGTGATGTAAGCAATGAGTGTTCCTTCACTGGAGTGCATGGTAAACTAGAGATTGAGAATTACACTAGTGATGTAAGCAATGCGTGTGCCTTCACTGGAGTGCATGGTAAACTAGAGATTGAGAATTACACTAGTGATTCAAGGAATGAGTGTGCCTTCACTGGAGTGCATGGTAAACTAGAGATTGAGAATTACACTAGTGATGTACGGAATGAGTGTGCCTTCACTGGAGTGCATGGTAAACTAGAGATTGAGAATTACACTAGTGATTCAAGGAATGAGTGTGCCTTCACTGGAGTGCATGGTAAACTAGAGATTGAGAATTACACTAGTGATTCAAGGAATGAGTGTGCCTTCACTGGAGTGCATGTTAAACTAGAGATTGAGAATTACACTTGTGATGTACGGAATGAGTGTGCCTTCACTGGAGTGCATGTTAAACTAGAGATTGAGAATTACACTAGTGATGTACGGAATGAGTGTGCCTTCACTGGAGTGCATGGTAAACTAGAGATTGAGAATTACACTAGTGATGTACGGAATGAGTGTGCCTTCACTGGAGTGCATGGTAAACTAGAGATTGAGAATTACACTAGTGATGTACGGAATGAGTGTGCCTTCACTGGAGTGCATGGTAAACTAGAGATTGAGAATTACACTAGTGATGTAAGCAATGAGTGTGCCTTCACTGGAGTGCATGGTAAACTAGAGATTGAGAATTACACTAGTGATGTAATCAACTGAGTGTGCCTTCACTGGAGTGCATGGTAAACTAGAGATTGAGAATTACACTAGTGATGTACGGAATGAGTGTGCCTTCACTTGAGTGCATGTTAAACTAGAGATTGAGAATTACACTAGTGATGTAAGGAATGAGTGTGCCTTCACTGGAGTGCATGGTAAACTAGAGATTGAGAATTACACTAGTGATGTACGGAATGAGTGTGCCTTCACTGGAGTGCATGTTAAACTAGAGATTGAGAATTACACTAGTGATGTAAGGAATGAGTGTGCCTTCACTGGAGTGCATGGTAAACTAGAGATTGAGAATTACACTAGTGATGTACGGAATGAGTGTGCCTTCACTGGAGTGCATGGTAAACTAGAGATTGAGAATTACACTAGTGATTCAAGGAAGGAGTGTGCCTTCACTGGAGTGCATGTTAAACTAGAGATTGAGAATTACACTAGTGATGTAAGGAAGGAGTGCGCCTTGTTAAACTAGAGATTGAGAATTACACTAGTGATGTAAGGAATGAGTGTGCCTTCGCTGGAGTGCATGGTAAACTAGAGATTGAGAATTACACTAGTGATGTACGGAATGAGTGTGCCTTCGCTGGAGTGCATGTTAAACTAGAGATTGAGAATTACACTAGTGATGTAAGCAATGAGTGTGCCTTCACTGGAGTGCATGTTAAACTAGAGATTGAGAATTACACTAGTGATGTACGGAATGAGTGTGCCTTCACTGGAGTGCATGGTAAACTAGAGATTGAGAATTACACTAGTGATGTACGGAATGAGTGTGCCTTCACTGGAGTGCATGGTAAACTAGAGATTGAGAATTACACTAGTGATGTACGGAATGAGTGTGCCTTCACTGGAGTGCATGTTAAACTAGAGATTGAGAATTACACTAGTGATGTAATCAATGAGTGTGCCTTCACTTGAGTGCATGTTAAACTAGAGATTGAGAATTACACTAGTGATGTACGGAATGAGTGTGCCTTCACTGGAGTGCATGGTAAACTAGAGATTGAGAATTACACTGGTGATGTACGGAATGAGTGTGCCTTCACTGGAGTGCATGTTAAACTAGAGATTGAGAATTACACTGGTGATGTAAGCAATGAGTGTGCCTTCACTGGAGTGCATGTTAAACTAGAGATTGAGAATTACACTGGTGATGTAAGCAATGAGTGTGCCTTCACTGGAGTGCATGGTAAACTAGAGATTGAGAATTACACTAGTGATGTAAGCAATGAGTGTGCCTTCACTGGAGTGCATGGTAAACTAGAGATTGAGAATTACACTAGTGATGTACGGAATGAGTGTGCCTTCACTGGAGTGCATGGTAAACTAGAGATTTAGAATTACACTAGTGATATAAGGAATGAGTGTGCCTTCACTGAAGTGCATGGTAAACTAGAGATTCAGAATTACACTAGTGATGTACGGAATGAGTGTGCCTTCACTGGAGTGCATGGTAAACTAGAGATTGAGAATTACACTAGTGATGTAAGCAATAAGCGTGCCTTCACTGGAGTGCATGTTAAACTAGAGATTGAGAATTACACTAGTGATGTAAGCAATGAGCGTGCCTTCACTGGAGTGCATGGTAAACTAGAGATTGAGAATTACACTAGTGATTCAAGGAATGAGCGTGCCTTCACTGGAGTGCATGGTAAACTAGAGATTGAGAATTACACTAGTGATGTACGGAATGAGCGTGCCTTCACTGGAGTGCATGGTAAACTAGAGATTGAGAATTACACTAGTGATGTACGGAATGAGCGTGCCTTCACTGGAGTGCATGGTAAACTAGAGATTGAGAATTACACTAGTGATGTAAGGAATGAGCGTGCCTTCACTGGAGTGCATGGTAAACTAGAGATTGAGAATTACACTAGTGATGTAAGGAATGAGCGTGCCTTCACTGGAGTGCATGGTAAACTAGAGATTGAGAATTACACTAGTGATGTAAGCAATGAGCGTGCCTTCACTGGAGTGCATGGTAAACTAGAGATTGAGAATTACACTAGTGATTCAAGGAATGAGTGTGCCTTCACTGGAGTGCATGTTAAACTAGAGATTGATAATTACACTAGTGATGTAAGCAATGAGTGTGCCTTCACTGGAGTGCATGTTAAACTAGAGATTGAGAATTACACTAGTGATGTAAGCAATGAGTGTGCCTTCACTGGAGTGCATGGTAAACTAGAGATTGAGAATTACACTAGTGATTCAAGGAATGAGTGTGCCTTCACTGGAGTGCATGGTAAACTAGAGATTGAGAATTACACTAGTGATGTACGGAATGAGTGTGCCTTCACTGGAGTGCATGGTAAACTAGAGATTGAGAATTACACTAGTGATGTACGGAATGAGTGTGCCTTCACTGAAGTGCATGTTCAACTAGAGATTGAGAATTACACTAGTGATGTAAGGAATGAGTGTGCCTTCACTGGAGTGCATGTTAAACTAGAGATTGAGAATTACACTACTGATGTAAGCACTGAGTGTGCCTTCACTGGAGTGCATGGTAAACTAGAGATTGAGAATTGCACTAGTGATTCAAGGAATGAGTGTGCCTTCACTGGAATGCATGGTAAACTAGAGATTGAGAATTACACTAGTGATGTAAGCAATGAGTGTGCCTTCACTGGAGTGCATGTTAAACTAGAGATTGAGAATTACACTAGTGATGTCAGCAATGAGTGTGCCTTCACTGGAGTGCATGGTAAACTAGAGATTGAGAATTACACTAGTGATGTACGGAATGAGTGTGCCTTCACTGGAGTGCATGGTAAACTAGAGATTGAGAATTACACTAGTGATGTAAGGAATGAGTGTGCCTTCACTGGAGTGCATGTTAAACTAGAGATTGAGAATTACACTAGTGATGTAAGGAATGAGTGTGCCTTCACTGGAGTGCATGTTAAACTAGAGATTGAGAATTACACTAGTGATGTAAGCAATGAGTGTGCCTTCACTGGAGTGCATGGTAAACTAGAGATTGAGAATTACACTAGTGATTCAAGGAATGAGTGTGCCTTCACTGGAGTGGATGTTAAACTAGAGATTGAGAATTACGCTAGTGATGTAAGGAATGAGTGTGCCTTCACTGGAGTGCATGTTAAACTAGAGATTGAGAATTACGCTAGTGATGTAAGCAATGAGTGTGCCTTCACTGGAGTGCATGGTAAACTAGAGATTGAGAATTACGCTAGTGATGTAAGCAATGAGTGTTCCTTCACTGGAGTGCATAGTAAACTAGAGATTGAGAATTACACTAGTGATGTAAGCAATGAGTGTGCCTTCACTGGAGTGCATGGTAAACTAGAGATTGAGAATTACACTAGTGATGTACGGAATGAGTGTGCCTTCACTGGAGTGCATGTTAAACTAGAGATTGAGAATTACACTAGTGATTCAAGGAATGAGTGTGCCTTCACTGGAGTGCATGGTAAACTAGAGATTGAGAATTACACTAGTGATTCAAGGAATGAGTGTGCCTTCACTGGAGTGCATGTTAAACTAGAGATTGAGAATTACACTTGTGATGTACGGAATGAGTGTGCCTTCACTGGAGTGCATGGTAAACTAGAGATTGAGAATTACACTAGTGATGTACGGAATGAGTGTGCCTTCACTGGAGTGCATGGTAAACTAGAGATTGAGAATTACACTAGTGATGTACGGAATGAGTGTGCCTTCACTGGAGTGCATGGTAAACTAGAGATTGAGAATTACACTAGTGATGTACGGAATGAGTGTGCCTTCACTGGAGTGCATGGTAAACTAGAGATTGAGAATTACACTAGTGATGTAAGCAATGAGTGTGCCTTCACTGGAGTGCATGGTAAACTAGAGATTGAGAATTACACTAGTGATGTACGGAATGAGTGTGCCTTCACTGGAGTGCATGTTAAACTAGAGATTGAGAATTACACTAGTGATGTAAGGAATGAGTGTGCCTTCACTGGAGTGCATGTTAAACTAGAGAATGAGAATTACACTAGTGATGAAAGGAAGGAGTGTGCCTTCACTGGAGTGCATGTTAAACTAGAGATTGAGAATTACACTAGTGATTTAAGGAATGAGTGTGCCTTCACTTGAGTGCATGTTAAACTAGAGATTGAGAATTACACTAGTGATGTAAGGAAGGAGTGTGCCTTCACTGGAGTGCATGTTAAACTAGAGATTGAGAATTACACTAGTGATGTACGCAATGAGTGTGCCTTCACTGGAGTGCATGTTAAAATAGAGATTGAGAATTACACTAGTGATGTACGGAATGAGTGTGCCTTCACTGGAGTGCATGTTAAACTAGAGATTGAGAATTACACTAGTGATGTACGGAATGAGTGTGCCTTCACTGGAGTGCATGGTAAACTAGAGATTGAGAATTACACTAGTGATTCAAGGAATGAGTGTGCCTTCACTGGAGTGCATGTTAAACTAGAGATTGAGAATTACACTAGTGATGTATGGAATGAGTGTGCTTTCACTGGAGTGCATGTTAAACTAGAGATTGAGAATTACACTAGTGATGTATGGAATGAGTGTGCCTTCACTTGAGTGCATGTTAAACTAGAGATTGAGAATTACACTAGTGATGTAAGCAATGAGCGTGCCTTCACTTGAGTGCATGTTAAACTAGAGATTGAGTATTACACTAGTGATGTAAGCAATGAGCGTGCCTTCACTTGAGTGCATGTTAAACTAGAGATTGAGAATTACACTAGTGATGTAAGCAATGAGCGTGCATTCACTAGAGTGCATGTTAAACTAGAGATTGAGAATTACACTAGTGATGTAAGGAATGAGTGTGCCTTCACTGGAGTGCATGTTAAACTAGAGATTGAGAATTACACTAGTGATGTACGCAATGTGTGTCTTCACTGGAGTGCATGTTAAACTAGAGATTGAGAATTACACTAGTGATGTAAGCAATGAGTGTGCCTTCACTGGAGTGCATGTTAAACTAGAGATTGAGAATTACACTAGTGATGTAAGCAATGAGTGTGCCTTCACTGGAGTGCATGGTAAACTAGAGATTTAGAATTACACTAGTGATGCAAGGAATGAGTGTGCCTTCACTGGAGTGCATGGTAAACTAGAGATTGAGAATTACACTAGTGATGTAAGCAATAAGCGTGCCTTCACTGGAGTGCATGTTAAACTAGAGATTGAGAATTACACTAGTGATGTAAGCAATGAGTGTGCCTTCACTTGAGTGCATGTCAAACTAGAGATTGAGAATTACACTAGTGATGTAAGGAATGAGTGTGCCTTCACTGGAGTGCATGTCAAACTAGAGATTGAGAATTACACTAGTGATGTAAGCAATGAGTGTGCCTTCACTGGAGTGCATGGTAAACTAGAGATTTAGAATTACACTAGTGATGTAAGGAATGAGTGTGCCTTCACTGGAGTGCATGGTAAACTAGAGATTGAGAATTACACTAGTGATGTACGCAATGTGTGTCTTCACTGGAGTGCATGTTAAACTAGAGATTGAGAATTACACTAGTGATGTAAGCAATGAGTGTGCCTTCACTGGAGTGCATGGTAAACTAGAGATTGAGAATTACACTAGTGATTCAAGGAATGAGTGTGCCTTCACTGGAGTGCATGTTAAACTAGAGATTGAGAATTACACTAGTGATGTAAGGAAGGAGTGTGCCTTCACTGGAGTGCATGTTAAACTAGAGATTGAGAATTACACTAGTGATGTACGCAATGAGTGTGCCTTCACTGGAGTGCATGTTAAAATAGAGATTGAGAATTACACTAGTGATGTAAGCAATGAGTGTGCCTTCACTTGAGTGCATGTTAAACTAGAGATTGAGAATTACACTAGCGATGTACGGAATGAGTGTGCCTTCACTGGAGTGCATGGTAAACTAGAGATTGAGAATTACACTAGTGATGTAAGGAATGAGTGTGCCTTCACTGGAGTGCATGGTAAACTAGAGATTGAGAATTACACTAGTGATGTATGGAATGAGTGTGCTTTCACTGGAGTGCATGTTAAACTAGAGATTGAGAATTACACTAGTGATGTATGGAATGAGTGTGCCTTCACTTGAGTGCATGTTAAACTAGAGATTGAGAATTACACTAGTGATGTAAGGAATGAGTGTGCCTTCACTGGAGTGCATGTTAAACTAGAGATTGAGAATTACACTAGTGATGTAAGGAATGAGTGTGCCTTCACTGGAGTGCATATCAAACTAGAGATTGAGAATTACACTAGTGATGTAAGGAATGAGTGTGCCTTCACTGGAGTGCATGTCAAACTAGAGATTGAGAATTACACTAGTGATGTAAGCAATGAGTGTGCCTTCACTGGAGTGCATGGTAAACTAGAGATTGAGAATTACACTAGTGATGTAAGCAATGAGTGTGCCTTCACTGGAGTGCATGGTAAACTAGAGATTTAGAATTACACTAGTGATGCAAGGAATGAGTGTGCCTTCACTGGAGTGCATGGTAAACTAGAGATTGAGAATTACACTAGTGATGTAAGCAATAAGCGTGCCTTCACTGGAGTGCATGTTAAACTAGAGATTGAGAATTACACTAGTGATGTAAGCAATGAGCGTGCCTTCACTGGAGTGCATGGTAAACTAGAGATTGAGAATTACACTAGTGATGTACGGAATGAGCGTGCCTTCACTGGAGTGCATGGTAAACTAGAGATTGAGAATTACACTAGCGATGTACGCAATGAGCGTGCCTTCACTGGAGTGCATGTTAAACTAGAGATTGAGAATTACACTAGCGATGTAAGCAATGAGCGTGCCTTCACTGGAGTGCATGGTAAACTAGAGATTGAGAATTACACTAGCGATTCAAGGAATGAGTGTGCCTTCACTGGAGTGCATGTTAAACTAGAGATTGAGAATTACAATAGCGATGTAAGCAATGAGTGTGCCTTCACTGGAGTGCATGTTGAACTAGAGATTGAGAATTACACTAGCGATGTACGGAATGAGTGTGCCTTCACTGGAGTGCATGTTAAACTAGAGATTGAGAATTACACTAGCGATGTACGGAATGAGTGTGCCTTCACTGGAGTCCATGGTAAACTAGAGATTGAGAATTACACTAGCGATGTACGGAATGAGTGTGCCTTCACTGGAGTCCATGGTAAACTAGAGATTGAGAATTACACTAGCGATGTACGGAATGAGTGTGCCTTCACTGGAGTCCATGGTAAACTAGAGATTGAGAATTACACTAGCGATGTACGGAATGAGTGTGCCTTCACTGGAGTGCATGGTAAACTAGAGATTGAGAATTACACTAGCGATGTACGGAATGAGTGTGACTTCACTGGAGTGCATGGTAAACTAGAGATTGAGAATTACACTAGCGATGTACGGAATGAGTGTGCCTTCACTGGAGTGCATGTTAAACTAGAGATTGAGAATTACACTAGTGATGTACGGAATGAGTGTGCCTTCACTGGAGTGCATGTTAAACTAGAGATTGAGAATTACACTAGTGATGTAAGGAATGAGTGTGCCTTCACTGGAGTGCATGTTAAACTAGAGATTGAGAATTACACTAGTGATGTAAGCAATGAGTGTGCCTTCACTGGAGTGCATGGTAAACTAGAGATTGAGAATTACATTAGTGATTCAAGGAATGAGTGTGCCTTCACTGCAGTGCATGGTAAACTAGAGATTGAGAATTACACTAGTGATGTAAGCAATGAGTGTGCCTTCACTGGAGTGCATGTTAAACTAGAGATTGAGAATTACACTAGTGATGTAAGCAATGAGTGTGCCTTCACTGGAGTGCATGGTAAACTAGAGATTGAGAATTATACTAGTGATTCAAGGAATGAGTGTGCCTTCACTGGAGTGCATGGTAAACTAGAGATTGAGAATTACACTAGTGATGTACGGAATGAGTGTGCCTTCACTGGAGTGCATGGTAAACTAGAGATTGAGAATTACACTAGTGATGTACGGAATGAGTGTGCCTTCACTGGAGTGCATGGTAAACTAGAGATTGAGAATTACACTAGTGATGTAAGGAATGAGTGTGCCTTCACTGGAGTGCATGTTAAACTAGAGATTGAGAATTACACTAGTGATGTAAGGAATGAGTGTGCCTTCACTGGAGTGCATGTTAAACTAGAGATTGAGAATTACACTAGTGATGTAATCAATGAGTGTGCCTTCACTTGAGTGCATGTTAAACTAGAGATTGAGAATTACACTAGTGATGTACGGAATGAGTGTGCCTTCACTGGAGTGCATGGTAAACTAGAGATTGAGAATTACACTGGTGATGTAAGGAATGAGTGTGCCTTCACTGAAGTGCATGGTAAACTAGAGATTGAGAATTACACTGGTGATGTACGGAATGAGTGTGCCTTCACTGGAGTGCATGTTAAACTAGAGATTGAGAATTACACTGGTGATCTAAGCAATGAGTGTGCCTTCACTGGAGTGCATGGTAAACTAGAGATTGAGAATTACACTGGTGATGTAAGCAATGAGTGTGCCTTCACTGGAGTGCATGGTAAACTAGAGATTGAGAATTACACTAGTGATGTAAGCAATGAGTGTGCCTTCACTGGAGTGCATGGTAAACTAGAGATTGAGAATTACACTAGTGATGTACGGAATGAGTGTGCCTTCACTGGAGTGCATGGTAAACTAGAGATTTAGAATTACACTAGTGATGTAAGGAATGAGTGTGCCTTCACTGAAGTGCATGGTAAACTAGAGATTGAGAATTACACTAGTGATGTACGGAATGAGTGTGCCTTCACTGGAGTGCATGGTAAACTAGAGATTGAGAATTACACTAGTGATGTAAGCAATAAGCGTGCCTTCACTGGAGTGCATGTTAAACTAGAGATTGAGAATTACACTAGTGATGTAAGCAATGAGCGTGCCTTCACTGGAGTGCATGGTAAACTAGAGATTGAGAATTACACTAGTGATTCAAGGAATGAGCGTGCCTTCACTGGAGTGCATGGTAAACTAGAGATTGAGAATTACACTAGTGATGTACGGAATGAGCGTGCCTTCACTGGAGTGCATGGTAAACTAGAGATTGAGAATTACACTAGTGATGTACGGAATGAGCGTGCCTTCACTGGAGTGCATGGTAAACTAGAGATTGAGAATTACACTAGTGATGTAAGGAATGAGCGTGCCTTCACTGGAGTGCATGGTAAACTAGAGATTGAGAATTACACTAGTGATGTAAGGAATGAGCGTGCCTTCACTGGAGTGCATGGTAAACTAGAGATTGAGAATTACACTAGTGATGTAAGCAATGAGCGTGCCTTCACTGGAGTGCATGGTAAACTAGAGATTGAGAATTACACTAGTGATTCAAGGAATGAGCGTGCCTTCACTGAAGTGCATGTTAAACTAGAGATTGAGAATTACACTAGTGATGTAAGGAATGAGTGTGCCTTCACTGGAGTGCATGTTAAACTAGAGATTGAGTATTACACTAGTGATGTAAGCAATGAGTGTGCCTTCACTGGAGTGCATGGTAAACTAGAGATTGAGAATTACACTAGTGATTCAAGGAATGAGTGTGCCTTCACTGGAGTGCATGTTAAACTAGAGATTGATAATTACACTAGTGATGTAAGCAATGAGTTTGCCTTCACTGGAGTGCATGTTAAACTAGAGATTGAGAATTACACTAGTGATGTAAGCAATGAGTGTGCCTTCACTGGAGTGCATGGTAAACTAGAGATTGAGAATTACACTAGTGATTCAAGGAATGAGTGTGCCTTCACTGGAGTGCATGGTAAACTAGAGATTGAGAATTACACTAGTGATGTACGGAATGAGTGTGCCTTCACTGGAGTGCATGGTAAACTAGAGATTGAGAATTACACTAGTGATGTACGGAATGAGTGTGCCTTCACTGAAGTGCATGTTCAACTAGAGATTGAGAATTACACTAGTGATGTAAGGAATGAGTGTGCCTTCACTGGAGTGCATGTTAAACTAGAGATTGAGAATTACACTACTGATGTAAGCACTGAGTGTGCCTTCACTGGAGTGCATGGTAAACTAGAGATTGAGAATTGCACTACTGATTCAAGGAATGAGTGTGCCTTCACTGGAATGCATGGTAAACTAGAGATTGAGAATTACACTAGTGATGTAAGCAATGAGTGTGCCTTCACTGGAGTGCATGTTAAACTAGAGATTGAGAATTACACTAGTGATGTCAGCAATGAGTGTGCCTTCACTGGAGTGCATGGTAAACTAGAGATTGAGAATTACACTAGTGATGTACGGAATGAGTGTGCCTTCACTGGAGTGCATGGTAAACTAGAGATTGAGAATTACACTAGTGATGTAAGGAATGAGTGTGCCTTCACTGGAGTGCATGTTAAACTAGAGATTGAGAATTACACTAGTGATGTAAGGAATGAGTGTGCCTTCACTGGAGTGCATGTTAAACTAGAGATTGAGAATTACACTAGTGATGTAAGCAATGAGTGTGCCTTCACTGGAGTGCATGGTAAACTAGAGATTGAGAATTACACTAGTGATTCAAGGAATGAGTGTGCCTTCACTGGAGTGCATGGTAAACTAGAGATTGAGAATTACACTAGTGATGTAAGCAATGAGTGTGCCTTCACTGGAGTGCATGGTAAACTAGAGATTGAGAATTACACTAGTGATGTACGGAATGAGTGTGCCTTCACTGGAGTGCATGTTAAACTAGAGATTGAGAATTACACTAGTGATGTAAGGAATGAGTGTGCCTTCACTGGAGTGCATGTTAAACTAGAGAATGAGAATTACACTAGTGATGAAAGGAAGGAGTGTGCCTTCACTGGAGTGCATGTTAAACTAGAGATTGAGAATTACACTAGTGATTTAAGGAATGAGTGTGCCTTCACTTGAGTGCATGTTAAACTAGAGATTGAGAATTACACTAGTGATGTACGGAATGAGTGTGCCTTCACTGGAGTGCATGTTAAACTAGAGATTGAGAATTACACTAGTGATGTACGGAATGAGTGTGCCTTCACTGGAGTGCATGTTAAACTAGAGATTGAGAATTACACTAGTGATGTACGGAATGAGTGTGCCTTCACTGGAGTGCATGGTAAACTAGAGATTGAGAATTACACTAGTGATTCAAGGAATGAGTGTGCCTTCACTGGAGTGCATGTTAAACTAGAGATTGAGAATTACACTAGTGATGTAAGGAAGGAGTGTGCCTTCACTGGAGTGCATGTTAAACTAGAGATTGAGAATTACACTAGTGATGTAAGGAATGAGTGTGCCTTCACTGGAGTGCATGGTAAACTAGAGATTGAGAATTACACTAGTGATGTACGCAATGAGTGTGCCTTCACTGGAGTGCATGTTAAACTAGAGATTGAGAATTACACTAGTGATGTAAGCAATGAGTGTGCCTTCACTGGAGTGCATGGTAAACTAGAGATTGAGAATTACACTAGTGATTCAAGGAATGAGTGTGCCTTCACTGGAGTGCATGTTAAACTAGAGATTGAGAATTACACTAGTGATGTAAGGAAGGAGTGTGCCTTCACTGGAGTGCATGTTAAACTAGATATTGAGAATTACACTAGTGATGTAAGGAATGAGTGTGCCTTCACTGGAGTGCATGGTAAACTAGAGATTGAGAATTACACTAGTGATGTACGCAATGAGTGTGCCTTCACTGGAGTGCATGGTAAACTAGAGATTGAGAATTACACTAGTGATGTACGCAATGAGTGTGCCTTCACTGGAGTGCATGTTAAACTAGAGATTGAGAATTACACTAGTGATGTAAGCAATGAGTGTGCCTTCACTTGAGTGCATGTTAAACTAGAGATTGAGAATTACACTAGTGATGTACGGAATGAGTGTGCCTTCACTGGAGTGCATGGTAAACTAGAGATTGAGAATTACACTAGTGATGTAAGGAATGAGTGTGCCTTCACTGGAGTGCATGGTAAACTAGAGATTGAGAATTACACTAGTGATGTATGGAATGAGTGTGCCTTCACTGGAGTGCATGTTAAACTAGAGATTGAGAATTACACTAGTGATGTAAGCAATGAGTGTGCCTTCACTTGAGTGCATGTCAAACTAGAGATTGAGAATTACACTAGTGATGTAAGGAATGAGTGTGCCTTCACTGGAGTGCATGTCAAACTAGAGATTGAGAATTACACTAGTGATGTAAGCAATGAGTGTGCCTTCACTGGAGTGCATGGTAAACTAGAGATTGAGAATTACACTAGTGATGTAAGCAATGAGTGTGCCTTCACTGGAGTGCATGGTAAACTAGAGATTTAGAATTATACTAGTGATGTAAGGAATGAGTGTGCCTTCACTGGAGTGCATGGTAAACTAGAGATTGAGAATTACACTAGTGATGTACGGAATGAGTGTGCCTTCACTGGAGTGCATGTTAAACTAGAGATTGAGAATTACACTAGTGATGTAAGCAATGAGTGTGCCTTCACTGGAGTGCATGGGAAACTAGAGATTGAGAATTACACTAGTGATGTAAGCAATGAGTGTGCCTTCACTGGAGTGCATGGTAAACTAGAGATTGAGAATTACACTAGTGATTCAAGGAATGAGTGTGCCTTCACTGGAGTGCATGTTAAACTAGAGATTGAGAATTACACTAGTGATGTAAGCAATGAGTGTGCCTTCACTGGAGTGCATGTTAAACTAGAGATTGAGAATTACACTAGTGATGTAAGGAATGAGCGTGCCTTCACTGGAGTGCATGTTAAACTAGAGACTGAGAATTACACTAGTGATGTAAGCAATGAGCGTGCCTTCACTTGAGTGCATGTTAAACTAGAGATTGAGAATTACACTAGTGATGTAAGCAATGAGCGTGCCTTCACTTGAGTGCATGTTAAACTAGAGATTGAGAATTACACTAGTGATGTAAGGAATGAGTGTGCCTTCACTGGAGTGCATGGTAAACTAGAGATTGAGAATTACACTAGTGATGTACGCAATGTGTGTCTTCACTGGAGTGCATGTTAAACTAGAGATTGAGAATTACACTAGTGATGTAAGCAATGAGTGTGCCTTCACTGGAGTGCATGGTAAACTAGAGATTGAGAATTACACTAGTGATTCAAGGAATGAGTGTGCCTTCACTGGAGTGCATGTTAAACTAGAGATTGAGAATTACACTAGTGATGTAAGGAAGGAGTGTGCCTTCACTGGAGTGCATGTTAAACTAGAGATTGAGAATTACACTAGTGATGTACGCAATGAGTGTGCCTTCACTGTAGTGCATGTTAAAATAGAGATTGAGAATTACACTAGTGATGTAAGCAATGAGTGTGCCTTCACTTGAGTGCATGTTAAACTAGAGATTGAGAATTACACTAGTGATGTACGGAATGAGTGTGCCTTCACTGGAGTGCATGGTAAACTAGAGATTGAGAATTACACTAGTGATGTAAGGAATGAGTGTGCCTTCACTGGAGTGCATGGTAAACTAGAGATTGAGAATTACACTAGTGATGTATGGAATGAGTGTGCTTTCACTGGAGTGCATGTTAAACTAGAGATTGAGAATTACACTAGTGATGTATGGAATGAGTGTGCCTTCACTTGAGTGCATGTTAAACTAGAGATTGAGAATTACACTAGTGATGTAAGGAATGAGTGTGCCTTCACTGGAGTGCATGTTAAACTAGAGATTGAGAATTACACTAGTGATGTAAGGAATGAGTGTGCCTTCACTGGAGTGCATGTCAAACTAGAGATTGAGAATTACACTAGTGATGTAAGGAATGAGTGTGCCTTCACTGGAGTGCATGTCAAACTAGAGATTGAGAATTACACTAGTGATGTAAGCAATGAGTGTGCCTTCACTGGAGTGCAAGGTAAACTAGAGATTGAGAATTACACTAGTGATGTAAGCAATGAGTGTGCCTTCACTGGAGTGCATGGTAAACTAGAGATTTAGAATTACACTAGTGATGTAAGGAATGAGTGTGCCTTCACTGGAGTGCATGGTAAACTAGAGATTGAGAATTACACTAGTGATGTAAGCAATGAGTGTGCCTTCACTGGATGCATGTTAAACTAGAGATTGAGAATTACACTAGTGATGTAAGCAATGAGTGTGCCTTCACTGGAGTGCATGGTAAACTAGAGATTGAGAATTACACTAGCGATGTACGCAATGAGTGTGCCTTCACTGGAGTGCATGTTAAACTAGAGATTGAGAATTACACTAGCGATGTAAGCAATGAGTGTGCCTTCACTGGAGTGCATGGTAAACTAGAGATTGAGAATTACACTAGCGATTCAAGAAATGAGTGTGCCTTCACTGGAGTGCATGTTAAACTAGAGATTGAGAATTACACTAGCGATGTAAGCAATGAGTGTGCCTTCACTGGAGTGCATGTTAAACTAGAGATTGAGAATTACACTAGCGATGTACGGAATGAGTGTGCCTTCACTGGAGTGCATGTTAAACTAGAGATTGAGAATTACACTAGCGATGTACGGAATGAGTGTGCCTTCACTGGAGTCCATGGTAAACTAGAGATTGAGAATTACACTAGCGATGTACGGAATGAGTGTGCCTTCACTGGAGTGCATGGTAAACTAGAGATTGAGAATTACACTAGCGATGTACGGAATGAGTGTGCCTTCACTGGAGTCCATGGTAAACTAGAGATTGAGAATTACACTAGCGATGTACGGAATGAGTGTGCCTTCACTGGAGTCCATGGTAAACTAGAGATTGAGAATTACACTAGCGATGTACGGAATGAGTGTGCCTTCACTGGAGTGCATGGTAAACTAGAGATTGAGAATTACACTAGCGATGTACGGAATGAGTGTGACTTCACTGGAGTGCATGGTAAACTAGAGATTGAGAATTACACTAGTGATGTACGGAATGAGTGTGCCTTCACTGGAGTGCATGTTAAACTAGAGATTGAGAATTACACTAGTGATGTACGGAATGAGTGTGCCTTCACTGGAGTGCATGGTAAACTAGAGATTGAGAATTACACTAGTGATGTACGGAATGAGTGTGCCTTCACTGGAGTGCATGTTAAACTAGAGATTGAGAATTACACTAGTGATGTAAGGAATGAGTGTGCCTTCACTGGAGTGCATGTTAAACTAGAGATTGAGAATTACACTAGTGATGTAAGCAATGAGTGTGCCTTCACTGGAGTGCATGGTAAACTAGAGATTGAGAATTACATTAGTGATTCAAGGAATGAGTGTGCCTTCACTGCAGTGCATGGTAAACTAGAGATTGAGAATTACACTAGTGATGTAAGCAATGAGTGTGCCTTCACTGGAGTGCATGTTAAACTAGAGATTGAGAATTACACTAGTGATGTAAGCAATGAGTGTGCCTTCACTGGAGTGCATGGTAAACTAGAAATTGAGAATTATACTAGTGATTCAAGGAATGAGTGTGCCTTCACTGGAGTGCATGGTAAACTAGAGATTGAGAATTACACTAGTGATGTACGGAATGAGTGTGCCTTCACTGGAGTGCATGGTAAACTAGAGATTGAGAATTACACTAGTGATGTACGGAATGAGTGTGCCTTCACTGGAGTGCATGGTAAACTAGAGATTGAGAATTACACTAGTGATGTAAGGAATGAGTGTGCCTTCACTGGAGTGCATGTTAAACTAGAGATTGAGAATTACACTAGTGATGTAAGGAATGAGTGTGCCTTCACTGGAGTGCATGTTAAACTAGAGATTGAGAATTACACTAGTGATGTAAGGAATGAGTGTGCCTTCACTGGAGTGCATGTTAAACTAGAGATTGAGAATTACACTAGTGATGTAAGCAATGAGTGTGCCTTCACTGGCGTGCATGGTAAACTAGAGATTGAGAATTACACTACTGATGTAAGCAATGAGTGTGCCTTCACTGGAGTGCATGGTAAACTAGAGATTGAGAATTACACTAGTGATTCAAGGAATGAGTGTGCCTTCACTGGAGTGCATGGTAAACTAGAGATTGAGAATTACACTAGTGATGTACGGAATGAGTGTGCCTTCACTGGAGTGCATGGTAAACTAGAGATTGAGAATTACACTAGTGATTCAAGGAATGAGTGTGCCTTCACTGGAGTGCATGGTAAACTAGAGATTGAGAATTACACTAGTGATTCAAGGAATGAGTGTGCCTTCACTGGAGTGCATGTTAAACTAGAGATTGAGAATTACACTTGTGATGTACGGAATGAGTGTGCCTTCACTGGAGTGCATGGTAAACTAGAGATTGAGAATTACACTAGTGATGTACGGAATGAGTGTGCCTTCACTGGAGTGCATGGTAAACTAGAGATTGAGAATTACACTAGTGATGTAAGGAATGAGTGTGCCTTCACTGGAGTGCATGGTAAACCAGAGATTGAGAATTACACTAGTGATGTAAGCAATGAGTGTGCCTTCACTGGAGTGCATGTTAAACTAGAGATTGAGAATTACACTAGTGATGTAAGCAATGAGTGTGCCTTCACTGGAGTGCATGGTAAACTAGAGATTGAGAATTACACTAGCGATGTACGCAATGAGTGTGCCTTCACTGGAGTGCATGTTAAACTAGAGATTGAGAATTACACTAGCGATGTAAGCAATGAGTGTGCCTTCACTGGAGTGCATGGTAAACTAGAGATTGAGAATTACACTAGCGATTCAAGGAATGAGTGTGCCTTCACTGGAGTGCATGTTAAACTAGAGATTGAGAAGTACACTAGCGATGTAAGCAATGAGTGTGCCTTCACTGGAGTGCATGTTAAACTAGAGATTGAGAATTACACTAGCGATGTACGGAATGAGTGTGCCTTCACTGGAGTGCATGTTAAACTAGAGATTGAGAATTACACTAGCGATGTACGGAATGAGTGTGCCTTCACTGGAGTCCATGGTAAACTAGAGATTGAGAATTACACTAGCGATGTACGGAATGAGTGTGCCTTCACTGGAGTCCATGGTAAACTAGAGATTGAGAATTACACTAGCGATGTACGGAATGAGTGTGCCTTCACTGGAGTCCATGGTAAACTAGAGATTGAGAATTACACTAGTGATGTATGGAATGAGTGTGCCTTCACTGGAGTGCATGGTAAACTAGAGATTGAGAATTACACTAGTGATGTACGGAATGAGTGTGACTTCACTGGAGTGCATGGTAAACTAGAGATTGAGAATTACACTAGTGATGTACGGAATGAGTGTGCCTTCACTGGAGTGCATGTTAAACTAGAGATTGAGAATTACACTAGTGATGTACGGAATGAGTGTGCCTTCACTGGAGTGCATGGTAAACTAGAGATTGAGAATTACACTAGTGATGTACGGAATGAGTGTGCCTTCACTGGAGTGCATGTTAAACTAGAGATTGAGAATTACACTAGTGATGTAAGGAATGAGTGTGCCTTCACTGGAGTGCATGTTAAACTAGAGATTGAGAATTACACTAGTGATGTAAGCAATGAGTGTGCCTTCACTGGAGTGCATGGTAAACTAGAGATTGAGAATTACATTAGTGATTCAAGGAATGAGTGTGCCTTCACTGCAGTGCATGGTAAACTAGAGATTGAGAATTACACTAGTGATGTAAGCAATGAGTGTGCCTTCACTGGAGTGCATGTTAAACTAGAGATTGAGAATTACACTAGTGATGTAAGCAATGAGTGTGCCTTCACTGGAGTGCATGGTAAACTAGAGATTGAGAATTATACTAGTGATTCAAGGAATGAGTGTGCCTTCACTGGAGTGCATGGTAAACTAGAGATTGAGAATTACACTAGTGATGTACGGAATGAGTGTGCCTTCACTGGAGTGCATGGTAAACTAGAGATTGAGAATTACACTAGTGATGTACGGAATGAGTGTGCCTTCACTGGAGTGCATGGTAAACTAGAGATTGAGAATTACACTAGTGATGTAAGGAATGAGTGTGCCTTCACTGGAGTGCATGTTAAACTAGAGATTGAGAATTACACTAGTGATGTAAGGAATGAGTGTGCCTTCACTGGAGTGCATGTTAAACTAGAGATTGAGAATTACACTAGTGATGTAAGGAATGAGTGTGCCTTCACTGGAGTGCATGTTAAACTAGAGATTGAGAATTACACTAGTGATGTAAGCAATGAGTGTGCCTTCACTGGCGTGCATGGTAAACTAGAGATTGAGAATTACACTAGTGATGTAAGCAATGAGTGTGCCTTCACTGGAGTGCATGGTAAACTAGAGATTGAGAATTACACTAGTGATTCAAGGAATGAGTGTGCCTTCACTGGAGTGCATGGTAAACTAGAGATTGAGAATTACACTAGTGATGTACGGAATGAGTGTGCCTTCACTGGAGTGCATGGTAAACTAGAGATTGAGAATTACACTAGTGATTCAAGGAATGAGTGTGCCTTCACTGGAGTGCATGGTAAACTAGAGATTGATAATTACACTAGTGATTCAAGGAATGAGTGTGCCTTCACTGGAGTGCATGTTAAACTAGAGATTGAGAATTACACTTGTGATGTACGGAATGAGTGTGCCTTCACTGGAGTGCATGGTAAACTAGAGATTGAGAATTACACTAGTGATGTACGGAATGAGTGTGCCTTCACTGGAGTGCATGGTAAACTAGAGATTGAGAATTACACTAGTGATGTAAGGAATGAGTGTGCCTTCACTGGAGTGCATGTTAAACTAGAGATTGAGAATTACACTAGTGATGTAAGCAATGAGTGTGCCTTCACTGGAGTGCATGGTAAACTAGAGATTGAGAATTACATTAGGGATTCAAGGAATGAGTGTGCCTTCACTGGAGTGCATGGTAAACTATAGATTGAGAATTACACTAGTGATGTAAGCAATGAGTGTGCCTTCACTGGAGTGCATGTTAAACTAGAGATTGAGAATTACACTAGTGATGTAAGCAATGAGTGTGCCTTCACTGGAGTGCATGGTAAACTAGAGATTGAGAATTACACTAGTGATTCAAGGAATGAGTGTGCCTTCACTGGAGTGCATGGTAAACTAGAGATTGAGAATTATACTAGTGATGTACGGAATGAGTGTGCCTTCACTGGAGTGCATGGTAAACTAGAGATTGAGAATTACACTAGTGATGTACGGAATGAGTGTGCCTTCACTGGAGTGCATGGTAAACTAGAGATTGAGAATTACACTAGTGATGTAAGGAATGAGTGTGCCTTCACTGGAGTGCATGTTAAACTAGAGATTGAGAATTACACTAGTGATGTAAGGAATGAGTGTGCCTTCACTGGAGTGCATGTTAAACTAGAGATTGAGAATTACACTAGTGATGTAAGGAATGAGTGTGCCTTCACTGGAGTGCATGTTAAACTAGAGATTGAGAATTACACTAGTGATGTAAGCAATGAGTGTGCCTTCACTGGCGTGCATGGTAAACTAGAGATTGAGAATTACACTAGTGATGTAAGCAATGAGTGTGCCTTCACTGGAGTGCATGGTAAACTAGAGATTGAGAATTACACTAGTGATTCAAGGAATGAGTGTGCCTTCACTGGAGTGCATGGTAAACTAGAGATTGAGAATTACACTAGTGATGTACGGAATGAGTGTGCCTTCACTGGAGTGCATGGTAAACTAGAGATTGAGAATTACACTAGTGATTCAAGGAATGAGTGTGCCTTCACTGGAGTGCATGGTAAACTAGAGATTGATAATTACACTAGTGATTCAAGGAATGAGTGTGCCTTCACTGGAGTGCATGTTAAACTAGAGATTGAGAATTACACTTGTGATGTACGGAATGAGTGTGCCTTCACTGGAGTGCATGGTAAACTAGAGATTGAGAATTACACTAGTGATGTACGGAATGAGTGTGCCTTCACTGGAGTGCATGGTAAACTAGAGATTGAGAATTACACTAGTGATGTAAGGAATGAGTGTGCCTTCACTGGAGTGCATGTTAAACTAGAGATTGAGAATTACACTAGTGATGTAAGCAATGAGTGTGCCTTCACTGGAGTGCATGGTAAACTAGAGATTGAGAATTACATTAGTGATTCAAGGAATGAGTGTGCCTTCACTGGAGTGCATGGTAAACTATAGATTGAGAATTACACTAGTGATGTAAGCAATGAGTGTGCCTTCACTGGAGTGCATGTTAAACTAGAGATTGAGAATTACACTAGTGATGTAAGCAATGAGTGTGCCTTCACTGGAGTGCATGGTAAACTAGAGATTGAGAATTACACTAGTGATTCAAGGAATGAGTGTGCCTTCACTGGAGTGCATGGTAAACTAGAGATTGAGAATTATACTAGTGATGTACGGAATGAGTGTGCCTTCACTGGAGTGCATGGTAAACTAGAGATTGAGAATTACACTAGTGATGTAAGGAATGAGTGTGCCTTCACTGGAGTGCATGTTAAACTAGAGATTGAGAATTACACTAGTGATGTAAGGAATGAGTGTGCCTTCACTGGAGTGCATGTTAAACTAGAGATTGAGAATTACACTAGTGATGTAAGGAATGAGTGTGCCTTCACTGGAGTGCATGTTAAACTAGAGATTGAGAATTACACTAGTGATGTAAGCAATGAGTGTGCCTTCACTGGAGTGCATGGTAAACTAGAGATTGAGAATTACACTAGTGATTCAAGGAATGAGTGTGCCTTCACTGGAGTGCATGTTAAACTAGAGATTGAGAATTACACTAGTGATGTAAGGAATGAGTGTGCCTTCACTGGAGTGCATGTTAAACTAGAGATTGAGAATTACACTAGTGATGTAAGCAATGAGTGTGCCTTCACTGGAGTGCATGGTAAACTAGAGATTGAGAATTATACTAGTGATGTACGGAATGAGTGTGCCTTCACTGGAGTGCATGGTAAACTAGAGATTGAGAATTACACTAGTGATGTAAGGAATGAGTGTGCCTTCACTGGAGTGCATGTTAAACTAGAGATTGAGAATTACACTAGTGATGTAAGGAATGAGTGTGCCTTCACTGGAGTGCATGTTAAACTAGAGATTGAGAATTACACTAGTGATGTAAGGAATGAGTGTGCCTTCACTGGAGTGCATGTTAAACTAGAGATTGAGAATTACACTAGTGATGTAAGCAATGAGTGTGCCTTCACTGGAGTGCATGGTAAACTAGAGATTGAGAATTACACTAGTGATTCAAGGAATGAGTGTGCCTTCACTGGAGTGCATGTTAAACTAGAGATTGAGAATTACACTAGTGATGTAAGGAATGAGTGTGCCTTCACTGGAGTGCATGTTAAACTAGAGATTGAGAATTACACTAGTGATGTAAGCAATGAGTGTGCCTTCACTGGAGTGCATGGTAAACTAGAGATTGAGAATTACACTAGTGATGTAAGCAATGAGTGTGCCTTCACTGGAGTGCATGTTAAACTAGAGATTGAGAATTACACTAGTGATGTAAGCAATGAGTGTGCCTTCACTGGAGTGCATGGTAAACTAGAGATTGAGAATTAAACTAGCGATGTACGCAATGAGTGTGCCTTCACTGGAGTGCATGTTAAACTAGAGATTGAGAATTACACTAGCGATGTAAGCAATGAGTGTGCCTTCACTGGAGTGCATGGTAAACTAGAGATTGAGAATTACACTAGCGATGTAAGCAATGAGTGTCCCTTCACTGGAGTGCATGTTAAACTAGAGATTGAGAATTACACTAGCGATGTACGGAATGAGTGTGCCTTCACTGGAGTGCATGTTAAACTAGAGATTGAGAATTACACTAGCGATGTACGGAATGAGTGTGCCTTCACTGGAGTCCATGGTAAACTAGAGATTGAGAATTACACTAGTGATGTACGGAATGAGTTTGCCTTCACTGGAGTCCATGGTAAACTAGAGATTGAGAATTACACTAGTGATGTACGGAATGAGTGTGCCTTCACTGGAGTCCATGGTAAACTAGAGATTGAGAATTACACTAGTGATGTACGGAATGAGTGTGCCTTCACTGGAGTGCATGGTAAACTAGAGATTGAGAATTACACTAGTGATGTACGGAATGAGTGTGACTTCACTGGAGTGCATGGTAAACTAGAGATTGAGAATTACACTAGTGATGTACGGAATGAGTGTGCCTTCACTGGAGTGCATGTTAAACTAGAGATTGAGAATTACACTAGTGATGTACGGAATGAGTGTGCCTTCACTGGAGTCCATGGTAAGCTAGAGATTGAGAATTACACTAGTGATGTACGGAATGAGTGTGCCTTCACTGGAGTGCATGTTAAACTAGAGATTGAGAATTACACTAGTGATGTAAGGAATGAGTGTGCCTTCACTGGAGTGCATGTTAAACTAGAGATTGAGAATTACACTAGTGATGTAAGCAATGAGTGTGCCTTCACTGGAGTGCATGGTAAACTAGAGATTGAGAATTACATTAGTGATTCAAGGAATGAGTGTGCCTTCACTGCAGTGCATGGTAAACTAGAGATTGAGAATTACACTAGTGATGTAAGCAATGAGTGTGCCTTCACTGGAGTGCATGTTAAACTAGAGATTGAGAATTACACTAGTGATGTAAGCAATGAGTGTGCCTTCACTGGAGTGCATGGTAAACTAGAGATTGAGAATTACACTAGTGATTCAAGGATTGAGTGTGCCTTCACTGGAGTGCATGGTAAACTAGAGATTGAGAATTACACTAGTGATGTACGGAATGAGTGTGCCTTCACTGGAGTGCATGGTAAACTAGAGATTGAGAATTACACTAGTGATGTACGGAATGAGTGTGCCTTCACTGGAGTGCATGTTAAACTAGAGATTGAGAATTACACTAGTGATGTAAGGAATGAGTGTGCCTTCACTGGAGTGCATGTTAAACTAGAGATTGAGAATTACACTAGTGATGTAAGGAATGAGTGTGCCTTCACTGGAGTGCATGGTAAACTAGAGATTGAGAATTACACTAGTGATTCAAGGAATGAGTGTGCCTTCACTGGAGTGCATGCTAAACTAGAGATTGAGAATTACACTTGTGATGTACGGAATGAGTGTGCCTTCACTGGAGTGCATGGTAAACTAGAGATTGAGAATTACACTAGTGATGTACGGAATGAGTGTGCCTTCACTGGAGTGCATGGTAAACTAGAGATTGAGAATTACACTAGTGATGTAAGGAATGAGTGTGCCTTCACTGGAGTGCATGTTAAACTAGAGATTGAGAATTACACTAGTGATGTAAGCAATGAGTGTGCCTTCACTGGAGTGCATGGTAAACTAGAGATTGAGAATTACATTAGTGATTCAAGGAATGAGTGTGCCTTCACTGCAGTGCATGGTAAACTATAGATTGAGAATTACACTAGTGATGTAAGCAATGAGTGTGCCTTCACTGGAGTGCATGTTAAACTAGAGATTGAGAATTACACTAGTGATGTAAGCAATGAGTGTGCCTTCACTGGAGTGCATGGTAAACTAGAGATTGAGAATTACACTAGTGATTCAAGGAATGAGTGTGCCTTCACTGGAGTGCATGGTAAACTAGAGATTGAGAATTACACTAGTGATGTACGGAATGAGTGTGCCTTCACTGGAGTGCATGGTAAACTAGAGATTGAGAATTACACTAGTGATGTAAGGAATGAGTGTGCCTTCACTGGAGTGCATGTTAAACTAGAGATTGAGAATTACACTAGTGATGTAAGGAATGAGTGTGCCTTCACTGGAGTGCATGTTAAACTAGAGATTGAGAATTACACTAGTGATGTAAGGAATGAGTGTGCCTTCACTGGAGTGCATGTTAAACTAGAGATTGAGAATTACACTAGTGATGTAAGCAATGAGTGTGCCTTCACTGGAGTGCATGGTAAACTAGAGATTGAGAATTACACTAGTGATTCAAGGAATGAGTGTGCCTTCACTGGAGTGCATGTTAAACTAGAGATTGAGAATTACACTAGTGATGTAAGGAATGAGTGTGCCTTCACTGGAGTGCATGTTAAACTAGAGATTGAGAATTACACTAGTGATGTAAGCAATGAGTGTGCCTTCACTGGAGTGCATGGTAAACTAGAGATTGAGAATTACACTAGTGATGTACGGAATGAGTGTGCCTTCACTGGAGTGCATGGTAAACTAGAGATTGAGAATTACACTAGTGATGTAAGGAATGAGTGTGCCTTCACTGGAGTGCATGTTAAACTAGAGATTGAGAATTACACTAGTGATGTAAGGAATGAGTGTGCCTTCACTGGAGTGCATGTTAAACTAGAGATTGAGAATTACACTAGTGATGTAAGGAATGAGTGTGCCTTCACTGGAGTGCATGTTAAACTAGAGATTGAGAATTACACTAGTGATGTAAGCAATGAGTGTGCCTTCACTGGAGTGCATGGTAAACTAGAGATTGAGAATTACACTAGTGATTCAAGGAATGAGTGTGCCTTCACTGGAGTGCATGTTAAACTAGAGATTGAGAATTACACTAGTGATGTAAGGAATGAGTGTGCCTTCACTGGAGTGCATGGTAAACTAGAGATTGAGAATGACACTAGTGATGTACGCAATGAGTGTGCCTTCACTGGAGTGCATGGTAAACTAGAGATTGAGAATTACACTAGTGATTCAAGGAATGAGTGTGCCTTCACTGGAGTGCATGGTAAACTAGAGATTGAGAATTACACTAGTGATTCAAGGAATGAGTGTGCCTTCACTGGAGTGCATGTTAAACTAGAGATTGAGAATTACACTTGTGATGTACGGAATGAGTGTGCCTTCACTGGAGTGCATGGTAAACTAGAGATTGAGAATTACACTAGTGATGTACGGAATGAGTGTGCCTTCACTGGAGTGCATGGTAAACTAGAGATTGAGAATTACACTAGTGATGTACGGAATGAGTGTGCCTTCACTGGAGTGCATGGTAAACTAGAGATTGAGAATTACACTAGTGATGTACGGTATGAGTGTGCCTTCACTGGAGTGCATGTTAAACTAGAGATTGAGAATTACACTAGTGATGTAAGCAATGAGTGTGCCTTCACTGGAGTGCATGGTAAACTAGAGATTGAGAATTACACTAGTGATGTACGGAATGAGTGTGCCTTCACTGGAGTGCATGTTAAACTAGAGATTGAGAATTACACTAGTGATGTAAGGAATGAGTGTGCCTTCACTGGAGTGCATGTTAAACTAGAGATTGAGAATTACACTAGTGATGAAAGGAAGGAGTGTGCCTTCACTGGAGTGCATGTTAAACTAGAGATTGAGAATTACACTAGTGATTTAAGGAATGAGTGTGCCTTCACTTGAGTGCATGTTAAACTAGAGATTGAGAATTACACTAGTGATGTACGGAATGAGTGTGCCTTCACTGGAGTGCATGTTAAACTAGAGATTGAGAATTACACTATTGATGTACGGAATGAGTGTGCCTTCACTGGAGTGCATGGTAAACTAGAGATTGAGAATTACACTAGTAATTCAAGGAATGAGTGTGCCTTCACTGGAGTGCATGTTAAAGTTGAGATTGAGAATTACACTAGTGATGTAAGGAAGGAGTGTGCCTTCACTGGAGTGCATGTTAAACTAGAGATTGAGAATTACACAAGTGATGTAAGGAAGGAGTGTGCCTTCACTGGAGTGCATGGTAAACTAGAGATTGAGAATTACACTAGTGATGTACGCAATGAGTGTGCCTTCACTGGAGTGCATGTTAAACTAGAGATTGAGAATTACACTAGTGATGTAAGCAATGAGTGTGCCTTCACTGGAGTGCATGTTAAACTAGAGATTGAGAATTACACTAGTGATGTACGGAATGAGTGTACCTTCACTGGAGTGCATGGTAAACTAGAGATTGAGAATTACACTAGTGATGTAAGGAATGAGTGTGCCTTCACTGGAGTGCATGGTAAACTAGAGATTGAGAATTACACTAGTGATGTATGGAATGAGTGTGCCTTCACTGGAGTGCATGTTAAACTAGAGATTGAGAATTACACTAGTGATGTAAGGAATGAGTGTGCCTTCACTGGAGTGCATGGTAAACTAGAGATTGAGAATTACACTAGTGATGTAAGCAATGAGTGTGCCTTCACTGGAGTGCATGTTAAACTAGAGATTGAGAATTACACTAGTGATGTAAGCAATGAGTGTGCCTTCACTGGAGTGCATGGTAAACTAGAGATTGAGAATTACACTAGTGATGTACGGAATGAGTGTGCCTTCACTGGAGTGCATGGTAAACTAGAGATTTAGAATTACACTAGTGATGTAAGGAATGAGTGTGCCTTCACTGAAGTGCATGGTAAACTAGAGATTGAGAATTACACTAGTGATGTACGCAATGAGTGTGCCTTCACTGGAGTGCATGTTAAACTAGAGATTGAGAATTACACTAGTGATGTAAGCAATGAGTGTGCCTTCACTGGAGTGCATGGTAAACTAGAGATTGAGAATTACACTAGTGATGTTCGGAATGAGTGTGCCTTCACTGGGGTGCATGTTAAACTAGATATTGAGAATTACACTAGTGATGTAAGCAATGAGTGTGCCTTCACTGGAGTGCATGGTAAACTAGAGATTGAGAATTACACTAGTGATTCAAGGAATGAGTGTCCCTTCACTGGAGTGCATGTTAAACTAGAGATTGAGAATTACAGTAGTGATGTACGGAATGAGTGTGCCTTCACTGGAGTGCATGTTAAACTAGAGATTGAAAATTACACTAATGATTTACGGAATGAGTGTGCCTTCACTGGAGTGCATGTTAATCTAGAGATTGAGAATTACACTAGTGATGTACGGAATGAGTGTGCCTTCACTGGAGTGCATGGTAAACTAGAGATTGAGAATTACACTAGTGATGTACGGAATGAGTGTGCCTTCACTGGAGTGCATGGTAAACTAGAGATTGAGAATTACACTAGTGATGTAAGGAATGAGTGTGCCTTCACTGGAGTGCATGTTAAACTACAGATTGAGAATTACACTAGTGATGTAAGGAATGAGTGTGCCTTCACTGGAGTGCATGTTAAACTAGAGATTGAGAATTACACTAGTGATGTAAGCAATGAGTGTGCCTTCACTGGAGTGCATGGTAAACTAGAGATTGAGAATTACACTAGTGATTCAAGGAATGAGTGTGCCTTCACTGGAGTGCATGTTAAACTAGAGATTGAGAATTACACTAGTGATGTAAGCAATGAGTGTGCCTTCACTGGAGTGCATGTTAAACTAGAGATTGAGAATTACACTAGTGATGTAAGCAATGAGTGTGCCTTCACTGGAGTGCATGGTAAACTAGAGATTGAGAATTACACTAGTGATTCAAGGAATGAGTGTGCCTTCACTGAAGTGCATGTTAAACTTGAGATTGAGAACTACACTAGTGATGTAAGGAATGAGTGTGCCTTCACTGGAGTGCATGTTAAACTAGAGATTGAGAATTACACTTGTGATGTACGGAATGAGTGTGCCTTCACTGGAGTGCATGGTAAACTAGAGATTGAGAATTACACTAGTGATGTACGGAATGAGTGTGCCTTCACTGGAGTGCATGGTAAACTAGAGATTGAGAATTACACTAGTGATGTAAGGAATGAGTGTGCCTTCACTGGAGTGCATGTTAAACTAGAGATTGAGAATTACACTAGTGATGTAAGCAATGAGTGTGCCTTCACTGGAGTGCATGGTAAACTAGAGATTGAGAATTACATTAGTGATTCAAGGAATGAGTGTGCCTTCACTGCAGTGCATGGTAAACTATAGATTGAGAATTACACTAGTGATGTAAGCAATGAGTGTGCCTTCACTGGAGTGCATGTTAAACTAGAGATTGAGAATTACACTAGTGATGTAAGCAATGAGTGTGCCTTCACTGGAGTGCATGGTAAACTAGAGATTGAGAATTACACTAGTGATTCAAGGAATGAGTGTGCCTTCACTGGAGTGCATGGTAAACTAGAGATTGAGAATTACACTAGTGATGTACGGAATGAGTGTGCCTTCACTGGAGTGCATGGTAAACTAGAGATTGAGAATTACACTAGTGATGTAAGGAATGAGTGTGCCTTCACTGGAGTGCATGTTAAACTAGAGATTGAGAATTACACTAGTGATGTAAGGAATGAGTGTGCCTTCACTGGAGTGCATGTTAAACTAGAGATTGAGAATTACACTAGTGATGTAAGGAATGAGTGTGCCTTCACTGGAGTGCATGTTAAACTAGAGATTGAGAATTACACTAGTGATGTAAGCAATGAGTGTGCCTTCACTGGAGTGCATGGTAAACTAGAGATTGAGAATTACACTAGTGATTCAAGGAATGAGTGTGCCTTCACTGGAGTGCATGTTAAACTAGAGATTGAGAATTACACTAGTGATGTAAGGAATGAGTGTGCCTTCACTGGAGTGCATGTTAAACTAGAGATTGAGAATTACACTAGTGATGTAAGCAATGAGTGTGCCTTCACTGGAGTGCATGGTAAACTAGAGATTGAGAATTACACTAGTGATGTACGGAATGAGTGTGCCTTCACTGGAGTGCATGGTAAACTAGAGATTGAGAATTACACTAGTGATGTAAGGAATGAGTGTGCCTTCACTGGAGTGCATGTTAAACTAGAGATTGAGAATTACACTAGTGATGTAAGGAATGAGTGTGCCTTCACTGGAGTGCATGTTAAACTAGAGATTGAGAATTACACTAGTGATGTAAGGAATGAGTGTGCCTTCACTGGAGTGCATGTTAAACTAGAGATTGAGAATTACACTAGTGATGTAAGCAATGAGTGTGCCTTCACTGGAGTGCATGGTAAACTAGAGATTGAGAATTACACTAGTGATTCAAGGAATGAGTGTGCCTTCACTGGAGTGCATGTTAAACTAGAGATTGAGAATTACACTAGTGATGTAAGGAATGAGTGTGCCTTCACTGGAGTGCATGGTAAACTAGAGATTGAGAATGACACTAGTGATGTACGCAATGAGTGTGCCTTCACTGGAGTGCATGGTAAACTAGAGATTGAGAATTACACTAGTGATTCAAGGAATGAGTGTGCCTTCACTGGAGTGCATGGTAAACTAGAGATTGAGAATTACACTAGTGATTCAAGGAATGAGTGTGCCTTCACTGGAGTGCATGTTAAACTAGAGATTGAGAATTACACTTGTGATGTACGGAATGAGTGTGCCTTCACTGGAGTGCATGGTAAACTAGAGATTGAGAATTACACTAGTGATGTACGGAATGAGTGTGCCTTCACTGGAGTGCATGGTAAACTAGAGATTGAGAATTACACTAGTGATGTACGGAATGAGTGTGCCTTCACTGGAGTGCATGGTAAACTAGAGATTGAGAATTACACTAGTGATGTACGGTATGAGTGTGCCTTCACTGGAGTGCATGTTAAACTAGAGATTGAGAATTACACTAGTGATGTAAGCAATGAGTGTGCCTTCACTGGAGTGCATGGTAAACTAGAGATTGAGAATTACACTAGTGATGTACGGAATGAGTGTGCCTTCACTGGAGTGCATGTTAAACTAGAGATTGAGAATTACACTAGTGATGTAAGGAATGAGTGTGCCTTCACTGGAGTGCATGTTAAACTAGAGATTGAGAATTACACTAGTGATGAAAGGAAGGAGTGTGCCTTCACTGGAGTGCATGTTAAACTAGAGATTGAGAATTACACTAGTGATTTAAGGAATGAGTGTGCCTTCACTTGAGTGCATGTTAAACTAGAGATTGAGAATTACACTAGTGATGTACGGAATGAGTGTGCCTTCACTGGAGTGCATGTTAAACTAGAGATTGAGAATTACACTATTGATGTACGGAATGAGTGTGCCTTCACTGGAGTGCATGGTAAACTAGAGATTGAGAATTACACTAGTAATTCAAGGAATGAGTGTGCCTTCACTGGAGTGCATGTTAAAGTTGAGATTGAGAATTACACTAGTGATGTAAGGAAGGAGTGTGCCTTCACTGGAGTGCATGTTAAACTAGAGATTGAGAATTACACAAGTGATGTAAGGAAGGAGTGTGCCTTCACTGGAGTGCATGGTAAACTAGAGATTGAGAATTACACTAGTGATGTACGCAATGAGTGTGCCTTCACTGGAGTGCATGTTAAACTAGAGATTGAGAATTACACTAGTGATGTAAGCAATGAGTGTGCCTTCACTGGAGTGCATGTTAAACTAGAGATTGAGAATTACACTAGTGATGTACGGAATGAGTGTACCTTCACTGGAGTGCATGGTAAACTAGAGATTGAGAATTACACTAGTGATGTAAGGAATGAGTGTGCCTTCACTGGAGTGCATGGTAAACTAGAGATTGAGAATTACACTAGTGATGTATGGAATGAGTGTGCCTTCACTGGAGTGCATGTTAAACTAGAGATTGAGAATTACACTAGTGATGTAAGGAATGAGTGTGCCTTCACTGGAGTGCATGGTAAACTAGAGATTGAGAATTACACTAGTGATGTAAGCAATGAGTGTGCCTTCACTGGAGTGCATGTTAAACTAGAGATTGAGAATTACACTAGTGATGTAAGCAATGAGTGTGCCTTCACTGGAGTGCATGGTAAACTAGAGATTGAGAATTACACTAGTGATGTACGGAATGAGTGTGCCTTCACTGGAGTGCATGGTAAACTAGAGATTTAGAATTACACTAGTGATGTAAGGAATGAGTGTGCCTTCACTGAAGTGCATGGTAAACTAGAGATTGAGAATTACACTAGTGATGTACGCAATGAGTGTGCCTTCACTGGAGTGCATGTTAAACTAGAGATTGAGAATTACACTAGTGATGTAAGCAATGAGTGTGCCTTCACTGGAGTGCATGGTAAACTAGAGATTGAGAATTACACTAGTGATGTTCGGAATGAGTGTGCCTTCACTGGGGTGCATGTTAAACTAGATATTGAGAATTACACTAGTGATGTAAGCAATGAGTGTGCCTTCACTGGAGTGCATGGTAAACTAGAGATTGAGAATTACACTAGTGATTCAAGGAATGAGTGTCCCTTCACTGGAGTGCATGTTAAACTAGAGATTGAGAATTACAGTAGTGATGTACGGAATGAGTGTGCCTTCACTGGAGTGCATGTTAAACTAGAGATTGAAAATTACACTAATGATTTACGGAATGAGTGTGCCTTCACTGGAGTGCATGTTAATCTAGAGATTGAGAATTACACTAGTGATGTACGGAATGAGTGTGCCTTCACTGGAGTGCATGGTAAACTAGAGATTGAGAATTACACTAGTGATGTACGGAATGAGTGTGCCTTCACTGGAGTGCATGGTAAACTAGAGATTGAGAATTACACTAGTGATGTAAGGAATGAGTGTGCCTTCACTGGAGTGCATGTTAAACTACAGATTGAGAATTACACTAGTGATGTAAGGAATGAGTGTGCCTTCACTGGAGTGCATGTTAAACTAGAGATTGAGAATTACACTAGTGATGTAAGCAATGAGTGTGCCTTCACTGGAGTGCATGGTAAACTAGAGATTGAGAATTACACTAGTGATTCAAGGAATGAGTGTGCCTTCACTGGAGTGCATGTTAAACTAGAGATTGAGAATTACACTAGTGATGTAAGCAATGAGTGTGCCTTCACTGGAGTGCATGTTAAACTAGAGATTGAGAATTACACTAGTGATGTAAGCAATGAGTGTGCCTTCACTGGAGTGCATGGTAAACTAGAGATTGAGAATTACACTAGTGATTCAAGGAATGAGTGTGCCTTCACTGAAGTGCATGTTAAACTTGAGATTGAGAACTACACTAGTGATGTAAGGAATGAGTGTGCCTTCACTGGAGTGCATGTTAAACTAGATATTGAGTATTACACTAGTGATGTAAGCAATGAGTGTGCCTTCACTGGAGTGCATGGTAAACTAGAGAATGAGAATTACACTAGTGATTCAAGGAATGAGTGTGCCTTCACTGGAGTGCATGTTAAACTAGAGATTGAGAATTACACTAGTGATGTAAGCAATGAGTGTGCCTTCACTGGAGTGCATGTTAAACTAGAGATTGAGAATTACACTAGTGATGTAAGCAATGAGTGTGCCTTCACTGGAGTGCATGGTAAACTAGAGATTGAGAATTACACTAGTGATTCAAGGAATGAGTGTGCCTTCACTGAAGTGCATGTTAAACTAGAGATTGAGAACTACACTAGTGATGTAAGGAATGAGTGTGCCTTCACTGGAGTGCATGTTAAACTAGATATTGAGTATTACACTAGTGATGTAAGCAATGAGTGTGCCTTCACTGGAGTGCATGGTAAACTAGAGATTGAGAATTACACTAGTGATTCAAGGAATGAGTGTGCCTTCACTGGAGTGCATGTTAAACTAGAGATTGAGAATTACACTAGTGATGTAAGCAATGAGTGTGCCTTCACTGGAGTGCATGTTAAACTAGAGATTGAGAATTACACTAGTGATGTAAGCAATGAGTGTGCCTTCACTGGAGTGCATGGTAAACTAGAGATTGAGAATTACACTAGTGATTCAAGGAATGAGTGTGCCTTCACTGGAGTGCATGGTAAACTAGAGATTGAGCATTACACTAGTGATGTACGGAATGAGTGTGCCTTCACTGGAGTGCATGTTAAACTAGAGATTGAGAATTACACTAGTGATGTAAGCAATGAGTCTGCCTTCACTGGAGTGCATGGTAAACTAGAGATTGAGAATTACACTAGTGATTCAAGGAATGAGTGTGCCTTCACTGGAGTGCATGGTAAACTAGAGATTGAGAATTACACTAGTGATGTAAGCAATGAGTGTGCCTTCACTGGAGTGCATGTTAAACTAGAGATTGAGAATTACACTAGTGATGTAAGCAATGAGTGTGCCTTCACTGGAGTGCATGGTAAACTAGAGATTGAGAATTACACTAGTGATTTAAGGAATGAGTGTGCCTTCACTGGAGTGCATGGTAAACTAGAGATTGAGAATTACAATAGTGATGTACGGAATGAGTGTGCCTTCACTGGAGTGCATGGTAAACTAGAGATTGAGAATTACACTAGTGATGTAAGGAATGAGTGTGCCTTCACTGGAGTGCATGTTAAACTAGAGATTGAGAATTACACTAGTGATGTAAGGAATGAGTGTGCCTTCACTGGAGTGCATGGTAAACTAGAGATTGAGAATTAGACTAGGGATTCAAATTGAGTGCATGGTAAACTAGAGATTGAGAATTACACTAGTGATGTAAGGAATGAGTGTGCCTTCACTGGAGTGCATGTTAAACTAGAGATTGAGAATTACACTAGTGATGTAAGGAATGAGTGTGCCTTCACTGGAGTGCATGTTAAACTAGAGATTGAGAATTACACTAGTGATGTAAGGAATGAGTGTGCCTTCACTGGAGTGCATGTTAAACTAGAGATTGAGAATTACACTAGTGATGTAAGCAATGAGTGTGCCTTCACTGGAGTGCATGGTAAACTAGAGATTGAGAATTACACTAGTGATTCAAGGAATGAGTGTGCCTTCACTGGAGTGCATGTTAAACTAGAGATTGAGAATTACACTAGTGATGTAAGGAATGAGTGTGCCTTCACTGGAGTGCATGGTAAACTAGAGATTGAGAATGACACTAGTGATGTACGCAATGAGTGTGCCTTCACTGGAGTGCATGGTAAACTAGAGATTGAGAATTACACTAGTGATTCAAGGAATGAGTGTGCCTTCACTGGAGTGCATGGTAAACTAGAGATTGAGAATTACACTAGTGATTCAAGGAATGAGTGTGCCTTCACTGGAGTGCATGTTAAACTAGAGATTGAGAATTACACTTGTGATGTACGGAATGAGTGTGCCTTCACTGGAGTGCATGGTAAACTAGAGATTGAGAATTACACTAGTGATGTACGGAATGAGTGTGCCTTCACTGGAGTGCATGGTAAACTAGAGATTGAGAATTACACTAGTGATGTACGGAATGAGTGTGCCTTCACTGGAGTGCATGGTAAACTAGAGATTGAGAATTACACTAGTGATGTACGGTATGAGTGTGCCTTCACTGGAGTGCATGTTAAACTAGAGATTGAGAATTACACTAGTGATGTAAGCAATGAGTGTGCCTTCACTGGAGTGCATGGTAAACTAGAGATTGAGAATTACACTAGTGATGTACGGAATGAGTGTGCCTTCACTGGAGTGCATGTTAAACTAGAGATTGAGAATTACACTAGTGATGTAAGGAATGAGTGTGCCTTCACTGGAGTGCATGTTAAACTAGAGATTGAGAATTACACTAGTGATGAAAGGAAGGAGTGTGCCTTCACTGGAGTGCATGTTAAACTAGAGATTGAGAATTACACTAGTGATTTAAGGAATGAGTGTGCCTTCACTTGAGTGCATGTTAAACTAGAGATTGAGAATTACACTAGTGATGTACGGAATGAGTGTGCCTTCACTGGAGTGCATGTTAAACTAGAGATTGAGAATTACACTATTGATGTACGGAATGAGTGTGCCTTCACTGGAGTGCATGGTAAACTAGAGATTGAGAATTACACTAGTAATTCAAGGAATGAGTGTGCCTTCACTGGAGTGCATGTTAAAGTTGAGATTGAGAATTACACTAGTGATGTAAGGAAGGAGTGTGCCTTCACTGGAGTGCATGTTAAACTAGAGATTGAGAATTACACAAGTGATGTAAGGAAGGAGTGTGCCTTCACTGGAGTGCATGGTAAACTAGAGATTGAGAATTACACTAGTGATGTACGCAATGAGTGTGCCTTCACTGGAGTGCATGTTAAACTAGAGATTGAGAATTACACTAGTGATGTAAGCAATGAGTGTGCCTTCACTGGAGTGCATGTTAAACTAGAGATTGAGAATTACACTAGTGATGTACGGAATGAGTGTACCTTCACTGGAGTGCATGGTAAACTAGAGATTGAGAATTACACTAGTGATGTAAGGAATGAGTGTGCCTTCACTGGAGTGCATGGTAAACTAGAGATTGAGAATTACACTAGTGATGTATGGAATGAGTGTGCCTTCACTGGAGTGCATGTTAAACTAGAGATTGAGAATTACACTAGTGATGTAAGGAATGAGTGTGCCTTCACTGGAGTGCATGGTAAACTAGAGATTGAGAATTACACTAGTGATGTAAGCAATGAGTGTGCCTTCACTGGAGTGCATGTTAAACTAGAGATTGAGAATTACACTAGTGATGTAAGCAATGAGTGTGCCTTCACTGGAGTGCATGGTAAACTAGAGATTGAGAATTACACTAGTGATGTACGGAATGAGTGTGCCTTCACTGGAGTGCATGGTAAACTAGAGATTTAGAATTACACTAGTGATGTAAGGAATGAGTGTGCCTTCACTGAAGTGCATGGTAAACTAGAGATTGAGAATTACACTAGTGATGTACGCAATGAGTGTGCCTTCACTGGAGTGCATGTTAAACTAGAGATTGAGAATTACACTAGTGATGTAAGCAATGAGTGTGCCTTCACTGGAGTGCATGGTAAACTAGAGATTGAGAATTACACTAGTGATGTTCGGAATGAGTGTGCCTTCACTGGGGTGCATGTTAAACTAGATATTGAGAATTACACTAGTGATGTAAGCAATGAGTGTGCCTTCACTGGAGTGCATGGTAAACTAGAGATTGAGAATTACACTAGTGATTCAAGGAATGAGTGTCCCTTCACTGGAGTGCATGTTAAACTAGAGATTGAGAATTACAGTAGTGATGTACGGAATGAGTGTGCCTTCACTGGAGTGCATGTTAAACTAGAGATTGAAAATTACACTAATGATTTACGGAATGAGTGTGCCTTCACTGGAGTGCATGTTAATCTAGAGATTGAGAATTACACTAGTGATGTACGGAATGAGTGTGCCTTCACTGGAGTGCATGGTAAACTAGAGATTGAGAATTACACTAGTGATGTACGGAATGAGTGTGCCTTCACTGGAGTGCATGGTAAACTAGAGATTGAGAATTACACTAGTGATGTAAGGAATGAGTGTGCCTTCACTGGAGTGCATGTTAAACTACAGATTGAGAATTACACTAGTGATGTAAGGAATGAGTGTGCCTTCACTGGAGTGCATGTTAAACTAGAGATTGAGAATTACACTAGTGATGTAAGCAATGAGTGTGCCTTCACTGGAGTGCATGGTAAACTAGAGATTGAGAATTACACTAGTGATTCAAGGAATGAGTGTGCCTTCACTGGAGTGCATGTTAAACTAGAGATTGAGAATTACACTAGTGATGTAAGCAATGAGTGTGCCTTCACTGGAGTGCATGTTAAACTAGAGATTGAGAATTACACTAGTGATGTAAGCAATGAGTGTGCCTTCACTGGAGTGCATGGTAAACTAGAGATTGAGAATTACACTAGTGATTCAAGGAATGAGTGTGCCTTCACTGAAGTGCATGTTAAACTTGAGATTGAGAACTACACTAGTGATGTAAGGAATGAGTGTGCCTTCACTGGAGTGCATGTTAAACTAGATATTGAGTATTACACTAGTGATGTAAGCAATGAGTGTGCCTTCACTGGAGTGCATGGTAAACTAGAGAATGAGAATTACACTAGTGATTCAAGGAATGAGTGTGCCTTCACTGGAGTGCATGTTAAACTAGAGATTGAGAATTACACTAGTGATGTAAGCAATGAGTGTGCCTTCACTGGAGTGCATGTTAAACTAGAGATTGAGAATTACACTAGTGATGTAAGCAATGAGTGTGCCTTCACTGGAGTGCATGGTAAACTAGAGATTGAGAATTACACTAGTGATTCAAGGAATGAGTGTGCCTTCACTGAAGTGCATGTTAAACTAGAGATTGAGAACTACACTAGTGATGTAAGGAATGAGTGTGCCTTCACTGGAGTGCATGTTAAACTAGATATTGAGTATTACACTAGTGATGTAAGCAATGAGTGTGCCTTCACTGGAGTGCATGGTAAACTAGAGATTGAGAATTACACTAGTGATTCAAGGAATGAGTGTGCCTTCACTGGAGTGCATGTTAAACTAGAGATTGAGAATTACACTAGTGATGTAAGCAATGAGTGTGCCTTCACTGGAGTGCATGTTAAACTAGAGATTGAGAATTACACTAGTGATGTAAGCAATGAGTGTGCCTTCACTGGAGTGCATGGTAAACTAGAGATTGAGAATTACACTAGTGATTCAAGGAATGAGTGTGCCTTCACTGGAGTGCATGGTAAACTAGAGATTGAGCATTACACTAGTGATGTACGGAATGAGTGTGCCTTCACTGGAGTGCATGTTAAACTAGAGATTGAGAATTACACTAGTGATGTAAGCAATGAGTCTGCCTTCACTGGAGTGCATGGTAAACTAGAGATTGAGAATTACACTAGTGATTCAAGGAATGAGTGTGCCTTCACTGGAGTGCATGGTAAACTAGAGATTGAGAATTACACTAGTGATGTAAGCAATGAGTGTGCCTTCACTGGAGTGCATGTTAAACTAGAGATTGAGAATTACACTAGTGATGTAAGCAATGAGTGTGCCTTCACTGGAGTGCATGGTAAACTAGAGATTGAGAATTACACTAGTGATTTAAGGAATGAGTGTGCCTTCACTGGAGTGCATGGTAAACTAGAGATTGAGAATTACAATAGTGATGTACGGAATGAGTGTGCCTTCACTGGAGTGCATGGTAAACTAGAGATTGAGAATTACACTAGTGATGTAAGGAATGAGTGTGCCTTCACTGGAGTGCATGTTAAACTAGAGATTGAGAATTACACTAGTGATGTAAGGAATGAGTGTGCCTTCACTGGAGTGCATGGTAAACTAGAGATTGAGAATTAGACTAGGGATTCAAATTGAGTGCATGGTAAACTAGAGATTGAGAATTACACTAGGGATTCAAGGAATGAGTGTGCCTTCACTGGAGTGCATGGTAAACTAGAGATTGAGAATTACACTCGTGATGTAATCTCGATGTACGGAATGAGTGTGCCTTCACTGGAGTGCATGGTAAACTAGAGATTGAGAATTACACTAGTGATTCAAGGAATGAGTGTGCCTTCACTGGAGTGCATGGTAAACTAGAGATTGAGAATTACACTAGTGATTCAAGGAATGAGTGTGCCTTCACTGGAGTGCATGTTAAACTAGAGATTGAGAATTACACTTGTGATGTACGGAATGAGTGTGCCTTCACTGGAGTGCATGTTAAACTAGAGATTGAGAATTACACTAGTGATGTACGGAATGAGTGTGCCTTCACTGGAGTGCATGGTAAACTAGAGATTGAGAATTACACTAGTGATGTACGGAATGAGTGTGCCTTCACTGGAGTGCATGGTAAACTAGAGATTGAGAATTACACTAGTGATGTACGGAATGAGTGTGCCTTCACTGGAGTGCATGGTAAACTAGAGATTGAGAATTACACTAGTGATGTAAGGAATGAGTGTGCCTTCACTGGAGTGCATGTTAAACTAGAGATTGAGAATTACACTAGTGATGTAAGCAATGAGTGTGCCTTCACTGGAGTGCATGGTAAACTAGAGATTGAGAATTACACTAGTGATGTACGGAATGAGTGTGCCTTCACTGGAGTGCATGTTAAACTAGAGATTGAGAATTACACTAGTGATGTAAGGAATGAGTGTGCCTTCACTGGAGTGCATGGTAAACTAGAGATTGAGAATTACACTAGTGATGTACGGAATGAGTGTGCCTTCACTGGAGTGCATGGTAAACTAGAGATTGAGAATTACACTAGTGATTCAAGGAATGAGTGTGCCTTCACTGGAGTGCATGTTAAACTAGAGATTGAGAATTACACTAGTGATGTAAGGAAGGAGTGTGCCTTCGCTGGAGTGCATGTTAAACTAGAGATTGAGAATTACACTAGTGATGTAAGGAATGAGTGTGCCTTCGCTGGAGTGCATGGTAAACTAGAGATTGAGAATTACACTAGTGATGTACGGAATGAGTGTGCCTTCGCTGGAGTGCATGTTAAACTAGAGATTGAGAATTACACTAGTGATGTAAGCAATGAGTGTGCCTTTACTGGAGTGCATGTTAAACTAGAGATTGAGAATTACACTAGTGATGTACGGAATGAGTGTGCCTTCACTGGAGTGCATGTTAAACTAGAGATTGAGAATTACACTAGTGATGTAAGCAATGAGTGTGCCTTCACTGGAATGCATGGTAAACTAGAGATTGAGAATTACACTAGTGATGTGAGCAATGAGTGTGCCTTCACTGGAGTGCATGGTAAACTAGAGATTGAGAATTACACTAGTGATTCAAGGAATGAGTGTGCCTTCACTGGAGTGCATGTTAAACTAGAGATTGAGAATTACACTAGTGATGTAAGGAATGAGTGTGCCTTCACTGGAGTGCATGTTAAACTAGAGATTGAGAATTACACTAGTGATGTAAGAAATGAGGGTGCCTTCACTGGAGTGCATGGTAAACTAGAGATTGAGAATTACACTAGTGATGTAAGCAATGAGTGTTCCTTCACTGGAGTGCATGGTAAACTAGAGATTGAGAATTACACTAGTGATGTACGGAATGAGTGTGCCTTCACTGGAGTGCATGGTAAACTAGAGATTGAGAATTACACTAGTGATTCAAGGAATGAGTGTGCCTTCACTGGAGTGCATGGTAAACTTGAGATTGAGAATTACACTAGTGATGTAAGGAAGGAGTGTGCCTTCACTGGAGTGCATGGTAAACTAGAGATTGAGAATTACACTAGTGATGTACGCAATGAGTGTGCCTTCACTGGAGTGCATGTTAAACTAGAGATTGAGAATTACACTAGTGATGTAAGCAATGAGTGTGCCTTCACTTGAGTGCATGTTAAACTAGAGATTGAGAATTACACTAGTGATGTAAGCAATGAGTGTGCCTTCACTGGAGTGCATGATAAACTAGAGATTGAGAATTACACTAGTGATGTAAGCAATGAGTGTGCCTTCACTAGAGTGCATGGTAAACTAGAGATTGAGAATTACACTAGTGATGTACGGAATGAGTGTGCCTTCACTGGAGTGCATGGTAAACTAGAGATTTAGAATTACACTAGTGATGTAAGGAATGAGTGTGCCTTCACTGAAGTGCATGGTAAACTAGAGATTGAGAATTACACTAGTGATGTACGGAATGAGTGTGCCTTCACTGGAGTGCATGTTAAACTAGAGATTGAGAATTACTCTAGTGATGTAAGCAATGAGTGTGCCTTCACTGGAGTGCATGGTAAACTAGAGATTGAGAATTACACTAGTGATGTTCGGAATGAGTGTGCCTTCACTGGAGTGCATGTTAAACTAGAGATTGAGAATTACACTAGTGATGTAAGCAATGAGTGTGCCTTCACTGGAGTGCATGGTAAACTAGAGATTGAGAATTACACTAGTGATTCAAGCAATGAGTGTGCCTTCACTGGAGTGCATGGTAAACTAGAGATTGAGAATTACACTAGTGATGTACGGAATGAGTGTGCCTTCACTGGAGTGCATGGTAAACTAGAGATTTAGAATTACACTAGTGATGTAAGGAATGAGTGTGCCTTCACTGAAGTGCATGGTAAACTAGAGATTGAGAATTACACTAGTGATGTACGGAATGAGTGTGCCTTCACTGGAGTGCATGTTAAACTAGAGATTGAGAATTACTCTAGTGATGTAAGCAATGAGTGTGCCTTCACTGGAGTGCATGGTAAACTAGAGATTGAGAATTACACTAGTGATATAAGGAATGAGTGTGCCTTCACTGGAGTGCATGTTAAACTACAGATTGAGAATTACACTAGTGATGTAAGGAATGAGTGTGCCTTCACTGGAGTGCATGTTAAACTAGAGATTGAGAATTACACTAGTGATGTAAGCAATGAGTGTGCCTTCACTGGAGTGCATGTTAAACTAGAGATTGAGAATTACACTAGTGATGTAAGCAATGAGTGTGCCTTCACTGGAGTGCATGGTAAACTAGAGATTGAGAATTACACTAGTGATTCAAGGAATGAGTGTGCCTTCACTGGAGTGCATGTTAAACTAGAGATTGAGAATTACACTAGTGATGTAAGCAATGAGTGTGCCTTCACTGGAGTGCATGTTAAACTAGAGATTGAGAATTACACTAGTGATGTAAGCAATGAGTGTGCCTTCACTGGAGTGCATGGTAAACTAGAGATTGAGAATTACACTAGTGATTCAAGGAATGAGTGTGCCTTCACTGGAGTGCATGGTAAACTAGAGATTGAGAATTACACTAGTGATGTACGGAATGAGTGTGCCTTCACTGGAGTGCATGGTAAACTAGAGATTGAGAATTACACTAGTGATGTAAGGAATGAGTGTGCCTTCACTGGAGTGCATGGTAAACTAGAGATTGAGAATTACACTAGTGATGTAAGGAATGGGTGTGCCTTCGCTGGAGTGCATGGTAAACTAGAGATTGAGAATTACACTAGTGATGTACGGAATGAGTGTGCCTTCGCTGGAGTGCATGTTAAACTAGAGATTGAGAATTACACTAGTGATGTAAGCAATGAGTGTGCCTTCACTGGAGTGCATGTTAAACTAGAGATTGAGAATTACACTAGTGATGTACGGAATGAGTGTGCCTTCACTGGAGTGCATGTTAAACTAGAGATTGAGAATTACACTAGTGATGTAAGCAATGAGTGTGCCTTCACTGGAGTGCATGGTAAACTAGAGATTGAGAATTACACTAGTGATGTAAGCAATGAGTGTGCCTTCACTGGAGTGCATGGTAAACTAGAGATTGAGAATTACACTAGTGATTCAAGGAATGAGTGTGCCTTCACTGGAGTGCATGTTAAACTAGAGATTGAGAATTACACTAGTGATGTAAGGAATGAGTGTGCCTTCACTGGAGTGCATGTTAAACTAGAGATTGAGAATTACACTAGTGATGTAAGGAATGAGTGTGCCTTCACTGGAGTGCATGGTAAACTAGAGATTGAGAATTACACTAGTGATGTAAGCAATGAGTGTTCCATCACTGGAGTGCATTCTAAACTAGAGATTGAGAATTACACTAGTGATGTACGGAATGAGTGTGCCTTCACTGGAGTGCATGGTAAACTAGAGATTGAGAATTACACTAGTGATTCAAGGAATGAGTGTGCCTTCACTGGAGTGCATGTTAAACTTGAGATTGAGAATTACACTAGTGATGTAAGGAAGGAGTGTGCCTTCACTGGAGTGCATGGTAAACTAGAGATTGAGAATTACACTAGTGATGTACGCAATGAGTGTGCCTTCACTGGAGTGCATGTTAAACTAGAGATTGAGAATTACACTAGTGATGTAAGCAATGAGTGTGCCTTCACTTGAGTGTATGTTAAACTAGAGATTGAGAATTACACTAGTGATGTAAGCAATGAGTGTGCCTTCACTGCAGTGCATGGTAAACTAGAGATTGAGAATTACACTAGTGATGTAAGCAATGAGTGTGCCTTCACTGGAGTGCATGGTAAACTAGAGATTGAGTATTACACTAGTGATGTAAGCAATGAGTGTGCCTTCACTGGAGTGCATGGTAAACTAGAGATTGAGAATTACACTAGTGATGTAAGCAATGAGTGTGCCTTCACTGGAGTGCATGGTAAACTAGAGATTTAGAATTACACTAGTGATGTAAGGAATGAGTGTGCCTTCACTGAAGTGCATGGTAAACTAGAGATTGAGAATTACACTAGTGATGTACGGAATGAGTGTGCCTTCACTGGAGTGCATGTTAAACTAGAGATTGAGAATTACTCTAGTGATGTAAGCAATGAGTGTGCCTTCACTGGAGTGCATGGTAAACTAGAGATTGAGAATTACACTAGTGATGTTCGGAATGAGTGTGCCTTCACTGGAGTGCATGTTAAACTAGAGATTGAGAATTACACTAGTGATGTAAGCAATGAGTGTGCCTTCACTGGAGTGCATGGTAAACTAGAGATTGAGAATTACACTAGTGATTCAAGCAATGAGTGTGCCTTCACTGGAGTGCATGGTAAACTAGAGATTGAGAATTACACTAGTGATGTACGGAATGAGTGTGCCTTCACTGGAGTGCATGGTAAACTAGAGATTTAGAATTACACTAGTGATGTAAGGAATGAGTGTGCCTTCACTGAAGTGCATGGTAAACTAGAGATTGAGAATTACACTAGTGATGTACGGAATGAGTGTGCCTTCACTGGAGTGCATGTTAAACTAGAGATTGAGAATTACTCTAGTGATGTAAGCAATGAGTGTGCCTTCACTGGAGTGCATGGTAAACTAGAGATTGAGAATTACACTAGTGATATAAGGAATGAGTGTGCCTTCACTGGAGTGCATGTTAAACTACAGATTGAGAATTACACTAGTGATGTAAGGAATGAGTGTGCCTTCACTGGAGTGCATGTTAAACTAGAGATTGAGAATTACACTAGTGATGTAAGCAATGAGTGTGCCTTCACTGGAGTGCATGGTAAACTAGAGATTGAGAATTACACTAGTGATTCAAGGAATGAGTGTGCCTTCACTGGAGTGCATGTTAAACTAGAGATTGAGAATTACACTAGTGATGTAAGCAATGAGTGTGCCTTCACTGGAGTGCATGTTAAACTAGAGATTGAGAATTACACTAGTGATGTAAGCAATGAGTGTGCCTTCACTGGAGTGCATGGTAAACTACAGATTGAGAATTACACTAGTGATTCAAGGAATGAGTGTGCCTTCACTGGAGTGCATGGTAAACTAGAGATTGAGAATTACACTAGTGATGTACGGAATGAGTGTGCCTTCACTGGAGTGCATGGTAAACTAGAGATTGAGAATTACACTAGTGATGTAAGGAATGAGTGTGCCTTCACTGGAGTGCATGGTAAACTAGAGATTGAGAATTACACTAGTGATGTAAGGAATGGGTGTGCCTTCGCTGGAGTGCATGGTAAACTAGAGATTGAGAATTACACTAGTGATGTACGGAATGAGTGTGCCTTCGCTGGAGTGCATGTTAAACTAGAGATTGAGAATTACACTAGTGATGTAAGCAATGAGTGTGCCTTCACTGGAGTGCATGTTAAACTAGAGATTGAGAATTACACTAGTGATGTACGGAATGAGTGTGCCTTCACTGGAGTGCATGTTAAACTAGAGATTGAGAATTACACTAGTGATGTAAGCAATGAGTGTGCCTTCACTGGAGTGCATGGTAAACTAGAGATTGAGAATTACACTAGTGATGTAAGCAATGAGTGTGCCTTCACTGGAGTGCATGGTAAACTAGAGATTGAGAATTACACTAGTGATTCAAGGAATGAGTGTGCCTTCACTGGAGTGCATGTTAAACTAGAGATTGAGAATTACACTAGTGATGTAAGGAATGAGTGTGCCTTCACTGGAGTGCATGTTAAACTAGAGATTGAGAATTACACTAGTGATGTAAGCAATGAGTGTGCCTTCACTGGAGTGCATGGTAAACTAGAGATTGAGAATTACACTAGTGATGTAAGCAATGAGTGTTCCATCACTGGAGTGCATTCTAAACTAGAGATTGAGAATTACACTAGTGATGTACGGAATGAGTGTGCCTTCACTGGAGTGCATGGTAAACTAGAGATTGAGAATTACACTAGTGATTCAAGGAATGAGTGTGCCTTCACTGGAGTGCATGTTAAACTTGAGATTGAGAATTACACTAGTGATGTAAGGAAGGAGTGTGCCTTCACTGGAGTGCATGGTAAACTAGAGATTGAGAATTACACTAGTGATGTACGCAATGAGTGTGCCTTCACTGGAGTGCATGTTAAACTAGAGATTGAGAATTACACTAGTGATGTAAGCAATGAGTGTGCCTTCACTTGAGTGTATGTTAAACTAGAGATTGAGAATTACACTAGTGATGTAAGCAATGAGTGTGCCTTCACTGGAGTGCATGGTAAACTAGAGATTGAGAATTACACTAGTGATGTAAGCAATGAGTGTGCCTTCACTGGAGTGCATGGTAAACTAGAGATTGAGAATTACACTAGTGATGTACGGAATGAGTGTGCCTTCACTGGAGTGCATGGTAAACTAGAGATTTAGAATTACACTAGTGATGTAAGGAATGAGTGTGCCTTCACTGAAGTGCATGGTAAACTAGAGATTGAGAATTACACTAGTGATGTACGGAATGAGTGTGCCTTCACTGGAGTGCATGTTAAACTAGAGATTGAGAATTACTCTAGTGATGTAAGCAATGAATGTGCCTTCACTGGAGTGCATGGTAAACTAGAGATTGAGAATTACACTAGTGATGTTCGGAATGAGTGTGCCTTCACTGGAGTGCATGTTAAACTAGAGATTGAGAATTACACTAGTGATGTAAGCAATGAGTGTGCCTTCACTGGAGTGCATGGTAAACTAGAGATTGAGAATTACACTAGTGATTCAAGGAATGAGTGTGCCTTCACTGGAGTGCATGTTAAACTAGAGATTGAGAATTACACTAGTGATGTAAGCAATGAGTGTGCCTTCACTGGAGTGCATGTTAAACTAGAGATTGAGAATTACACTAGTGATGTAAGCAATGAGTGTGCCTTCACTGGAGTGCATGTTAAACTAGAGATTGAGAATTACACTAGTTATTTACGGAATGAGTGTGTCTTCACTGGAGTGCATGTTAATCTAGAGATTGAGAATTACACTAGTGATGTACGGAATGAGTGTGCCTTCACTGGAGTGCATGGTAAACTAGAGATTGAGAATTACACTAGTGATGTACGGAATGAGTGTGCCTTCACTGGAGTGCATGGTAAACTAGAGATTGAGAATTACACTAGTGATATAAGGAATGAGTGTGCCTTCACTGGAGTGCATGTTAAACTACAGATTGAGAATTACACTAGTGATGTAAGCAATGAGTGTGCCTTCACTGGAGTGCATGGTAAACTAGAGATTGAGAATTACACTAGTGATTCAAGGAATGAGTGTGCCTTCACTGGAGTGCATGTTAAACTAGAGATTGAGAATTACACTAGTGATGTAAGCAATGAGTGTGCCTTCACTGGAGTGCATGTTAAACTAGAGATTGAGAATTACACTAGTGATGTAAGCAATGAGTGTGCCTTCACTGGAGTGCATGGTAAACTAGAGATTGAGAATTACACTAGTGATTCAAGGAATGAGTGTGCCTTCACTGGAGTGCATGGTAAACTAGAGATTGAGAATTACACTAGTGATGTACGGAATGAGTGTGCCTTCACTGGAGTGCATGGTAAACTAGAGATTGAGAATTACACTAGTGATGTAAGGAATGAGTGTGCCTTCACTGGAGTGCATGGTAAACTAGAGATTGAGAATTACACTAGTGATGTAAGGAATGAGTGTGCCTTCACTGGAGTGCATGGTAAACTAGAGATTGAGAATTACACTAGTGATGTAAGGAATGAGTGTGCCTTCACTGGAGTGCATGTTAAACTAGAGATTGAGAATTACACTAGTGATGTAAGGAATGAGTGTGCCTTCACTGGAGTGCATGTTAAACTAGAGATTGAGAATTACACTAGTGATGTAAGCAATGAGTGTGCCTTCACTGGAGTGCATGGTAAACTAGAGATTGAGAATTACACTAGTGATTCAAGGAATGAGTGTGCCTTCACTGGAGTGCATGTTAAACTAGAGATTGAGAATTACACTAGTGATGTAAGGAATGAGTGTGCCTTCACTGGAGTGCATGGTAAACTAGAGATTGAGAATGACACTAGTGATGTACGCAATGAGTGTGCCTTCACTGGAGTGCATGGTAAACTAGAGATTGAGAATTACACTAGTGATTCAAGGAATGAGTGTGCCTTCACTGGAGTGCATGGTAAACTAGAGATTGAGAATTACACTAGTGATTCAAGGAATGAGTGTGCCTTCACTGGAGTGCATGTTAAACTAGAGATTGAGAATTACACTTGTGATGTACGGAATGAGTGTGCCTTCACTGGAGTGCATGGTAAACTAGAGATTGAGAATTACACTAGTGATGTACGGAATGAGTGTGCCTTCACTGGAGTGCATGGTAAACTAGAGATTGAGAATTACACTAGTGATGTACGGAATGAGTGTGCCTTCACTGGAGTGCATGGTAAACTAGAGATTGAGAATTACACTAGTGATGTACGGTATGAGTGTGCCTTCACTGGAGTGCATGTTAAACTAGAGATTGAGAATTACACTAGTGATGTAAGCAATGAGTGTGCCTTCACTGGAGTGCATGGTAAACTAGAGATTGAGAATTACACTAGTGATGTACGGAATGAGTGTGCCTTCACTGGAGTGCATGTTAAACTAGAGATTGAGAATTACACTAGTGATGTAAGGAATGAGTGTGCCTTCACTGGAGTGCATGTTAAACTAGAGATTGAGAATTACACTAGTGATGAAAGGAAGGAGTGTGCCTTCACTGGAGTGCATGTTAAACTAGAGATTGAGAATTACACTAGTGATTTAAGGAATGAGTGTGCCTTCACTTGAGTGCATGTTAAACTAGAGATTGAGAATTACACTAGTGATGTACGGAATGAGTGTGCCTTCACTGGAGTGCATGTTAAACTAGAGATTGAGAATTACACTATTGATGTACGGAATGAGTGTGCCTTCACTGGAGTGCATGGTAAACTAGAGATTGAGAATTACACTAGTAATTCAAGGAATGAGTGTGCCTTCACTGGAGTGCATGTTAAAGTTGAGATTGAGAATTACACTAGTGATGTAAGGAAGGAGTGTGCCTTCACTGGAGTGCATGTTAAACTAGAGATTGAGAATTACACAAGTGATGTAAGGAAGGAGTGTGCCTTCACTGGAGTGCATGGTAAACTAGAGATTGAGAATTACACTAGTGATGTACGCAATGAGTGTGCCTTCACTGGAGTGCATGTTAAACTAGAGATTGAGAATTACACTAGTGATGTAAGCAATGAGTGTGCCTTCACTGGAGTGCATGTTAAACTAGAGATTGAGAATTACACTAGTGATGTACGGAATGAGTGTACCTTCACTGGAGTGCATGGTAAACTAGAGATTGAGAATTACACTAGTGATGTAAGGAATGAGTGTGCCTTCACTGGAGTGCATGGTAAACTAGAGATTGAGAATTACACTAGTGATGTATGGAATGAGTGTGCCTTCACTGGAGTGCATGTTAAACTAGAGATTGAGAATTACACTAGTGATGTAAGGAATGAGTGTGCCTTCACTGGAGTGCATGGTAAACTAGAGATTGAGAATTACACTAGTGATGTAAGCAATGAGTGTGCCTTCACTGGAGTGCATGTTAAACTAGAGATTGAGAATTACACTAGTGATGTAAGCAATGAGTGTGCCTTCACTGGAGTGCATGGTAAACTAGAGATTGAGAATTACACTAGTGATGTACGGAATGAGTGTGCCTTCACTGGAGTGCATGGTAAACTAGAGATTTAGAATTACACTAGTGATGTAAGGAATGAGTGTGCCTTCACTGAAGTGCATGGTAAACTAGAGATTGAGAATTACACTAGTGATGTACGCAATGAGTGTGCCTTCACTGGAGTGCATGTTAAACTAGAGATTGAGAATTACACTAGTGATGTAAGCAATGAGTGTGCCTTCACTGGAGTGCATGGTAAACTAGAGATTGAGAATTACACTAGTGATGTTCGGAATGAGTGTGCCTTCACTGGGGTGCATGTTAAACTAGATATTGAGAATTACACTAGTGATGTAAGCAATGAGTGTGCCTTCACTGGAGTGCATGGTAAACTAGAGATTGAGAATTACACTAGTGATTCAAGGAATGAGTGTCCCTTCACTGGAGTGCATGTTAAACTAGAGATTGAGAATTACAGTAGTGATGTACGGAATGAGTGTGCCTTCACTGGAGTGCATGTTAAACTAGAGATTGAAAATTACACTAATGATTTACGGAATGAGTGTGCCTTCACTGGAGTGCATGTTAATCTAGAGATTGAGAATTACACTAGTGATGTACGGAATGAGTGTGCCTTCACTGGAGTGCATGGTAAACTAGAGATTGAGAATTACACTAGTGATGTACGGAATGAGTGTGCCTTCACTGGAGTGCATGGTAAACTAGAGATTGAGAATTACACTAGTGATGTAAGGAATGAGTGTGCCTTCACTGGAGTGCATGTTAAACTACAGATTGAGAATTACACTAGTGATGTAAGGAATGAGTGTGCCTTCACTGGAGTGCATGTTAAACTAGAGATTGAGAATTACACTAGTGATGTAAGCAATGAGTGTGCCTTCACTGGAGTGCATGGTAAACTAGAGATTGAGAATTACACTAGTGATTCAAGGAATGAGTGTGCCTTCACTGGAGTGCATGTTAAACTAGAGATTGAGAATTACACTAGTGATGTAAGCAATGAGTGTGCCTTCACTGGAGTGCATGTTAAACTAGAGATTGAGAATTACACTAGTGATGTAAGCAATGAGTGTGCCTTCACTGGAGTGCATGGTAAACTAGAGATTGAGAATTACACTAGTGATTCAAGGAATGAGTGTGCCTTCACTGAAGTGCATGTTAAACTTGAGATTGAGAACTACACTAGTGATGTAAGGAATGAGTGTGCCTTCACTGGAGTGCATGTTAAACTAGATATTGAGTATTACACTAGTGATGTAAGCAATGAGTGTGCCTTCACTGGAGTGCATGGTAAACTAGAGAATGAGAATTACACTAGTGATTCAAGGAATGAGTGTGCCTTCACTGGAGTGCATGTTAAACTAGAGATTGAGAATTACACTAGTGATGTAAGCAATGAGTGTGCCTTCACTGGAGTGCATGTTAAACTAGAGATTGAGAATTACACTAGTGATGTAAGCAATGAGTGTGCCTTCACTGGAGTGCATGGTAAACTAGAGATTGAGAATTACACTAGTGATTCAAGGAATGAGTGTGCCTTCACTGAAGTGCATGTTAAACTAGAGATTGAGAACTACACTAGTGATGTAAGGAATGAGTGTGCCTTCACTGGAGTGCATGTTAAACTAGATATTGAGTATTACACTAGTGATGTAAGCAATGAGTGTGCCTTCACTGGAGTGCATGGTAAACTAGAGATTGAGAATTACACTAGTGATTCAAGGAATGAGTGTGCCTTCACTGGAGTGCATGTTAAACTAGAGATTGAGAATTACACTAGTGATGTAAGCAATGAGTGTGCCTTCACTGGAGTGCATGTTAAACTAGAGATTGAGAATTACACTAGTGATGTAAGCAATGAGTGTGCCTTCACTGGAGTGCATGGTAAACTAGAGATTGAGAATTACACTAGTGATTCAAGGAATGAGTGTGCCTTCACTGGAGTGCATGGTAAACTAGAGATTGAGCATTACACTAGTGATGTACGGAATGAGTGTGCCTTCACTGGAGTGCATGTTAAACTAGAGATTGAGAATTACACTAGTGATGTAAGCAATGAGTCTGCCTTCACTGGAGTGCATGGTAAACTAGAGATTGAGAATTACACTAGTGATTCAAGGAATGAGTGTGCCTTCACTGGAGTGCATGGTAAACTAGAGATTGAGAATTACACTAGTGATGTAAGCAATGAGTGTGCCTTCACTGGAGTGCATGTTAAACTAGAGATTGAGAATTACACTAGTGATGTAAGCAATGAGTGTGCCTTCACTGGAGTGCATGGTAAACTAGAGATTGAGAATTACACTAGTGATTTAAGGAATGAGTGTGCCTTCACTGGAGTGCATGGTAAACTAGAGATTGAGAATTACAATAGTGATGTACGGAATGAGTGTGCCTTCACTGGAGTGCATGGTAAACTAGAGATTGAGAATTACACTAGTGATGTAAGGAATGAGTGTGCCTTCACTGGAGTGCATGTTAAACTAGAGATTGAGAATTACACTAGTGATGTAAGGAATGAGTGTGCCTTCACTGGAGTGCATGGTAAACTAGAGATTGAGAATTAGACTAGGGATTCAAATTGAGTGCATGGTAAACTAGAGATTGAGAATTACACTAGGGATTCAAGGAATGAGTGTGCCTTCACTGGAGTGCATGGTAAACTAGAGATTGAGAATTACACTCGTGATGTAATCTCGATGTACGGAATGAGTGTGCCTTCACTGGAGTGCATGGTAAACTAGAGATTGAGAATTACACTAGTGATTCAAGGAATGAGTGTGCCTTCACTGGAGTGCATGGTAAACTAGAGATTGAGAATTACACTAGTGATTCAAGGAATGAGTGTGCCTTCACTGGAGTGCATGTTAAACTAGAGATTGAGAATTACACTTGTGATGTACGGAATGAGTGTGCCTTCACTGGAGTGCATGTTAAACTAGAGATTGAGAATTACACTAGTGATGTACGGAATGAGTGTGCCTTCACTGGAGTGCATGGTAAACTAGAGATTGAGAATTACACTAGTGATGTACGGAATGAGTGTGCCTTCACTGGAGTGCATGGTAAACTAGAGATTGAGAATTACACTAGTGATGTACGGAATGAGTGTGCCTTCACTGGAGTGCATGGTAAACTAGAGATTGAGAATTACACTAGTGATGTAAGGAATGAGTGTGCCTTCACTGGAGTGCATGTTAAACTAGAGATTGAGAATTACACTAGTGATGTAAGCAATGAGTGTGCCTTCACTGGAGTGCATGGTAAACTAGAGATTGAGAATTACACTAGTGATGTACGGAATGAGTGTGCCTTCACTGGAGTGCATGTTAAACTAGAGATTGAGAATTACACTAGTGATGTAAGGAATGAGTGTGCCTTCACTGGAGTGCATGGTAAACTAGAGATTGAGAATTACACTAGTGATGTACGGAATGAGTGTGCCTTCACTGGAGTGCATGGTAAACTAGAGATTGAGAATTACACTAGTGATTCAAGGAATGAGTGTGCCTTCACTGGAGTGCATGTTAAACTAGAGATTGAGAATTACACTAGTGATGTAAGGAAGGAGTGTGCCTTCGCTGGAGTGCATGTTAAACTAGAGATTGAGAATTACACTAGTGATGTAAGGAATGAGTGTGCCTTCGCTGGAGTGCATGGTAAACTAGAGATTGAGAATTACACTAGTGATGTACGGAATGAGTGTGCCTTCGCTGGAGTGCATGTTAAACTAGAGATTGAGAATTACACTAGTGATGTAAGCAATGAGTGTGCCTTTACTGGAGTGCATGTTAAACTAGAGATTGAGAATTACACTAGTGATGTACGGAATGAGTGTGCCTTCACTGGAGTGCATGTTAAACTAGAGATTGAGAATTACACTAGTGATGTAAGCAATGAGTGTGCCTTCACTGGAATGCATGGTAAACTAGAGATTGAGAATTACACTAGTGATGTGAGCAATGAGTGTGCCTTCACTGGAGTGCATGGTAAACTAGAGATTGAGAATTACACTAGTGATTCAAGGAATGAGTGTGCCTTCACTGGAGTGCATGTTAAACTAGAGATTGAGAATTACACTAGTGATGTAAGGAATGAGTGTGCCTTCACTGGAGTGCATGTTAAACTAGAGATTGAGAATTACACTAGTGATGTAAGAAATGAGGGTGCCTTCACTGGAGTGCATGGTAAACTAGAGATTGAGAATTACACTAGTGATGTAAGCAATGAGTGTTCCTTCACTGGAGTGCATGGTAAACTAGAGATTGAGAATTACACTAGTGATGTACGGAATGAGTGTGCCTTCACTGGAGTGCATGGTAAACTAGAGATTGAGAATTACACTAGTGATTCAAGGAATGAGTGTGCCTTCACTGGAGTGCATGGTAAACTTGAGATTGAGAATTACACTAGTGATGTAAGGAAGGAGTGTGCCTTCACTGGAGTGCATGGTAAACTAGAGATTGAGAATTACACTAGTGATGTACGCAATGAGTGTGCCTTCACTGGAGTGCATGTTAAACTAGAGATTGAGAATTACACTAGTGATGTAAGCAATGAGTGTGCCTTCACTTGAGTGCATGTTAAACTAGAGATTGAGAATTACACTAGTGATGTAAGCAATGAGTGTGCCTTCACTGGAGTGCATGATAAACTAGAGATTGAGAATTACACTAGTGATGTAAGCAATGAGTGTGCCTTCACTAGAGTGCATGGTAAACTAGAGATTGAGAATTACACTAGTGATGTACGGAATGAGTGTGCCTTCACTGGAGTGCATGGTAAACTAGAGATTTAGAATTACACTAGTGATGTAAGGAATGAGTGTGCCTTCACTGAAGTGCATGGTAAACTAGAGATTGAGAATTACACTAGTGATGTACGGAATGAGTGTGCCTTCACTGGAGTGCATGTTAAACTAGAGATTGAGAATTACTCTAGTGATGTAAGCAATGAGTGTGCCTTCACTGGAGTGCATGGTAAACTAGAGATTGAGAATTACACTAGTGATGTTCGGAATGAGTGTGCCTTCACTGGAGTGCATGTTAAACTAGAGATTGAGAATTACACTAGTGATGTAAGCAATGAGTGTGCCTTCACTGGAGTGCATGGTAAACTAGAGATTGAGAATTACACTAGTGATTCAAGCAATGAGTGTGCCTTCACTGGAGTGCATGGTAAACTAGAGATTGAGAATTACACTAGTGATGTACGGAATGAGTGTGCCTTCACTGGAGTGCATGGTAAACTAGAGATTTAGAATTACACTAGTGATGTAAGGAATGAGTGTGCCTTCACTGAAGTGCATGGTAAACTAGAGATTGAGAATTACACTAGTGATGTACGGAATGAGTGTGCCTTCACTGGAGTGCATGTTAAACTAGAGATTGAGAATTACTCTAGTGATGTAAGCAATGAGTGTGCCTTCACTGGAGTGCATGGTAAACTAGAGATTGAGAATTACACTAGTGATATAAGGAATGAGTGTGCCTTCACTGGAGTGCATGTTAAACTACAGATTGAGAATTACACTAGTGATGTAAGGAATGAGTGTGCCTTCACTGGAGTGCATGTTAAACTAGAGATTGAGAATTACACTAGTGATGTAAGCAATGAGTGTGCCTTCACTGGAGTGCATGTTAAACTAGAGATTGAGAATTACACTAGTGATGTAAGCAATGAGTGTGCCTTCACTGGAGTGCATGGTAAACTAGAGATTGAGAATTACACTAGTGATTCAAGGAATGAGTGTGCCTTCACTGGAGTGCATGTTAAACTAGAGATTGAGAATTACACTAGTGATGTAAGCAATGAGTGTGCCTTCACTGGAGTGCATGTTAAACTAGAGATTGAGAATTACACTAGTGATGTAAGCAATGAGTGTGCCTTCACTGGAGTGCATGGTAAACTAGAGATTGAGAATTACACTAGTGATTCAAGGAATGAGTGTGCCTTCACTGGAGTGCATGGTAAACTAGAGATTGAGAATTACACTAGTGATGTACGGAATGAGTGTGCCTTCACTGGAGTGCATGGTAAACTAGAGATTGAGAATTACACTAGTGATGTAAGGAATGAGTGTGCCTTCACTGGAGTGCATGGTAAACTAGAGATTGAGAATTACACTAGTGATGTAAGGAATGGGTGTGCCTTCGCTGGAGTGCATGGTAAACTAGAGATTGAGAATTACACTAGTGATGTACGGAATGAGTGTGCCTTCGCTGGAGTGCATGTTAAACTAGAGATTGAGAATTACACTAGTGATGTAAGCAATGAGTGTGCCTTCACTGGAGTGCATGTTAAACTAGAGATTGAGAATTACACTAGTGATGTACGGAATGAGTGTGCCTTCACTGGAGTGCATGTTAAACTAGAGATTGAGAATTACACTAGTGATGTAAGCAATGAGTGTGCCTTCACTGGAGTGCATGGTAAACTAGAGATTGAGAATTACACTAGTGATGTAAGCAATGAGTGTGCCTTCACTGGAGTGCATGGTAAACTAGAGATTGAGAATTACACTAGTGATTCAAGGAATGAGTGTGCCTTCACTGGAGTGCATGTTAAACTAGAGATTGAGAATTACACTAGTGATGTAAGGAATGAGTGTGCCTTCACTGGAGTGCATGTTAAACTAGAGATTGAGAATTACACTAGTGATGTAAGGAATGAGTGTGCCTTCACTGGAGTGCATGGTAAACTAGAGATTGAGAATTACACTAGTGATGTAAGCAATGAGTGTTCCATCACTGGAGTGCATTCTAAACTAGAGATTGAGAATTACACTAGTGATGTACGGAATGAGTGTGCCTTCACTGGAGTGCATGGTAAACTAGAGATTGAGAATTACACTAGTGATTCAAGGAATGAGTGTGCCTTCACTGGAGTGCATGTTAAACTTGAGATTGAGAATTACACTAGTGATGTAAGGAAGGAGTGTGCCTTCACTGGAGTGCATGGTAAACTAGAGATTGAGAATTACACTAGTGATGTACGCAATGAGTGTGCCTTCACTGGAGTGCATGTTAAACTAGAGATTGAGAATTACACTAGTGATGTAAGCAATGAGTGTGCCTTCACTTGAGTGTATGTTAAACTAGAGATTGAGAATTACACTAGTGATGTAAGCAATGAGTGTGCCTTCACTGCAGTGCATGGTAAACTAGAGATTGAGAATTACACTAGTGATGTAAGCAATGAGTGTGCCTTCACTGGAGTGCATGGTAAACTAGAGATTGAGTATTACACTAGTGATGTAAGCAATGAGTGTGCCTTCACTGGAGTGCATGGTAAACTAGAGATTGAGAATTACACTAGTGATGTAAGCAATGAGTGTGCCTTCACTGGAGTGCATGGTAAACTAGAGATTTAGAATTACACTAGTGATGTAAGGAATGAGTGTGCCTTCACTGAAGTGCATGGTAAACTAGAGATTGAGAATTACACTAGTGATGTACGGAATGAGTGTGCCTTCACTGGAGTGCATGTTAAACTAGAGATTGAGAATTACTCTAGTGATGTAAGCAATGAGTGTGCCTTCACTGGAGTGCATGGTAAACTAGAGATTGAGAATTACACTAGTGATGTTCGGAATGAGTGTGCCTTCACTGGAGTGCATGTTAAACTAGAGATTGAGAATTACACTAGTGATGTAAGCAATGAGTGTGCCTTCACTGGAGTGCATGGTAAACTAGAGATTGAGAATTACACTAGTGATTCAAGCAATGAGTGTGCCTTCACTGGAGTGCATGGTAAACTAGAGATTGAGAATTACACTAGTGATGTACGGAATGAGTGTGCCTTCACTGGAGTGCATGGTAAACTAGAGATTTAGAATTACACTAGTGATGTAAGGAATGAGTGTGCCTTCACTGAAGTGCATGGTAAACTAGAGATTGAGAAATACACTAGTGATGTACGGAATGAGTGTGCCTTCACTGGAGTGCATGTTAAACTAGAGATTGAGAATTACTCTAGTGATGTAAGCAATGAGTGTGCCTTCACTGGAGTGCATGGTAAACTAGAGATTGAGAATTACACTAGTGATATAAGGAATGAGTGTGCCTTCACTGGAGTGCATGTTAAACTACAGATTGAGAATTACACTAGTGATGTAAGGAATGAGTGTGCCTTCACTGGAGTGCATGTTAAACTAGAGATTGAGAATTACACTAGTGATGTAAGCAATGAGTGTGCCTTCACTGGAGTGCATGGTAAACTAGAGATTGAGAATTACACTAGTGATTCAAGGAATGAGTGTGCCTTCACTGGAGTGCATGTTAAACTAGAGATTGAGAATTACACTAGTGATGTAAGCAATGAGTGTGCCTTCACTGGAGTGCATGTTAAACTAGAGATTGAGAATTACACTAGTGATGTAAGCAATGAGTGTGCCTTCACTGGAGTGCATGGTAAACTACAGATTGAGAATTACACTAGTGATTCAAGGAATGAGTGTGCCTTCACTGGAGTGCATGGTAAACTAGAGATTGAGAATTACACTAGTGATGTACGGAATGAGTGTGCCTTCACTGGAGTGCATGGTAAACTAGAGATTGAGAATTACACTAGTGATGTAAGGAATGAGTGTGCCTTCACTGGAGTGCATGGTAAACTAGAGATTGAGAATTACACTAGTGATGTAAGGAATGGGTGTGCCTTCGCTGGAGTGCATGGTAAACTAGAGATTGAGAATTACACTAGTGATGTACGGAATGAGTGTGCCTTCGCTGGAGTGCATGTTAAACTAGAGATTGAGAATTACACTAGTGATGTAAGCAATGAGTGTGCCTTCACTGGAGTGCATGTTAAACTAGAGATTGAGAATTACACTAGTGATGTACGGAATGAGTGTGCCTTCACTGGAGTGCATGTTAAACTAGAGATTGAGAATTACACTAGTGATGTAAGCAATGAGTGTGCCTTCACTGGAGTGCATGGTAAACTAGAGATTGAGAATTACACTAGTGATGTAAGCAATGAGTGTGCCTTCACTGGAGTGCATGGTAAACTAGAGATTGAGAATTACACTAGTGATTCAAGGAATGAGTGTGCCTTCACTGGAGTGCATGTTAAACTAGAGATTGAGAATTACACTAGTGATGTAAGGAATGAGTGTGCCTTCACTGGAGTGCATGTTAAACTAGAGATTGAGAATTACACTAGTGATGTAAGCAATGAGTGTGCCTTCACTGGAGTGCATGGTAAACTAGAGATTGAGAATTACACTAGTGATGTAAGCAATGAGTGTTCCATCACTGGAGTGCATTCTAAACTAGAGATTGAGAATTACACTAGTGATGTACGGAATGAGTGTGCCTTCACTGGAGTGCATGGTAAACTAGAGATTGAGAATTACACTAGTGATTCAAGGAATGAGTGTGCCTTCACTGGAGTGCATGTTAAACTTGAGATTGAGAATTACACTAGTGATGTAAGGAAGGAGTGTGCCTTCACTGGAGTGCATGGTAAACTAGAGATTGAGAATTACACTAGTGATGTACGCAATGAGTGTGCCTTCACTGGAGTGCATGTTAAACTAGAGATTGAGAATTACACTAGTGATGTAAGCAATGAGTGTGCCTTCACTTGAGTGTATGTTAAACTAGAGATTGAGAATTACACTAGTGATGTAAGCAATGAGTGTGCCTTCACTGGAGTGCATGGTAAACTAGAGATTGAGAATTACACTAGTGATGTAAGCAATGAGTGTGCCTTCACTGGAGTGCATGGTAAACTAGAGATTGAGAATTACACTAGTGATGTACGGAATGAGTGTGCCTTCACTGGAGTGCATGGTAAACTAGAGATTTAGAATTACACTAGTGATGTAAGGAATGAGTGTGCCTTCACTGAAGTGCATGGTAAACTAGAGATTGAGAATTACACTAGTGATGTACGGAATGAGTGTGCCTTCACTGGAGTGCATGTTAAACTAGAGATTGAGAATTACTCTAGTGATGTAAGCAATGAATGTGCCTTCACTGGAGTGCATGGTAAACTAGAGATTGAGAATTACACTAGTGATGTTCGGAATGAGTGTGCCTTCACTGGAGTGCATGTTAAACTAGAGATTGAGAATTACACTAGTGATGTAAGCAATGAGTGTGCCTTCACTGGAGTGCATGGTAAACTAGAGATTGAGAATTACACTAGTGATTCAAGGAATGAGTGTGCCTTCACTGGAGTGCATGTTAAACTAGAGATTGAGAATTACACTAGTGATGTAAGCAATGAGTGTGCCTTCACTGGAGTGCATGTTAAACTAGAGATTGAGAATTACACTAGTGATGTAAGCAATGAGTGTGCCTTCACTGGAGTGCATGTTAAACTAGAGATTGAGAATTACACTAGTTATTTACGGAATGAGTGTGTCTTCACTGGAGTGCATGTTAATCTAGAGATTGAGAATTACACTAGTGATGTACGGAATGAGTGTGCCTTCACTGGAGTGCATGGTAAACTAGAGATTGAGAATTACACTAGTGATGTACGGAATGAGTGTGCCTTCACTGGAGTGCATGGTAAACTAGAGATTGAGAATTACACTAGTGATATAAGGAATGAGTGTGCCTTCACTGGAGTGCATGTTAAACTACAGATTGAGAATTACACTAGTGATGTAAGCAATGAGTGTGCCTTCACTGGAGTGCATGGTAAACTAGAGATTGAGAATTACACTAGTGATTCAAGGAATGAGTGTGCCTTCACTGGAGTGCATGTTAAACTAGAGATTGAGAATTACACTAGTGATGTAAGCAATGAGTGTGCCTTCACTGGAGTGCATGTTAAACTAGAGATTGAGAATTACACTAGTGATGTAAGCAATGAGTGTGCCTTCACTGGAGTGCATGGTAAACTAGAGATTGAGAATTACACTAGTGATTCAAGGAATGAGTGTGCCTTCACTGGAGTGCATGGTAAACTAGAGATTGAGAATTACACTAGTGATGTACGGAATGAGTGTGCCTTCACTGGAGTGCATGGTAAACTAGAGATTGAGAATTACACTAGTGATGTAAGGAATGAGTGTGCCTTCACTGGAGTGCATGGTAAACTAGAGATTGAGAATTACACTAGTGATGTAAGGAATGAGTGTGCCTTCACTGGAGTGCATGGTAAACTAGAGATTGAGAATTACACTAGTGATGTAAGCAATGCGTGTGCCTTCACTGGAGTGCATGGTAAACTAGAGATTGAGAATTACACTAGTGATTCAAGGAATGAGTGTGCCTTCACTGAAGTGCATGTTAAACTAGAGATTGAGAATTACACTAGTGATGTAAGGAATGAGTGTGCCTTCACTGGAGTGCATGTTAAACTAGAGATTGAGTATTACACTAGTGATGTAAGCAATGAGTGTGCCTTCACTGGAGTGCATGGTAAACTAGAGATTGAGAATTACACTAGTGATTCAAGGAATGAGTGTGCCTTCACTGGAGTGCATGTTAAACTAGAGATTGAGAATTACACTAGTGATGTAAGCAATGAGTGTGCCTTCACTGGAGTGCATGTTAAACTAGAGATTGAGAATTACACTAGTGATGAAAGCAATGCGTGTGCCTTCACTGGAGTGCATGGTAAACTAGAGATTGAGAATTACACTAGTGATTCAAGGAATGAGTGTGCCTTCACTGGAGTGCATGGTAAACTAGAGATTGAGAATTACACTAGTGATGTACGGAATGAGTGTGCCTTCACTGGAGTGCATTCTAAACTAGAGATTGAGAATTACACTAGTGATGTACGGAATGAGTGTGCCTTCACTGGAGTGCATGGTAAACTAGAGATTGAGAATTACACTAGTGATTCAAGGAATGAGTGTGCCTTCACTGGAGTGCATGTTAAACTTGAGATTGAGAATTACACTAGTGATGTAAGGAAGGAGTGTGCCTTCACTGGAGTGCATGGTAAACTAGAGATTGAGAATTACACTAGTGATGTACGCAATGAGTGTGCCTTCACTGGAGTGCATGTTAAACTAGAGATTGAGAATTACACTAGTGATGTAAGCAATGAGTGTGCCTTCACTTGAGTGTATGTTAAACTAGAGATTGAGAATTACACTAGTGATGTAAGCAATGAGTGTGCCTTCACTGGAGTGCATGGTAAACTAGAGATTGAGAATTACACTAGTGATGTAAGCAATGAGTGTGCCTTCACTGGAGTGCATGGTAAACTAGAGATTGAGAATTACACTAGTGATGTACGGAATGAGTGTGCCTTCACTGGAGTGCATGGTAAACTAGAGATTTAGAATTACACTAGTGATGTAAGGAATGAGTGTGCCTTCACTGAAGTGCATGGTAAACTAGAGATTGAGAATTACACTAGTGATGTACGGAATGAGTGTGCCTTCACTGGAGTGCATGTTAAACTAGAGATTGAGAATTACTCTAGTGATGTAAGCAATGAATGTGCCTTCACTGGAGTGCATGGTAAACTAGAGATTGAGAATTACACTAGTGATGTTCGGAATGAGTGTGCCTTCACTGGAGTGCATGTTAAACTAGAGATTGAGAATTACACTAGTGATGTAAGCAATGAGTGTGCCTTCACTGGAGTGCATGGTAAACTAGAGATTGAGAATTACACTAGTGATTCAAGGAATGAGTGTGCCTTCACTGGAGTGCATGTTAAACTAGAGATTGAGAATTACACTAGTGATGTAAGCAATGAGTGTGCCTTCACTGGAGTGCATGTTAAACTAGAGATTGAGAATTACACTAGTGATGTAAGCAATGAGTGTGCCTTCACTGGAGTGCATGTTAAACTAGAGATTGAGAATTACACTAGTTATTTACGGAATGAGTGTGTCTTCACTGGAGTGCATGTTAATCTAGAGATTGAGAATTACACTAGTGATGTACGGAATGAGTGTGCCTTCACTGGAGTGCATGGTAAACTAGAGATTGAGAATTACACTAGTGATGTACGGAATGAGTGTGCCTTCACTGGAGTGCATGGTAAACTAGAGATTGAGAATTACACTAGTGATATAAGGAATGAGTGTGCCTTCACTGGAGTGCATGTTAAACTACAGATTGAGAATTACACTAGTGATGTAAGCAATGAGTGTGCCTTCACTGGAGTGCATGGTAAACTAGAGATTGATAATTACACTAGTGATTCAAGGAATGAGTGTGCCTTCACTGGAGTGCATGTTAAACTAGAGATTGAGAATTACACTAGTGATGTAAGCAATGAGTGTGCCTTCACTGGAGTGCATGTTAAACTAGAGATTGAGAATTACACTAGTGATGTAAGCAATGAGTGTGCCTTCACTGGAGTGCATGGTAAACTAGAGATTGAGAATTACACTAGTGATTCAAGGAATGAGTGTGCCTTCACTGGAGTGCATGGTAAACTAGAGATTGAGAATTACACTAGTGATGTACGGAATGAGTGTGCCTTCACTGGAGTGCATGGTAAACTAGAGATTGAGAATTACACTAGTGATGTAAGGAATGAGTGTGCCTTCACTGGAGTGCATGGTAAACTAGAGATTGAGAATTACACTAGTGATGTAAGGAATGAGTGTGCCTTCACTGGAGTGCATGGTAAACTAGAGATTGAGAATTACACTAGTGATGTAAGCAATGCGTGTGCCTTCACTGGAGTGCATGGTAAACTAGAGATTGAGAATTACACTAGTGATTCAAGGAATGAGTGTGCCTTCACTGGAGTGCATGTTAAACTAGAGATTGAGAATTACACTAGTGATGTAAGGAATGAGTGTGCCTTCACTGGAGTGCATGTTAAACTAGAGATTGAGTATTACACTAGTGATGTAAGCAATGAGTGTGCCTTCACTGGAGTGCATGGTAAACTAGAGATTGAGAATTACACTAGTGATTCAAGGAATGAGTGTGCCTTCACTGGAGTGCATGTTAAACTAGAGATTGAGAATTACACTAGTGATGTAAGCAATGAGTGTGCCTTCACTGGAGTGCATGGTAAACTAGAGATTGAGAATTACACTAGTGATTCAAGGAATGAGTGTGCCTTCACTGGAGTGCATGGTAAACTAGAGATTGAGAATTACACTAGTGATGTACGGAATGAGTGTGCCTTCACTGGAGTGCATGGTAAACTAGAGATTGAGAATTACACTAGTGATGTACGGAATGAGTGTGCCTTCACTGAAGTGCATGTTCAACTAGAGATTGAGAATTACACTAGTGATGTACGGAATGAGTGTGCCTTCACTGGAGTGCATGTTAAACTAGAGATTGAGAATTACACTACTGATGTAAGCACTGAGTGTGCCTTCACTGGAGTGCATGGTAAACTAGAGATTGAGAATTGCACTAGTGATTCAAGGAATGAGTGTGCCTTCAATGGAATGCATGGTAAACTAGAGATTGAGAATTACACTAGTGATGTAAGCAATGAGTGTGCCTTCACTGGAGTGCATGTTAAACTAGAGATTGAGAATTACACTAGTGATGTAAGCAATGAGTGTGCCTTCACTGGAGTGCATGGTAAACTAGAGATTGAGAATTACACTAGTGATGTACGGAATGAGTGTGCCTTCACTGGAGTGCATGGTAAACTAGAGATTGAGAATTACACTAGTGATGTAAGGAATGAGTGTGCCTTCACTGGAATGCATGTTAAACTAGAGATTGAGAATTACACTAGTGATGTAAGGAATGAGTGTGCCTTCACTGGAGTGCATATTAAACTAGATATTGAGAATTACACCAGTGAGATAAGCAATGAGTGTGCCTTCATTGGAGTGCATGGTAAACTAGAGATTGAGAATTACACTAGTGATTCATGGAATGAGTGTGCCTTCACTGGAGTGCATGTTAAACTAGAGATTGAGAATTACACTAGTGATGTAAGGAATGAGTGTGCCTTCACTGGAGTGCATGTTAAACTAGAGATTGAGAATTACACTAGTGATGTAAGCAATGAGTGTGCCTTCACTGGAGTGCATGGTAAACTAGAGATTGAGAATTACACTAGTGATTCAAGGAATGAGTGTGCCTTCACTGGAGTGCATGTTAAACTAGAGATTGAGAATTACACTAGTGATGTAAGCAATGAGTGTTCCTTCACTGGAGTGCATGGTAAACTAGAGATTGAGAATTACACTAGTGATGTAAGCAATGAGTGTGCCTTCACTGGAGTGCATGGTAAACTAGAGATTGAGAATTACACTAGTGATTCAAGGAATGAGTGTGCCTTCACTGGAGTGCATGGTAAACTAGAGATTGAGAATTACACTAGTGATGTACGGAATGAGTGTGCCTTCACTGGAGTGCATGGTAAACTAGAGATTGAGAATTACACTAGTGATTCAAGGAATGAGTGTGCCTTCACTGGAGTGCATGGTAAACTAGAGATTGAGAATTACACTTGTGATGTACGGAATGAGTGTGCCTTCACTGGAGTGCATGTTAAACTAGAGATTGAGAATTACACTAGTGATGTACGGAATGAGTGTGCCTTCACTGGAGTGCATGGTAAACTAGAGATTGAGAATTACACTAGTGATGTACGGAATGAGTGTGCCTTCACTGGAGTGCATGGTAAACTAGAGATTGAGAATTACACTAGTGATGTACGGAATGAGTGTGCCTTCACTGGAGTGCATGGTAAACTAGAGATTGAGAATTACACTAGTGATGTAAGCAATGAGTGTGCCTTCACTGGAGTGCATGGTAAACTAGAGATTGAGAATTACACTAGTGATGTAAGCAATGAGTGTGCCTTCACTGGAGTGCATGGTAAACTAGAGATTGAGAATTGCACTAGTGATTCAAGGAATGAGTGTGCCTTCAATGGAATGCATGGTAAACTAGAGATTGAGAATTACACTAGTGATGTAAGCAATGAGTGTGCCTTCACTGGAGTGCATGTTAAACTAGAGATTGAGAATTACACTAGTGATGTAAGCAATGAGTGTGCCTTCACTGGAGTGCATGGTAAACTAGAGATTGAGAATTACACTAGTGATGTACGGAATGAGTGTGCCTTCACTGGAGTGCATGGTAAACTAGAGATTGAGAATTACACTAGTGATGTAAGGAATGAGTGTGCCTTCACTGGAATGCATGTTAAACTAGAGATTGAGAATTACACTAGTGATGTAAGGAATGAGTGTGCCTTCACTGGAGTGCATATTAAACTAGATATTGAGAATTACACTAGTGAGATAAGCAATGAGTGTGCCTTCATTGGAGTGCATGGTAAACTAGAGATTGAGAATTACACTAGTGATTCATGGAATGAGTGTGCCTTCACTGGAGTGCATGTTAAACTAGAGATTGAGAATTACACTAGTGATGTAAGGAATGAGTGTGCCTTCACTGGAGTGCATGTTAAACTAGAGATTGAGAATTACACTAGTGATGTAAGCAATGAGTGTGCCTTCACTGGAGTGCATGGTAAACTAGAGATTGAGAATTACACTAGTGATTCAAGGAATGAGTGTGCCTTCACTGGAGTGCATGTTAAACTAGAGATTGAGAATTACACTAGTGATGTAAGCAATGAGTGTTCCTTCACTGGAGTGCATGGTAAACTAGAGATTGAGAATTACACTAGTGATGTAAGCAATGAGTGTGCCTTCACTGGAGTGCATGGTAAACTAGAGATTGAGAATTACACTAGTGATTCAAGGAATGAGTGTGCCTTCACTGGAGTGCATGGTAAACTAGAGATTGAGAATTACACTAGTGATGTACGGAATGAGTGTGCCTTCACTGGAGTGCATGGTAAACTAGAGATTGAGAATTACACTAGTGATTCAAGGAATGAGTGTGCCTTCACTGGAGTGCATGGTAAACTAGAGATTGAGAATTACACTTGTGATGTACGGAATGAGTGTGCCTTCACTGGAGTGCATGTTAAACTAGAGATTGAGAATTACACTAGTGATGTACGGAACGAGTGTGCCTTCACTTGAGTGCATGGTAAACTAGAGATTGAGAATTACACTAGTGATGTACGGAATGAGTGTGCCTTCACTGGAGTGCATGGTAAACTAGAGATTGAGAATTACACTAGTGATGTACGGAATGAGTGTGCCTTCACTGGAGTGCATGGTAAACTAGAGATTGAGAATTACACTAGTGATGTAAGCAATGAGTGTGCCTTCACTGGAGTGCATGGTAAACTAGAGATTGAGAATTACACTAGTGATGTAAGCAATGAGTGTGCCTTCACTGGAGTGCATGGTAAACTAGAGATTGAGAATTACACTAGTGATGTAAGCAACTGAGTGTGCCTTCACTGGAGTGCATGGTAAACTAGAGATTGAGAATTACACTAGTGATGTACGGAATGAGTGTGCCTTCACTGGAGTGCATGTTAAACTAGAGATTGAGAATTACACTAGTGATGTAAGGAATGAGTGTGCCTTCACTGGAGTGCATGGTAAACTAGAGATTGAGAATTACACTAGTGATGTACGGAATGAGTGTGCCTTCACTGGAGTGCATGGTAAACTAGAGATTGAGAATTACACTAGTGATTCAAGGAAGGAGTGTGCCTTCGCTGGAGTGCATGTTAAACTAGAGATTGAGAATTACACTAGTGATGTAAGGAAGGAGTGTGCCTTCGCTGGAGTGCATGTTAGCCTAGAGATTGAGAATTACACTAGTGATGTAAGGAATGAGTGTGCCTTCGCTGGAGTGCATGGTAAACTAGAGATTGAGAATTACACTAGTGATGTACGGAATGAGTGTGCCTTCGCTGGAGTGCATGTTAAACTAGAGATTGAGAATTACACTAGTGATGTAAGCAATGAGTGTGCCTTCACTGGAGTGCATGTTAAACTAGAGATTGAGAATTACACTAGTGATGTACGGAATGAGTGTGCCTTCACTGGAGTGCATGGTAAACTAGAGATTGAGAATTACACTAGTGATGTACGGAAGGAGTGTGCCTTCACTGGAGTGCATGGTAAACTAGAGATTGAGAATTACACTAGTGATGTACGGAATGAGTGTGCCTTCACTGGAGTGCATGTTAAACTAGAGATTGAGAATTACACTAGTGATGTAAGCAATGAGTGTGCCTTCACTTGAGTGCATGTTAAACTAGAGATTGAGAATTACACTAGTGATTTACGGAATGAGTGTGCCTTCACTGGAGTGCATGGTAAACTAGAGATTGAGAATTACACTAGTGATGTACGGAATGAGTGTGCCTTCACTGGAGTGCATGGTAAACTAGAGATTGAGAATTACACTAGTGATGTACGGAATGAGTGTGCCTTCACTGGAGTGCATGTTAAACTAGAGATTGAGAATTACACTAGTGATGTAAGGAATGAGTGTGCCTTCACTGGAGTGCATATTAAACTAGATATTGAGAATTACACTAGTGAGATAAGCAATGAGTGTGCCTTCATTGGAGTGCATGGTAAACTAGAGATTGAGAATTACACTAGTGATTCATGGAATGAGTGTGCCTTCACTGGAGTGCATGTTAAACTAGAGATTGAGAATTACACTAGTGATGTAAGGAATGAGTGTGCCTTCACTGGAGTGCATGTTAAACTAGAGATTGAGAATTACACTAGTGATGTAAGCAATGAGTGTGCCTTCACTGGAGTGCATGGTAAACTAGAGATTGAGAATTACACTAGTGATTCAAGGAATGAGTGTGCCTTCACTGGAGTGCATGTTAAACTAGAGATTGAGAATTACACTAGTGATGTAAGCAATGAGTGTTCCTTCACTGGAGTGCATGGTAAACTAGAGATTGAGAATTACACTAGTGATGTAAGCAATGAGTGTGCCTTCACTGGAGTGCATGGTAAACTAGAGATTGAGAATTACACTAGTGATTCAAGGAATGAGTGTGCCTTCACTGGAGTGCATGGTAAACTAGAGATTGAGAATTACACTAGTGATGTACGGAATGAGTGTGCCTTCACTGGAGTGCATGGTAAACTAGAGATTGAGAATTACACTAGTGATTCAAGGAATGAGTGTGCCTTCACTGGAGTGCATGGTAAACTAGAGATTGAGAATTACACTTGTGATGTACGGAATGAGTGTGCCTTCACTGGAGTGCATGTTAAACTAGAGATTGAGAATTACACTAGTGATGTACGGAATGAGTGTGCCTTCACTGGAGTGCATGGTAAGCTAGAGATTGAGAATTACACTAGTGATGTACGGAATGAGTGTGCCTTCACTGGAGTGCATGGTAAACTAGAGATTGAGAATTACACTAGTGATGTACGGAATGAGTGTGCCTTCACTGGAGTGCATGGTAAACTAGAGATTGAGAATTACACTAGTGATGTAAGCAATGAGTGTGCCTTCACTGGAGTGTATGGTAAACTAGAGATTGAGAATTACACTAGTGATGTAAGCAATGAGTGTGCCTTCACTGGAGTGCATGGTAAACTAGAGATTGAGAATTGCACTAGTGATTCAAGGAATGAGTGTGCCTTCAATGGAATGCATGGTAAACTAGAGATTGAGAATTACACTAGTGATGTAAGCAATGAGTGTGCCTTCACTGGAGTGCATGTTAAACTAGAGATTGAGAATTACACTAGTGATGTAAGCAATGAGTGTGCCTTCACTGGAGTGCATGGTAAACTAGAGATTGAGAATTACACTAGTGATGTACGGAATGAGTGTGCCTTCACTGGAGTGCATGGTAAACTAGAGATTGAGAATTACACTAGTGATGTAAGGAATGAGTGTGCCTTCACTGGAATGCATGTTAAACTAGAGATTGAGAATTACACTAGTGATGTAAGGAATGAGTGTGCCTTCACTGGAGTGCATATTAAACTAGATATTGAGAATTACACTAGTGAGATAAGCAATGAGTGTGCCTTCATTGGAGTGCATGGTAAACTAGAGATTGAGAATTACACTAGTGATTCATGGAATGAGTGTGCCTTCACTGGAGTGCATGTTAAACTAGAGATTGAGAATTACACTAGTGATGTAAGGAATGAGTGTGCCTTCACTGGAGTGCATGTTAAACTAGAGATTGAGAATTACACTAGTGATGTAAGCAATGAGTGTGCCTTCACTGGAGTGCATGGTAAACTAGAGATTGAGAATTACACTAGTGATTCAAGGAATGAGTGTGCCTTCACTGGAGTGCATGTTAAACTAGAGATTGAGAATTACACTAGTGATGTAAGCAATGAGTGTTCCTTCACTGGAGTGCATGGTAAACTAGAGATAGAGAATTACACTAGTGATGTAAGCAATGAGTGTGCCTTCACTGGAGTGCATGGTAAACTAGAGATTGAGAATTACACTAGTGATTCAAGGAATGAGTGTGCCTTCACTGGAGTGCATGGTAAACTAGAGATTGAGAATTACACTAGTGATGTACGGAATGAGTGTGCCTTCACTGGAGTGCATGGTAAACTAGAGATTGAGAATTACACTAGTGATTCAAGGAATGAGTGTGCCTTCACTGGAGTGTATGGTAAACTAGAGATTGAGAATTACACTTGTGATGTACGGAATGAGTGTGCCTTCACTGGAGTGCATGTTAAACTAGAGATTGAGAATTACACTAGTGATGTACGGAATGAGTGTGCCTTCACTGGAGTGCATGGTAAACTAGAGATTGAGAATTACACTAGTGATGTACGGAATGAGTGTGCCTTCACTGGAGTGCATGGTAAACTAGAGATTGAGAATTACACTAGTGATGTACGGAATGAGTGTGCCTTCACTGGAGTGCATGGTAAACTAGAGATTGAGAATTACACTAGTGATGTAAGCAATGAGTGTGCCTTCACTGGAGTGTATGGTAAACTAGAGATTGAGAATTACACTAGTGATGTAAGCAATGAGTGTGCCTTCACTGGAGTGCATGGTAAACTAGAGATTGAGAATTACACTAGTGATGTACGGAATGAGTGTGCCTTCACTGGAGTGCATGTTAAACTAGAGATTGAGAATTACACTAGTGATGTAAGGAATGAGTGTGCCTTCACTGGAGTGCATGGTAAACTAGAGATTGAGAATTACACTAGTGATGTACGGAATGAGTGTGCCTTCACTGGAGTGCATGGTAAACTAGAGATTGAGAATTACACTAGTGATTCAAGGAAGGAGTGTGCCTTCGCTGGAGTGCATGTTAAACTAGAGATTGAGAATTACACTAGTGATGTAAGGAAGGAGTGTGCCTTCGCTGGAGTGCATGTTAGCCTAGAGATTGAGAATTACACTAGTGATGTAAGGAATGAGTGTGCCTTCGCTGGAGTGCATGGTAAACTAGAGATTGAGAATTACACTAGTGATGTACGGAATGAGTGTGCCTTCGCTGGAGTGCATGTTAAACTAGAGATTGAGAATTACACTAGTGATGTAAGCAATGAGTGTGCCTTCACTGGAGTGCATGTTAAACTAGAGATTGAGAATTACACTAGTGATGTACGGAATGAGTGTGCCTTCACTGGAGTGCATGGTAAACTAGAGATTGAGAATTACACTAGTGATGTACGGAATGAGTGTGCCTTCACTGGAGTGCATGGTAAACTAGAGATTGAGAATTACACTAGTGATGTACGGAATGAGTGTGCCTTCACTGGAGTGCATGTTAAACTAGAGATTGAGAATTACACTAGTGATGTAAGCAATGAGTGTGCCTTCACTTGAGTGCATGTTAAACTAGAGATTGAGAATTACACTAGTGATGTACGGAATGAGTGTGCCTTCACTGGAGTGCATGGTAAACTAGAGATTGAGAATTACACTAGTGATGTACGGAATGAGTGTGCCTTCACTGGAGTGCATGGTAAACTAGAGATTGAGAATTACACTAGTGATGTACGGAATGAGTGTGCCTTCACTGGAGTGCATGTTAAACTAGAGATTGAGAATTACACTAGTGATGTAAGCAATGAGTGTGCCTTCACTTGAGTGCATGTTAAACTAGAGATTGAGAATTACACTAGTGATGTACGGAATGAGTGTGCCTTCACTGGAGTGCATGGTAAACTAGAGATTGAGAATTACACTGGTGATGTAAGGAATGAGTGTGCCTTCACTGGAATGCATGGTAAACTAGAGATTGAGAATTACACTAGTGATGTACGGAATGAGTGTGCCTTCACTGGAGTGCATGTTAAACTAGAGATTGAGAATTACACTAGTGATGTAAGCAATGAGTGTGCCTTCACTTGAGTGCATGTTAAACTAGAGATTGAGAATTACACTAGTGATGTACGGAATGAGTGTGCCTTCACTGGAGTGCATGGTAAACTAGAGATTGAGAATTACACTGGTGATGTAAGGAAGGAGTGTGCCTTCGCTGGAGTGCATGTTAAACTAGAGATTGAGAATTACACTAGTGATGTAAGGAATGAGTGTGCCTTCGCTGGAGTGCATGGTAAACTAGAGATTGAGAATTACACTAGTGATGTACGGAATGAGTGTGCCTTCGCTGGAGTGCATGTTAAACTAGAGATTGAGAATTACACTAGTGATGTAAGCAATGAGTGTGCCTTCACTGGAGTGCATGTTAAACTAGAGATTGAGAATTACACTAGTGATGTACGGAATGAGTGTGCCTTCACTGGAGTGCATGTTAAACTAGAGATTGAGAATTACACTAGTGATGTACGGAATGAGTGTGCCTTCACTGGAGTGCATGGTAAACTAGAGATTGAGAATTACACTAGTGATGTACGGAATGAGTGTGCCTTCACTGGAGTGCATGGTAAACTAGAGATTGAGAATTACACTAGTGATGTACGGAATGAGTGTGCCTTCACTGGAGTGCATGTTAAACTAGAGATTGAGAATTACACTAGTGATGTAAGCAATGAGTGTGCCTTCACTTGAGTGCATGTTAAACTAGAGATTGAGAATTACACTAGTGATGTACGGAATGAGTGTGCCTTCACTGGAGTGCATGGTAAACTAGAGATTGAGAATTACACTGGTGATGGAAGGAATGAGTGTGCCTTCACTGGAGTGCATGGTAAACTAGAGATTGAGAATTACACTGGTGATGTACGGAATGAGTGTGCCTTCACTGGAGTGCATGTTAAACTAGAGATTGAGTATTACACTGGTGATGTACGGAATGAGTGTGCCTTCACTGGAGTGCATGTTAAACTAGAGATTGAGAATTACACTGGTGATGTAAGCAATGAGTGTGCCTTCACTGGAGTGCATAGTAAACTAGAGATTGAGAATTACACTGGTGATGTAAGCAATGAGTGTGCCTTCACTGGAGTGCATGGTAAACTAGAGATTGAGAATTACACTAGTGATGTAAGCAATGAGTGTGCCTTCACTGGAGTGCATGGTAAACTAGAGATTGAGAATTACACTAGTGATGTACGGAATGAGTGTGCCTTCACTGGAGTGCATGGTAAACTAGAGATTGAGAATTACACTAGTGATGTAAGCAATGAGTGTGCCTTCACTGGAGTGCATGGTAAACTAGAGATTGAGAATTACACTAGTGATGTAAGCAATAAGTGTGCCTTCACTGGAGTGCATGGTAAACTAGAGATTGAGAATTACACTAGTGATGTACGGAATGAGTGTGCCTTCACTGGAGTGCATGGTAAACTAGAGATTTAGAATTACACTAGTGATGTAAGGAATGAGTGTGCCTTCACTGAGGTGCATGGTAAACTAGAGATTCAGAATTACACTAGTGATGTACGGAATGAGTGTGCCTTCACTGGAGTGTATGGTAAACTAGAGATTGAGAATTACACTAGTGATGTAAGCAATGAGCGTGCCTTCACTGGAGTGCATGTTAAACTAGAGATTGAGAATTACACTAGTGATGTAAGCAATGAGCGTGCCTTCACTGGAGTGCATGGTAAACTAGAGATTGAGAATTACACTAGTGATTCAAGGAATGAGCGTGCCTTCACTGGAGTGCATGGTAAACTAGAGATTGAGAATTACACTAGTGATGTACGGAATGAGCGTGCCTTCACCGGAGTGCATGGTAAACTAGAGAATGAGAATTACACTAGTGATGTACGGAATGAGCGTGCCTTCACTGGAGTGCATGGTAAACTAGAGATTGAGAATTACACTAGTGATGTAAGGAATGAGCGTGCCTTCACTGGAGTGCAAGGTAAACTAGAGATTGAGAATTACACTAGTGATGTAAGGAATGAGCGTGTCTTCACTGGAGTGCATGGTAAACTAGCGATTGACAATTACACTAGTGATGTAAGCAATGAGTGTGCCTTCACTGGAGTGCATGGTAAACTAGAGATTGAGAATTACACTAGTGATTCAAGGAATGAGTGTGCCTTCACTGAAGTGCATGTTAAACTAGAGATTGAGAATTACACTAGTGATGTAAGGAATGAGTGTGCCTTCACTGGAGTGCATGTTAAACTAGAGATTGAGTATTACACTAGTGATGTAAGCAATGAGTGTGCCTTCACTGGAGTGCATGGTAAACTAGAGATTGAGAATTACACTAGTGATGTAAGCAATGAGTGTGCCTTCACTGGAGTGCATGTTAAACTAGAGATTGAGAATTACACTAGTGATGTAAGCAATGAGTGTGCCTTCACTGGAGTGCATGGTAAACTAGAGATTGAGAATTACACTAGTGATTCAAGGAATGAGTGTGCCTTCACTGGAGTGCATGGTAAACTAGAGATTGAGAATTACACTAGTGATGTACGGAATGAGTGTGCCTTCACTGGAGTGCATGGTAAACTAGAGATTGAGAATTACACTAGTGATGAACGGAATGAGTGTGCCTTCACTGAAGTGCATGTTCAACTAGAGATTGAGAATTACACTAGTGATGTAAGGAATGAGTGTGCCTTCACTGGAGTGCATGTTAAACTAGAGATTGAGAATTACACTACTGATGTAAGCACTGAGTGTGCCTTCACTGGAGTGCATGGTAAACTAGAGATTGAGAATTGCACTAGTGATTCAAGGAATGAGTGTGCCTTCACTGGAAAGCATGGTAAACTAGAGATTGAGAATTACACTAGTGATGTAAGCAATGAGTGTGCCTTCACTGGAGTGCATGTTAAACTAGAGATTGAGAATTACACTAGTGATGTAAGCAATGAGTGTGCCTTCACTGGAGTGCATGGTAAACTAGAGATTGAGAATTACACTAGTGATGTACGGAATGAGTGTGCCTTCACTGGAGTGCATGGTAAACTAGAGATTGAGAATTACACTAGTGATGTAAGGAATGAGTGCGCCTTCACTGGAGTGCAAGTTAAACTAGAGATTGAGAATTACACTAGTGATGTAAGGAATGAGTGTGCCTTCACTGGAGTGCATGTTAAACTAGAGATTGAGAATTACACTAGTGAGATAAGCAATGAGTGTGCCTTCACTGGAGTGCATGGTAAACTAGAGATTGAGAATTACACTAGTGATTCATGGAATGAGTGTGCCTTCACTGGAGTGCATGTTAAACTAGAGATTGAGAATTACACTAGTGATGTAAGGAATGAGTGTGCCTTCACTGGAGTGCATGTTAAACTAGAGATTGAGAATTACACTAGTGATGTAAGCAATGAGTGTGCCTTCACTGGAGTGCATGGTAAACTAGAGATTGAGAATTACACTAGTGATTCAAGGAATGAGTGTGCCTTCACTGGAGTGCATGTTAAACTAGAGATTGAGAATTACACTAGTGATGTAAGCAATGAGTGTTCCTTCACTGGAGTGCATGGTAAACTAGAGATTGAGAATTACACTAGTGATGTAAGCAATGAGTGTGCCTTCACTGGAGTGCATGGTAAACTAGAGATTGAGAATTACACTAGTGATTCAAGGAATGAGTGTGCCTTCACTGAAGTGCATGTTAAACTAGAGATTGAGAATTACACTAGTGATGTAAGGAATGAGTGTGCCTTCACTGGAGTGCATGTTAAACTAGAGATTGAGTATTACACTAGTGATGTAAGCAATGAGTGTGCCTTCACTGGAGTGCATGGTAAACTAGAGATTGAGAATTACACTAGTGATTCAAGGAATGAGTGTGCCTTCACTGGAGTGCATGTTAAACTAGAGATTGAGAATTACACTAGTGATGTAAGCAATGAGTGTGCCTTCACTGGAGTGCATGTTAAACTAGAGATTGAGAATTACACTAGTGATGTAAGCAATGAGTGTGCCTTCACTGGAGTGCATGGTAAACTAGAGATTGAGAATTACACTAGTGATTCAAGGAATGAGTGTGCCTTCACTGGAGTGCATGGTAAACTAGAGATTGAGAATTACACTAGTGATGTACGGAATGAGTGTGCCTTCACTGGAGTGCATGGTAAACTAGAGATTGAGAATTACACTAGTGATGTACGGAATGAGTGTGCCTTCACTGAAGTGCATGTTCAACTAGAGATTGAGAATTACACTAGTGATGTAAGGAATGAGTGTGCCTTCACTGGAGTGCATGTTAAACTAGAGATTGAGAATTACACTACTGATGTAAGCACTGAGTGTGCCTTCACTGGAGTGCATGGTAAACTAGAGATTGAGAATTGCACTAGTGATTCAAGGAATGAGTGTGCCTTCACTGGAATGCATGGTAAACTAGAGATTGAGAATTACACTAGTGATGTAAGCAATGAGTGTGCCTTCACTGGAGTGCATGTTAAACTAGAGATTGAGAATTACACTAGTGATGTAAGCAATGAGTGTGCCTTCACTGGAGTGCATGGTAAACTAGAGATTGAGAATTACACTAGTGATGTACGGAATGAGTGTGCCTTCACTGGAGTGCATGGTAAACTAGAGATTGAGAATTACACTAGTGATGTAAGGAATGAGTGTGCCTTCACTGGAGTGCATGTTAAACTAGAGATTGAGAATTACACTAGTGATGTAAGGAATGAGTGTGCCTTCACTGGAGTGCATGTTAAACTAGAGATTGAGAATTACACTAGTGAGATAAGCAATGAGTGTGCCTTCACTGGAGTGCATGGTAAACTATAGATTGAGAATTACACTAGTGATTCATGGAATGAGTGTGCCTTCACTGGATTGCATGTTAAACTAGAGATTGAGAATTACACTAGTGATGTAAGGAATGAGTGTGCCTTCACTGGAGTGCATGTTAAACTAGAGATTGAGAATTACACTAGTGATGTAAGCAATGAGTGTGCCTTCACTGGAGTGCATGGTAAACTAGAGATTGAGAATTACACTAGTGATTCAAGGAATGAGTGTGCCTTCACTGGAGTGCATGTTAAACTAGAGATTGAGAATTACACTAGTGATGTAAGCAATGAGTGTTCCTTCACTGGAGTGCATGGTAAACTAGAGATTGAGAATTACACTAGTGATGTAAGCAATGAGTGTGCCTTCACTGGAGTGCATGGTAAACTAGAGATTGAGAATTACACTAGTGATTCAAGGAATGAGTGTGCCTTCACTGGAGTGCATGGTAAACTAGAGATTGAGAATTACACTAGTGATGTACGGAATGAGTGTGCCTTCACTGGAGTGCATGGTAAACTAGAGATTGAGAATTACACTAGTGATTCAAGGAATGAGTGTGCCTTCACTGGAGTGCATGGTAAACTAGAGATTGAGAATTACACTAGTGATTCAAGGAATGAGTGTGCCTTCACTGGAGTGCATGTTAAACTAGAGATTGAGAATTACACTTGTGATGTACGGAATGAGTGTGCCTTCACTGGAGTGCATGTTAAACTAGAGATTGAGAATTACACTAGTGATTTAAGGAATGAGTGTGCCTTCACTTGAGTGCATGGTAAACTAGAGATTGAGAATTACACTAGTGATGTACGGAATGAGCGTGCCTTCACTGGAGTGCATGGTAAACTAGAGATTGAGAATTACACTAGTGATGTACGGAATGAGTGTGCCTTCACTGGAGTGCATGGTAAACTAGAGATTGAGAATTACACTAGTGATTCAAGGAATGAGTGTGCCTTCACTGGAGTGCATATTAAACTAGAGATTGAGAATTACACTAGTGATGTAAGCAATGAGTGTGCCTTCACTGGAGTGCATGTTAAACTAGAGATTGAGAATTACACTAGTGATGTAAGCAATGAGTGTGCCTTCACTGGAGTGCATGGTAAACTAGAGATTGAGAATTACACTAGTGATTCAAGGAATGAGTGTGCCTTCACTGGAGTGCATGGTAAACTAGAGATTGAGAATTACACTAGTGATGTACGGAATGAGTGTGCCTTCACTGGAGTGCATGGTAAACTAGAGATTGAGAATTACACTAGTGATGTACGGAATGAGTGTGCCTTCACTGAAGTGCATGTTCAACTAGAGATTGAGAATTACACTAGTGATGTAAGGAATGAGTGTGCCTTCACTGGAGTGCATGTTAAACTAGAGATTGAGAATTACACTACTGATGTAAGCACTGAGTGTGCCTTCACTGGAGTGCATGGTAAACTAGAGATTGAGAATTGCACTAGTGATTCAAGGAATGAGTGTGCCTTCACTGGAATGCATGGTAAACTAGAGATTGAGAATTACACTAGTGATGTAAGCAATGTGTGTGCCTTCACTGGAGTGCATGTTAAACTAGAGATTGAGAATTACACTAGTGATGTAAGCAATGAGTGTGCCTTCACTGGAGTGCATGTTAAACTAGAGATTGAGAATTACACTAGTGATGTACGGAATGAGTGTGCCTTCACTGGAGTGCATGGTAAACTAGAGATTGAGAATTACACTAGTGATGTACGGAATGAGTGTGCCTTCACTGGAGTGCATGGTAAACTAGAGATTGAGAATTACACTAGTGATGTACGGAATGAGTGTGCCTTCACTGGAGTGCATGTTAAACTAGAGATTGAGAATTACACTAGTGATGTAAGCAATGAGTGTGCCTTCACTTGAGTGCATGTTAAACTAGAGATTGAGAATTACACTAGTGATGTACGGAATGAGTGTGCCTTCACTGGAGTGCATGGTAAACTAGAGATTGAGAATTACACTAGTGATGTACGGAATGAGTGTGCCTTCACTGGAGTGCATGGTAAACTAGAGATTGAGAATTACACTAGTGATGTACGGAATGAGTGTGCCTTCACTGGAGTGCATGTTAAACTAGAGATTGAGAATTACACTAGTGATGTAAGCAATGAGTGTGCCTTCACTTGAGTGCATGTTAAACTAGAGATTGAGAATTACACTAGTGATGTACGGAATGAGTGTGCCTTCACTGGAGTGCATGGTAAACTAGAGATTGAGAATTACACTGGTGATGTAAGGAATGAGTGTGCCTTCACTGGAGTGCATGGTAAACTAGAGATTGAGAATTACACTAGTGATGTACGGAATGAGTGTGCCTTCACTGGAGTGCATGTTAAACTAGAGATTGAGAATTACACTAGTGATGTAAGCAATGAGTGTGCCTTCACTTGAGTGCATGTTAAACTAGAGATTGAGAATTACACTAGTGATGTACGGAATGAGTGTGCCTTCACTGGAGTGCATGGTAAACTAGAGATTGAGAATTACACTGGTGATGTAAGGAAGGAGTGTGCCTTCGCTGGAGTGCATGTTAAACTAGAGATTGAGAATTACACTAGTGATGTAAGGAATGAGTGTGCCTTCGCTGGAGTGCATGGTAAACTAGAGATTGAGAATTACACTAGTGATGTACGGAATGAGTGTGCCTTCGCTGGAGTGCATGTTAAACTAGAGATTGAGAATTACACTAGTGATGTAAGCAATGAGTGTGCCTTCACTCGAGTGCATGTTAAACTAGAGATTGAGAATTACACTAGTGATGTACGGAATGAGTGTGCCTTCACTGGAGTGCATGTTAAACTAGAGATTGAGAATTACACTAGTGATGTACGGAATGAGTGTGCCTTCACTGGAGTGCATGGTAAACTAGAGATTGAGAATTACACTAGTGATGTACGGAATGAGTGTGCCTTCACTGGAGTGCATGGTAAACTAGAGATTGAGAATTACACTAGTGATGTACGGAATGAGTGTGCCTTCACTGGAGTGCATGTTAAACTAGAGATTGAGAATTACACTAGTGATGTAAGCAATGAGTGTGCCTTCACTTGAGTGCATGTTAAACTAGAGATTGAGAATTACACTAGTGATGTACGGAATGAGTGTGCCTTCACTGGAGTGCATGTTAAACTAGAGATTGAGTATTACACTGGTGATGTACGGAATGAGTGTGCCTTCACTGGAGTGCATGTTAAACTAGAGATTGAGAATTACACTGGTGATGTAAGCAATGAGTGTGCCTTCACTGGAGTGCATAGTAAACTAGAGATTGAGAATTACACTGGTGATGTAAGCAATGAGTGTGCCTTCACTGGAGTGCATGGTAAACTAGAGATTGAGAATTACACTAGTGATGTAAGCAATGAGTGTGCCTTCACTGGAGTGCATGGTAAACTAGAGATTGAGAATTACACTAGTGATGTAAGCAATGAGTGTGCCTTCACTGGAGTGCATGTTAAACTAGAGATTGAGAATTACACTAGTGATGTACGGAATGAGTGTGCCTTCACTGGAGTGCATGGTAAACTAGAGATTGAGAATTACACTAGTGATGTAAGCAATGAGTGTGCCTTCACTGGAGTGCATGGTAAACTAGAGATTGAGAATTACACTAGTGATGTACGGAATGAGTGTGCCTTCACTGGAGTGCATGGTAAACTAGAGATTTAGAATTACACTAGTGATGTAAGGAATGAGTGTGCCTTCACTGAGGTGCATGGTAAACTAGAGATTCAGAATTACACTAGTGATGTACGGAATGAGTGTGCCTTCACTGGAGTGCATGGTAAACTAGAGATTGAGAATTACACTAGTGATGTAAGCAATGAGCGTGCCTTCACTGGAGTGCATGTTAAACTAGAGATTGAGAATTACACTAGTGATGTAAGCAATGAGCGTGCCTTCACTGGAGTGCATGGTAAACTAAAGATTGAGAATTACACTAGTGATTCAAGGAATGAGCGTGCCTTCACTGGAGTGCATGGTAAACTAGAGATTGAGAATTACACTAGTGATGTACGGAATGAGCGTGCCTTCACTGGAGTGCATGGTAAACTAGAGATTGAGAATTACACTAGTGATGTACGGAATGAGCGTGCCTTCACTGGAGTGCATGGTAAACTAGAGATTGAGAATTACACTAGTGATGTAAGGAATGAGCGTGCCTTCACTGGAGTGCAAGGTAAACTAGAGATTGAGAATTACACTAGTGATGTAAGGAATGAGCGTGCCTTCACTGGAGTGCATGGTAAACTAGAGATTGACAATTACACTAGTGATGTAAGCAATGAGTGTGCCTTCACTGGAGTGCATGGTAAACTAGAGATTGAGAATTACACTAGTGATTCAAGGAATGAGTGTGCCTTCACTGAAGTGCATGTTAAACTAGAGATTGAGAATTACACTAGTGATGTAAGGAATGAGTGTGCCTTCACTGGAGTGCATGTTAAACTAGAGATTGATTATTACACTAGTGATGTAAGCAATGAGTGTGCCTTCACTGGAGTGCATGGTAAACTAGAGATTGAGAATTACACTAGTGATTCAAGGAATGAGTGTGCCTTCACTGGAGTGCATGTTAAACTAGAGATTGAGAATTACACTAGTGATGTAAGCAATGAGTGTGCCTTCACTGGAGTGCATATTAAACTAGAGATTGAGAATTACACTAGTGATGTAAGCAATGAGTGTGCCTTCACTGGAGTGCATGGTAAACTAGAGATTGAGAATTACACTAGTGATTCAAGGAATGGGTGTGCCTTCACTGGAGTGCATGGTAAACTAGAGATTGAGAATTACACTAGTGATGTACGGAATGAGTGTGCCTTCACTGGAGTGCATGGTAAACTAGAGATTGAGAATTACACTAGTGATGTACGGAATGAGTGTGCCTTCACTGAAGTGCATGTTCAACTAGAGATTGAGAATTACACTAGTGATGTAAGGAATGAGTGTGCCTTCACTGGAGTGCATGTTAAACTAGAGATTGAGAATTACACTACTGATGTAAGCACTGAGTGTGCCTTCACTGGAGTGCATGGTAAACTAGAGATTGAGAATTGCACTAGTGATTCAAGGAATGAGTGTGCCTTCACTGGAATGCATGGTAAACTAGAGATTGAGAATTACACTAGTGATGTAAGGAATGAGTGTGCCTTCACTGGAGTGCATGTTAAACTAGAGATTGAGAATTACACTAGTGAGATAAGCAATGAGTGTGCCTTCACTGGAGTGCATGGTAAACTAGAGATTGAGAATTACACTAGTGATTCATGGAATGAGTGTGCCTTCACTGGAGTGCATGTTAAACTAGAGATTGAGAATTACACTAGTGATGTAAGGAATGAGTGTGCCTTCACTGGAGTGCATGTTAAACTAGAGATTGAGAATTACACTAGTGATGTAAGCAATGAGTGTGCCTTCACTGGAGTGCATGGTAAACTAGAGATTGAGAATTACACTAGTGATTCAAGGAATGAGTGTGCCTTCACTGGAGTGCATGTTAAACTAGAGATTGAGAATTACACTAGTGATGTAAGCAATGAGTGTTCCTTCACTGGAGTGCATGGTAAACTAGAGATTGAGAATTACACTAGTGATGTAAGCAATGAGTGTGCCTTCACTGGAGTGCATGGTAAACTAGAGATTGAGAATTACACTAGTGATTCAAGGAATGAGTGTGCCTTCACTGAAGTGCATGTTAAACTAGAGATTGAGAATTACACTAGTGATGTAAGGAATGAGTGTGCCTTCACTGGAGTGCATGTTAAACTAGAGATTGAGTATTACACTAGTGATGTAAGCAATGAGTGTGCCTTCACTGGAGTGCATGGTAAACTAGAGATTGAGAATTACCCTAGTGATTCAAGGAATGAGTGTGCCTTCACTGGAGTGCATGTTAAACTAGAGATTGAGAATTACACTAGTGATGTAAGCAATGAGTGTGCCTTCACTGGAGTGCATGTTAAACTAGAGATTGAGAATTACACTAGTGATGTAAGCAATGAGTGTGCCTTCACTGGAGTGCATACTAAACTAGAGATTGAGAATTACACTAGTGATTCAAGGAATGAGTGTGCCTTCACTGGAGTGCATGGTAAACTAGAGATTGAGAATTACACTAGTGATGTACGGAATGAGTGTGCCTTCACTGGAGTGCATGGTAAACTAGAGATTGAGAATTACACTAGTGATATACGGAATGAGTGTGCCTTCACTGAAGTGCATGTTCAACTAGAGATTGAGAATTACACTAGTGATGTAAGGAATGAGTGTGCCTTCACTGGAGTGCATGTTAAACTAGAGATTGAGAATTACACTACTGATGTAAGCACTGAGTGTGCCTTCACTGGAGTGCATGGTAAACTAGAGATTGAGAATTGCACTAGTGATTCAAGGAATGAGTGTGCCTTCACTGGAATGCATGGTAAACTAGAGATTGAGAATTACACTAGTGATGTAAGCAATGAGTGTGCCTTCACTGGAGTGCATGTTAAACTAGAGATTGAGAATTACACTAGTGATGTAAGCAATGAGTGTGCCTTCACTGGAGTGCATGGTAAACTAGAGATTGAGAATTACACTAGTGATGTACGGAATGAGTGTGCCTTCACTGGAGTGCATGGTAAACTAGAGATTGAGAATTACACTAGTGATGTAAGGAATGAGTGTGCCTTCACTGGAGTACATGTTAAACTAGAGATTGAGAATTACACTAGTGATGTAAGGAATGAGTGTGCCTTCACTGGAGTGCATGTTAAACTAGAGATTGAGAATTACACTAGTGAGATAAGCAATGAGTGTGCCTTCACTGGAGTGCATGGTAAACTATAGATTGAGAATTACACTAGTGATTCATGGAATGAGTGTGCCTTCACTGGAGTTCATGTTAAACTAGAGATTGAGAATTACACTAGTGATGTAAGGAATGAGTGTGCCTTCACTGGAGTGCATGTTAAACTAGAGATTGAGAATTACACTAGTGATGTAAGCAATGAGTGTGCCTTCACTGGAGTGCATGGTAAACTAGAGATTGAGAATTACACTAGTGATTCAAGGAATGAGTGTGCCTTCACTGGAGTGCATGTTAAACTAGAGATTGAGAATTACACTAGTGATGTAAGCAATGAGTGTTCCTTCACTGGAGTGCATGGTAAACTAGAGATTGAGAATTACACTAGTGATGTAAGCAATGAGTGTGCCTTCACTGGAGTGCATGGTAAACTAGAGATTGAGAATTACACTAGTGATTCAAGGAATGAGTGTGCCTTCACTGGAGTGCATGGTAAACTAGAGATTGAGAATTACACTAGTGATGTACGGAATGAGTGTGCCTTCACTGGAGTGCATGGTAAACTAGAGATTGAGAATTACACTAGTGATTCAAGGAATGAGTGTGCCTTCACTGGAGTGCATGGTAAACTAGAGATTGAGAATTACACTAGTGATTCAAGGAATGAGTGTGCCTTCACTGGAGTGCATGTTAAACTAGAGATTGAGAATTACACTTGTGATGTACGGAATGAGTGTGCCTTCACTGGAGTGCATGTTAAACTAGAGATTGAGAATTACACTAGTGATTTAAGGAATGAGTGTGCCTTCACTTGAGTGCATGGTAAACTAGAGATTGAGAATTACACTAGTGATGTACGGAATGAGCGTGCCTTCACTGGAGTGCATGGTAAACTAGAGATTGAGAATTACACTAGTGATGTACGGAATGAGTGTGCCTTCACTGGAGTGCATGGTAAACTAGAGATTGAGAATTACACCAGTGATTCAAGGAATGAGTGTGCCTTCACTGGAGTGCATGTTAAACTAGAGATTGAGAATTACACTAGTGATGTAAGCAATGAGTGTGCCTTCACTGGAGTGCATGTTAAACTAGAGATTGAGAATTACACTAGTGATGTAAGCAATGAGTGTGCCTTCACTGGAGTGCATGGTAAACTAGAGATTGAGAATTACACTAGTGATTCAAGGAATGAGTGTGCCTTCACTGGAGTGCATGGTAAACTAGAGATTGAGAATTACACTAGTGATGTACGGAATGAGTGTGCCTTCACTGGAGTGCATGGTAAACTAGAGATTGAGAATTACACTAGTGATGTACGGAATGAGTGTGCCTTCACTGAAGTGCATGTTCAACTAGAGATTGAGAATTACACTAGTGATGTAAGGAATGAGTGTGCCTTCACTGGAGTGCATGGTAAACTAGAGATTGAGAATTGCACTAGTGATTCAAGGAATGAGTGTGCCTTCACTGGAATGCATGGTAAACTAGAGATTGAGAATTACACTAGTGATGTAAGCAATGTGTGTGCCTTCACTGGAGTGCATGTTAAACTAGAGATTGAGAATTACACTAGTGATGTAAGCAATGAGTGTGCCTTCACTGGAGTGCATGTTAAACTAGAGATTGAGAATTACACTAGTGATGTACGGAATGAGTGTGCCTTCACTGGAGTGCATGGTAAACTAGAGATTGAGAATTACACTAGTGATGTACGGAATGAGTGTGCCTTCACTGGAGTGCATGGTAAACTAGAGATTGAGAATTACACTAGTGATGTACGGAATGAGTGTGCCTTCACTGGAGTGCATGTTAAACTAGAGATTGAGAATTACACTAGTGATGTAAGCAATGAGTGTGCCTTCACTTGAGTGCATGTTAAACTAGAGATTGAGAATTACACTAGTGATGTACGGAATGAGTGTGCCTTCACTGGAGTGCATGGTAAACTAGAGATTGAGAATTACACTAGTGATGTACGGAATGAGTGTGCCTTCACTGGAGTGCATGGTAAACTAGAGATTGAGAATTACACTAGTGATGTACGGAATGAGTGTGCCTTCACTGGAGTGCATGTTAAACTAGAGATTGAGAATTACACTAGTGATGTAAGGAATGAGCGTGCCTTCACTGGAGTGCATGTTAAACTAGAGATTGAGAATTACACTAGTGATGTAAGGAATGAGTGTGCCTTCACTGGAGTGCATGGTAAACTAGAGATTGAGAATTACACTAGTGATTCAAGGAATGAGTGTGCCTTCACTGGAGTGCATGGTAAACTAGAGATTGAGAATTACACTAGTGATGTACGGAATGAGTGTGCCTTCACTGGAGTGCATGGTAAACTAGAGATTGAGAATTACACTAGTGATGTACGGAATGAGTGTGCCTTCACTGAAGTGCATGTTCAACTAGAGATTGAGAATTACACTAGTGATGTAAGGAATGAGTGTGCCTTCACTGGAGTGCATGTTAAACTAGAGATTGAGAATTACACTACTGATGTAAGCACTGAGTGTGCCTTCACTGGAGTGCATGGTAAACTAGAGATTGAGAATTGCACTAGTGATTCAAGGAATGAGTGTGCCTTCACTGGAATGCATGGTAAACTAGAGATTGAGAATTACACTAGTGATGTAAGCAATGTGTGTGCCTTCACTGGAGTGCATGTTAAACTAGAGATTGAGAATTACACTAGTGATGTAAGCAATGAGTGTGCCTTCACTGGAGTGCATGTTAAACTAGAGATTGAGAATTACACTAGTGATGTACGGAATGAGTGTGCCTTCACTGGAGTGCATGGTAAACTAGAGATTGAGAATTACACTAGTGATGTACGGAATGAGTGTGCCTTCACTGGAGTGCATGGTAAACTAGAGATTGAGAATTACACTAGTGATGTACGGAATGAGTGTGCCTTCACTGGAGTGCATGTTAAACTAGAGATTGAGAATTACACTAGTGATGTAAGCAATGAGTGTGCCTTCACTTGAGTGCATGTTAAACTAGAGATTGAGAATTACACTAGTGATGTACGGAATGAGTGTGCCTTCACTGGAGTGCATGGTAAACTAGAGATTGAGAATTACACTAGTGATGTACGGAATGAGTGTGCCTTCACTGGAGTGCATGGTAAACTAGAGATTGAGAATTACACTAGTGATGTACGGAATGAGTGTGCCTTCACTGGAGTGCATGTTAAACTAGAGATTGAGAATTACACTAGTGATGTAAGCAATGAGTGTGCCTTCACTTGAGTGCATGTTAAACTAGAGATTGAGAATTACACTAGTGATGTACGGAATGAGTGTGCCTTCACTGGAGTGCATGGTAAACTAGAGATTGAGAATTACACTGGTGATGTAAGGAATGAGTGTGCCTTCACTGGAGTGCATGGTAAACTAGAGATTGAGAATTACACTAGTGATGTACGGAATGAGTGTGCCTCCACTGGAGTGCATGTTAAACTAGAGATTGAGAATTACACTAGTGATGTAAGCAATGAGTGTGCCTTCACTTGAGTGCATGTTAAACTAGAGATTGAGAATTACACTAGTGATGTACGGAATGAGTGTGCCTTCACTGGAGTGCATGGTAAACTAGAGATTGAGAATTACACTGGTGATGTAAGGAAGGAGTGTGCCTTCGCTGGAGTGCATGTTAAACTAGAGATTGAGAATTACACTAGTGATGTAAGGAATGAGTGTGCCTTCGCTGGAGTGCATGGTAAACTAGAGATTGAGAATTACACTAGTGATGTACGGAATGAGTGTGCCTTCGCTGGAGTGCATGTTAAACTAGAGATTGAGAATTACACTAGTGATGTAAGCAATGAGTGTGCCTTCACTGGAGTGCATGTTAAACTAGAGATTGAGAATTACACTAGTGATGTACGGAATGAGTGTGCCTTCACTGGAGTGCATGTTAAACTAGAGATTGAGAATTACACTAGTGATGTACGGAATGAGTGTGCCTTCACTGGAGTGCATGGTAAACTAGAGATTGAGAATTACACTAGTGATGTACGGAATGAGTGTGCCTTCACTGGAGTGCATGGTAAACTAGAGATTGAGAATTACACTAGTGATGTACGGAATGAGTGTGCCTTCACTGGAGTGCATGTTAAACTAGAGATTGAGAATTACACTAGTGATGTAAGCAATGAGTGTGCCTTCACTTGAGTGCATGTTAAACTAGAGATTGAGAATTACACTAGTGATGTACGGAATGAGTGTGCCTTCACTGGAGTGCATGGTAAACTAGAGATTGAGAATTACACTGGTGATGGAAGGAATGAGTGTGCCTTCACTGGAGTGCATGGTAAACTAGAGATTGAGAATTACACTGGTGATGTACGGAATGAGTGTGCCTTCACTGGAGTGCATGTTAAACTAGAGATTGAGTATTACACTGGTGATGTACGGAATGAGTGTGCCTTCACTGGAGTGCATGTTAAACTAGAGATTGAGAATTACACTGGTGATGTAAGCAATGAGTGTGCCTTCACTGGAGTGCATAGTAAACTAGAGATTGAGAATTACACTGGTGATGTAAGCAATGAGTGTGCCTTCACTGGAGTGCATGGTAAACTAGAGATTGAGAATTACACTAGTGATGTAAGCAATGAGTGTGCCTTCACTGGAGTGCATGGTAAACTAGAGATTGAGAATTACACTAGTGATGTACGGAATGAGTGTGCCTTCACTGGAGTGCATGGTAAACTAGAGATTGAGAATTACACTAGTGATGTAAGCAATGAGTGTGCCTTCACTGGAGTGCATGGTAAACTAGAGATTGAGAATTACACTAGTGATGTACGGAATGAGTGTGCCTTCACTGGAGTGCATGGTAAACTAGAGATTTAGAATTACACTAGTGATGTAAGGAATGAGTGTGCCTTCACTGAGGTGCATGGTAAACTAGAGATTCAGAATTACACTAGTGATGTACGGAATGAGTGTGCCTTCACTGGAGTGCATGGTAAACTAGAGATTGAGAATTACACTAGTGATGTAAGCAATGAGCGTGCCTTCACTGGAGTGCATGTTAAACTAGAGATTGAGAATTACACTAGTGATGTAAGCAATGAGCGTGCCTTCACTGGAGTGCATGGTAAACTAGAGATTGAGAATTACACTAGTGATTCAAGGAATGAGCGTGCCTTCACTGGAGTGCATGGTAAACTAGAGATTGAGAATTACACTAGTGATGTACGGAATGAGCGTGCCTTCACTGGAGTGCATGGTAAACTAGAGATTGAGAATTACACTAGTGATGTACGGAATGAGCGTGCCTTCACTGGAGTGCATGGTAAACTAGAGATTGAGAATTACACTAGTGATGTAAGGAATGAGCGTGCCTTCACTGGAGTGCAAGGTAAACTAGAGATTGAGAATTACACTAGTGATGTAAGGAATGAGCGTGCCTTCACTGGAGTGCATGGTAAACTAGAGATTGACAATTACACTAGTGATGTAAGCAATGAGCGTGCCTTCACTGGAGTGCATGGTAAACTAGAGATTGAGAATTACACTAGTGATTCAAGGAATGAGTGTGCCTTCACTGAAGTGCATGTTAAACTAGAGATTGAGAATTACACTAGTGATGTAAGGAATGAGTGTGCCTTCACTGGAGTGCATGTTAAACTAGAGATTGAGTATTACACTAGTGATGTAAGCAATGAGTGTGCCTTCACTGGAGTGCATGGTAAACTAGAGATTGAGAATTACACTAGTGATTCAAGGAATGAGTGTGCCTTCACTGGAGTGCATGTTAAACTAGAGATTGAGAATTACACTAGTGATGTAAGCAATGAGTGTGCCTTCACTGGAGTGCATGTTAAACTAGAGATTGAGAATTACACTAGTGATGTAAGCAATGAGTGTGCCTTCACTGGAGTGCATGGTAAACTAGAGATTGAGAATTACACTAGTGATTCAAGGAATGAGTGTGCCTTCACTGGAGTGCATGGTAAACTAGAGATTGAGAATTACACTAGTGATGTACGGAATGAGTGTGCCTTCACTGGAGTGCATGGTAAACTAGAGATTGAGAATTACACTAGTGATGTACGGAATGAGTGTGCCTTCACTGAAGTGCATGTTCAACTAGAGATTGAGAATTACACTAGTGATGTAAGGAATGAGTGTGCCTTCACTGGAGTGCATGTTAAACTAGAGATTGAGAATTACACTACTGATGTAAGCACTGAGTGTGCCTTCACTGGAGTGCATGGTAAACTAGAGATTGAGAATTGCACTAGTGATTCAAGGAATGCGTGTGCCTTCACTGGAAAGCATGGTAAACTAGAGATTGAGAATTACACTAGTGATGTAAGGAATGAGTGTGCCTTCACTGGAGTGCATGTTAAACTAGAGATTGAGAATTACACTAGTGAGATAAGCAATGAGTGTGCCTTCACTGGAGTGCATGGTAAACTAGAGATTGAGAATTACACTAGTGATTCATGGAATGAGTGTGCCTTCACTGGAGTGCATGTTAAACTAGAGATTGAGAATTACACTAGTGATGTAAGGAATGAGTGTGCCTTCACTGGAGTGCATGTTAAACTAGAGATTGAGAATTACACTAGTGATGTAAGCAATGAGTGTGCCTTCACTGGAGTGCATGGTAAACTAGAGATTGAGAATTACACTAGTGATTCAAGGAATGAGTGTGCCTTCACTGGAGTGCATGTTAAACTAGAGATTGAGAATTACACTAGTGATGTAAGCAATGAGTGTTCCTTCACTGGAGTGCATGGTAAACTAGAGGTTGAGAATTACACTAGTGATGTAAGCAATGAGTGTGCCTTCACTGGAGTGCATGGTAAACTAGAGATTGAGAATTACACTAGTGATTCAAGGAATGAGTGTGCCTTCACTGAAGTGCATGTTAAACTAGAGATTGAGAATTACACTAGTGATGTAAGGAATGAGTGTGCCTTCACTGGAGTGCATGTTAAACTAGAGATTGAGTATTACACTAGTGATGTAAGCAATGAGTGTGCCTTCACTGGAGTGCATGGTAAACTAGAGATTGAGAATTACACTAGTGATTCAAGGAATGAGTGTGCCTTCACTGGAGTGCATGTTAAACTAGAGATTGAGAATTACACTAGTGATGTAAGCAATGAGTGTGCCTTCACTGGAGTGCATGTTAAACTAGAGATTGAGAATTACACTAGTGATGTAAGCAATGAGTGTGCCTTCACTGGAGTGCATGGTAAACTAGAGATTGAGAATTACACTAGTGATTCAAGGAATGAGTGTGCCTTCACTGGAGTGCATGGTAAACTAGAGATTGAGAATTACACTAGTGATGTACGGAATGAGTGTGCCTTCACTGGAGTGCATGGTAAACTAGAGATTGAGAATTACACTAGTGATGTACGGAATGAGTGTGCCTTCACTGAAGTGCATGTTCAACTAGAGATTGAGAATTACACTAGTGATGTAAGGAATGAGTGTGCCTTCACTGGAGTGCATGTTAAACTAGAGATTGAGAATTACACTACTGATGTAAGCACTGAGTGTGCCTTCACTGGAGTGCATGGTAAACTAGAGATTGAGAATTGCACTAGTGATTCAAGGAATGAGTGTGCCTTCACTGGAATGCATGGTAAACTAGAGATTGAGAATTACACTAGTGATGTAAGCAATGAGTGTGCCTTCACTGGAGTGCATGTTAAACTAGAGATTGAGAATTACACTAGTGATGTAAGCAATGAGTGTGCCTTCACTGGAGTGCATGGTAAACTAGAGATTGAGAATTACACTAGTGATGTACGGAATGAGTGTGCCTTCACTGGAGTGCATGGTAAACTAGAGATTGAGAATTACACTAGTGATGTAAGGAATGAGTGTGCCTTCACTGGAGTGCATGTTAAACTAGAGATTGAGAATTACACTAGTGATGTAAGGAATGAGTGTGCCTTCACTGGAGTGCATGTTAAACTAGAGATTGAGAATTACACTAGTGAGATAAGCAATGAGTGTGCCTTCACTGGAGTGCATGGTAAACTATAGATTGAGAATTACACTAGTGATTCATGGAATGAGTGTGCCTTCACTGGAGTGCATGTTAAACTAGAGATTGAGAATTACACTAGTGATGTAAGGAATGAGTGTGCCTTCACTGGAGTGCATGTTAAACTAGAGATTGAGAATTACACTAGTGATGTAAGCAATGAGTGTGCCTTCACTGGAGTGCATGGTAAACTAGAGATTGAGAATTACACTAGTGATTCAAGGAATGAGTGTGTCTTCACTGGAGTGCATGTTAAACTAGAGATTGAGAATTACACTAGTGATGTAAGCAATGAGTGTTCCTTCACTGGAGTGCATGGTAAACTAGAGATTGAGAATTACACTAGTGATTCAAGGAATGAGTGTGCCTTCACTGGAGTGCATGTTAAACTAGAGATTGAGAATTACACTACTGATGTAAGCACTGAGTGTGCCTTCACTGGAGTGCATGGTAAACTAGAGATTGAGAATTGCAGTAGTGATTCAAGGAATGAGTGTGCCTTCACTGGAATGCATGGTAAACTAGAGATTGAGAATTACACTAGTGATTCAAGGAATGAGTGTGCCTTCACTGGAGTGCATGGTAAACTAGAGATTGAGAATTACACTAGTGATGTACGGAATGAGTGCGCCTTCACTGGAGTGCATGGTAAACTAGAGATTAAGAATTACACTAGTGATGTACGGAATGAGTGTGCCTTCACTGAAGTGCATGTTCAACTAGAGATTGAGAATTACACTAGTGATGTAAGGAATGAGTGTGCCTTCACTGGAGTGCATGTTAAACTAGAGATTGAGAATTACACTACTGATGTAAGCACTGAGTGTGCCTTCACTGGAGTGCATGGTAAACTAGAGATTGAGAATTGCACTAGTGATTCAAGGAATGAGTGTGCCTTCACTGGAATGCATGGTAAACTAGAGATTGAGAATTACACTAGTGATGTAAGCAATGAGTGTGCCTTCACTGGAGTGCATGTTAAACTAGAGATTGAGAATTACACTAGTGATGTAAGCAATGAGTGTGCCTTCACTGGAGTGCATGGTAAACTAGAGATTGAGAATTACACTAGTGATGTACGGAATGAGTGTGCCTTCACTGGAGTGCATGGTAAACTAGAGATTGAGAATTACACTAGTGATGTAAGGAATGAGTGTGCCTTCACTGGAGTGCATGTTAAACTAGAGATTGAGAATTATACTAGTGATGTAAGGAATGAGTGTGCCTTCACTGGAGTGCATGTTAAACTAGAGATTGAGAATTACACTAGTGAGATAAGCAATGAGTGTGCCTTCACTGGAGTGCATGGTAAACTATAGATTGAGAATTACACTAGTGATTCATGGAATGAGTGTGCCTTCACTGGAGTGCATGTTAAACTAGAGATTGAGAATTACACTAGTGATGTAAGGAATGAGTGTGCCTTCACTGGAGTGCATGTTAAACTAGAGATTGAGAATTACACTAGTGATGTAAGCAATGAGTGTGCCTTCACTGGAGTGCATGGTAAACTAGAGATTGAGAATTACACTAGTGATTCAAGGAATGAGTGTGCCTTCACTGGAGTGCATGTTAAACTAGAGATTGAGAATTACACTAGTGATGTAAGCAATGAGTGTTCCTTCACTGGAGTGCATGGTAAACTAGAGATTGAGAATTACACTAGTGATGTAAGCAATGAGTGTGCCTTCACTGGAGTGCATGGTAAACTAGAGATTGAGAATTACACTAGTGATTCAAGGAATGAGTGTGCCTTCACTGGAGTGCATGGTAAACTAGAGATTGAGAATTACACTAGTGATGTACGGAATGAGTGTGCCTTCACTGGAGTGCATGGTAAACTAGAGATTGAGAATTACACTAGTGATTCAAGGAATGAGTGTGCCTTCACTGGAGTGCATGGTAAACTAGAGATTGAGAATTACACTAGTGATTCAAGGAATGAGTGTGCCTTCACTGGAGTGCATGTTAAACTAGAGATTGAGAATTACACTTGTGATGTACGGAATGAGTGTGCCTTCACTGGAGTGCATGTTAAACTAGAGATTGAGAATTACACTAGTGATTTAAGGAATGAGTGTGCCTTCACTTGAGTGCATGGTAAACTAGAGATTGAGAATTACACTAGTGATGTACGGAATGAGCGTGCCTTCACTGGAGTGCATGGTAAACTAGAGATTGAGAATTACACTAGTGATGTACGGAATGAGTGTGCCTTCACTGGAGTGCATGGTAAACTAGAGATTGAGAATTACACTAGTGATTCAAGGAATGAGTGTGCCTTCACTGGAGTGCATGTTAAACTAGAGATTGAGAATTACACTAGTGATGTAAGCAATGAGTGTGCCTTCACTGGAGTGCATGGTAAACTAGAGATTGAGAATTACACTAGTGATTCAAGGAATGAGTGTGCCTTCACTGGAGTGCATGGTAAACTAGAGATTGAGAATTACACTAGTGATGTACGGAATGAGTGTGCCTTCACTGGAGTGCATGGTAAACTAGAGATTGAGAATTACACTAGTGATGTACGGAATGAGTGTGCCTTCACTGAAGTGCATGTTCAACTAGAGATTGAGAATTACACTAGTGATGTAAGGAATGAGTGTGCCTTCACTGGAGTGCATGTTAAACTAGAGATTGAGAATTACACTACTGATGTAAGCATTGAGTGTGCCTTCACTGGAGTGCATGGTAAACTAGAGATTGAGAATTGCACTAGTGATTCAAGGAATGAGTGTGCCTTCACTGGAATGCATGGTAAACTAGAGATTGAGAATTACACTAGTGATGTAAGCAATGTGTGTGCCTTCACTGGAGTGCATGTTAAACTAGAGATTGAGAATTACACTAGTGATGTAAGCAATGAGTGTGCCTTCACTGGAGTGCATGTTAAACTAGAGATTGAGAATTACACTAGTGATGTACGGAATGAGTGTGCCTTCACTGGAGTGCATGGTAAACTAGAGATTGAGAATTACACTAGTGATGTACGGAATGAGTGTGCCTTCACTGGAGTGCATGGTAAACTAGAGATTTAGAATTACACTAGTGATGTACGGAATGAGTGTGCCTTCACTGGAGTGCATGTTAAACTAGAGATTGAGAATTACACTAGTGATGTAAGCAATGAGTGTGCCTTCACTTGAGTGCATGTTAAACTAGAGATTGAGAATTACACTAGTGATGTACGGAATGAGTGTGCCTTCACTGGAGTGCATGGTAAACTAGAGATTGAGAATTACACTAGTGATGTACGGAATGAGTGTGCCTTCACTGGAGTGCATGGTAAACTAGAGATTGAGAATTACACTAGTGATGTACGGAATGAGTGTGCCTTCACTGGAGTGCATGTTAAACTAGAGATTGAGAATTACACTAGTGATGTAAGCAATGAGTGTGCCTTCACTTGAGTGCATGTTAAACTAGAGATTGAGAATTACACTAGTGATGTACGGAATGAGTGTGCCTTCACTGGAGTGCATGGTAAACTAGAGATTGAGAATTACACTGGTGATGTAAGGAATGAGTGTGCCTTCACTGGAGTGCATGGTAAACTAGAGATTGAGAATTACACTAGTGATGTACGGAATGAGTGTGCCTCCACTGGAGTGCATGTTAAACTAGAGATTGAGAATTACACTAGTGATGTAAGCAATGAGTGTGCCTTCACTTGAGTGCATGTTAAACTAGAGATTGAGAATTACACTAGTGATGTACGGAATGAGTGTGCCTTCACTGGAGTGCATGGTAAACTAGAGATTGAGAATTACACTGGTGATGTAAGGAAGGAGTGTGCCTTCGCTGGAGTGCATGTTAAACTAGAGATTGAGAATTACACTAGTGATGTAAGGAATGAGTGTGCCTTCGCTGGAGTGCATGGTAAACTAGAGATTCAGAATTACACTAGTGATGTACGGAATGAGTGTGCCTTCGCTGGAGTGCATGTTAAACTAGAGATTGAGAATTACACTAGTGATGTAAGCAATGAGTGTGCCTTCACTGGAGTGCATGTTAAACTAGAGATTGAGAATTACACTAGTGATGTACGGAATGAGTGTGCCTTCACTGGAGTGCATGTTAAACTAGAGATTGAGAATTACACTAGTGATGTACGGAATGAGTGTGCCTTCACTGGAGTGCATGGTAAACTAGAGATTGAGAATTACACTAGTGATGTACGGAATGAGTGTGCCTTCACTGGAGTGCATGGTAAACTAGAGATTGAGAATTACACTAGTGATGTACGGAATGAGTGTGCCTTCACTGGAGTGCATGTTAAACTAGAGATTGAGAATTACACTAGTGATGTAAGCAATGAGTGTGCCTTCACTTGAGTGCATGTTAAACTAGAGATTGAGAATTACACTAGTGATGTACGGAATGAGTGTGCCTTCACTGGAGTGCATGGTAAACTAGAGATTGAGAATTACACTGGTGATGGAAGGAATGAGTGTGCCTTCACTGGAGTGCATGGTAAACTAGAGATTGAGAATTACACTGGTGATGTACGGAATGAGTGTGCCTTCACTGGAGTGCATGTTAAACTAGAGATTGAGTATTACACTGGTGATGTACGGAATGAGTGTGCCTTCACTGGAGTGCATGTTAAACTAGAGATTGAGAATTACACTGGTGATATAAGCAATGAGTGTGCCTTCACTGGAGTGCATAGTAAACTAGAGATTGAGAATTACACTGGTGATGTAAGCAATGAGTGTGCCTTCACTGGAGTGCATGGTAAACTAGAGATTGAGAATTACACTAGTGATGTAAGCAATGAGTGTGCCTTCACTGGAGTGCATGGTAAACTAGAGATTGAGAATTACACTAGTGATGTACGGAATGAGTGTGCCTTCACTGGAGTGCATGGTAAACTAGAGATTGAGAATTACACTAGTGATGTAAGCAATGAGTGTGCCTTCACTGGAGTGCATGGTAAACTAGAGATTGAGAATTACACTAGTGATGTACGGAATGAGTGTGCCTTCACTGGAGTGCATGGTAAACTAGAGATTTAGAATTACACTAGTGATGTAAGGAATGAGTGTGCCTTCACTGAGGTGCATGGTAAACTAGAGATTCAGAATTACACTAGTGATGTACGGAATGAGTGTGCCTTCACTGGAGTGCATGGTAAACTAGAGATTGAGAATTACACTAGTGATGTAAGCAATGAGCGTGCCTTCACTGGAGTGCATGTTAAACTAGAGATTGAGAATTACACTAGTGATGTAAGCAATGAGCGTGCCTTCACTGGAGTGCATGGTAAACTAGAGATTGAGAATTACACTAGTGATTCAAGGAATGAGCGTGCCTTCACTGGAGTGCATGGTAAACTAGAGATTGAGAATTACACTAGTGATGTACGGAATGAGCGTGCCTTCACTGGAGTGCATGGTAAACTAGAGATTGAGAATTACACTAGTGATGTACGGAATGAGCGTGCCTTCACTGGAGTGCATGGTAAACTAGAGATTGAGAATTACACTAGTGATGTAAGGAATGAGCGTGCCTTCACTGGAGTGCATGGTAAACTAGAGATTGACAATTACACTAGTGATGTAAGCAATGAGTGTGCCTTCACTGGAGTGCATGGTAAACTAGAGATTGAGAATTACACTAGTGATTCAAGGAATGAGTGTGCCTTCACTGAAGTGCATGTTAAACTAGAGATTGAGAATTACACTAGTGATGTAAGGAATGAGTGTGCCTTCACTGGAGTGCATGTTAAACTAGAGATTGAGTATTACACTAGTGATGTAAGCAATGAGTGTGCCTTCACTGGAGTGCATGGTAAACTAGAGATTGAGAATTACACTAGTGATTCAAGGAATGAGTGTGCCTTCACTGGAGTGCATGTTAAAATAGAGATTGAGAATTACACTAGTGATGTAAGCAATGAGTGTGCCTTCACTGGAGTGCATGTTAAACTAGAGATTGAGAATTACACTAGTGATGTAAGCAATGAGTGTGCCTTCACTGGAGTGCATGGTAAACTAGAGATTGAGAATTACACTAGTGATTCAAGTAATGAGTGTGCCTTCACTGGAGTGCATGGTAAACTAGAGATTGAGAATTACACTAGTGATGTACGGAATGAGTGTGCCTTCACTGGAGTGCATGGTAAACTAGAGATTGAGAATTACACTAGTGATGTACGGAATGAGTGTGCCTTCACTGAAGTGCATGTTCAACTAGAGATTGAGAATTACACTAGTGATGTAAGGAATGAGTGTGCCTTCACTGGAGTGCATGTTAAACTAGAGATTGAGAATTACACTACTGATGTAAGCACTGAGTGTGCCTTCACTGGAGTGCATGGTAAACTAGAGATTGAGAATTGCACTAGTGATTCAAGGAATGAGTGTGCCTTCACTGGAATGCATGGTAAACTAGAGATTGAGAATTACACTAGTGATGTAAGGAATGAGTGTGCCTTCACTGGAGTGCATGTTAAACTAGAGATTGAGAATTACACTAGTGAGATAAGCAATGAGTGTGCCTTCACTGGAGTGCATGGTAAACTAGAGATTGAGAATTACACTAGTGATTCATGGAATGAGTGTGCCTTCACTGGAGTGCATGTTAAACTAGAGATTGAGAATTACACTAGTGATGTAAGGAATGAGTGTGCCTTCACTGGAGTGCATGTTAAACTAGAGATTGAGAATTACACTAGTGATGTAAGCAATGAGTGTGCCTTCACTGGAGTGCATGGTAAACTAGAGATTGAGAATTACACTAGTGATTCAAGGAATGAGTGTGCCTTCACTGGAGTGCATGTTAAACTAGAGATTGAGAATTACACTAGTGATGTAAGCAATGAGTGTTCCTTCACTGGAGTGCATGGTAAACTAGAGATTGAGAATTACACTAGTGATGTAAGCAATGAGTGTGCCTTCACTGGAGTGCATGGTAAACTAGAGATTGAGAATTACACTAGTGATTCAAGGAATGAGTGTGCCTTCACTGAAGTGCATGTTAAACTAGAGATTGAGAATTACACTAGTGATGTAAGGAATGAGTGTGCCTTCACTGGAGTGCATGTTAAACTAGAGATTGAGTATTACACTAGTGATGTAAGCAATGAGTGTGCCTTCACTGGAGTGCATGGTAAACTAGAGATTGAGAATTACACTAGTGATTCAAGGAATGAGTGTGCCTTCACTGGAGTGCATGTTAAACTAGAGATTGAGAATTACACTAGTGATGTAAGCAATGAGTGTGCCTTCACTGGAGTGCATGTTAAACTAGAGATTGAGAATTACACTAGTGATGTAAGCAATGAGTGTGCCTTCACTGGAGTGCATGGTAAACTAGAGATTGAGAATTACACTAGTGATTCAAGGAATGAGTGTGCCTTCACTGGAGTGCATGGTAAACTAGAGATTGAGAATTACACTAGTGATGTACGGAATGAGTGTGCCTTCACTGGAGTGCATGGTAAACTAGAGATTGAGAATTACACTAGTGATGTACGGAATGAGTGTGCCTTCACTGAAGTGCATGTTCAACTAGAGATTGAGAATTACACTAGTGATGTAAGGAATGAGTGTGCCTTCACTGGAGTGCATGTTAAACTAGAGATTGAGAATTACACTACTGATGTAAGCACTGAGTGTGCCTTCACTGGAGTGCATGGTAAACTAGAGATTGAGAATTGCACTAGTGATTCAAGGAATGAGTGTGCCTTCACTGGAATGCATGGTAAACTAGAGATTGAGAATTACACTAGTGATGTAAGCAATGAGTGTGCCTTCACTGGAGTGCATGTTAAACTAGAGATTGAGAATTACACTAGTGATGTAAGCAATGAGTGTGCCTTCACTGGAGTGCATGGTAAACTAGAGATTGAGAATTACACTAGTGATGTACGGAATGAGTGTGCCTTCACTGGAGTGCATGGTAAACTAGAGATTGAGAATTACACTAGTGATGTAAGGAATGAGTGTGCCTTCACTGGAGTGCATGTTAAACTAGAGATTGAGAATTACACTAGTGATGTAAGGAATGAGTGTGCCTTCACTGGAGTGCATGTTAAACTAGAGATTGAGAATTACACTAGTGAGATAAGCAATGAGTGTGCCTTCACTGGAGTGCATGGTAAACTATAGATTGAGAATTACACTAGTGATTCATGGAATGAGTGTGCCTTCACTGGAGTGCATGTTAAACTAGAGATTGAGAATTACACTAGTGATGTAAGGAATGAGTGTGCCTTCACTGGAGTGCATGTTAAACTAGAGATTGAGAATTACACTAGTGATGTAAGCAATGAGTGTGCCTTCACTGGAGTGCATGGTAAACTAGAGATTGAGAATTACACTAGTGATTCAAGGAATGAGTGTGCCTTCACTGGAGTGCATGTTAAACTAGAGATTGAGAATTACACTAGTGATGTAAGCAATGAGTGTTCCTTCACTGGAGTGCATGGTAAACTAGAGATTGAGAATTACACTAGTGATGTAAGCAATGAGTGTGCCTTCACTGGAGTGCATGGTAAACTAGAGATTGAGAATTACACTAGTGATTCAAGGAATGAGTGTGCCTTCACTGGAGTGCATGGTAAACTAGAGATTGAGAATTACACTAGTGATGTACGGAATGAGTGTGCCTTCACTGGAGTGCATGGTAAACTAGAGATTGAGAATTACACTAGTGATTCAAGGAATGAGTGTGCCTTCACTGGAGTGCATGGTAAACTAGAGATTGAGAATTACACTAGTGATTCAAGGAATGAGTGTGCCTTCACTGGAGTGCATGTTAAACTAGAGATTGAGAATTACACTAGTGATGTAAGCAATGAGTGTTCCTTCACTGGAGTGCATGGTAAACTAGAGATTGAGAATTACACTAGTGATGTAAGCAATGAGTGTGCCTTCACTGGAGTGCATGGTAAACTAGAGATTGAGAATTACACTAGTGATTCAAGGAATGAGTGTGCCTTCACTGAAGTGCATGTTAAACTAGAGATTGAGAATTACACTAGTGATGTAAGGAATGAGTGTGCCTTCACTGGAGTGCATGTTAAACTAGAGATTGAGTATTACACTAGTGATGTAAGCAATGAGTGTGCCTTCACTGGAGTGCATGGTAAACTAGAGATTGAGAATTACACTAGTGATTCAAGGAATGAGTGTGCCTTCACTGGAGTGCATGTTAAACTAGAGATTGAGAATTACACTAGTGATGTAAGCAATGAGTGTGCCTTCACTGGAGTGCATGTTAAACTAGAGATTGAGAATTACACTAGTGATGTAAGCAATGAGTGTGCCTTCACTGGAGTGCATGGTAAACTAGAGATTGAGAATTACACTAGTGATTCAAGGAATGAGTGTGCCTTCACTGGAGTGCATGGTAAACTAGAGATTGAGAATTACACTAGTGATGTACGGAATGAGTGTGCCTTCACTGGAGTGCATGGTAAACTAGAGATTGAGAATTACACTAGTGATGTACGGAATGAGTGTGCCTTCACTGAAGTGCATGTTCAACTAGAGATTGAGAATTACACTAGTGATGTAAGGAATGAGTGTGCCTTCACTGGAGTGCATGTTAAACTAGAGATTGAGAATTACACTACTGATGTAAGCACTGAGTGTGCCTTCACTGGAGTGCATGGTAAACTAGAGATTGAGAATTGCACTAGTGATTCAAGGAATGAGTGTGCCTTCACTGGAATGCATGGTAAACTAGAGATTGAGAATTACACTAGTGATGTAAGCAATGAGTGTGCCTTCACTGGAGTGCATGTTAAACTAGAGATTGAGAATTACACTAGTGATGTAAGCAATGAGTGTGCCTTCACTGGAGTGCATGGTAAACTAGAGATTGAGAATTACACTAGTGATGTACGGAATGAGTGTGCCTTCACTGGAGTGCATGGTAAACTAGAGATTGAGAATTACACTAGTGATGTAAGGAATGAGTGTGCCTTCACTGGAGTGCATGTTAAACTAGAGATTGAGAATTACACTAGTGATGTAAGGAATGAGTGTGCCTTCACTGGAGTGCATGTTAAACTAGAGATTGAGAATTACACTAGTGAGATAAGCAATGAGTGTGCCTTCACTGGAGTGCATGGTAAACTATAGATTGAGAATTACACTAGTGATTCATGGAATGAGTGTGCCTTCACTGGAGTGCATGTTAAACTAGAGATTGAGAATTACACTAGTGATGTAAGGAATGAGTGTGCCTTCACTGGAGTGCATGTTAAACTAGAGATTGAGAATTACACTAGTGATGTAAGCAATGAGTGTGCCTTCACTGGAGTGCATGGTAAACTAGAGATTGAGAATTACACTAGTGATTCAAGGAATGCGTGTGCCTTCACTGGAGTGCATGTTAAACTAGATATTGAGAATTACACTAGTGATGTAAGCAATGAGTGTTCCTTCACTGGAGTGCATGGTAAACTAGAGATTGAGAATTACACTAGTGATGTAAGCAATGAGTGTGCCTTCACTGGAGTGCATGGTAAACTAGAGATTGAGAATTACACTAGTGATTCAAGGAATGAGTGTGCCTTCACTGGAGTGCATGGTAAACTAGAGATTGAGAATTACACTAGTGATGTACGGAATGAGTGTGCCTTCACTGGAGTGCATGGTAAACTAGAGATTGAGAATTACACTAGTGATTCAAGGAATGAGTGTGCCTTCACTGGAGTGCATGGTAAACTAGAGATTGAGAATTACACTAGTGATTCAAGGAATGAGTGTGCCTTCACTGGAGTGCATGTTAAACTAGAGATTGAGAATTACACTTGTGATGTACGGAATGAGTGTGCCTTCACTGGAGTGCATGTTAAACTAGAGATTGAGAATTACACTAGTGATTTAAGGAATGAGTGTGCCTTCACTTGAGTGCATGGTAAACTAGAGATTGAGAATTACACTAGTGATGTACGGAATGAGCGTGCCTTCACTGGAGTGCATGGTAAACTAGAGATTGAGAATTACACTAGTGATGTACGGAATGAGCGTGCCTTCACCGGAGTGCATGGTAAACTAGAGATTGAGAATTACACTAGTGATGTAAGGAATGAGTGTGCCTTCACTGGAGTGCATGGTAAACTAGAGATTGAGAATTACACTAGTGATGTAAGGAATGAGTGTGCCTTCACTGGAGTGCATGGTAAACTAGAGATTGAGAATTACACTAGTGATGTAAGCAATGAGTGTGCCTTCACTGGAGTGCATGGTAAACTAGAGATTGAGATATACACTAGTGATTCAAGGAATGAGTGTGCCTTCACTGAAGTGCATGTTAAACTAGAGATTGAGAATTACACTAGTGATGTAAGGAATGAGTGTGCCTTCACTGGAGTGCATGTTAAACTAGAGATTGAGTATTACACTAGTGATGTAAGCAATGAGTGTGCCTTCACTGGAGTGCATGGTAAACTAGAGATTGAGAATTACACTAGTGATTCAAGGAATGAGTGTGCCTTCACTGGAGTGCATGTTAAACTAGAGATTGAGAATTACACTAGTGATGTAAGCAATGAGTGTGCCTTCACTGGAGTGCATGTTAAACTAGAGATTGGGAATTACACTAGTGATGTAAGCAATGAGTGTGCCTTCACTGGAGTGCATGGTAAACTAGAGATTGAGAATTACACTAGTGATTCAAGGAATGAGTGTGCCTTCACTGGAGTGCATGGTAAACTAGAGATTGAGAATTACACTAGTGATGTACGGAATGAGTGTGCCTTCACTGAAGTGCATGTTCAACTAGAGATTGAGAATTACACTAGTGATGTAAGGAATGAGTGTGCCTTCACTGGAGTGCATGTTAAACTAGAGATTGAGAATTACACTACTGATGTAAGCACTGAGTGTGCCTTCACTGGAGTGAATGGTAAACTAGAGATTGAGAATTGCACTAGTGATTCAAGGAATGAGTGTGCCTTCACTGGAATGCATGGTAAACTAGAGATTGAGAATTACACTAGTGATGTAAGCAATGTGTGTGCCTTCACTGGAGTGCATGTTAAACTAGAGATTGAGAATTACACTAGTGATGTAAGCAATGAGTGTGCCTTCACTGGAGTGCATGGTAAACTAGAGATTGAGAATTACACTAGTGATGTACGGAATGAGTGTGCCTTCACTGGAGTGCATGGTAAACTAGAGATTGAGAATTACACTAGTGATGTAAGGAATGAGTGTGCCTTCACTGGAGTGCATGTTAAATTAGACATTGGCCCTCATTACGACCCTGGCGGAAAGGGGAAAACGATGGCGGAAATGCAATACCGCCACCGAATAGCGCTCGGTGCGAATATGACCCGTCACCGCAAAGTACGAAGCCATTAGCGACACCGTAGTGAACGCCAACGCTAACTGCACTAAGCACGCGCGCGCGCGCCATGCCAAACCGCAAACACCACCATGGTGCAACGGTACGCCAATTCCGACCCTAGCGGACATGTACCTAACGCCATCAGGCATGGCGGAATGGACCATTCCGCCATGGCGAGAAGTACGGCATCGCGAATCAACCGTAAACGGCCCCACTGAGTGCCTGTACACCGCTCCCTGCCCACAAAGTACAACTCCCTGTAGGTGCAATGAAGTCACAATGCAACCAGTGAAATGTACAAAGCACCCATGCATGCCAACGAACAAAAGCAACACAAGAGGGGCCAATGGGAGCTGCAGGTCACAGATGGCACGAATACAGAAGCCATCCCAATGGACATGACCACAGTCCCCCACCAAGAAACGCACGCAAACACAGGCACCTGTGACCAGCAACATTCCGAAAATCACATCATTCCACCAGTCCACCTGGCTGACCGCCATCTGTCACACAAAACCCAATCCCCCGCCCCTGAGCATGACAACATCCAAACTGTCATATAGGCAGCCCCCATCCCTGACCTCACGGGCTCAGTAGGCAAACGCGCCCAGCACAGTACCACGCAACTAAACCCCGAAGCAGGAACCCAATGCAGATCTCCTCACAATACATCGCCCCACATATAGGCACATGCCACATCACTTGCAAAGAAAAACGCTACACGGGCCAAATCAGAATAGAAATTTAATGCACAACAAAATCACCAAGCCCATACAGCCATCAGGCCATGAACTCCAAAACACATTTCACCATTGTGGGCTGCATCCGCAAGAAATGACCAGCCACCACTTGTGTGACGCCCTGTCCCATCATGGTACACAGAGCCACAATCACGTACGAAAAGGCAAAAAGGAAGCGCACACAACCGCAGGGCCGTCCCAATGGGGAGGCACTAGTCCAGCTGAAAGGCCGAAATGTTGCACCGAGCCACCAGTACTGCGTAAGGGCATGTGGGCCACTGGCGATCGTCCCATAAGATCGTAATGCTGCTCCACCGATTAACACGAAGCAGCAGGTGTCGGGAGTAAAATCCATCTGCAGGAGTGGCATACAGATGGCAGTGGCAAAAGGGGAGGAGATACCTGTCAACCAAAAGAAAAGAACAAGAACAGAATGGCCATCAGAACTACATTCGAACAACTCACTTCAATGAGCACACGAAATCCACAGCCATATGCATGCTAGCCCACTCCAAAGGATCATCACCACCCCAAAGCCACTTGCGACTCATAACCATCTATACCTAGGTGTAAACACCATCACGAACGAGTGTACCTGTGCATGCGTCTGCCAAAACAGAATCCATCAGATGGGAATGTAAACGTGCATGGACACAAGTGTCTGAGGGCGCGTCGAGACAGGGAGGGCTCAACAAGGCCAGATAGACGATGGTCCCACTATGGCAGCCCTGCATCACATAGCGTAGGGGAGGCGGATAGATCCCAAGAAGCCCTGTACATGGCAAACTCTGCATCAAATCACCTGCCCATGCATCCATTCATCATTCCCTCATCCCGGGATCAAAACGCCTGAATAATTACTCACATGACATTAGAAACGTCCATTGAGTCTGTGCGTAATGCAGCCTGCTAAATCCACAGTGCCCCAGCCCGTAAATCCAGTGTTGTGAAGTAACATGTATTTGGGAATGGCCGGCCTCATCGCCCACGTAGCTATTGCGCATCCCAAACTATTCATATCAATCATTGCTCCCTCGCCATGGGCCCTGTCTCAAGGACATAGAACAATAGAACGTTATATTTGCAGTCAGACCTGTGGGCATCTCCTCGCCGCTAGCTGGAAACCGAAAGCGCCGCCCTTCGAATTCCTCATTTGCAACATCACGTCGAAAAGGCATCTGTGGCCGTTTGAAATCACTAATTATTCCATCGAGTGCGGCTGTGTGTGAAAATGGCAACTGCCTTCACCCACAAATGGGACGCCCCGCCCGTCGTTGCAACTCGGTACAGTGATGCATGAGGGCCCACCGTTACTCGAGTACTACGTTCCACTGACCCTTCACAAGTCCGTTCGCGACTGCACAGATAGTATGGGAAACAATGGGACCACAGCAAAATGAACATATCAACCAATCTTACACGCCCATCGGGTACAAATACATGATTGCAATAGCAAGATACCATTCCCCGAATTGCAGCGTAGTGCGCGGGACGTGCTCGGCCAAAGGGGAGAGCAGTTTGCACAGGTGGAATCAATCACCACAGGTGGAGGCCATACAGCCTGGAAACACATAAATTGCACACCCAGTCTCCTCCCACAACCACAGCGAAATGCTACCGGCAGGACTCGCGATGTTGGCCCTGGGGGACCTGATAGCACTGCAAGTGCTCCGACTCCAAGAAGAAGACGAACAACAACTACAACCAGCCGCACGGAGGAGACGCAGGAGGAGGAGGAGGCCAAGGCAGGGCCAGCAAGGCCCAGCAGCACAGCCACTACCACCACGCAGGCAGCCCGCAATCCCACGCCTCCGAGCACATCCGTTCAACCTCACTGATGAGCAGATCCACACCCTCTACCGTCTGGACCGGGACACCATAGCCGCCATTGTGGACATGACACAGGCTGACCTAGTCAGCATGATAGATAGCCCAACCGCAATCCCACCCCTACTGAAGGTGGTGTCTGTACTCCACTTCCTGGCCACAGGCACCTACCAGCACACAGTCGGACAGTTGCATGGCATTTCTCAGCCACTGTTCTCACGGACACTATTCCAAGTGCTCGATGCCCTCCTGCAGCACGCAGACGACTACATCTCCCTACCACGCTTGGAGCAGGAAATAACCAACACAAAAGTGGGATTCCATGCACTTGCCGGCATACCGGGTTGCATTGGTGCCATCGACTGCACCCATGTTGAATTGGTCGTGCCACATGCCATGGAGGCCCAGTACCGCAACCGAAAACAATTTCATTCCCTGAATGTACAAATGGTGTGTGACTCCAACAGGATCTTTACGCATTGTTGTGCCCGATTCCCTGGATCAACCCATGATTCCATGGTCTTGAGGAACTCTACCATACCACGCTACATGGAGCGACACGCAGGGAACAGATCCTGGCTACTCGGTGAGTCTCATTGCATGCATGATGATGTGGGGTATGTGATTTGGCAATGTACTGGCAGGAAGGGGGGGGGGTGTGCGTACGTATCAATGGCATCCCACATCCTACGTTTCTCGTCCACATACAGGTGATGCTGGATATCCACTGAAGAGATGGCTCCTCACACCAGTCCGGAACCCACGGGACCAGCATGAGGAGGACTACAACCATGCCCACTCACGTACCCGTGTAGTCATTGAGCAGGCATTCGGCCTACTGAAGGGCCGTTTCCGCTGCCTCAGCAGGTCTGGCGGGGCACTCCTGTACCGCCATGAGAAGGTTGCAAAGATGGTCATGGCATGTGTCATGCTCCACAACATGTGCGTACGTAGAAATGTGCCCATGCCCCCTGACGCAGAACTGCAAGCACCGGATGATGGTCATGATGAGGGTGGGGATGTGGCAGCACCTCAAGGAGTCTGCGAGGCACCGGAGGCCCGTGACATTCGTCAGCATCTCATTGATGTATGCTTCTAGCACTCATGCCTGGTGGCTGATACATGGACACGGGACACGTGGCACTGTGTGTGTCTGGAACATGCACGAAATGGACTGTACGCCTATGATGGCCTAGTACACAAAGATCAATGTCCACACATCTCATTGGTTGATCGTGCACTGTTTATGGCATATGTGATATCATGTTGTACACCCTATCGACCCGCCACCCAAGTGAGCCCAACACACCCCCTCCACCCTCCTACCTCCCCCCCGAACACCAGTGTTCAAAGATGCTCATTGTCAGTGGGCTGTCGCTATTGCATGCCCCCTCTGCGGGTATCAGGGGCACCCCTGCCTGTGGAGCGCCGGGTCCTCCCAGATCTACGTTGGGGGCTGCCCTGGACGGAACTTGCAACGGATGATGTGTCTGCCTGCTCACGTCCATGCATGTCCCTAAGGGTTTGCGAGAGCTCAGTGAGCACACGGCGCACTGCGGCAAGTTCGGCACATACGTCTTTGGACGTCGCATGCAGTTCCCCCCTCAGGCTCTCGGTGCTTCTCTCAATTTGTGACCTTAGCGTCTCTGTGCCTCTCTCCATTTCTGCCCTAAGTGTCTCAGTTGATGTTTCTATGTCTGCCTTGGTGCCCCCACATTCATCGGCATGGTCCTTGAGGAGTGTGGCCAGTTGCTGCTGTTGTTCGATCAACTGGTCGAGGGACTGTTGCCTCTGCTGGGCCATGGCCATTTGCGGGGGTGTCGCAGAGGGGCTGTTGACCTCATGTTGCCTTCCCACAGGGCTTGGGGGGGATGGCCAGTCGTCGTCTTGTGGGTGCCCCTGCGTGGTATCCTCATGTTGTACGGGATGGGACAGACAGGGGGATTGGGACAGGTCATGGATGGATCTGACTTCGGCATCCCCGTTTTCTGTGTCCGAGCATGCTGCCATCAATGGGGTGTCACCTATGGTGCTGCTGCCACCAGAGGCAGTGCCTTCTGTGGCATCCATTGGGGGGACCTGTGGTGGTGGTGTTGTGGGCATGCTGGCTGCTGGGGTGCCTGTTGATGTTCCCTCCTGTGTGCTGCCACCTGATTTGTGCTGCTGCCGTGTCTTGATGCGTGCAGCTGAGGTGGAGGGTCTCTGGCCGTTGGTCTTGGCCCTCTTTGCAGGTGTGCTGGTAGGGGTGTCCTGTTGCTCGTCGTTTGGATCGGACCCTGTGGTGGAGTAAAGGAGAGCGAGGGTCATTGATGGGTCTGTGGGAATTGGAATGGCATAGTATCACATGCTTTGGGGTGGTACCTGAGGGTGATTTGGGTCGGGGCCTTGGAGGTGCTTTGATTTGTGTGTGGAGTGAGGGTGCAGTTGTTTGGCAGCCTGCAGTTAGGGTGTGCCTGCTGCACGTGTAGTGCGTGTTTTAGGGGTTTTTAATTATTTATGTATTTATTGTGGTTTTTAACGTGCGCTATCAGGCCGATGTGTGTGGACGTTCTCCTGGACATGTGTTTCTGTTGCACTATGTGGACGCATGGTACTTCACATGGATGGACTGTGTGGATTGTTTTATCTGGCCCACCTACCTGAATCTTCGGATGTCTGCACTCCTTTCTCCATCCCTCCGACTCCCTCAATGCTCTCCATTCCGATGGTGGAGGCACAGATTTCTTCCCAGGGGGTCAACTTGATGGGTGATTCAGGACCTCCCCCGGTGGCTGTGGCAATGTTGCGGTTGGCAGAGAGTATGCTGCGGACGCGTATCCGCAGGTCGTCCCATCGCTTGCGGCATTGCTGTGGGGTGCGGGGTGCGGTCCCCACCGCACTTACCCGCTGTGCCACCAGAGCCCATATGGCCTTCTTGTTTGCAAGTGCCGTCCTGGTCATTTGCGTGGAGAAGACCACGGCAGCATTCTCCTGGAGGGTCTCTGTTAGCACGGTGAGTTCCTCACGGGAGAAGTGGACCTGCCGCTTGCGGTCGCACGCTTTCTTCGCTGCTTTTCCCATTTTTCTTGGTTTCGCTAGGGTGGTTGACGGGGTGGGGTGTGTCTCAGGGTAGTGTTTTTAGTGGTTGTGTGGTTTTAGTGTATTTATAGGTGTACGCCGGGATGTTTCCCGTTCCGGGCCCGTGTTTTAACTTCCGTTTCCGTATATTTCTGGCCACCGTACTTTCCGGTAGGCGCACACTGCGGTGACCGCTAAGAGGGGTGGCGGTATTGCACCTGGGGCGCCGTACGGCGGCGGTGTGGGCCGTTTTGGGGTCTTTTCCGCCATCGCGGACTTTGCACTTCCGCCATGCCGTGGTGCTCGTGCCCGATGGGTCGGAATGGGCCGCACTTTGCTCCTTCGTGCAATGGCGGAAACGCTATTTACGCTGTGGCGCTCCGGTCAGTCGATTTCCGCAAGGGTCGTAATGAGGGCCATTGAGAATTAAACTAGTGATGTAAGGAATGAGTGTGCCTTCACTGGAGTGCATGTTAAACTAGAGATTGAGAATTACACTAGTGAGATAAGCAATGAGTGTGCCTTCACTGGAGTGCATGGTAAACTAGAGATTGAGAATTACACTAGTGATTCATGGAATGAGTGTGCCTTCACTGGAGTGCATGTTAAACTAGAGATTGAGAATTACACTAGTGATGTAAGGAATGAGTGTGCCTTCACTGGAGTGCATGTTAAACTAGAGATTGAGAATTACACTAGTGAGATAAGCAATGAGTGTGCCTTCACTGGAGTGCATGGTAAACTAGAGATTGAGAATTACACTAGTGATTCATGGAATGAGTGTGCCTTCACTGGAGTGCATGTTAAACTAGAGATTGAGAATTACACTAGTGATGTAAGGAATGAGTGTGCCTTCACTGGAGTGCATGTTAAACTAGAGATTGAGAATTACACTAGTGATGTAAGCAATGAGTGTGCCTTCACTGGAGTGCATGGTAAACTAGAGATTGAGAATTACACTAGTGATTCAAGGAATGAGTGTGCCTTCACTGGAGTGCATGTTAAACTAGAGATTGAGAATTACACTAGTGATGTAAGCAATGAGTGTTCCTTCACTGGAGTGCATGGTAAACTAGAGATTGAGAATTACACTAGTGATGTAAGCAATGAGTGTGCCTTCACTGGAGTGCATGGTAAACTAGAGATTGAGAATTACACTAGTGATTCAAGGAATGAGTGTGCCTTCACTGGAGTGCATGTTAAACTAGAGATTGAGAATTACACTAGTGAGATAAGCAATGAGTGTGCCTTCACTGGAGTGCATGGTAAACTAGAGATTGAGAATTACACTAGTGATTCATGGAATGAGTGTGCCTTCACTGGAGTGCATGTTAAACTAGAGATTGAGAATTACACTAGTGATGTAAGGAATGAGTGTGCCTTCACTGGAGTGCATGTTAAACTAGAGATTTAGAATTACACTAGTGAGATAAGCAATGAGTGTGCCTTCACTGGAGTGCATGGTAAACTAGAGATTGAGAATTACACTAGTGATTCATGGAATGAGTGTGCCTTCACTGGAGTGCATGTTAAACTAGAGATTGAGAATTACACTAGTGATGTAAGGAATGAGTGTGCCTTCACTGGAGTGCATGTTAAACTAGAGATTGAGAATTACACTAGTGAGATAAGCAATGAGTGTGCCTTCACTGGAGTGCATGGTAAACTAGAGATTGAGAATTACACTAGTGATTCATGGAATGAGTGTGCCTTCACTGGAGTGCATGTTAAACTAGAGATTGAGAATTACACTAGTGATGTAAGGAATGAGTGTGCCTTCACTGGAGTGCATGTTAAACTAGAGATTGAGAATTACACTAGTGATGTAAGGAATGAGTGTGCCTTCACTGGAGTGCATGTTAAACTAGAGATTGAGAATTACACTAGTGAGATAAGCAATGAGTGTGCCTTCACTGGAGTGCATGGTAAACTAGAGATTGAGAATTACACTAGTGATTCATGGAATGAGTGTGCCTTCACTGGAGTGCATGGTAAACTAGAGATTGAGAATTACACTAGTGATGTACGGAATGAGTGTGCCTTCACTGGAGTGCATGGTAAACTAGAGATTGAGAATTACACTAGTGATGTACGGAATGAGTGTGCCTTCACTGGAGTGCATGGTAAACTAGAGATTGAGAATTACACTAGTGATGTAAGCAATGAGTGTGCCTTCACTGGAGTGCATGGTAAACTAGAGATTGAGAATTACACTAGTGATGTAAGCAAGTGAGTGTGCATTCACTGGAGTGCATGGTAAACTAGAGATTGAGAATTACACTAGTGATGTACGGAATGAGTGTGCCTTCACTGGAGTGCATGTTAAACTAGAGATTGAGAATTACACTAGTGATGTAAGGAATGAGTGTGCCTTCACTGGAGTGCATGGTAAACTAGAGATTGAGAATTACACTAGTGATGTACGGAATGAGTGTGCCTTCACTGGAGTGCATGGTAAACTAGAGATTGAGAATTACACTAGTGATTCAAGGAAGGAGTGTGCCTTCACTGGAGTGCATGTTAAACTAGAGATTGAGAATTACACTAGTGATGTAAGGAAGGAGTGTGCCTTCGCTGGAGTGCATGTTAAACTAGAGATTGAGAATTACACTAGTGATGTAAGGAATGAGTGTGCCTTCGCTGGAGTGCATGGTAAACTAGAGATTGAGAATTACACTAGTGAGATAAGCAATGAGTGTGCCTTCGCTGGAGTGCATGTTAAACTAGAGATTGAGAATTACACTAGTGATGTAAGCAATGAGTGTGCCTTCACTGGAGTGCATGTTAAACTAGAGATTGAGAATTACACTAGTGATGTACGGAATGAGTGTGCCTTCACTGGAGTGCATGGTAAACTAGAGATTGAGAATTACACTAGTGATGTACGGAATGAGTGTGCCTTCACTTGAGTGCATGGTAAACTAGAGATTGAGAATTACACTAGTGATGTACGGAATGAGTGTGCCTTCACTGGATTGCATGTTAAACTAGAGATTGAGAATTACACTAGTGATGTAAGCAATGAGTGTGCCTTCACTTGAGTGCATGTTAAACTAGAGATTGAGAATTACACTAGTGATGTAAGCAATGAGTGTGCCTTCACTTGAGTGCATGTTAAACTAGAGATTGAGAATTACACTAGTGATGTACGGAATGAGTGTGCCTTCACTGGAGTGCATGGTAAACTAGAGATTGAGAATTACACTAGTGATGTAAGGAATGAGTGTGCCTTCACTGGAGTGCATGGTAAACTAGAGATTGAGAATTACACTGGTGATGTACGGAATGAGTGTGCCTTCACTGGAGTGCATGTTAAACTAGAGATTGAGAATTACACTGGTGATGTAAGCAATGAGTGTGCCTTCACTGGAGTGCATGTTAAACTAGAGATTGAGAATTACACTGGTGATGTAAGCAATGAGTGTGCCTTCACTGGAGTGCATGGTAAACTAGAGATTGAGAATTACACTGGTGATGTAAGCAATGAGTGTGCCTTCACTGGAGTGCATGGTAAACTAGAGATTGAGAATTGCACTAGTGATGTAAGCAATGAGTGTGCCTTCACTGGAGTGCATGGTAAACTAGAGATTGAGAATTACACTAGTGATGTACGGAATGAGTGTGCCTTCACTGGAGTGCATGGTAAACTAGAGATTTAGAATTACACTAGTGATGTAAGGAATGAGTGTGCCTTCACTGAAGTGCATGGTAAACTAGAGATTGAGAATTACACTAGTGATGTAAGCAATGAGCGTGCCTTCACTGGAGTGCATGGTAAACTAGAGATTGAGAATTACACTAGTGATTCAAGGAATGAGCGTGCCTTCACTGGAGTGCATGGTAAACTAGAGATTGAGAATTACACTAGTGATGTACGGAATGAGCGTGCCTTCACTGGAGTGCATGGTAAACTAGAGATTGAGAATTAAACTAGTGATGTAAGGAATGAGCGTGCCTTCACTGGAGTGCATGTTAAACTAGAGATTGAGAATTACACTAGTGATGTAAGGAATGAGCGTGCCTTCACTGGAGTGCATGTTAAACTAGAGATTGAGAATTACACTAGTGATTCAAGGAATGAGTGTGCCTTCACTGGAGTGCATGGTAAACTACAGATTTTGAATTACACTAGTGATGTACGGAATGAGTGTGCCTTCACTGGAGTGCATGGTAAACTAGAGTTTGAGAATTAGACTAGTGATGTAAGGAATGAGTGTGCCTTCACTGGAGTGCATGCTAAACTAGAGATTGAGAATTACACTAGTGATGTAAGGAATGAGTGTGCCTTCACAGGAGTGCATGTTAAACTAGAGATTGAGAATTACACTAGTGATGTAAGCAATGAGTGTGCCTTCACTGGAGTGCATGGTAAACTAGAGATTGAGAATTACACTAGTGATTCAAGGAATGAGTGTGCCTTCACTGGAGTGCATGCTAAACTAGAGATTGAGAATTACACTAGTGATTCAAGGAATGAGTGTGCCTTCACTGGAGTGCATGTTAAACTAGAGATTGAGAATTACACTAGTGATGTAAGCATGAGTGTGCCTTCACTGGAGTGCATGGTAAACTAGAGATTGAGAATTACACTAGTGATTCAAGGAATGAGTGTGCTTTCATCGGAGAGTATGAAACTGGTGATGTGCGCTATCACTTTATTGGAATGCGTGAAACCAACAATGTGAAAAAATAGCACAAATATTGCAAAAGCAGTGTAAGCAATGAGTGTGCCTTCACTGGAGTGCATGGTAAACTAGAGATTGAGAATTACACTAGTGATTCAAGGAATGAGTGTGCCTTCACTGGAGTGCATGTTAAACTAGAGATTGAGAATTACACTAGTGATGTAAGCAATGAGTGTTCCTTCACTGGAGTGCATGGTAAACTAGAGATTGAGAATTACACTAGTGATGTAAGCAATGAGTGTGCCTTCACTGGAGTGCATGGTAAACTAGAGATTGAGAATTACACTAGTGATTCAAGGAATGAGTGTGCCTTCACTGGAGTGCATGGTAAACTAGAGATTGAGAATTACACTAGTGATGTACGGAATGAGTGTGCCTTCACTGGAGTGCATGGTAAACTAGAGATTGAGAATTACACTAGTGATTCAAGGAATGAGTGTGCCTTCACTGGAGTGCATGGTAAACTAGAGATTGAGAATTACACTAGTGATTCAAGGAATGAGTGTGCCTTCACTGGAGTGCATGTTAAACTAGAGATTGAGAATTACACTTGTGATGTACGGAATGAGTGTGCCTTCACTGGAGTGCATGTTAAACTAGAGATTGAGAATTACACTAGTGATGTACGGAATGAGTGTGCCTTCACTGGAGTGCATGGTAAACTAGAGATTGAGAATTACACTAGTGATGTACAGAATGAGTGTGCCTTCACTGGAGTGCATGGTAAACTAGAGATTGAGAATTACACTAGTGATGTACGGAATGAGTGTGCCTTCACTGGAGTGCATGGTAAACTGGAGATTGAGAATTACACTAGTGATGTAAGCAATGAGTGTGCCTTCACTGGAGTGCATGGTAAACTAGAGATTGAGAATTACACTAGTGATGTAAGCAACTGAGTGTGCCTTCACTGGAGTGCATGGTAAACTAGAGATTGAGAATTACACTAGAGATGTACGGAATGAGTGTGCCTTCACTGGAGTGCATGTTAAACTAGAGATTGAGAATTACACTAGTGATGTAAGGAATGAGTGTGCCTTCACTGGAGTGCATGGTAAACTAGAGATTGAGAATTACACTAGTGATGTACGGAATGAGTGTGCCTTCACTGGAGTGCATGGTAAACTAGAGATTGAGAATTACACTAGTGATTCAAGGAAGGAGTGTGCCTTCACTGGAGTGCATGTTAAACTAGAGATTGAGAATTACACTAGTGATGTAAGGAAGGAGTGTGCCTTCGCTGGAGTGCATGTTAAACTAGAGATTGAGAATTACACTAGTGATGTAAGGAATGAGTGTGCCTTCACTGGAGTGCATGGTAAACTAGAGATTGAGAATTACACTAGTGATTCAAGGAATGAGTGTGCCTTCGCTGGAGTGCATGTTAAACTAGAGATTGAGAATTACACTAGTGATGTAAGCAATGAGTGTGCCTTCACTGGAGTGCATGTTAAACTAGAGATTGAGAATTACACTAGTGATGTACGGAATGAGTGTGCCTTCACTGGAGTGCACGGTAAACTAGAGATTGAGAATTACACTAGTGATGTACGGAATGAGTGTGCCTTCACTTGAGTGCATGGTAAACTAGAGATTGAGAATTACACTAGTGATGTACGGAATGAGTGTGCCTTCACCTGAGTGCATGTTAAACTAGAGATTGAGAATTACACTAGTGATGTAAGCAATGAGTGTGCCTTCACTTGAGTGCATGTTAAACTAGAGATTGAGAATTACACTAGTGATGTACGGAATGAGTGTGCCTTCACTGGAGTGCATGGTAAACTAGAGATTGAGAATTACACTAGTGATGTAAGGAATGAGTGTGCCTTCACTGGAGTGCATGGTAAACTAGAGATTGAGAATTACACTGGTGATGTACGGAATGAGTGTGCCTTCACTGGAGTGCATGTTAAACTAGAGATTGAGAATTACACTGGTGATGTACGCAATGAGTGTGCCTTCACTGGAGTGCATGTTAAACTAGAGATTGAGAATTACACTGGTGATGTAAGCAATGAGTGTGCCTTCACTGGAGTGCATGGTAAACTAGAGATTGAGAATTACACTGGTGATGTAAGCAATGAGTGTGCCTTCACTGGAGTGCATGGTAAACTAGAGATTGAGAATTACACTAGTGATGTAAGCAATGAGTGTGCCTTCACTGGAGTGCATGGTAAACTAGAGATTGAGAATTACACTAGTGATGTACGGAATGAGTGTGCCTTCACTGGAGTGCATGGTAAACTAGAGATTTAGAATTACACTAGTGATGTAAGGAATGAGTGTGCCTTCACTGAAGTGCATGGTAAACTAGAGATTGAGAATTACACTAGTGATGTAAGCAATGAGCGTGCCTTCACTGGAGTGCATGGTAAACTAGAGATTGAGAATTACACTAGTGATTCAAGGAATGAGCGTGCCTTCACTGGAGTGCATGGTAAACTAGAGATTGAGAATTATACTAGTGATGTACGGAATGAGCGTGCCTTCACTGGAGTGCATGGTAAACTAGAGATTGAGAATTAAACTAGTGATGTAAGGAATGAGCGTGCCTTCACTGGAGTGCATGTTAAACTAGAGATTGAGAATTACACTAGTGATGTAAGGAATGAGCGTGCCTTCACTGGAGTGCATGTTAAACTAGAGATTGAGAATTACACTAGTGATGTAAGGAATGAGCGTGCCTTCACTGGAGTGCATGTTAAACTAGAGATTGAGAATTACACTAGTGATGTAAGGAATGAGTGTGCCTTCACTGGAGTGCATGGTAAACTAGAGATTGAGAATTACACTAGTGATTCAAGGAATGAGTGTGCCTTCACTGGAGTGCATGGTAAACTAGATATTGAGAATTACACTAGTGATGTAAGCAATGAGTGTGCCTTCACTGGAGTGCATGTTAAACTAGAGATTGAGAATTAAACTAGTGATGTAAGCAATGAGTGTGCCTTCACTGGAGTGCATGGTAAACTACAGATTGAGAATTACACTAGTGATTCAAGGAATGAGTGTGCCTTCACTGGAGTGCATGATAAACTACGGATTTTGAATTACACTAGTGATGTACGGAATGAGTGTGCCTTCACTGGAGTGCATGGTAAACTAGAGTTTGAGAATTAGACTAGTGATGTAAGGAATGAGTGTGCCTTCACTGGAGTGAATGTTAAACTAGAGATTGAGAATTACACTAGTGATAAAAGGAATGAGTGTGCCTTCACTGGAATGCATGTTAAACTAGAGATTGAGAATTACACTAGTGATGTAAGCAATGAGTGTGCCTTCACTGGAGTGCATGGTAAACTAGAGATTGAGAATTACACTAGTGATTCAAGGAATGAGTGTGCCTTCACTGGAGTGCATGTTAAACTAGAGATTGAGAATTACACTAGTGATTCAAGGAATGAGTGTGCCTTCACTGGAGTGCATGTTAAACTAGAGATTGAGAATTACACTAGTGATGTAAGCATGAGTGTGCCTTCACTGGAGTGCATGGTAAACTAGAGATTGAGAATTACACTAGTGATTCAAGGAATGAGTGTGCTTTCATCGGAGAGTATGAAACTGGTGATGTGCGCTATCACTTTATTGGAATGCGTGAAACCAACAATGTGAACAAATAGCACAAATATTGCAAAAGCAGTGTAAGCAATGAGTGTGCCTTCACTGGAGTGCATGTTAAACTAGAGATTGAGAATTACACTAGTGATGTAAGCAATGAGTGTGCCTTCACTGGATTGCATGGTAATCTAGAGATTGAGAATTACACTAGTGATGTACGGAATGAGTGTGCCTTCACTGGAGTGCATGTTAAACTAGAGATTGAGAATTACACTAGTGATTCAAGGAATGAGTGTGCCTTCACTGGAGTAGTGCATGTTAAACTAGAGATTGAGAATTACACTAGTGATGTAAGCAATGAGAGTGCCTTCACTGGAGTGCATGTTAAACTAGAGATTGAGAATTACACTAGTGATGTAAGCAATGAGTGTGCCTTCACTGGAGTGCATGTTAAACTAGAGATTGAGAATTACACTAGTGATGTAAGCATGAGTGTGCCTTCACTGGAGTGCATGGTAAACTAGAGATTGAGAATTACACTAGTGATTCAAGGAATGAGTGTGCTTTCATCGGAGAGTATGAAACTGGTGATGTGCGCTATCACTTTATTGGAATGCGTGAAACCAACAATGTGAACAAATAGCACAAATATTGCAAAAGCAGTGTAAGCAATGAATGTGCCTTCACTGGAGTGCATGTTAAACTAGAGATTGAGAATAACACTAGTGATGTAAGCAATGAGTGTGCCTTCACTGGATTGCATGGTAATCTAGAGATTGAGAATTACACTAGTGATGTACGGAATGAGTGTGCCTTCACTGGAGTGCATGTTAAACTAGAGATTGAGAATTACACTAGTGATTCAAGGAATGAGTGTGCCTTCACTGGAGTAGTGCATGTTAAACTAGAGATTGAGAATTACACTAGTGATGTAAGCAATGAGAGTGCCTTCACTGGAGTGCATGTTAAACTAGAGATTGAGAATTACACTAGTGATGTAAGCAATGAGTGTGCCTTCACTGGAGTGCATGGTAAACTAGAGATTGAGAATTACACTAGTGATTCAAGGAATGAGTGTGCCTTCACTGGAGTGCATGGTAAACTAGAGATTGAGAATTACACTAGTGATGTACGGAATGAGTGTGCCTTCACTGGAGTGCATGGTAAACTAGAGATTGAGAATTACACTAGTGATTCAAGGAATGAGTGTGCCTTCACTGGAGTGCATGGTAAACTAGAGATTGAGAATTACACTAGTGATGTACGGAATGAGTGTGCCTTCACTGGAGTGCATGGTAAACTAGAGATTGAGAATTACACTAGTGATTCAAGGAATGAGTGTGCCTTCACTGGAGTGCATGGTAAACTAGAGATTGAGAATTACACTAGTGATTCAAGGAATGAGTGTGCCTTCACTGGAGTGCATGTTAAACTAGAGATTGAGAATTACACTTGTGATGTACGGAATGAGTGTGCCTTCACTGGAGTGCATGTTAAACTAGAGATTGAGAATTACACTAGTGATTTAAGGAATGAGTGTGCCTTCACTTGAGTGCATGGTAAACTAGAGATTGAGAATTACACTAGTGATGTACGGAATGAGCGTGCCTTCACTGGAGTGCATGGTAAACTAGAGATTGAGAATTACACTAGTGATGTACGGAATGAGCGTGCCTTCACTGGAGTGCATGGTAAACTAGAGATTGAGAATTACACTAGTGATGTAAGGAATGAGTGTGCCTTCACTGGAGTGCATGGTAAACTAGAGATTGAGAATTACACTAGTGATGTAAGGAATGAGTGTGCCTTCACTGGAGTGCATGGTAAACTAGAGATTGAGAATTACACTAGTGATGTAAGCAATGAGTGTGCCTTCACTGGAGTGCATGGTAAACTAGAGATTGAGATATACACTAGTGATTCAAGGAATGAGTGTGCCTTCACTGAAGTGCATGTTAAACTAGAGATTGAGAATTACACTAGTGATGTAAGGAATGAGTGTGCCTTCACTGGAGTGCATGTTAAACTAGAGATTGAGTATTACACTAGTGATGTAAGCAATGAGTGTGCCTTCACTGGAGTGCATGGTAAACTAGAGATTGAGAATTACACTAGTGATTCAAGGAATGAGTGTGCCTTCACTGGAGTGCATGTTAAACTAGAGATTGAGAATTACACTAGTGATGTAAGCAATGAGTGTGCCTTCACTGGAGTGCATGTTAAACTAGAGATTGGGAATTACACTAGTGATGTAAGCAATGAGTGTGCCTTCACTGGAGTGCATGGTAAACTAGAGATTGAGAATTACACTAGTGATTCAAGGAATGAGTGTGCCTTCACTGGAGTGCATGGTAAACTAGAGATTGAGAATTACACTAGTGATGTACGGAATGAGTGTGCCTTCACTGAAGTGCATGTTCAACTAGAGATTGAGAATTACACTAGTGATGTAAGGAATGAGTGTGCCTTCACTGGAGTGCATGTTAAACTAGAGATTGAGAATTACACTACTGATGTAAGCACTGAGTGTGCCTTCACTGGAGTGAATGGTAAACTAGAGATTGAGAATTGCACTAGTGATTCAAGGAATGAGTGTGCCTTCACTGGAATGCATGGTAAACTAGAGATTGAGAATTACACTAGTGATGTAAGCAATGTGTGTGCCTTCACTGGAGTGCATGTTAAACTAGAGATTGAGAATTACACTAGTGATGTAAGCAATGAGTGTGCCTTCACTGGAGTGCATGGTAAACTAGAGATTGAGAATTACACTAGTGATGTACGGAATGAGTGTGCCTTCACTGGAGTGCATGGTAAACTAGAGATTGAGAATTACACTAGTGATGTAAGGAATGAGTGTGCCTTCACTGGAGTGCATGTTAAATTAGACATTGAGAATTACACTAGTGATGTAAGGAATGAGTGTGCCTTCACTGGAGTGCATGTTAAACTAGAGATTGAGAATTACACTAGTGAGATAAGCAATGAGTGTGCCTTCACTGGAGTGCATGGTAAACTAGAGATTGAGAATTACACTAGTGATTCATGGAATGAGTGTGCCTTCACTGGAGTGCATGTTAAACTAGAGATTGAGAATTACACTAGTGATGTAAGGAATGAGTGTGCCTTCACTGGAGTGCATGTTAAACTAGAGATTGAGAATTACACTAGTGATGTAAGCAATGAGTGTGCCTTCACTGGAGTGCATGGTAAACTAGAGATTGAGAATTACACTAGTGATTCAAGGAATGAGTGTGCCTTCACTGGAGTGCATGTTAAACTAGAGATTGAGAATTACACTAGTGATGTAAGCAATGAGTGTTCCTTCACTGGAGTGCATGGTAAACTAGAGATTGAGAATTACACTAGTGATGTAAGCAATGAGTGTGCCTTCACTGGAGTGCATGGTAAACTAGAGATTGAGAATTACACTAGTGATTCAAGGAATGAGTGTGCCTTCACTGGAGTGCATGGTAAACTAGAGATTGAGAATTACACTAGTGATGTACGGAATGAGTGTGCCTTCACTGGAGTGCATGGTAAACTAGAGATTGAGAATTACACTAGTGATTCAAGGAATGAGTGTGCCTTCACTGGAGTGCATGGTAAACTAGAGATTGAGAATTACACTAGTGATTCAAGGAATGAGTGTGCCTTCACTGGAGTGCATGTTAAACTAGAGATTGATAATTACACTTGTAATGTACGGAATGAGTGTGCCTTCACTGGAGTGCATGTTAAACTAGAGATTGAGAATTACACTAGTGATGTACGGAATGAGTGTGCCTTCACTGGAGTGCATGGTAAACTAGAGATTGAGAATTACACTAGTGATGTACGGAATGAGTGTGCCTTCACTGGAGTGCATGGTAAACTAGAGATTGAGAATTACACTAGTGATGTACGGAATGAGTGTGCCTTCACTGGAGTGCATGGTAAACTAGAGATTGAGAATTACACTAGTGATGTAAGCAATGAGTGTGCCTTCACTGGAGTGCATGGTAAACTAGAGATTGAGAATTACACTAGTGATGTAAGCAACTGAGTGTGCCTTCACTGGAGTGCATGGTAAACTAGAGATTGAGAATTACACTAGTGATGTACGGAATGAGTGTGCCTTCACTGGAGTGCATGTTAAACTAGAGATTGAGAATTACACTAGTGATGTAAGGAATGAGTGTGCCTTCACTGGAGTGCATGGTAAACTAGAGATTGAGAATTACACTAGTGATGTACGGAATGAGTGTGCCTTCACTGGAGTGCATGGTAAACTAGAGATTGAGAATTACACTAGTGATTCAAGGAAGGAGTGTGCCTTCACTGGAGTGCATGTTAAACTAGAGATTGAGAATTACACTAGTGATGTAAGGAAGGAGTGTGCCTTCGCTGGAGTGCATGTTAAACTAGAGATTGAGAATTACACTAGTGATGTAAGGAATGAGTGTGCCTTCGCTGGAGTGCATGGTAAACTAGAGATTGAGAATTACACTAGTGATGTACGGAATGAGTGTGCCTTCGCTGGAGTGCATGTTAAACTAGAGATTGAGAATTACACTAGTGATGTAAGCAATGAGTGTGCCTTCACTGGAGTGCATGTTAAACTAGAGATTGAGAATTACACTAGTGATGTACGGAATGAGTGTGCCTTCACTGGAGTGCATGGTAAACTAGAGATTGAGAATTACACTAGTGATGTACGGAATGAGTGTGCCTTCACTTGAGTGCATGGTAAACTAGAGATTGAGAATTACACTAGTGATGTACGGAATGAGTGTGCCTTCACTGGAGTGCATGTTAAACTAGAGATTGAGAATTACACTAGTGATGTAAGCAATGAGTGTGCCTTCACTTGAGTGCATGTTAAACTAGAGATTGAGAATTACACTAGTGATGTAAGCAATGAGTGTGCCTTCACTTGAGTGCATGTTAAACTAGAGATTGAGAATTACACTAGTGATGTAAGGAATGAGTGTGCCTTCACTGGAGTGCATGGTAAACTAGAGATTGAGAATTACACTGGTGATGTAAGCAATGAGTGTGCCTTCACTGGAGTGCATGTTAAACTAGAGATTGAGAATTACACTGGTGATGTAAGCAATGAGTGTGCCTTCACTGGAGTGCATGTTAAACTAGAGATTGAGAATTACACTGGTGATGTAAGCAATGAGTGTGCCTTTCACTGGAGTGCATGGTAAACTAGAGATTGAGAATTACACTGGTGATGTAAGCAATGAGTGTGCCTTCACTGGAGTGCATGGTAAACTAGAGATTGAGAATTGCACTAGTGATGTAAGCAATGAGTGTGCCTTCACTGGAGTGCATGGTAAACTAGAGATTGAGAATTACACTAGTGATGTACGGAATGAGTGTGCCTTCACTGGAGTGCATGGTAAACTAGAGATTTAGAATTACACTAGTGATGTAAGGAATGAGTGTGCCTTCACTGAAGTGCATGGTAAACTAGAGATTGAGAATTACACTAGTGATGTAAGCAATGAGCGTGCCTTCACTGGAGTGCATGGTAAACTAGAGATTGAGAATTACACTAGTGATTCAAGGAATGAGCGTGCCTTCACTGGAGTGCATGGTAAACTAGAGATTGAGAATTACACTAGTGATGTACGGAATGAGCGTGCCTTCACTGGAGTGCATGGTAAACTAGAGATTGAGAATTAAACTAGTGATGTAAGGAATGAGCGTGCCTTCACTGGAGTGCATGTTAAACTAGAGATTGAGAATTACACTAGTGATGTAAGGAATGAGCGTGCCTTCACTGGAGTGCATGTTAAACTAGAGATTGAGAATTACACTAGTGATTCAAGGAATGAGTGTGCCTTCACTGGAGTGCATGGTAAACTACAGATTTTGAATTACACTAGTGATGTACGGAATGAGTGTGCCTTCACTGGAGTGCATGGTAAACTAGAGTTTGAGAATTAGACTAGTGATGTAAGGAATGAGTGTGCCTTCACTGGAGTGCATGTTAAACTAGAGATTGAGAATTACACTAGTGATGTAAGCATGAGTGTGCCTTCACTGGAGTGCATGGTAAACTAGAGATTGAGAATTACACTAGTGATTCAAGGAATGAGTGTGCTTTCATCGGAGAGTATGAAACTGGTGATGTGCGCTATCACTTTATTGGAATGCGTGAAACCAACAATGTGAAAAAATAGCACAAATATTGCAAAAGCAGTGTAAGCAATGAGTGTGCCTTCACTGGAGTGCATGGTAAACTAGAGATTGAGAATTACACTAGTGATTCAAGGAATGAGTGTGCCTTCACTGGAGTGCATGTTAAACTAGAGTTGAGAATTACACTAGTGATGTAAGCAATGAGTGTTCCTTCACTGGAGTGCATGGTAAACTAGAGATTGAGAATTACACTAGTGATGTAAGCAATGAGTGTGCCTTCACTGGAGTGCATGGTAAACTAGAGATTGAGAATTACACTAGTGATTCAAGGAATGAGTGTGCCTTCACTGGAGTGCATGGTAAACTAGAGATTGAGAATTACACTAGTGATGTACGGAATGAGTGTGCCTTCACTGGAGTGCATGGTAAACTAGAGATTGAGAATTACACTAGTGATTCAAGGAATGAGTGTGTCTTCACTGGAGTGCATGGTAAACTAGAGATTGAGAATTACACTAGTGCTTCAAGGAATGAGTGTGCCTTCACTGGAGTGCATGTTAAACTAGAGATTGAGAATTACACTTGTGATGTACGGAATGAGTGTGCCTTCACTGGAGTGCATGTTAAACTAGAGATTGAGAATTACACTAGTGATGTACGGAATGAGTGTGCCTTCACTGGAGTGCATGGTAAACTAGAGATTGAGAATTACACTAGTGATGTACAGAATGAGTGTGCCTTCACTGGAGTGCATGGTAAACTAGAGATTGAGAATTACACTAGTGATGTACGGAATGAGTGTGCCTTCACTGGAGTGCATGGTAAACTAGAGATTGAGAATTACACTAGTGATGTAAGCAATGAGTGTGCCTTCACTGGAGTGCATGGTAAACTAGAGATTGAGAATTACACTAGTGATGTAAGCAACTGAGTGTGCCTTCACTGGAGTGCATGGTAAACTAGAGATTGAGAATTACACTAGTGATGTACGGAATGAGTGTGCCTTCACTGGAGTGCATGTTAAACTAGAGATTGAGAATTACACTAGTGATGTAAGGAATGAGTGTGCCTTCACTGGAGTGCATGGTAAACTAGAGATTGAGAATTACACTAGTGATGTACGGAATGAGTGTGCCTTCACTGGAGTGCATGGTAAACTAGAGATTGAGAATTACACTAGTGATTCAAGGAAGGAGTGTGCCTTCACTGGAGTGCATGTTAAACTAGAGATTGAGAATTACACTAGTGATGTAAGGAAGGAGTGTGCCTTCGCTGGAGTGCATGTTAAACTAGAGATTGAGAATTACACTAGTGATGTAAGGAATGAGTGTGCCTTCACTGGAGTGCATGGTAAACTAGAGATTGAGAATTACACTAGTGATTCAAGGAATGAGTGTGCCTTCGCTGGAGTGCATGTTAAACTAGAGATTGAGAATTACACTAGTGATGTAAGCAATGAGTGTGCCTTCACTGGAGTGCATGTTAAACTAGAGATTGAGAATTACACTAGTGATGTACGGAATGAGTGTGCCTTCACTGGAGTGCATGGTAAACTAGAGATTGAGAATTACACTAGTGATGTACGGAATGAGTGTGCCTTCACTTGAGTGCATGGTAAACTAGAGATTGAGAATTACACTAGTGATGTACGGAATGAGTGTGCCTTCACTGGAGTGCATGTTAAACTAGAGATTGAGAATTACACTAGTGATGTAAGCAATGAGTGTGCCTTCACTTGAGTGCATGTTAAACTAGAGATTGAGAATTACACTAGTGATGTACGGAATGAGTGTGCCTTCACTGGAGTGCATGGTAAACTAGAGATTGAGAATTACACTGGTGATGTAAGGAATGAGTGTGCCTTCACTGGAGTGCATGGTAAACTAGAGATTGAGAATTACACTGGTGATGTACGGAATGAGTGTGCCTTCACTGGAGTGCATGTTAAACTAGAGATTGAGAATTACACTGGTGATGTACGCAATGAGTGTGCCTTCACTGGAGTGCATGTTAAACTAGAGATTGAGAATTACACTGGTGATGTAAGCAATGAGTGTGCCTTCACTGGAGTGCATGGTAAACTAGAGATTGAGAATTACACTGGTGATGTAAGCAATGAGTGTGCCTTCACTGGAGTGCATGGTAAACTAGAGATTGAGAATTACACTAGTGATGTAAGCAATGAGTGTGCCTTCACTGGAGTGCATGGTAAACTAGAGATTGAGAATTACACTAGTGATGTACGGAATGAGTGTGCCTTCACTGGAGTGCATGGTAAACTAGAGATTTAGAATTACACTAGTGATGTAAGGAATGAGTGTGCCTTCACTGAAGTGCATGGTAAACTAGAGATTGAGAATTACACTAGTGATGTAAGCAATGAGCGTGCCTTCACTGGAGTGCATGGTAAACTAGAGATTGAGAATTACACTAGTGATTCAAGGAATGAGCGTGCCTTCACTGGAGTGCATGGTAAACTAGAGATTGAGAATTATACTAGTGATGTACGGAATGAGCGTGCCTTCACTGGAGTGCATGGTAAACTAGAGATTGAGAATTAAACTAGTGATGTAAGGAATGAGCGTGCCTTCACTGGAGTGCATGTTAAACTAGAGATTGAGAATTACACTAGTGATGTAAGGAATGAGCGTGCCTTCACTGGAGTGCATGTTAAACTAGAGATTGAGAATTACACTAGTGATGTAAGGAATGAGCGTGCCTTCACTGGAGTGCATGTTAAACTAGAGATTGAGAATTACACTAGTGATGTAAGGAATGAGCGTGCCTTCACTGGAGTGCATGGTAAACTAGAGATTGAGAATTACACTAGTGATTCAAGGAATGAGTGTGCCTTCACTGGAGTGCATGGTAAACTAGATATTGAGAATTACACTAGTGATGTAAGCAATGAGTGTGCCTTCACTGGAGTGCATGTTAAACTAGAGATTGAGAATTAAACTAGTGATGTAAGCAATGAGTGTGCCTTCACTGGAGTGCATGGTAAACTACAGATTGAGAATTACACTAGTGATTCAAGGAATGAGTGTGCCTTCACTGGAGTGCATGATAAACTACAGATTTTGAATTACACTAGTGATGTACGGAATGAGTGTGCCTTCACTGGAGTGCATGGTAAACTAGAGTTTGAGAATTAGACTAGTGATGTAAGGAATGAGTGTGCCTTCACTGGAGTGAATGTTAAACTAGAGATTGAGAATTACACTAGTGATAAAAGGAATGAGTGTGCCTTCACTGGAGTGCATGTTAAACTAGAGATTGAGAATTACACTAGTGATGTAAGCAATGAGTGTGCCTTCACTGGAGTGCATGGTAAACTAGAGATTGAGAATTACACTAGTGATTCAAGGAATGAGTGTGCCTTCACTGGAGTGCATGTTAAACTAGAGATTGAGAATTACACTAGTGATTCAAGGAATGAGTGTGCCTTCACTGGAGTGCATGTTAAACTAGAGATTGAGAATTACACTAGTGATGTAAGCATGAGTGTGCCTTCACTGGAGTGCATGGTAAACTAGAGATTGAGAATTACACTAGTGATTCAAGGAATGAGTGTGCTTTCATCGGAGAGTATGAAACTGGTGATGTGCGCTATCACTTTATTGGAATGCGTGAAACCAACAATGTGAACAAATAGCACAAATATTGCAAAAGCAGTGTAAGCAATGAGTGTGCCTTCACTGGAGTGCATGTTAAACTAGAGATTGAGAATTACACTAGTGATGTAAGCAATGAGTGTGCCTTCACTGGATTGCATGGTAATCTAGAGATTGAGAATTACACTAGTGATGTACGGAATGAGTGTGCCTTCACTGGAGTGCATGTTAAACTAGAGATTGAGAATTACACTAGTGATTCAAGGAATGAGTGTGCCTTCACTGGAGTAGTGCATGTTAAACTAGAGATTGAGAATTACACAAGTGATGTAAGCAATGAGAGTGCCTTCACTGGAGTGCATGTTAAACTAGAGATTGAGAATTACACTAGTGATGTAAGCAATGAGTGTGCCTTCACTGGAGTGCATGTTAAACTAGAGATTGAGAATTACACTAGTGATGTAAGCATGAGTGTGCCTTCACTGGAGTGCATGGTAAACTAGAGATTGAGAATTACACTAGTGATTCAAGGAATGAGTGTGCTTTCATCGGAGAGTATGAAACTGGTGATGTGCGCTATCACTTTATTGGAATGCGTGAAACCAACAATGTGAACAAATAGCACAAATATTGCAAAAGCAGTGTAAGCAATGAATGTGCCTTCACTGGAGTGCATGTTAAACTAGAGATTGAGAATAACACTAGTGATGTAAGCAATGAGTGTGCCTTCACTGGATTGCATGGTAATCTAGAGATTGAGAATTACACTAGTGATGTACGGAATGAGTGTGCCTTCACTGGAGTGCATGTTAAACTAGAGATTGAGAATTACACTAGTGATTCAAGGAATGAGTGTGCCTTCACTGGAGTAGTGCATGTTAAACTAGAGATTGAGAATTACACTAGTGATGTAAGCAATGAGAGTGCCTTCACTGGAGTGCATGTTAAACTAGAGATTGAGAATTACACTAGTGATGTAAGCAATGAGTGTGCCTTCACTGGAGTGCATGGTAAACTAGAGATTGAGAATTACACTAGTGATTCAAGGAATGAGTGTGCCTTCACTGGAGTGCATGGTAAACTAGAGATTGAGAATTACACTAGTGATGTACGGAATGAGTGTGCCTTCACTGGAGTGCATGGTAAACTAGAGATTGAGAATTACACTAGTGATTCAAGGAATGAGTGTGCCTTCACTGGAGTGCATGGTAAACTATAGATTGAGAATTACACTAGTGATTCAAGGAATGAGTGTGCCTTCACTGGAGTGCATGTTAAACTAGAGATTGAGAATTACACTTGTGATGTACGGAATGAGTGTGCCTTCACTGGAGTGCATGTTAAACTAGAGATTGAGAATTACACTAGTGATGTACGGAATGAGTGTGCCTTCACTGGAGTGCATGGTAAACTAGAGATTGAGAATTACACTAGTGATGTACGGAATGAGTGTGCCTTCACTGGAGTGCATGGTAAACTAGAGATTGAGAATTACACTAGTGATTCAAGGAATGAGTGTGCCTTCACTGGAGTGCATGTTAAACTAGAGATTGAGAATTACACTAGTGATGTAAGCAATGAGTGTTCCTTCACTGGAGTGCATGGTAAACTAGAGATTGAATATTACACTAGTGATGTAAGCAATGAGTGTGCCTTCACTGGAGTGCATGGTAAACTAGAGATTGAGAATTACACTAGTGATTCAAGGAATGAGTGTGCCTTCACTGGAGTGCATGGTAAACTAGAGATTGAGAATTACACTAGTGATGTACGGAATGAGTGTGCCTTCACTGGAGTGCATGGTAAACTAGAGATTGAGAATTACACTAGTGATTCAAGGAATGAGTGTGCCTTCACTGGAGTGCATGGTAAACTATAGATTGAGAATTACACTAGTGATTCAAGGAATGAGTGTGCCTTCACTGGAGTGCATGTTAAACTAGAGATTGAGAATTACACTTGTGATGTACGGAATGAGTGTGCCTTCACTGGAGTACATGTTAAACTAGAGATTGAGAATTACACTAGTGATGTACGGAATGAGAGTGCCTTAACTGGAGTGCATGGTAAACTAGAGATTGAGAATTACACTAGTGATGTACGGAATGAGTGTGCCTTCACTGGAGTGCATGGTAAACTAGAGATTGAGAATTACACTAGTGATGTACGGAATGAGTGTGCCTTCACTGGAGTGCATGGTAAACTAAAGATTGAGAATTACACTAGTGATGTAAGCAATGAGTGTGCCTTCACTGGAGTGCATGGTAAACTAGAGATTGAGAATTACACTAGTGATGTAAGCAACTGAGTGTGCCTTCACTGGAGTGCATGGTAAACTAGAGATTGAGAATTACACTAGTGATGTACGGAATGAGTGTGCCTTCACTGGAGTGCATGTTAAACTAGAGATTGAGAATTACACTAGTGATATAAGGAATGAGTGTGCCTTCACTGGAGTGCATGGTAAACTAGAGATTGAGAATTACACTAGTGATGTACGGAATGAGTGTGCCTTCACTGGAGTGCATGGTAAACTAGAGATTGAGAATTACACTAGTGATTCAAGGAAGGAGTGTGCCTTCACTAGAGTGCATGGTAAACTAGAGATTGAGAATTACACTAGTGATTCAAGGAAGGAGTGTGCCTTCGCTGGAGTGTATGTTAAACTAGAGATTGAGAATTACACTAGTGATGTAAGGAATGAGTGTGCCTTCGCTGGAGTGCATGGTAAACTAGAGATTGAGAATTACACTAGTGATGTACGGAATGAGTGTGCCTTCGCTGGAGTGCATGGTAAACTAGAGATTGAGAATTACACTGGTAAACTAGAGATTGAGAATTACACTAGTGATGTACGGAATGAGTGTGCCTTCACTGGAGTGCATGGTAAACTAGAGATTGAGAATTACACTAGTGATGTACGGAATGAGTGTGCCTTCACTGGAGTGCATGGTAAACTAGAGATTGAGAATTACACTAGTGATGTAAGCAATGAGCGTGCCTTCACTGGAGTGCATGTTAAACTAGAGATTGAGAATTACACTAGTGATGTAAGCAATGAGCGTGCCGTCACTGGAGTGCATGGTAAACTAGAGATTGAGAATTACACTGGTGATGTAAGCAATGAGTGTGCCTTCACTGGAGTGCATGGTAAACTAGAGATTGAGAATTGCACTAGTGATGTAAGCAATGAGTGTGCCTTCACTGGAGTGCATGGTAAACTAGAGATTGAGAATTACACTAGTGATGTACGGAATGAGTGTGCCTTCACTGGAGTGCATGGTAAACTAGAGATTTAGAATTACACTAGTGATGTAAGGAATGAGTGTGCCTTCACTGAAGTGCATGGTAAACTAGAGATTGAGAATTACACTAGTGATGTAAGCAATGAGCGTGCCTTCACTGGAGTGCATGGTAAACTAGAGATTGAGAATTACACTAGTGATTCAAGGAATGAGCGTGCCTTCACTGGAGTGCATGGTAAACTAGAGATTGAGAATTACACTAGTGATGTACGGAATGAGCGTGCCTTCACTGGAGTGCATGGTAAACTAGAGATTGAGAATTAAACTAGTGATGTAAGGAATGAGCGTGCCTTCACTGGAGTGCATGTTAAACTAGAGATTGAGAATTACACTAGTGATGTAGGGAATGAGCTTACCTTCACTGGAGTGCATGTTAAACTAGAGATTGAGAATTACACTAGTGATGTAAGGAATGAGTGTGCCTTCACTGGAGTGCATGTTAAACTAGAGATTGAGAATTACACTAGTGATGTAAGGAATGAGTGTGCCTTCACTGGAGTGCATGGTAAACTAGAGATTGAGAATTACATTAGTGATTCAAGGAATGAGTGTGCCTTCACTGGAGTGCATGGTAAACTAGAGATTGAGAATTACACTAGTGATGTAAGCAATGAGTGTGCCTTCACTGGAGTGCATGTTAAACTAGAGATTGAGAATTAAACTAGTGATGTAAGCAATGAGTGTGCCTTCACTGGAGTGCATGGTAAACTACAGATTAAGAATTACACTAGTGATTCAAGGAATGAGTGTGCCTTCACTGGAGTGCATGGTAAACTACAGATTTTGAATTACACTAGTGATGTACGGAATGAGTGTGCCTTCACTGGAGTGCATGGTAAACTAGAGTTTGAGAATTAGACTAGTGATGTAAGGAATGAGTGTGCCTTCACTGGAGTGCATGTTAAACTAGAGATTGAGAATTACACTAGTGATGTAAGGAATGAGTGTGCCTTCACTGGAGTGCATGTTAAACTAGAGATTGAGAATTACACTAGTGATGTAAGCAATGAGTGTGCCTTCACTGGAGTGCATGGTAAACTAGAGATTGAGAATTACACTAGTGATTCAAGGAATGAGTGTGCCTTCACTGGAGTGCATGCTAAACTAGAGATTGAGAATTACACTAGTGATTCAAGGAATGAGTGTGCCTTCACTGGAGTGCATGTTAAACTAGAGATTGAGAATTACACTAGTGATGTAAGCATGAGTGTGCCTTCACTGGAGTGCATGGTAAACTAGAGATTGAGAATTACACTAGTGATTCAAGGAACGAGTGTGCTTTCATCGGAGAGTATGAAACTGGTGATGTGCGCTATCACTTTATTGGAATGCGTGAAACCAACAATGTGAACAAATAGCACAAATATTGCAAAAGCAGTGTAAGCAATGAGTGTGCCTTCACTGGAGTGCATGGTAAACTAGAGATTGAGAATTACACTAGTGATTCAAGGAATGAGTGTGCCTTCACTGGAGTGCATGTTAAACTAGAGATTGAGAATTACACTAGTGATGTAAGCAATGAGTGTTCCTTCACTGGAGTGCATGGTAAACTAGAGATTGAGAATTACACTAGTGATGTAAGCAATGAGTGTGCCTTCACTGGAGTGCATGGTAAACTAGAGATTGAGAATTACACTAGTGATTCAAGGAATGAGTGTGCCTTCACTGGAGTGCATGGTAAACTAGAGATTGAGAATTACACTAGTGATGTACGGAATGAGTGTGCCTTCACTGGAGTGCATGGTAAACTAGAGATTGAGAATTACACTAGTGATTCAAGGAATGAGTGTGCCTTCACTGGAGTGCATGGTAAACTAGAGATTGAGAATTACACTAGTGATTCAAGGAATGAGTGTGCCTTCACTGGAGTGCATGTTAAACTAGAGATTGAGAATTACACTTGTGATGTACGGAATGAGTGTGCCTTCACTGGAGTGCATGTTAAACTAGAGATTGAGAATTACACTAGTGATGTACGGAATGAGTGTGCCTTCACTGGAGTGCATGGTAAACTAGAGATTGAGAATTACACTAGTGATGTACGGAATGAGTGTGCCTTCACTGGAGTGCATGGTAAACTAGAGATTGAGAATTACACTAGTGATGTACGGAATGAGTGTGCCTTCACTGGAGTGCATGGTAAACTAGAGATTGAGAATTACACTAGTGATGTAAGCAATGAGTGTGCCTTCACTGGAGTGCATGGTAAACTAGAGATTGAGAATTACACTAGTGATGTAAGCAACTGAGTGTGCCTTCACTGGAGTGCATGGTAAACTAGAGATTGAGAATTACACTAGTGATGTACGGAATGAGTGTGCCTTCACTGGAGTGCATGTTAAACTAGAGATTGAGAATTACACTAGTGATGTAAGGAATGAGTGTGCCTTCACTGGAGTGCATGGTAAACTAGAGATTGAAAATTACACTAGTGATGTACGGAATGAGTGTGCCTTCACTGGAGTGCATGGTAAACTAGAGATTGAGAATTACACTAGTGATTCAGAGTGTGCCTTCACTGGAGTGCATGTTAAACTAGAGATTGAGAATTACACTAGTGATGTAAGGAAGGAGTGTGCCTTCGCTGGAGTGCATGTTAAACTAGAGATTGAGAATTACACTAGTGATGTAAGGAATGAGTGTGCCTTCGCTGGAGTGCATGGTAAACTAGAGATTGAGAATTACACTAGTGATGTACGGAATGAGTGTGCCTTCGCTGGAGTGCATGTTAAACTAGAGATTGAGAATTACACTAGTGATGTAAGCAATGAGTGTGCCTTCACTGGAGTGCATGTTAAACTAGAGATTGAGAATTACACTAGTGATGTACGGAATGAGTGTGCCTTCACTGGAGTGCATGGTAAACTAGAGATTGAGAATTACACTAGTGATGTACGGAATGAGTGTGCCTTCACTTGAGTGCATGGTAAACTAGAGATTGAGAATTACACTAGTGATGTACGGAATGAGTGTGCCTTCACTGGAGTGCATGTTAAACTAGAGATTGAGAATTACACTAGTGATGTAAGCAATGAGTGTGCCTTCACTTGAGTGCATGTTAAACTAGAGATTGAGAATTACACTAGTGATGTACGGAATGAGTGTGCCTTCACTGGAGTGCATGGTAAACTAGAGATTGAGAATTACACTAGTGATGTAAGGAATGAGTGTGCCTTCACTGGAGTGCATGGTAAACTAGAGATTGAGAATTACACTGGTGATGTACGGAATGAGTGTGCCTTCACTGGAGTGCATGTTAAACTAGAGATTGAGAATTACACTGGTGATGTACGCAATGAGTGTGCCTTCACTGGAGTGCATGTTAAACTAGAGATTGAGAATTACACTGGTGATGTAAGCAATGAGTGTGCCTTCACTGGAGTGCATGGTAAACTAGAGATTGAGAATTACACTGGTGATGTAAGCAATGAGTGTGCCTTCACTGGAGTGCATGGTAAACTAGAGATTGAGAATTACACTAGTAATGTAAGCAATGAGTGTGCCTTCACTGGAGTGCATGGTAAACTAGAGATTGAGAATTACACTAGTGATGTACGGAATGAGTGTGCCTTCACTGGAGTGCATGGTAAACTAGAGATTTAGAATTACACTAGTGATGTAAGGAATGAGTGTGCCTTCACTGAAGTGCATGGTAAACTAGAGATTGAGAATTACACTAGTGATGTAAGCAATGAGCGTGCCTTCACTGGAGTGCATGGTAAACTAAACATTGAGAATTACACTAGTGATTCAAGGAATGAGCGTGCCTTTACTGGAGTGCATGGTAAACTAGAGATTGAGAATTATACTAGTGATGTACGGAATGAGCGTGCCTTCACTGGAGTGCATGGTAAACTAGAGATTGAGAATTAAACTAGTGATGTAAGGAATGAGCGTGCCTTCACTGAAGTGCATGTTAAACTAGAGATTGAGAATTACACTAGTGATGGAAGGAATGAGCGTGCCTTCACTGGAGTGCATGTTAAACTAGAGATTGAGAATTACACTAGTGATGTAAGGAATGAGCGTGCCTTCACTGGAGTGCATGTTAAACTAGAGATTGAGAATTACACTAGTGATGTAAGGAATGAGTGTGCCTTCACTGGAGTGCATGGTAAACTAGAGATTGAGAATTACACTAGTGATTCAAGGAATGAGTGTGCCTTCACTGGAGTGCATGGTAAACTAGAGATTGAGAATTACACTAGTGATGTAAGCAATGAGTGTGCCTTCACTGGAGTGCATGTTAAACTAGAGATTGAGAATTAAACTAGTGATGTAAGCAATGAGTGTGCCTTCACTGGAGTGCATGGTAAACTACAGATTGAGAATTACACTAGTGATTCAAGGAATGAGTGTGCCTTCACTGGAGTGCATGGTAAACTACAGATTTTGAATTACACTAGTGATGTACGGAATGAGTGTGCCTTCACTGGAGTGCATGGTAAACTAGAGTTTGAGAATTAGACTAGTGATGTAAGGAATGAGTGTGCCTTCACTGGAGTGCATGTTAAACTAGAGATTGAGAATTACACTAGTGATGTAAGGAATGAGTGTGCCTTCACTGGAGTGCATGTTAAACTAGAGATTGAGAATTACACTAGTGATGTAAGCAATGAGTGTGCCTTCACTGGAGTGCATGGTAAACTAGAGATTGAGAATTACACTAGTGATTCAAGGAATGAGTGTGCCTTCACTGGAGTGCATGTTAAACTAGAGATTGAGAATTACACTAGTGATTCAAGGAATGAGTGTGCCTTCACTGGAGTGCATGTTAAACTAGAGATTGAGAATTACACTAGTGATGTAAGCATGAGTGTGCCTTCACTGGAGTGCATGGTAAACTAGAGATTGAGAATTACACTAGTGATTCAAGGAATGAGTGTGCTTTCATTGGAGAGTATGAAACTGGTGATGTGCGCTATCACTTTATTGGAATGCGTGAAACCAACAATGTGAACAAATAGCACAAATATTGCAAAAGCAGTGTAAGCAATGAGTGTGCCTTCACTGGAGTGCATGTTAAACTAGAGATTGAGAATTACACTAGTGATGTAAGCAATGAGTGTGCCTTCACTGGATTGCATGGTAATCTAGAGATTGAGAATTACACTAGTGATGTACGGAATGAGTGTGCCTTCACTGGAGTGCATGTTAAACTAGAGATTGAGAATTACACTAGTGATTCAAGGAATGAGTGTGCCTTCACTGGAGTAGTGCATGTTAAACTAGAGATTGAGAATTACACTAGTGATGTAAGCAATGAGAGTGCCTTCACTGGAGTGCATGTTAAACTAGAGATTGAGAATTACTCTAGTGATGTAAGCAATGAGTGTGCCTTCACTGGAGTGCATGGTAAACTAGAGATTGAGAATTACACTAGTGATTCAAGGAATGAGTGTGCCTTCACTGGAGTGCATGGTAAACTAGAGATTGAGAATTACACTAGTGATGTAAGCAATGAGTGTGCCTTCACTGGAGTGCATGGTAAACTAGAGATTGAGAATTACACTAGTGATTCAAGGAATGAGTGTGCCTTCACTGGAGTGCATGGTAAACTAGAGATTGAGAATTACACTAGTGATGTACGGAATGAGTGTGCCTTCACTGGAGTGCATGGTAAACTAGAGATTGAGAATTACACTAGTGATTCAAGGAATGAGTGTGCCTTCACTGGAGTGCATGGTAAACTATAGATTGAGAATTACACTAGTGATTCAAGGAATGAGTGTGCCTTCACTGGAGTGCATGTTAAACTAGAGATTGAGAATTACACTTGTGATGTACGGAATGAGTGTGCCTTCACTGGAGTGCATGTTAAACTAGAGATTGAGAATTACACTAGTGATGTACGGAATGAGTGTGCCTTCACTGGAGTGCATGGTAAACTAGAGATTGAGAATTACACTAGTGATGTACGGAATGAGTGTGCCTTCACTGGAGTGCATGGTAAACTAGAGATTGAGAATTACACTAGTGATTCAAGGAATGAGTGTGCCTTCACTGGAGTGCATGTTAAACTAGAGATTGAGAATTACACTAGTGATGTAAGCAATGAGTGTTCCTTCACTGGAGTGCATGGTAAACTAGAGATTGAGAATTACACTAGTGATGTAAGCAATGAGTGTGCCTTCACTGGAGTGCATGGTAAACTAGAGATTGAGAATTACACTAGTGATTCAAGGAATGAGTGTGCCTTCACTGGAGTGCATGGTAAACTAGAGATTGAGAATTACACTAGTGATTCAAGGAATGAGTGTGCCTTCACTGGAGTGCATGGTAAACTAGAGATTGAGAATTACACTAGTGATTCAAGGAATGAGTGTGCCTTCACTGGAGTGCATGGTAAACTATAGATTGAGAATTACACTAGTGATTCAAGGAATGAGTGTGCCTTCACTGGAGTGCATGTTAAACTAGAGATTGAGAATTACACTTGTGATGTACGGAATGAGTGTGCCTTCACTGGAGTGCATGTTAAACTAGAGATTGAGAATTACACTAGTGATGTACGCAATGAGTGTGCCTTCACTGGAGTGCATGGTAAACTAGAGATTGAGAATTACACTAGTGATGTACGGAATGAGTGTGCCTTCACTGGAGTGCATGGTAAACTAGAGATTGAGAATTACACTAGTGATGTACGGAATGAGTGTGCCTTCACTGGAGTGCATGGTAAACTAGAGATTGAGAATTACACTAGTGATGTAAGCAATGAGTGTGCCTTCACTGGAGTGCATGGTAAACTAGAGATTGAGAATTACACTAGTGATGTAAGCAACTGAGTGTGCCTTCACTGGAGTGCATGGTAAACTAGAGATTGAGAATTACACTAGTGATGTACGGAATGAGTGTGCCTTCACTGGAGTGCATGTTAAACTAGAGATTGAGAATTACACTAGTGATGTAAGGAATGAGTGTGCCTTCACTGGAGTGCATGGTAAACTAGAGATTGAGAATTACACTAGTGATGTACGGAATGAGTGTGCCTTCACTGGAGTGCATGGTAAACTAGAGATTGAGAATTACACTAGTGATTCAAGGAAGGAGTGTGCCTTCACTAGAGTGCATGGTAAACTAGAGATTGAGAATTACACTAGTGATTCAAGGAAGGAGTGTGCGTTCGCTGGAGTGTATGTTAAACTAGAGATTGAGAATTACACTAGTGATGTAAGGAATGAGTGTGCCTTCGCTGGAGTGCATGGTAAACTAGAGATTGAGAATTACACTGGTAAACTAGAGATTGAGAATTACACTAGTGATGTACGGAATGAGTGTGCCTTCACTGGAGTGCATGGTAAACTAGAGATTGAGAATTACACTAGTGATGTACGGAATGAGTGTGCCTTCACTGGAGTGCATGGTAAACTAGAGATTGAGAATTACACTAGTGATGTAAGCAATGAGCGTGCCTTCACTGGAGTGCATGTTAAACTAGAGATTGAGAATTACACTAGTGATGTAAGCAATGAGCGTGCCGTCACTGGAGTGCATGGTAAACTAGAGATTGAGAATTACACTAGTGATTCAAGGAATGAGCGTGCCTTCACTGGAGTGCATGGTAAACTAGAGATTGAGAATTACACTAGTGATGTACGGAATGAGCGTGCCTTCACTGGAGTGCATGGTAAACTAGAGATTGAGAATTACACTAGTGATGTAAGGAATGAGCGTGCCTTCACTGGAGTGCATGTTAAACTAGAGATTGAGAATTACACTAGTGATGTAAGGAATGAGCGTGCCTTCACTGGAGTGCATGTTAAACTAGAGATTGAGAATTACACTAGTGATGTAAGGAATGAGTGCGCCTTCACTGGAGTGCATGGTAAACTAGAGATTGAGAATTACACTAGTGATTCAAGGAATGAGTGTGCCTTCACTGGAGTGCATGGTAAACTAGAGATTGAGAATTACACTAGTGATGTAAGCAATGAGTGTGCCTTCACTGGAGTGCATGTTAAACTAGAGATTGAGAATTACACTAGTGATTCAGAGTGTGCCTTCACTGGAGTGCATGTTAAACTAGAGATTGAGAATTACACTAGTGATGTAAGGAAGGAGTGTGCCTTCGCTGGAGTGCATGTTACACTAGAGATTGAGAATTACACTAGTGATGTAAGGAATGAGTGTGCCTTCGCTGGAGTGCATGGTAAACTAGAGATTGAGAATTACACTAGTGATGTACGGAATGAGTGTGCCTTCGCTGGAGTGCATGTTAAACTAGAGATTGAGAATTACACTAGTGATGTAAGCAATGAGTGTGCCTTCACTGGAGTGCATGTTAAACTAGAGATTGAGAATTACACTAGTGATATACGGAATGAGTGTGCCTTCACTGGAGTGCATGGTAAACTAGAGATTGAGAATTACACTAGTGATGTACGGAATGAGTGTGCCTTCACTTGAGTGCATGGTAAACTAGAGATTGAGAATTACACTAGTGATGTACGGAATGAGTGTGCCTTCACTGGAGTGCATGTTAAACTAGAGATTGAGAATTACACTAGTGATGTAAGCAATGAGTGTGCCTTCACTTGAGTGCATGTTAAACTAGAGATTGAGAATTACACTAGTGATGTACGGAATGAGTGTGCCTTCACTGGAGTGCATGGTAAACTAGAGATTGAGAATTACACTAGTGATGTAAGGAATGAGTGTGCCTTCACTGGAGTGCATGGTAAACTAGAGATTGAGAATTACACTGGTGATGTACGGAATGAGTGTGCCTTCACTGGAGTGCATGTTAAACTAGAGATTGAGAATTACACTGGTGATGTACGCAATGAGTGTGCCTTCACTGGAGTGCATGTTAAACTAGAGATTGAGAATTACACTGGTGATGTAAGCAATGAGTGTGCCTTCACTGGAGTGCATGGTAAACTAGAGATTGAGAATTACACTGGTGATGTAAGCAATGAGTGTGCCTTCACTGGAGTGCATGGTAAACTAGAGATTGAGAATTACACTAGTAATGTAAGCAATGAGTGTGCCTTCACTGGAGTGCATGGTAAACTAGAGATTGAGAATTACACTAGTGATGTACGGAATGAGTGTGCCTTCACTGGAGTGCATGGTAAACTAGAGATTTAGAATTACACTAGTGATGTAAGGAATGAGTGTGCCTTCACTGAAGTGCATGGTAAACTAGAGATTGAGAATTACACTAGTGATGTAAGCAATGAGCGTGCCTTCACTGGAGTGCATGGTAAACTAAACATTGAGAATTACACTAGTGATTCAAGGAATGAGCGTGCCTTTACTGGAGTGCATGGTAAACTAGAGATTGAGAATTATACTAGTGATGTACGGAATGAGCGTGCCTTCACTGGAGTGCATGGTAAACTAGAGATTGAGAATTAAACTAGTGATGTAAGGAATGAGCGTGCCTTCACTGAAGTGCATGTTAAACTAGAGATTGAGAATTACACTAGTGATGGAAGGAATGAGCGTGCCTTCACTGGAGTGCATGTTAAACTAGAGATTGAGAATTACACTAGTGATGTAAGGAATGAGCGTGCCTTCACTGGAGTGCATGTTAAACTAGAGATTGAGAATTACACTAGTGATGTAAGGAATGAGTGTGCCTTCACTGGAGTGCATGGTAAACTAGAGATTGAGAATTACACTAGTGATTCAAGGAATGAGTGTGCCTTCACTGGAGTGCATGGTAAACTAGAGATTGAGAATTACACTAGTGATGTAAGCAATGAGTGTGCCTTCACTGGAGTGCATGTTAAACTAGAGATTGAGAATTAAACTAGTGATGTAAGCAATGAGTGTGCCTTCACTGGAGTGCATGGTAAACTACAGATTGAGAATTACACTAGTGATTCAAGGAATGAGTGTGCCTTCACTGGAGTGCATGGTAAACTACAGATTTTGAATTACACTAGTGATGTACGGAATGAGTGTGCCTTCACTGGAGTGCATGGTAAACTAGAGATTGAGAATTACACTAGTGATTCAGAGTGTGCCTTCACTGGAGTGCATGTTAAACTAGAGATTGAGAATTACACTAGTGATGTAAGGAAGGAGTGTGCCTTCGCTGGAGTGCATGTTAAACTAGAGATTGAGAATTACACTAGTGATGTAAGGAATGAGTGTGCCTTCGCTGGAGTGCATGGTAAACTAAAGATTGAGAATTACACTAGTGATGTACGGAATGAGTGTGCCTTCGCTGGAGTGCATGTTAAACTAGAGATTGAGAATTACACTAGTGATGTAAGCAATGAGTGTGCCTTCACTGGAGTGCATGTTAAACTAGAGATTGAGAATTACACTAGTGATGTACGGAATGAGTGTGCCTTCACTGGAGTGCATGGTAAACTAGAGATTGAGAATTACACTAGTGATGTACGGAATGAGTGTGCCTTCACTTGAGTGCATGGTAAACTAGAGATTGAGAATTACACTAGTGATGTACGGAATGAGTGTGCCTTCACTGGAGTGCATGTTAAACTAGAGATTGAGAATTACACTAGTGATGTAAGCAATGAGTGTGCCTTCACTTGAGTGCATGTTAAACTAGAGATTGAGAATTACACTAGTGATGTACGGAATGAGTGTGCCTTCACTGGAGTGCATGGTAAACTAGAGATTGAGAATTACACTAGTGATGTAAGGAATGAGTGTGCCTTCACTGGAGTGCATGGTAAACTAGAGATTGAGAATTACACTGGTGATGTACGGAATGAGTGTGCCTTCACTGGAGTGCATGTTAAACTAGAGATTGAGAATTACACTGGTGATGTACGCAATGAGTGTGCCTTCACTGGAGTGCATGTTAAACTAGAGATTGAGAATTACACTGGTGATGTAAGCAATGAGTGTGCCTTCACTGGAGTGCATGGTAAACTAGAGATTGAGAATTACACTGGTGATGTAAGCAATGAGTGTGCCTTCACTGGAGTGCATGGTAAACTAGAGATTGAGAATTACACTAGTAATGTAAGCAATGAGTGTGCCTTCACTGGAGTGCATGGTAAACTAGAGATTGAGAATTACACTAGTGATGTACGGAATGAGTGTGCCTTCACTGGAGTGCATGGTAAACTAGAGATTTAGAATTACACTAGTGATGTAAGGAATGAGTGTGCCTTCACTGAAGTGCATGGTAAACTAGAGATTGAGAATTACACTAGTGATGTAAGCAATGAGCGTGCCTTCACTGGAGTGCATGGTAAACTAAACATTGAGAATTACATTAGTGATTCAAGGAATGAGCGTGCCTTTACTGGAGTGCATGGTAAACTAGAGATTGAGAATTATACTAGTGATGTACGGAATGAGCGTGCCTTCACTGGAGTGCATGGTAAACTAGAGATTTAGAATTAAACTAGTGATGTAAGGAATGAGCGTGCCTTCACTGAAGTGCATGTTAAACTAGAGATTGAGAATTACACTAGTGATGGAAGGAATGAGCGTGCCTTCACTGGAGTGCATGTTAAACTAGAGATTGAGAATTACACTAGTGATGTAAGGAATGAGCGTGCCTTCACTGGAGTGCATGTTAAACTAGAGATTGAGAATTACACTAGTGATGTAAGGAATGAGTGTGCCTTCACTGGAGTGCATGGTAAACTAGAGATTGAGAATTACACTAGTGATTCAAGGAATGAGTGTGCCTTCACTGGAGTGCATGGTAAACTAGAGATTGAGAATTACACTAGTGATGTAAGCAATGAGTGTGCCTTCACTGGAGTGCATGTTAAACTAGAGATTGAGAATTAAACTAGTGATGTAAGCAATGAGTGTGCCTTCACTGGAGTGCATGGTAAACTACAGATTGAGAATTACACTAGTGATTCAAGGAATGAGTGTGCCTTCACTGGAGTGCATGGTAAACTACAGATTTTGAATTACACTAGTGATGTACGGAATGAGTGTGCCTTCACTGGAGTGCATGGTAAACTAGAGTTTGAGAATTAGACTAGTGATGTAAGGAATGAGTGTGCCTTCACTGGAGTGCATGTTAAACTAGAGATTGAGAATTACACTAGTGATGTAAGGAATGAGTGTGCCTTCACTGGAGTGCATGTTAAACTAGAGATTGAGAATTACACTAGTGATGTAAGCAATGAGTGTGCCTTCACTGGAGTGCATGGTAAACTAGAGATTGAGAATTACACTAGTGATTCAAGGAATGAGTGTGCCTTCACTGGAGTGCATGTTAAACTAGAGATTGAGAATTACACTAGTGATTCAAGGAATGAGTGTGCCTTCACTGGAGTGCATGTTAAACTAGAGATTGAGAATTACACTAGTGATGTAAGCATGAGTGTGCCTTCACTGGAGTGCATGGTAAACTAGAGATTGAGAATTACACTAGTGATTCAAGGAATGAGTGTGCTTTCATTGGAGAGTATGAAACTGGTGATGTGCGCTATCACTTTATTGGAATGCGTGAAACCAACAATGTGAACAAATAGCACAAATATTGCAAAAGCAGTGTAAGCAATGAGTGTGCCTTCACTGGAGTGCATGTTAAACTAGAGATTGAGAATTACACTAGTGATGTAAGCAATGAGTGTGCCTTCACTGGATTGCATGGTAATCTAGAGATTGAGAATTACACTAGTGATGTACGGAATGAGTGTGCCTTCACTGGAGTGCATGTTAAACTAGAGATTGAGAATTACACTAGTGATTCAAGGAATGAGTGTGCCTTCACTGGAGTAGTGCATGTTAAACTAGAGATTGAGAATTACACTAGTGATGTAAGCAATGAGAGTGCCTTCACTGGAGTGCATGTTAAACTAGAGATTGAGAATTACTCTAGTGATGTAAGCAATGAGTGTGCCTTCACTGGAGTGCATGGTAAACTAGAGATTGAGAATTACACTAGTGATTCAAGGAATGAGTGTGCCTTCACTGGAGTGCATGGTAAACTAGAGATTGAGAATTACACTAGTGATGTAAGCAATGAGTGTGCCTTCACTGGAGTGCATGGTAAACTAGAGATTGAGAATTACACTAGTGATTCAAGGAATGAGTGTGCCTTCACTGGAGTGCATGGTAAACTAGAGATTGAGAATTACACTAGTGATGTACGGAATGTGTGTGCCTTCACTGGAGTGCATGGTAAACTAGAGATTGAGAATTACACTAGTGATTCAAGGAATGAGTGTGCCTTCACTGGAGTGCATGGTAAACTATAGATTGAGAATTACACTAGTGATTCAAGGAATGAGTGTGCCTTCACTGGAGTGCATGTTAAACTAGAGATTGAGAATTACACTTGTGATGTACGGAATGAGTGTGCCTTCACTGGAGTGCATGTTAAACTAGAGATTGAGAATTACACTAGTGATGTACGGAATGAGTGTGCCTTCACTGGAGTGCATGGTAAACTAGAGATTGAGAATTACACTAGTGATGTACGGAATGAGTGTGCCTTCACTGGAGTGCATGGTAAACTAGAGATTGAGAATTACACTAGTGATTCAAGGAATGAGTGTGCCTTCACTGGAGTGCATGTTAAACTAGAGATTGAGAATTACACTAGTGATGTAAGCAATGAGTGTTCCTTCACTGGAGTGCATGGTAAACTAGAGATTGAGAATTACACTAGTGATGTAAGCAATGAGTGTGCCTTCACTGGAGTGCATGGTAAACTAGAGATTGAGAATTACACTAGTGATTCAAGGAATGAGTGTGCCTTCACTGGAGTGCATGGTAAACTAGAGATTGAGAATTACACTAGTGATTCAAGGAATGAGTGTGCCTTCACTGGAGTGCATGGTAAACTAGAGATTGAGAATTACACTAGTGATTCAAGGAATGAGTGTGCCTTCACTGGAGTGCATGGTAAACTATAGATTGAGAATTACACTAGTGATTCAAGGAATGAGTGTGCCTTCACTGGAGTGCATGTTAAACTAGAGATTGAGAATTACACTTGTGATGTACGGAATGAGTGTGCCTTCACTGGAGTGCATGTTAAACTAGAGATTGAGAATTACACTAGTGATGTACGCAATGAGTGTGCCTTCACTGGAGTGCATGGTAAACTAGAGATTGAGAATTACACTAGTGATGTACGGAATGAGTGTGCCTTCACTGGAGTGCATGGTAAACTAGAGATTGAGAATTACACTAGTGATGTACGGAATGAGTGTGCCTTCACTGGAGTGCATGGTAAACTAGAGATTGAGAATTACACTAGTGATGTAAGCAATGAGTGTGCCTTCACTGGAGTGCATGGTAAACTAGAGATTGAGAATTACACTAGTGATGTAAGCAACTGAGTGTGCCTTCACTGGAGTGCATGGTAAACTAGAGATTGAGAATTACACTAGTGATGTACGGAATGAGTGTGCCTTCACTGGAGTGCATGTTAAACTAGAGATTGAGAATTACACTAGTGATGTAAGGAATGAGTGTGCCTTCACTGGAGTGCATGGTAAACTAGAGATTGAGAATTACACTAGTGATGTACGGAATGAGTGTGCCTTCACTGGAGTGCATGGTAAACTAGAGATTGAGAATTACACTAGTGATTCAAGGAAGGAGTGTGCCTTCACTAGAGTGCATGGTAAACTAGAGATTGAGAATTACACTAGTGATTCAAGGAAGGAGTGTGCGTTCGCTGGAGTGTATGTTAAACTAGAGATTGAGAATTACACTAGTGATGTAAGGAATGAGTGTGCCTTCGCTGGAGTGCATGGTAAACTAGAGATTGAGAATTACACTGGTAAACTAGAGATTGAGAATTACACTAGTGATGTACGGAATGAGTGTGCCTTCACTGGAGTGCATGGTAAACTAGAGATTGAGAATTACACTAGTGATGTACGGAATGAGTGTGCCTTCACTGGAGTGCATGGTAAACTAGAGATTGAGAATTACACTAGTGATGTAAGCAATGAGCGTGCCTTCACTGGAGTGCATGTTAAACTAGAGATTGAGAATTACACTAGTGATGTAAGCAATGAGCGTGCCGTCACTGGAGTGCATGGTAAACTAGAGATTGAGAATTACACTAGTGATTCAAGGAATGAGCGTGCCTTCACTGGAGTGCATGGTAAACTAGAGATTGAGAATTACACTAGTGATGTACGGAATGAGCGTGCCTTCACTGGAGTGCATGGTAAACTAGAGATTGAGAATTACACTAGTGATGTAAGGAATGAGCGTGCCTTCACTGGAGTGCATGTTAAACTAGAGATTGAGAATTACACTAGTGATGTAAGCAATGAGTGTGCCTTCACTGGAGTGCATGGTAAACTACAGATTGAGAATTACACTAGTGATTCAAGGAATGAGTGTGCCTTCACTGGAGTGCATGGTAAACTACAGATTTTGAATTACACTAGTGATGTACGGAATGAGTGTGCCTTCACTGGAGTGCATGGTAAACTAGAGTTTGAGAATTAGACTAGTGATGTAAGGAATGAGTGTGCCTTCACTGGAGTGCATGTTAAACTAGAGATTGAGAATTACACTAGTGATGTAAGGAATGAGTGTGCCTTCACTGGAGTGCATGTTAAACTAGAGATTGAGAATTACACTAGTGATGTAAGCAATGAGTGTGCCTTCACTGGAGTGCATGTTAAACTAGAGATTGAGAATTAAACTAGTGATGTAAGCAATGAGTGTGCCTTCACTGGAGTGCATGGTAAACTAGAGATTGAGAATTACACTAGTGATTCAAGGAATGAGTGTGCCTTCACTGGAGTGCATGGTAAACTAGAGATTGAGAATTACACTAGTGATGTAAGCAATGAGTGTGCCTTCACTGGAGTGCATGTTAAACTAGAGATTGAGAATTAAACTAGTGATGTAAGCAATGAGTGTGCCTTCACTGGAGTGCATGGTAAACTACAGATTGAGAATTACACTAGTGATTCAAGGAATGAGTGTGCCTTCACTGGAGTGCATGGTAAACTACAGATTTTGAATTACACTAGTGATGTACGGAATGAGTGTGCCTTCACTGGAGTGCATGGTAAACTAGAGTTTGAGAATTAGACTAGTGATGTAAGGAATGAGTGTGCCTTCACTGGAGTGCATGTTAAACTAGAGATTGAGAATTACACTAGTGATGTAAGGAATGAGTGTGCCTTCACTGGAGTGCATGTTAAACTAGAGATTGAGAATTACACTAGTGATGTAAGCAATGAGTGTGCCTTCACTGGAGTGCATGGTAAACTAGAGATTGAGAATTACACTAGTGATTCAAGGAATGAGTGTGCCTTCACTGGAGTGCATGTTAAACTAGAGATTGAGAATTACACTAGTGATTCAAGGAATGAGTTTGCCTTCACTGGAGTGCATGTTAAACTAGAGATTGAGAATTACACTAGTGATGTAAGCATGAGTGTGCCTTCACTGGAGTGCATGGTAAACTAGAGATTGAGAATTACACTAGTGATTCAAGGAATGAGTGTGCTTTCATCAGAGAGTATGAAACTTGTGATGTGCGCTATCACTTTATTGGAATGCGTGAAACCAACAATGTGAACAAATAGCACAAATATTGCAAAAGCAGTGTAAGCAATGAGTGTGCCTTCACTGGAGTGCATGTTAAACTAGAGATTGAGAATTACACTAGTGATGTAAGCAATGAGTGTGCCTTCACTGGATTGCATGGTAATCTAGAGATTGAGAATTACACTAGTGATGTACGGAATGAGTGTGCCTTCACTGGAGTGCATGTTAAAGTAGAGATTGAGAATTACACTAGTGATTCAAGGAATGAGTGTGCCTTCACTGGAGTAGTGCATGTTAAACTAGAGATTGAGAATTACACTAGTGATGTAAGCAATGAGTGTGCCTTCACTGGAGTGCATGTTAAACTAGAGATTGAGAATTACACTAGTGATGTACGGAATGAGTGTGCCTTCACTGGAGTGCATGTTAAACTAGAGATTGAGAATTACACTACTGATGTACGGAATGAGTGTGCCTTCACTGGAGTGCATGGTAAACTAGAGATTGAGAATTACACTAGTGATGTACGGAATGAGTGTGCCTTCACTGGAGTGCATGGTGAACTAGAGATTGAGAATTACACTAGTGATGTAAGGAATGAGTGTGCCTTCACTGGAGTGCATGTTAAACTAGAGATTGAGAATTACACTAGTGATGTAAGCAATGAGTGTGCCTTCACTGGAGTGCTGGAGTGATGGTAAACTAGAGATTGAGAATTACACTAGTGATTCAAGGAATGAGTGTGCCTTCACTGGAGTAGTGCATGTTAAACTAGAGATTGAGAATTACACTAGTGATGTAAGCAATGAGTGTGCCTTCACTGGAGTGCATGTTAAACTAGAGATTGAGAATTACACTAGTGATGTACGGAATGAGTGTGCCTTCACTGGAGTGCATGTTAAACTAGAGATTGAGAATTACACTACTGATGTACGGAATGAGTGTGCCTTCACTGGAGTGCATGGTAAACTAGAGATTGAGAATTACACTAGTGATGTACGGAATGAGTGTGCCTTCACTGGAGTGCATGGTGAACTAGAGATTGAGAATTACACTAGTGATGTAAGGAATGAGTGTGCCTTCACTGGAGTGCATGTTAAACTAGAGATTGAGAATTACACTAGTGATGTAAGGAATGAGTGTGCCTTCACTGGAGTGCATGTTAAACTAGAGATTGAGAATTACACTAGTGATGTAAGCAATGAGTGTGCCTTCACTGGAGTGCTGGAGTGATGGTAAACTAGAGATTGAGAATTACACTAGTGATTCAAGGAATGAGTGTGCCTTTACTGGAGTGCATGTTAAACTAGAGATTGAGAATTACACTAGTGATGTAAGCAATGAGTGTGCCTTCACTGGAGTGCATGGTAAACTAGAGATTGAGAATTACATTAGTGATTCAAGGAATGAGTGTGCCTTCACTGGAGTGCATGGTAAACTAGAGATTGAGAATTACACTAGTGATGTACGGAATGAGTGTGCCTTCACTGGAGTGCATGGTAAACTAGAGATTGAGAATTACACTAGTGATGTAAGGAATGAGTGTGCCTTCACTGGAGTGCATGTTAAACTAGAGATTGAGAATTACACTAGTGATGTAAGGAATGAGTGTGCCTTCACTGGAGTGCATGTTAAACTAGAGATTGAGAATTACACTAGTGATGTAAGCAATGAGTGTGCCTTCACTGGAGTGCATGGTAAACTAGTGATTGAGAATTACACTAGTGATGTAAGCAATGAGTGTGCCTTCACTGGAGTGCATGTTAAACTAGAGATTGAGAATTACACTAGTGATGTACGGAATGAGTGTGCCTTCACTGGAGTGCATGTTAAACTAGAGATTGAGAATTACACTACTGATGTACGGAATGAGTGTGCCTTCACTGGAGTGCATGGTAAACTAGAGATTGAGAATTACACTAGTGATGTAAGCAATGAGTGTGCCTTCACTGGAGTGCATGTTAAACTAGAGATTGAGAATTACACTAGTGATGTACGGAATGAGTGTGCCTTCACTGGAGTGCATGTTAAACTAGAGATTGAGAATTACACTACTGATGTACGGAATGAGTGTGCCTTCACTGGAGTGCATGGTAAACTAGAGATTGAGAATTACACTAGTGATGTACGGAATGAGTGTGCCTTCACTGGAGTGCATGGTGAACTAGAGATTGAGAATTACACTAGTGATGTAAGGAATGAGTGTGCCTTCACTGGAGTGCATGTTAAACTAGAGATTGAGAATTACACTAGTGATGTAAGGAATGAGTGTGCCTTCACTGGAGTGCATGTTAAACTAGAGATTGAGAATTACACTAGTGATGTAAGCAATGAGTGTGCCTTCACTGGAGTGCTGGAGTGATGGTAAACTAGAGATTGAGAATTACACTAGTGATTCAAGGAATGAGTGTGCCTTTACTGGAGTGCATGTTAAACTAGAGATTGAGAATTACACTAGTGATGTAAGCAATGAGTGTGCCTTCACTGGAGTGCATGTTAAACTAGAGATTGAGAATTACACTAGTGATGTAAGCAATGAGTGTGCCTTCACTGGAGTGCATGGTAAACTAGAGATTGAGAATTACATTAGTGATTCAAGGAATGAGTGTGCCTTCACTGGAGTGCATGGTAAACTAGAGATTGAGAATTACACTAGTGATGTACGGAATGAGTGTGCCTTCACTGGAGTGCATGGTAAACTAGAGATTGAGAATTACACTAGTGATGTAAGGAATGAGTGTGCCTTCACTGGAGTGCATGTTAAACTAGAGATTGAGAATTACACTAGTGATGTAAGGAATGAGTGTGCCTTCACTGGAGTGCATGTTAAACTAGAGATTGAGAATTACACTAGTGATGTAAGCAATGAGTGTGCCTTCACTGGAGTGCATGGTAAACTAGTGATTGAGAATTACACTAGTGATGTAAGCAATGAGTGTGCCTTCACTGGAGTGCATGTTAAACTAGAGATTGAGAATTACACTAGTGATGTAAGGAATGAGTGTGCCTTCACTGGAGTGCATGTTAAACTAGAGATTGAGAATTACACTAGTGATGTACAAATGAGTGTGCCTTCACTGGAGTGCATGGTAAACTAGAGATTGAGAATTACACTAGTGATTCAAGGAATGAGTGTGCCTTCACTGGAGTGCATGTTAAACTAGAGATTGAGAATTACACTAGTGATGTAAGCAATGAGTGTGCCTTCACTGGAGTGCATGTTAAACTAGAGATTGAGAATTACACTAGCGATGTACGGAATGAGTGTGCCTTCACTGGAGTGCATGTTAAACTAGAGATTGAGAATTACACTAGCGATGTACGGAATGAGTGTGCCTTCACTGGAGTGCATGGTAAACTAGAGATTGAGAATTACACTAGCGATGTACGGAATGAGTGTGCCTTCACTGGAGTGCATAGTAAACTAGAGATTGAGAATTACACTAGTGATTCAAGGAATGAGTGTGCCTTCATTGGAGTGCATGGTAAACTAGAGATTGAGAATTACACTGGTGATGTAAGCAATGAGTGTGCCTTCACTGGAGTGCATGTTAAACTAGAGATTGAGAATTACACTAGTGATGTACGGAATGAGTGTGCCTTCACTGGAGTGCATGTTAAACTAGAGATTGAGAATTACACTACTGATGTACGGAATGAGTGTGCCTTCACTGGAGTGCATGGTAAACTAGAGATTGAGAATTACACTAGTGATGTACGGAATGAGTGTGCCTTCACTGGAGTGCATGGTGAACTAGAGATTGAGAATTACACTAGTGATGTAAGGAATGAGTGTGCCTTCACTGGAGTGCATGTTAAACTAGAGATTGAGAATTACACTAGTGATGTAAGGAATGAGTGTGCCTTCACTGGAGTGCATGTTAAACTAGAGATTGAGAATTACACTAGTGATGTAAGCAATGAGTGTGCCTTCACTGGAGTGCTGGAGTGATGGTAAACTAGAGATTGAGAATTACACTAGTGATTCAAGGAATGAGTGTGCCTTTACTGGAGTGCATGTTAAACTAGAGATTGAGAATTACACTAGTGATGTAAGCAATGAGTGTGCCTTCACTGGAGTGCATGTTAAACTAGAGATTGAGAATTACACTAGTGATGTAAGCAATGAGTGTGCCTTCACTGGAGTGCATGGTAAACTAGAGATTGAGAATTACATTAGTGATTCAAGGAATGAGTGTGCCTTCACTGGAGTGCATGGTAAACTAGAGATTGAGAATTACACTAGTGATGTACGGAATGAGTGTGCCTTCACTGGAGTGCATGGTAAACTAGAGATTGAGAATTACACTAGTGATGTAAGGAATGAGTGTGCCTTCACTGGAGTGCATGTTAAACTAGAGATTGAGAATTACACTAGTGATGTAAGGAATGAGTGTGCCTTCACTGGAGTGCATGTTAAACTAGAGATTGAGAATTACACTAGTGATGTAAGCAATGAGTGTGCCTTCACTGGAGTGCATGGTAAACTAGTGATTGAGAATTACACTAGTGATGTAAGCAATGAGTGTGCCTTCACTGGAGTGCATGTTAAACTAGAGATTGAGAATTACACTAGTGATGTAAGGAATGAGTGTGCCTTCACTGGAGTGCATGTTAAACTAGAGATTGAGAATTACACTAGTGATGTACAAATGAGTGTGCCTTCACTGGAGTGCATGGTAAACTAGAGATTGAGAATTACACTAGTGATTCAAGGAATGAGTGTGCCTTCACTGGAGTGCATGTTAAACTAGAGATTGAGAATTACACTAGTGATGTAAGCAATGAGTGTGCCTTCACTGGAGTGCATGTTAAACTAGAGATTGAGAATTACACTAGCGATGTACGGAATGAGTGTGCCTTCACTGGAGTGCATGTTAAACTAGAGATTGAGAATTACACTAGCGATGTACGGAATGAGTGTGCCTTCACTGGAGTGCATGGTAAACTAGAGATTGAGAATTACACTAGCGATGTACGGAATGAGTGTGCCTTCACTGGAGTGCATAGTAAACTAGAGATTGAGAATTACACTAGTGATTCAAGGTATGAGTGTGCCTTCACTGGAGTGCATGGTAAACTAGAGATTGAGAATTGAACTAGTGATTCAAGGAATGAGTGTGCCTTCACTGGAGTGCATGTTAAACTAGAGATTGAGAATTACACTAGTGATGTAAGCAATGAGTGTGCCTTCACTGGAGTGCATGTTAAACTAGAGATTGAGAATTACACTAGCGATGTACGGAATGAGTGTGCCTTCACTGGAGTGCATGTTAAACTAGAGATTGAGAATTACACTAGCGATGTACGGAATGAGTGTGCCTTCACTGGAGTGCATGGTAAACTAGAGATTGAGAATTACACTAGCGATGTACGGAATGAGTGTGCCTTCACTGGAGTGCATAGTAAACTAGAGATTGAGAATTACACTATTGATGTAAACAATGAGTGTGCCTTCACTGGAGTGCATGTTAAACTAGTGATTGAGAATTACACTAGTGATGTATGGAATGAGTGTGCCTTCACTGGAGTGCATGTTAAACTAGAGATTGAGAATTACACTAGTGATGTACGGAATGAGTGTGCCTTCACTGGAGTGCATGGTAAACTAGAGATTGAGAATTACACTAGTGATTTAAGGAATGAGTGTGCCTTCACTTGAGTGCATGTTAAACTACAGATTGAGAATTACACTAGTGATTCAAGGAATGAGTGTGCCTTCACTGGAGTGCATGTTAAACTAGAGATTGAGAATTACACTAGTGATGTACGGAATGAGTGTGCCTTCACTGGAGTGCATGTTAAACTAGAGATTGAGAATTACACTAGTGATGTACGGAATGAGTGTGCCTTCACTGGAGTGCATGTTTAACTAGAGATTGAGAATTACACTAGTGATGTACGGAATGAGTGTGCCTTCACTGGAGTCCATGGTAAACTATAGATTGAGAATTACACTAGTGATGTACGGAATGAGTGTGCCTTCACTGGAGTGCATGTTAAACTAGAGATTGAGAATTACACTGGTGATGTACGGAATGAGTGTGCCTTCACTGGAGTGCATGGTAAACTAGAGATTGAGAATTACACTGGTGATGTAAGGAATCAGTGTGCCTTCACTGGAGTGCATGGTAAACTAGAGATTGAGAATTACACTGGTGATGTACGGAATGAGTGTGCCTTCACTGGAGTGCATGTTAAACTAGAGATTGAGAATTACACTGGTGATGTAAGCAATGAGTGTGCCTTCACTGGAGTGCATGGTAAACTAGAGATTGAGAATTACACTGGTGATGTAAGCAATGAGTGTGCCTTCACTGGAGTGCATGGTAAACTAGAGATTGAGAATTACACTAGTGATGTAAGCAATGAGTGTGCCTTCACTGGAGTGCATGGTAAACTAGAGATTGAGAATTACACTAGTGATGTACGGAATGAGTGTGCCTTCACTGGAGTGCATGGTAAACTAGAGATTTAGAATTACACTAGTGATGTAAGGAATGAGTGTGCCTTCACTGAAGTGCATGGTAAACTAGAGATTCAGAATTACACTAGTGATGTACGGAATGAGTGTGCCTTCACTGGAGTGCATGGTAAACTAGAGATTGAGAATTACACTAGTGATGTAAGCAATGAGCATGTCTTCACTGGAGTGCATGTTAAACTAGAGATTGAGAATTACACTAGTGATGTAAGCAATGAGCGTGTCTTCACTGGAGTGCATGGTAAACTAGAGATTGAGAATTACACTAGTGATTCAAGGAATGAGCGTGCCTTCACTGGAGTGCATGGTAAACTAGAGATTGAGAATTACACTAGTGATGTACGGAATGAGCGTGCCTTCACTGGAGTGCATGGTAAACTAGAGATTGAGAATTACACTAGTGATGTAAGGAATGAGCGTGCCTTCACTGGAGTGCATGTTAAACTAGAGATTGAGAATTACACTAGTGATGTAAGGAATGAGCGTGCCTTCACTGGAGTGCATGGTAAACTAGAGATTGAGAATTACACTAGTGATGTAAGGAATGAGTGTGCCTTCCCTGGAGTGCATGGTAAACTAGAGATTGAGAATTACACTAGTGATTCAAGGAATGAGTGTGCCTTCACTGGAGTGCATGGTAAACTAGAGATTGAGAATTACACTAGTGATGTAAGCAATGAGTGTGCCTTCACTGGAGTGCATGTTAAACTAGAGATTGAGAATTAAACTAGTGATGTAAGCAATGAGTGTGCCTTCACTGGAGTGCATGGTAAACTACAGATTGAGAATTACACTAGTGATTCAAGGAATGAGTGTGCCTTCACTGGAGTGCATGGTAAACTACAGATTTTGAATTACACTAGTGATGTATGGAATGAGTGTGCCTTCACTGGAGTGCATGGTAAACTAGAGATTGAGAATTAGACTAGTGATGTAAGGAATGAGTGTGCCTTCACTGGAGTGCATGTTAAACTAGAGATTGAGAATTACACTAGTGATGTAAGGAATGAGTGTGCCTTCACTGGAGTGCATGTTAAACTAGAGATTGAGAATTACACTAGTGATGTAAGCAATGAGTGTGCCTTCACTGGAGTGCATGGTAAACTAGAGATTGAGAATTACACTAGTGATTCAAGGAATGAGTGTGCCTTCACTGGAGTGCATGTTAAACTAGAGATTGAGAATTACACTAGTGATTCAAGGAATGAGTGTGCCTTCACTGGAGTGCATGTTAAACTAGTGATTGAGAATTACACTAGTGATGTAAGCATGAGTGTGCCTTCACTGGAGTGCATGGTAAACTAGAGATTGAGAATTACACTAGTGATTCAAGGAATGAGTGTGCCTTCACTGGAGTGCATGTTAAACTAGAGATTGAGAATTACACTAGTGATTCAAGGAATGAGTGTGCCTTCACTGGAGTGCATGTTAAACTAGAGATTGAGAATTACACTTGTGATGTACGGAATGAGTGTGCCTTCACTGGAGTGCATGTTAAACTAGAGATTGAGAATTACACTAGTGATGTACGGAATGAGTGTGCCTTCACTGGAGTGCATGGTAAACTAGAGATTGAGAATTACACTAGTGATGTACGGAATGAGTGTGCCTTCACTGGAGTGCATGGTAAACTAGAGATTGAGAATTACACTAGTGATTCAAGGAATGAGTGTGCCTTCACTGGAGTGCATGTTAAACTAGAGATTGAGAATTACACTAGTGATGTAAGCAATGAGTGTTCCTTCACTGGAGTGCATGGTAAACTAGAGATTGAGAATTACACTAGTGATGTAAGCAATGAGTGTGCCTTCACTGGAGTGCATGGTAAACTAGAGATTGAGAATTACACTAGTGATTCAAGGAATGAGTGTGCCTTCACTGGAGTGCATGGTAAACTAGAGATTGAGAATTACACTAGTGATTCAAGGAATGAGTGTGCCTTCACTGGAGTGCATGGTAAACTAGAGATTGAGAATTACACTAGTGATTCAAGGAATGAGTGTGCCTTCACTGGAGTGCATGGTAAACTATAGATTGAGAATTACACTAGTGATTCAAGGAATGAGTGTGCCTTCACTGGAGTGCATGTTAAACTAGAGATAGAGAATTACACTTGTGATGTACGGAATGAGTGTGCCTTCACTGGAGTGCATGTTAAACTAGAGATTGAGAATTACACTAGTGATGTACGGAATGAGTGTGCCTTCACTGGAGTGCATGGTAAACTAGAGATTGAGAATTACACTAGTGATGTACGGAATGAGTGTGCCTTCACTGGAGTGCATGGTAAACTAGAGATTGAGAATTACACTAGTGATGTACGGAATGAGTGTGCCTTCACTGGAGTGCATGGTAAACTAGAGATTGAGAATTACACTAGTGATGTAAGCAATGAGTGTGCCTTCACTGGAGTGCATGGTAAACTAGAGATTGAGAATTACACTAGTGATGTAAGCAACTGAGTGTGCCTTCACTGGAGTGCATGGTAAACTAGAGATTGAGAATTACACTAGTGATGTACGGAATGAGTGTGCCTTCACTGGAGTGCATGTTAAACTAGAGATTGAGAATTACACTAGTGATGTAAGGAATGAGTGTGCCTTCACTGGAGTGCATGGTAAACTAGAGATTGAGAATTACACTAGTGATGTACGGAATGAGTGTGCCTTCACTGGAGTGCATGGTAAACTAGAGATTGAGAATTACACTAGTGATTCAAGGAAGGAGTGTGCCTTCACTAGAGTGCATGGTAAACTAGAGATTGAGAATTACACTAGTGATTCAAGGAAGGAGTGTGCGTTCGCTGGAGTGTATGTTAAACTAGAGATTGAGAATTACACTAGTGATGTAAGGAATGAGTGTGCCTTCGCTGGAGTGCATGGTAAACTAGAGATTGAGAATTACACTGGTAAACTAGAGATTGAGAATTACACTAGTGATGTACGGAATGAGTGTGCCTTCACTGGAGTGCATGGTAAACTAGAGATTGAGAATTACACTAGTGATGTACGGAATGAGTGTGCCTTCACTGGAGTGCATGGTAAACTAGAGATTGAGAATTACACTAGTGATGTAAGCAATGAGCGTGCCTTCACTGGAGTGCATGTTAAACTAGAGATTGAGAATTACACTAGTGATGTAAGCAATGAACGTGCCGTCACTGGAGTGCATGGTAAACTAGAGATTGAGAATTACACTAGTGATTCAAGGAATGAGCGTGCCTTCACTGGAGTGCATGGTAAACTAGAGATTGAGAATTACACTAGTGATGTACGGAATGAGCGTGCCTTCACTGGAGTGCATGGTAAACTAGAGATTGAGAATTACACTAGTGATGTAAGGAATGAGCGTGCCTTCACTGGAGTGCATGTTAAACTAGAGATTGAGAATTACACTAGTGATGTAAGGAATGAGCGTGCCTTCACTGGAGTGCATGTTAAACTAGAGATTGAGAATTACACTAGTGATGTAAGGAATGAGTGCGCCTTCACTGGAGTGCATGGTAAACTAGAGATTGAGAATTACACTAGTGATTCAAGGAATGAGTGTGCCTTCACTGGAGTGCATGGTAAACTAGAGATTGAGAATTACACTAGTGATGTAAGCAATGAGTGTGCCTTCACTGGAGTGCATGGTAAACTAGAGATTGAGAATTAAACTAGTGATGTAAGCAATGAGTGTGCCTTCACTGGAGTGCATGGTAAACTACAGATTGAGAATTACACTAGTGATTCAAGGAATGAGTGTGCCTTCACTGGAGTGCATGGTAAACTACAGATTTTGAATTACACTAGTGATGTACGGAATGAGTGTGCCTTCACTGGAGTGCATGGTAAACTAGAGTTTGAGAATTAGACTAGTGATGTAAGGAATGAGTGTGCCTTCACTGGAGTGCATGTTAAACTAGAGATTGAGAATTACACTAGTGATGTTAGGAATGAGTGTGCCTTCACTGGAGTGCATGTTAAACTAGAGATTGAGAATTACACTAGTGATGTAAGCAATGAGTGTGCCTTCACTGGAGTGCATGGTAAACTAGAGATTGAGAATTACACTAGTGATTCAAGGAATGAGTGTGCCTTCACTGGAGTGCATGTTAAACTAGAGATTGAGAATTACACTAGTGATTCAAGGAATGAGTGTGCCTTCACTGGAGTGCATGTTAAACTAGAGATTGAGAATTACACTAGTGATGTAAGCATGAGTGTGCCTTCACTGGAGTGCATGGTAAACTAGAGATTGAGAATTACACTAGTGATTCAAGGAATGAGTGTGCTTTCATCAGAGAGTATGAAACTTGTGATGTGCGCTATCACTTTATTGGAATGCGTGAAACCAACAATGTGAACAAATAGCACAAATATTGCAAAAGCAGTGTAAGCAATGAGTGTGCCTTCACTGGAGTGCATGTTAAACTAGAGATTGAGAATTACGCTAGTGATGTAAGCAATGAGTGTGCCTTCACTGGATTGCATGGTAATCTAGAGATTGAGAATTACACTAGTGATGTACGGAATGAGTGTGCCTTCACTGGAGTGCATGTTAAAGTAGAGATTGAGAATTACACTAGTGATTCAAGGAATGAGTGTGCCTTCACTGGAGTAGTGCATGTTAAACTAGAGATTGAGAATTACACTAGTGATGTAAGCAATGAGTGTGCCTTCACTGGAGTGCATGTTAAACTAGAGATTGAGAATTACACTAGTGATGTACGGAATGAGTGTGCCTTCACTGGAGTGCATGTTAAACTAGAGATTGAGAATTACACTACTGATGTACGGAATGAGTGTGCTTTCACTGGAGTGCATGGTAAACTAGAGATTGAGAATTACACTAGTGATGTACGGAATGAGTGTGCCTTCACTGGAGTGCATGGTGAACTAGAGATTGAGAATTACACTAGTGATGTAAGGAATGAGTGTGCCTTCACTGGAGTGCATGTTAAACTAGAGATTGAGAATTACACTAGTGATGTAAGGAATGAGTGTGCCTTCACTGGAGTGCATGTTAAACTAGAGATTGAGAATTACACTAGTGATGTAAGCAATGAGTGTGCCTTCACTGGAGTGCTGGAGTGATGGTAAACTAGAGATTGAGAATTACACTAGTGATTCAAGGAATGAGTGTGCCTTCACTGGAGTAGTGCATGTTAAACTAGAGATTGAGAATTACACTAGTGATGTAAGCAATGAGTGTGCCTTCACTGGAGTGCATGTTAAACTAGAGATTGAGAATTACACTAGTGATGTACGGAATGAGTGTGCCTTCACTGGAGTGCATGTTAAACTAGAGATTGAGAATTACACTACTGATGTACGGAATGAGTGTGCCTTCACTGGAGTGCATGGTAAACTAGAGATTGAGAATTACACTAGTGATGTACGGAATGAGTGTGCCTTCACTGGAGTGCATGGTGAACTAGAGATTGAGAATTACACTAGTGATGTAAGGAATGAGTGTGCCTTCACTGGAGTGCATGTTAAACTAGAGATTGAGAATTACACTAGTGATGTAAGGAATGAGTGTGCCTTCACTGGAGTGCATGTTAAACTAGAGATTGAGAATTACACTAGTGATGTAAGCAATGAGTGTGCCTTCACTGGAGTGCTGGAGTGATGGTAAACTAGAGATTGAGAATTACACTAGTGATTCAAGGAATGAGTGTGCCTTTACTGGAGTGCATGTTAAACTAGAGATTGAGAATTACACTAGTGATGTAAGCAATGAGTGTGCCTTCACTGGAGTGCATGTTAAACTAGAGATTGAGAATTACACTAGTGATGTAAGCAATGAGTGTGCCTTCACTGGAGTGCATGGTAAACTAGAGATTGAGAATTACATTAGTGATTCAAGGAATGAGTGTGCCTTCACTGGAGTGCATGGTAAACTAGAGATTGAGAATTACACTAGTGATGTACGGAATGAGTGTGCCTTCACTGGAGTGCATGGTAAACTAGAGATTGAGAATTACACTAGTGATGTAAGGAATGAGTGTGCCTTCACTGGAGTGCATGTTAAACTAGAGATTGAGAATTACACTAGTGATGTAAGGAATGAGTGTGCCTTCACTGGAGTGCATGTTAAACTAGAGATTGAGAATTACACTAGTGATGTAAGCAATGAGTGTGCCTTCACTGGAGTGCATGGTAAACTAGTGATTGAGAATTACACTAGTGATGTAAGCAATGAGTGTGCCTTCACTGGAGTGCATGTTAAACTAGAGATTGAGAATTACACTAGTGATGTAAGGAATGAGTGTGCCTTCACTGGAGTGCATGTTAAACTAGAGATTGAGAATTACACTAGTGATGTACAAATGAGTGTGCCTTCACTGGAGTGCATGGTAAACTAGAGATTGAGAATTACACTAGTGATTCAAGGAATGAGTGTGCCTTCATTGGAGTGCATGGTAAACTAGAGATTGAGAATTACACTGGTGATGTAAGCAATGAGTGTGCCTTCACTGGAGTGCATGTTAAACTAGAGATTGAGAATTACACTAGTGATGTACGGAATGAGTGTGCCTTCACTGGAGTGCATGTTAAACTAGAGATTGAGAATTACACTACTGATGTACGGAATGAGTGTGCCTTCACTGGAGTGCATGGTAAACTAGAGATTGAGAATTACACTAGTGATGTACGGAATGAGTGTGCCTTCACTGGAGTGCATGGTGAACTAGAGATTGAGAATTACACTAGTGATGTAAGGAATGAGTGTGCCTTCACTGGAGTGCATGTTAAACTAGAGATTGAGAATTACACTAGTGATGTAAGGAATGAGTGTGCCTTCACTGGAGTGCATGTTAAACTAGAGATTGAGAATTACACTAGTGATGTAAGCAATGAGTGTGCCTTCACTGGAGTGCTGGAGTGATGGTAAACTAGAGATTGAGAATTACACTAGTGATTCAAGGAATGAGTGTGCCTTTACTGGAGTGCATGTTAAACTAGAGATTGAGAATTACACTAGTGATGTAAGCAATGAGTGTGCCTTCACTGGAGTGCATGTTAAACTAGAGATTGAGAATTACACTAGTGATGTAAGCAATGAGTGTGCCTTCACTGGAGTGCATGGTAAACTAGAGATTGAGAATTACATTAGTGATTCAAGGAATGAGTGTGCCTTCACTGGAGTGCATGGTAAACTAGAGATTGAGAATTACACTAGTGATGTACGGAATGAGTGTGCCTTCACTGGAGTGCATGGTAAACTAGAGATTGAGAATTACACTAGTGATGTAAGGAATGAGTGTGCCTTCACTGGAGTGCATGTTAAACTAGAGATTGAGAATTACACTAGTGATGTAAGGAATGAGTGTGCCTTCACTGGAGTGCATGTTAAACTAGAGATTGAGAATTACACTAGTGATGTAAGCAATGAGTGTGCCTTCACTGGAGTGCATGGTAAACTAGTGATTGAGAATTACACTAGTGATGTAAGCGATGAGTGTGCCTTCACTGGAGTGCATGTTAAACTAGAGATTGAGAATTACACTAGTGATGTAAGGAATGAGTGTGCCTTCACTGGAGTGCATGTTAAACTAGAGATTGAGAATTACACTAGTGATGTACAAATGAGTGTGCCTTCACTGGAGTGCATGGTAAACTAGAGATTGAGAATTACACTAGTGATTCAAGGAATGAGTGTGCCTTCACTGGAGTGCATGTTAAACTAGAGATTGAGAATTACACTAGTGATGTAAGCAATGAGTGTGCCTTCACTGGAGTGCATGTTAAACTAGAGATTGAGAATTACACTAGCGATGTACGGAATGAGTGTGCCTTCACTGGAGTGCATGTTAAACTAGAGATTGAGAATTACACTAGCGATGTACGGAATGAGTGTGCCTTCACTGGAGTGCATGGTAAACTAGAGATTGAGAATTACACTAGCGATGTACGGAATGAGTGTGCCTTCACTGGAGTGCATAGTAAACTAGAGATTGAGAATTACACTAGTGATTCAAGGAATGAGTGTGCCTTCACTGGAGTGCATGGTAAACTAGAGATTGAGAATTACACTAGTGATTCAAGGAATGAGTGTGCCTTCACTGGAGTGCATGTTAAACTAGAGATTGAGAATTACACTAGTGATGTAAGCAATGAGTGTGCCTTCACTGGAGTGCATGTTAAACTAGAGATTGAGAATTACACTAGCGATGTACGGAATGAGTGTGCCTTCACTGGAGTGCATGTTAAACTAGAGATTGAGAATTACACTAGCGATGTACGGAATGAGTGTGCCTTCACTGGAGTGCATGGTAAACTAGAGATTGAGAATTACACTAGCGATGTACGGAATGAGTGTGCCTTCACTGGAGTGCATAGTAAACTAGAGATTGAGAATTACACTATTGATGTAAACAATGAGTGTGCCTTCACTGGAGTGCATGTTAAACTAGTGATTGAGAATTACACTAGTGATGTATGGAATGACTGTGCCTTCACTGGAGTGCATGTTAAACTAGAGATTGAGAATTACACTAGTGATGTACGGAATGAGTGTGCCTTCACTGGAGTGCATGGTAAACTAGAGATTGAGAATTACACTAGTGATTTAAGGAATGAGTGTGCCTTCACTTGAGTGCATGTTAAACTACAGATTGAGAATTACACTAGTGATTCAAGGAATGAGTGTGCCTTCACTGGAGTGCATGTTAAACTAGAGATTGAGAATTACACTACTGATGTACGGAATGAGTGTGCCTTCACTGGAGTGCATGGTAAACTAGAGATTGAGAATTACACTAGTGATGTACGGAATGAGTGTGCCTTCACTGGAGTGCATGGTGAACTAGAGATTGAGAATTACACTAGTGATGTAAGGAATGAGTGTGCCTTCACTGGAGTGCATGTTAAACTAGAGATTGAGAATTACACTAGTGATGTAAGGAATGAGTGTGCCTTCACTGGAGTGCATGTTAAACTAGAGATTGAGAATTACACTAGTGATGTAAGCAATGAGTGTGCCTTCACTGGAGTGCTGGAGTGATGGTAAACTAGAGATTGAGAATTACACTAGTGATTCAAGGAATGAGTGTGCCTTTACTGGAGTGCATGTTAAACTAGAGATTGAGAATTACACTAGTGATGTAAGCAATGAGTGTGCCTTCACTGGAGTGCATGTTAAACTAGAGATTGAGAATTACACTAGTGATGTAAGCAATGAGTGTGCCTTCACTGGAGTGCATGGTAAACTAGAGATTGAGAATTACATTAGTGATTCAAGGAATGAGTGTGCCTTCACTGGAGTGCATGGTAAACTAGAGATTGAGAATTACACTAGTGATGTACGGAATGAGTGTGCCTTCACTGGAGTGCATGGTAAACTAGAGATTGAGAATTACACTAGTGATGTAAGGAATGAGTGTGCCTTCACTGGAGTGCATGTTAAACTAGAGATTGAGAATTACACTAGTGATGTAAGCAATGAGTGTGCCTTCACTGGAGTGCATGGTAAACTAGTGATTGAGAATTACACTAGTGATGTAAGCGATGAGTGTGCCTTCACTGGAGTGCATGTTAAACTAGAGATTGAGAATTACACTAGTGATGTAAGGAATGAGTGTGCCTTCACTGGAGTGCATGTTAAACTAGAGATTGAGAATTACACTAGTGATGTACAAATGAGTGTGCCTTCACTGGAGTGCATGGTAAACTAGAGATTGAGAATTACACTAGTGATTCAAGGAATGAGTGTGCCTTCACTGGAGTGCATGTTAAACTAGAGATTGAGAATTACACTAGTGATGTAAGCAATGAGTGTGCCTTCACTGGAGTGCATGTTAAACTAGAGATTGAGAATTACACTAGCGATGTACGGAATGAGTGTGCCTTCACTGGAGTGCATGTTAAACTAGAGATTGAGAATTACACTAGCGATGTACGGAATGAGTGTGCCTTCACTGGAGTGCATGGTAAACTAGAGATTGAGAATTACACTAGCGATGTACGGAATGAGTGTGCCTTCACTGGAGTGCATAGTAAACTAGAGATTGAGAATTACACTAGTGATTCAAGGAATGAGTGTGCCTTCACTGGAGTGCATGGTAAACTAGAGATTGAGAATTACACTAGTGATTCAAGGAATGAGTGTGCCTTCACTGGAGTGCATGTTAAACTAGAGATTGAGAATTACACTAGTGATGTAAGCAATGAGTGTGCCTTCACTGGAGTGCATGTTAAACTAGAGATTGAGAATTACACTAGCGATGTACGGAATGAGTGTGCCTTCACTGGAGTGCATGTTAAACTAGAGATTGAGAATTACACTAGCGATGTACGGAATGAGTGTGCCTTCACTGGAGTGCATGGTAAACTAGAGATTGAGAATTACACTAGCGATGTACGGAATGAGTGTGCCTTCACTGGAGTGCATAGTAAACTAGAGATTGAGAATTACACTATTGATGTAAACAATGAGTGTGCCTTCACTGGAGTGCATGTTAAACTAGTGATTGAGAATTACACTAGTGATGTATGGAATGAGTGTGCCTTCACTGGAGTGCATGTTAAACTAGAGATTGAGAATTACACTAGTGATGTACGGAATGAGTGTGCCTTCACTGGAGTGCATGGTAAACTAGAGATTGAGAATTACACTAGTGATTTAAGGAATGAGTGTGCCTTCACTTGAGTGCATGTTAAACTACAGATTGAGAATTACACTAGTGATTCAAGGAATGAGTGTGCCTTCACTGGAGTGCATGTTAAACTAGAGATTGAGAATTACACTAGTGATGTACGGAATGAGTGTGCCTTCACTGGAGTGCATGTTAAACTAGAGATTGAGAATTACACTAGTGATGTACGGAATGAGTGTGCCTTCACTGGAGTGCATGTTTAACTAGAGATTGAGAATTACACTAGTGATGTACGGAATGAGTGTGCCTTCACTGGAGTCCATGGTAAACTAGAGATTGAGAATTACACTAGTGATGTACGGAATGAGTGTGCCTTCACTGGAGTGCATGTTAAACTAGAGATTGAGAATTACACTGGTGATGTACGGAATGAGTGTGCCTTCACTGGAGTGCATGGTAAACTAGAGATTGAGAATTACACTGGTGATGTAAGGAATCAGTGTGCCTTCACTGGAGTGCATGGTAAACTAGAGATTGAGAATTACACTGGTGATGTACGGAATGAGTGTGCCTTCACTGGAGTACATGTTAAACTAGAGATTGAGAATTACACTGGTGATGTAAGCAATGAGTGTGCCTTCACTGGAGTGCATGGTAAACTAGAGATTGAGAATTACACTGGTGATGTAAGCAATGAGTGTGCCTTCACTGGAGTGCATGGTAAACTAGAGATTGAGAATTACACTAGTGATGTAAGCAATGAGTGTGCCTTCACTGGAGTGCATGGTAAACTAGAGATTGAGAATTACACTAGTGATGTACGGAATGAGTGTGCCTTCACTGGAGTGCATGGTAAACTAGAGATTTAGAATTACACTAGTGATGTAAGGAATGAGTGTGCCTTCACTGAAGTGCATGGTAAACTAGAGATTCAGAATTACACTAGTGATGTACGGAATGAGTGTGCCTTCACTGGAGTGCATGGTAAACTAGAGATTGAGAATTACACTAGTGATGTAAGCAATGAGCATGTCTTCACTGGAGTGCATGTTAAACTAGAGATTGAGAATTACACTAGTGATGTAAGCAATGAGCGTGTCTTCACTGGAGTGCATGGTAAACTAGAGATTGAGAATTACACTAGTGATTCAAGGAATGAGCGTGCCTTCACTGGAGTGCATGGTAAACTAGAGATTGAGAATTACACTAGTGATGTACGGAATGAGCGTGCCTTCACTGGAGTGCATGGTAAACTAGAGATTGAGAATTACACTAGTGATGTAAGGAATGAGCGTGCCTTCACTGGAGTGCATGTTAAACTAGAGATTGAGAATTACACTAGTGATGTAAGGAATGAGCGTGCCTTCACTGGAGTGCATGGTAAACTAGAGATTGAGAATTACACTAGTGATGTAAGGAATGAGTGTGCCTTCACTGGAGTGCATGGTAAACTAGAGATTGAGAATTACACTAGTGATTCAAGGAATGAGTGTGCCTTCACTGGAGTGCATGGTAAACTAGAGATTGAGAATTACACTAGTGATGTAAGCAATGAGTGTGCCTTCACTGGAGTGCATGTTAAACTAGAGATTGAGAATTAAACTAGTGATGTAAGCAATGAGTGTGCCTTCACTGGAGTGCATGGTAAACTACAGATTGAGAATTACACTAGTGATTCAAGGAATGAGTGTGCCTTCACTGGAGTGCATGGTAAACTACAGATTTTGAATTACACTAGTGATGTATGGAATGAGTGTGCCTTCACTGGAGTGCATGGTAAACTAGAGATTGAGAATTAGACTAGTGATGTAAGGAATGAGTGTGCCTTCACTGGAGTGCATGTTAAACTAGAGATTGAGAATTACACTAGTGATGTAAGGAATGAGTGTGCCTTCACTGGAGTGCATGTTAAACTAGAGATTGAGAATTACACTAGTGATGTAAGCAATGAGTGTGCCTTCACTGGAGTGCATGGTAAACTAGAGATTGAGAATTACACTAGTGATTCAAGGAATGAGTGTGCCTTCACTGGAGTGCATGTTAAACTAGAGATTGAGAATTACACTAGTGATTCAAGGAATGAGTGTGCCTTCACTGGAGTGCATGTTAAACTAGTGATTGAGAATTACACTAGTGATGTAAGCATGAGTGTGCCTTCACTGGAGTGCATGGTAAACTAGAGATTGAGAATTACACTAGTGATTCAAGGAATGAGTGTGCTTTCATCGGAGAGTATGAAACTGGTGATGTGCGCTATCACTTTATTTGGAATGCGTGAAACCAACAATGTGAACAAATAGCACAAATATTGCAAAAGCAGTGTAAGCAATGAGTGTGCCTTCACTGGAGTGCATGTTAAACTAGAGATTGAGAATTACACTAGTGATGTAAGCAATGAGTGTGCCTTCACTGGATTGCATGGTAATCTAGAGATTGAGAATTACACTAGTGATGTACGGAATGAGTGTGCCTTCACTGGAGTGCATGTTAAACTAGAGATTGAGAATTACACTAGTGATTCAAGGAATGAGTGTGCCTTCACTGGAGTAGTGCATGTTAAACTAGAGATTGAGAATTACACTAGTGATGTAAGCAATGAGTGTGCCTTCACTGGAGTGCATGTTAAACTAGAGATTGAGAATTACACTAGTGATGTACGGAATGAGTGTGCCTTCACTGGAGTGCATGTTAAACTAGAGATTGAGAATTACACTAGTGATGTACGGAATGAGTGTGCCTTCACTGGAGTGCATGTTAAACTAGAGATTGAGAATTACACTACTGATGTACGGAATGAGTGTGCCTTCACTGGAGTGCATGGTAAACTAGAGATTGAGAATTACACTAGTGATGTACGGAATGAGTGTGCCTTCACTGGAGTGCATGGTGAACTAGAGATTGAGAATTACACTAGTGATGTAAAGAATGAGTGTGCCTTCACTGGAGTGCATGTTAAACTAGAGATTGAAAATTACACTAGTGATGTAAGCAATGAGTGTGCCTTCACTGGAGTGCTGGAGTGCATGGTAAACTAGAGATTGAGAATTACACTAGTGATGTACGGAATGAGTGTGCCTTTACTGGAGTGCATGTTAAACTAGAGATTGAGAATTACACTAGTGATGTAAGCAATGAGTGTGCCTTCACTGGAATGCATGTTAAACTAGAGATTGAGAATTACACTAGTGATGTAAGCAATGAGTGTGCCTTCACTGGAGTGCATGGTAAACTAGAGATTGAGAATTACATTAGTGATTCAAGGAATGAGTGTGCCTTCACTGGAGTGCATGGTAAACTAGAGATTGAGAATTACACTAGTGATGTACGGAATGAGTGTGCCTTCACTGGAGTGCATGGTAAACTAGAGATTGAGAATTACACTAGTGATGTAAGGAATGAGTGTGCCTTCACTGGAGTGCATGTTAAACTAGAAATTGAGAATTACACTAGTGATGTAAGGAATGAGTTTGCCTTCACTGGAGTGCATGTTAAACTAGAGATTGAGAATTACACTAGTGATGTAAGCAATGAGTGTGCCTTCACTGGAGTGCATGGTAAACTAGAGATTGAGAATTACACTAGTGATTCAAGGAATGAGTGTGCCTTCACTGGAGTGCATGTTAAACTAGAGATTGAGAATTACACTAGTGATGTAAGCAATGAGTGTGCCTTCACTGGAGTGCATGTTAAACTAGAGATTGAGAATTACACTAGCGATGTACGGAATGAGTGTGCCTTCACTGGAGTGCATGTTAAACTAGAGATTGAGAATTACACTAGCGATGTACGGAATGAGTGTGCCTTCACTGGAGTGCATGGTAAACTAGAGATTGAGAATTACACTAGCGATGTACGGAATGAGTGTGCCTTCAATGGAGTGCATGGTAAACTAGAGATTGAGAATTACACTAGTGATTCAAGGAATGAGTGTGCCTTCACTGGAGTGCATGGTAAACTAGAGATTGAGAATTACACTAGTGAAGTACGGAATGAGTGTGCCTTCACTGGTGTGCATGTTAAACTAGAGATTGAGAATTACACTAGTGATGTACGGAATGAGTGTGCCTTCACTGGAGTGCATGGTAAACTAGAGATTGAGAATTACACTAGTGATTTAAGGAATGAGTGTGCCTTCACTTGAGTGCATGTTAAACTACAGATTGAGAATTACACTAGTGATTCAAGGAATGAGTGTGCCTTCACTGGAGTGCATGTTAAACTAGAGATTGGGAATTACACTATTGATGTAAGCAATGAGTGTGCCTTCACTGGAGTGCATGTTAAACTAGTGATTGAGAATTACACTAGTGATGTATGGAATGAGTGTGCCTTCACTGGAGTGCATGGTAAACTAGAGATTGAGAATTACACTAGCGATGTACGGAATGAGTGTGCCTTCACTGGAGTGCATGGTAAACTAGAGATTGAGAATTACACTAGCGATGTACGGAATGAGTGTGCCTTCACTGGAGTGCATAGTAAACTAGAGATTGAGAATTACACTAGTGATTCAAGGAATGAGTGTGCCTTCACTGGAGTGCATGGTAAACTAGAGATTGAGAATTACACTAGTGATTCAAGGAATGAGTGTGCCTTCACTGGAGTGCATGTTAAACTAGAGATTGAGAATTACACTAGTGATGTAAGCAATGAGTGTGCCTTCACTGGAGTGCATGTTAAACTAGAGATTGAGAATTACACTAGCGATGTACGGAATGAGTGTGCCTTCACTGGAGTGCATGTTAAACTAGAGATTGAGAATTACACTAGCGATGTACGGAATGAGTGTGCCTTCACTGGAGTGCATGGTAAACTAGAGATTGAGAATTACACTAGCGATGTACGGAATGAGTGTGCCTTCACTGGAGTGCATAGTAAACTAGGGATTGAGAATTACACTATTGATGTAAACAATGAGTGTGCCTTCACTGGAGTGCATGTTAAACTAGTGATTGAGAATTACACTAGTGATGTATGGAATGAGTGTGCCTTCACTGGAGTGCATGTTAAACTAGAGATTGAGAATTACACTAGTGATGTACGGAATGAGTGTGCCTTCACTGGAGTGCATGGTAAACTAGAGATTGAGAATTACACTAGTGATTTAAGGAATGAGTGTGCCTTCACTTGAGTGCATGTTAAACTACAGATTGAGAATTACACTAGTGATTCAAGGAATGAGTGTGCCTTCACTGGAGTGCATGTTAAACTAGAGATTGAGAATTACACTAGTGATGTACGGAATGAGTGTGCCTTCACTGGAGTGCATGTTAAACTAGAGATTGAGAATTACACTAGTGATCTACGGAATGAGTGTGCCTTCACTGGAGTGCATGTTAAACTAGAGATTGAGAATTACACTAGTGATGTACGGAATGAGTGTGCCTTCACTGGAGTCCATGGTAAACTAGAGATTGAGAATTACACTAGTGATGTACGGAATGAGTGTGCCTTCACTGGAGTGCATGTTAAACTAGAGATTGAGAATTACACTAGTGATGTACGGAATGAGTGTGCCTTCACTGGAGTGCATGGTAAACTAGAGATTGAGAATTACACTGGTGATGTACGGAATGAGTGTGCCTTCACTGGAGTGCATGTTAAACTAGAGATTGAGAATTACACTGGTGATGTAAGCAATGAGTGTGCCTTCACTGGAGTGCATGGTAAACTAGAGATTGAGAATTACACTGGTGATGTAAGCAATGAGTGTGCCTTCACTGGAGTGCATGGTAAACTAGAGATTGAGAATTACACTAGCGATGTACGGAATGAGTGTGCCTTCACTGGAGTGCATGTTAAACTAGAGATTGAGAATTACACTAGCGATGTACGGAATGAGTGTGCCTTCACTGGAGTGCATGGTAAACTAGAGATTGAGAATTACACTAGCGATGTACGGAATGAGTGTGCCTTCACTGGAGTGCATAGTAAACTAGAGATTGAGAATTACACTAGTGATTCAAGGAATGAGTGTGCCTTCACTGGAGTGCATGGTAAACTAGAGATTGAGAATTACACTAGTGATTCAAGGAATGAGTGTGCCTTCACTGGAGTGCATGTTAAACTAGAGATTGAGAATTACACTAGTGATGTAAGCAATGAGTGTGCCTTCACTGGAGTGCATGTTAAACTAGAGATTGAGAATTACACTAGCGATGTACGGAATGAGTGTGCCTTCACTGGAGTGCATGTTAAACTAGAGATTGAGAATTACACTAGCGATGTACGGAATGAGTGTGCCTTCACTGGAGTGCATGGTAAACTAGAGATTGAGAATTACACTAGCGATGTACGGAATGAGTGTGCCTTCACTGGAGTGCATAGTAAACTAGAGATTGAGAATTACACTATTGATGTAAACAATGAGTGTGCCTTCACTGGAGTGCATGTTAAACTAGTGATTGAGAATTACACTAGTGATGTATGGAATGAGTGTGCCTTCACTGGAGTGCATGTTAAACTAGAGATTGAGAATTACACTAGTGATGTACGGAATGAGTGTGCCTTCACTGGAGTGCATGGTAAACTAGAGATTGAGAATTACACTAGTGATTTAAGGAATGAGTGTGCCTTCACTTGAGTGCATGTTAAACTACAGATTGAGAATTACACTAGTGATTCAAGGAATGAGTGTGCCTTCACTGGAGTGCATGTTAAACTAGAGATTGAGAATTACACTAGTGATGTACGGAATGAGTGTGCCTTCACTGGAGTGCATGTTAAACTAGAGATTGAGAATTACACTAGTGATGTACGGAATGAGTGTGCCTTCACTGGAGTGCATGTTAAACTAGAGATTGAGAATTACACTAGTGATGTACGGAATGAGTGTGCCTTCACTGGAGTCCATGGTAAACTAGAGATTGAGAATTACACTAGTGATGTACGGAATGAGTGTGCCTTCACTGGAGTGCATGTTAAACTAGAGATTGAGAATTACACTGGTGATGTACGGAATGAGTGTGCCTTCACTGGAGTGCATGGTAAACTAGAGATTGAGAATTACACTGGTGATGTAAGGAATGAGTGTGCCTTCACTGGAGTGCATGGTAAACTAGAGATTGAGAATTACACTGGTGATGTACGGAATGAGTGTGCCTTCACTGGAGTGCATGTTAAACTAGAGATTGAGAATTACACTGGTGATGTAAGCAATGAGTGTGCCTTCACTGGAGTGCATGGTAAACTAGAGATTGAGAATTACACTGGTGATGTAAGCAATGAGTGTGCCTTCACTGGAGTGCATGGTAAACTAGAGATTGAGAATTACACTAGTGATGTAAGCAATGAGTGTGCCTTCACTGGAGTGCATGGTAAACTAGAGATTGAGAATTACACTAGTGATGTACGGAATGAGTGTGCCTTCACTGGAGTGCATGGTAAACTAGAGATTTAGAATTACACTAGTGATGTAAGGAATGAGTGTGCCTTCACTGAAGTGCATGGTAAACTAGAGATTCAGAATTACACTAGTGATGTACGGAATGAGTGTGCCTTCACTGGAGTGCATGGTAAACTAGAGATTGAGAATTACACTAGTGATGTAAGCAATGAGCATGTATTCACTGGAGTGCATGTTAAACTAGAGATTGAGAATTACACTAGTGATGTAAGCAATGAGCGTGTCTTCACTGGAGTGCATGGTAAACTAGAGATTGAGAATTACACTAGTGATTCAAGGAATGAGCGTGCCTTCACTGGAGTGCATGGTAAACTAGAGATTGAGAATTACACTAGTGATGTACGGAATGAGCGTGCCTTCACTGGAGTGCATGGTAAACTAGAGATTGAGAATTACACTAGTGATGTAAGGAATGAGCGTGCCTTCACTGGAGTGCATGTTAAACTAGAGATTGAGAATTACACTAGTGATGTAAGGAATGAGCGTGCCTTCACTGGAGTGCATGGTAAACTAGAGATTGAGAATTACACTAGTGATGTAAGGAATGAGTGTGCCTTCACTGGAGTGCATGGTAAACTAGAGATTGAGAATTACACTAGTGATTCAAGGAATGAGTGTGCCTTCACTGGAGTGCATGGTAAACTAGAGATTGAGAATTACACTAGTGATGTAAGCAATGAGTGTGCCTTCACTGGAGTGCATGTTAAACTAGAGATTGAGAATTAAACTAGTGATGTAAGCAATGAGTGTGCCTTCACTGGAGTGCATGGTAAACTACAGATTGAGAATTACACTAGTGATTCAAGGAATGAGTGTGCCTTCACTGGAGTGCATGGTAAACTACAGATTTTGAATTACACTAGTGATGTATGGAATGAGTGTGCCTTCACTGGAGTGCATGGTAAACTAGAGATTGAGAATTAGACTATTGATGTAAGGAATGAGTGTGCCTTCACTGGAGTGCATGTTAAACTAGAGATTGAGAATTACACTAGTGATGTAAGGAATGAGTGTGCCTTCACTGGAGTGCATGTTAAACTAGAGATTGAGAATTACACTAGTGATGTAAGCAATGAGTGTGCCTTCACTGGAGTGCATGGTAAACTAGAGATTGAGAATTACACTAGTGATTCAAGGAATGAGTGTGCCTTCACTGGAGTGCATGTTAAACTAGAGATTGAGAATTACACTAGTGATTCAAGGAATGAGTGTGCCTTCACTGGAGTGCATGTTAAACTAGAGATTGAGAATTACACTAGTGATGTAAGCATGAGTGTGCCTTCACTGGAGTGCATGGTAAACTAGAGATTGAGAATTACACTAGTGATTCAAGGAATGAGTGTGCTTTCATCGGAGAGTATGAAACTGGTGATGTGCGCTATCACTTTATTTGGAATGCGTGAAACCAACAATGTGAACAAATAGCACAAATATTGCAAAAGCAGTGTAAGCAATGAGTGTGCCTTCACTGGAGTGCATGTTAAACTAGAGATTGAGAATTACACTAGTGATGTAAGCAATGAGTGTGCCTTCACTGGATTGCATGGTAATCTAGAGATTGAGAATTACACTAGTGATGTACGGAATGAGTGTGCCTTCACTGGAGTGCATGTTAAACTAGAGATTGAGAATTACACTAGTGATTCAAGGAATGAGTGTGCCTTCACTGGAGTAGTGCATGTTAAACTAGAGATTGAGAATTACACTAGTGATGTAAGCAATGAGTGTGCCTTCACTGGAGTGCATGTTAAACTAGAGATTGAGAATTACACTAGTGATGTACGGAATTAGTGTGCCTTCACTGGAGTGCATGTTAAACTAGAGATTGAGAATTACACTAGTGATGTACGGAATGAGTGTGCCTTCACTGGAGTGCATGTTAAACTAGAGATTGAGAATTACACTACTGATGTACGGAATGAGTGTGCCTTCACTGGAGTGCATGGTAAACTAGAGATTGAGAATTACACTAGTGATGTACGGAATGAGTGTGCCTTCACTGGAGTGCATGGTGAACTAGAGATTGAGAATTACACTAGTGATGTAAGGAATGAGTGTGCCTTCACTGGAGTGCATGTTAAACTAGAGATTGAAAATTACACTAGTGATGTAAGCAATGAGTGTGCCTTCACTGGAGTGCTGGAGTGCATGGTAAACTAGAGATTGAGAATTACACTAGTGATGTACGGAATGAGTGTGCCTTTACTGGAGTGCATGTTAAACTAGAGATTGAGAATTACACTAGTGATGTAAGCAATGAGTGTGCCTTCACTGGAATGCATGTTAAACTAGAGATTGAGAATTACACTAGTGATGTAAGCAATGAGTGTGCCTTCACTGGAGTGCATGGTAAACTAGAGATTGAGAATTACATTAGTGATTCAAGGAATGAGTGTGCCTTCACTGGAGTGCATGGTAAACTAGAGATTGAGAATTACACTAGGGATGTACGGAATTAGTGTGCCTTCACTGGAGTGCATGGTAAACTAGAGATTGAGAATTACACTAGTGATGTAAGGAATGAGTGTGCCTTCACTGGAGTGCATGTTAAACTAGAAATTGAGAATTACACTAGTGATGTAAGGAATGAGTTTGCCTTCACTGGAGTGCATGTTAAACTAGAGATTGAGAATTACACTAGTGATGTAAGCAATGAGTGTGCCTTCACTGGAGTGCATGGTAAACTAGAGATTGAGAATTACACTAGTGATTCAAGGAATGAGTGTGCCTTCACTGGAGTGCATGTTAAACTAGAGATTGAGAATTACACTAGTGATGTAAGCAATGAGTGTGCCTTCACTGGAGTGCATGTTAAACTAGAGATTGAGAATTACACTAGCGATGTACGGAATGAGTGTGCCTTCACTGGAGTGCATGTTAAACTAGAGATTGAGAATTACACTAGCGATGTACGGAATGAGTGTGCCTTCACTGGAGTGCATGGTAAACTAGAGATTGAGAATTACACTAGCGATGTACGGAATGAGTGTGCCTTCACTGGAGTGCATGGTAAACTAGAGATTGAGAATTACACTAGTGATTCAAGGAATGAGTGTGCCTTCACTGGAGTGCATGGTAAACTAGAGATTGAGAATTACACTAGTGAAGTACGGAATGAGTGTGCCTTCACTGGTGTGCATGTTAAACTAGAGATTGAGAATTACACTAGTGATGTACGGAATGAGTGTGCCTTCACTGGAGTGCATGGTAAACTAGAGATTGAGAATTACACTAGTGATTTAAGGAATGAGTGTGCCTTCACTTGAGTGCATGTTAAACTACAGATTGAGAATTACACTAGTGATTCAAGGAATGAGTGTGCCTTCACTGGAGTGCATGTTAAACTAGAGATTGAGAATTACACTATTGATGTAAGCAATGAGTGTGCCTTCACTGGAGTGCATGTTAAACTAGTGATTGAGAATTACACTAGTGATGTATGGAATGAGTGTGCCTTCACTGGAGTGCATGGTAAACTAGAGATTGAGAATTACACTAGCGATGTACGGAATGAGTGTGCCTTCACTGGAGTGCATGGTAAACTAGAGATTGAGAATTACACTAGCGATGTACGGAATGAGTGTGCCTTCACTGGAGTGCATAGTAAACTAGAGATTGAGAATTACACTAGTGATTCAAGGAATGAGTGTGCCTTCACTGGAGTGCATGGTAAACTAGAGATTGAGAATTACACTAGTGATTCAAGGAATGAGTGTGCCTTCACTGGAGTGCATGTTAAACTAGAGATTGAGAATTACACTAGTGATGTAAGCAATGACTGTGCCTTCACTGGAGTGCATGTTAAACTAGAGATTGAGAATTACACTAGCGATGTACGGAATGAGTGTGCCTTCACTGGAGTGCATGTTAAACTAGAGATTGAGAATTACACTAGCGATGTACGGAATGAGTGTGCCTTCACTGGAGTGCATGGTAAACTAGAGATTGAGAATTACACTAGTGATGTACGGAATGAGTGTGCCTTCACTTGAGTGCATGTTAAACTAGAGATTGAGAATTACACTAGTGATGTACGGAATGAGTGTGCCTTCACTGGAGTGCATGTTAAACTAGAGATTGAGAATTACACTGGTGATGTACGGAATGAGTGTGCCTTCACTGGAGTGCATGGTAAACTAGAGATTGAGAATTACACTGGTGATGTAAGGAATGAGTGTGCCTTCACTGGAGTGCATGGTAAACTAGAGATTGAGAATTACACTGGTGATGTACGGAATGAGTGTGCCTTCACTGGAGTGCATGTTAAACTAGAGATTGAGAATTACACTGGTGATGTAAGCAATGAGTGTGCCTTTACTGGAGTGCATGGTAAACTAGAGATTGAGAATTACACTGGTGATGTAAGCAATGAGTGTGCCTTCACTGGAGTGCATGGTAAACTAGAGATTGAGAATTACACTAGTGATGTAAGCAATGAGTGTGCCTTCACTGGAGTGCATGGTAAACTAGAGATTGAGAATTACACTAGTGATGTACGGAATGAGTGTGCCTTCACTGGAGTGCATGGTAAACTAGAGATTTAGAATTACACTAGTGATGTAAGGAATGAGTGTGCCTTCACTGAAGTGCATGGTAAACTAGAGATTCAGAATTACACTAGTGATGTACGGAATGAGTGTGCCTTCACTGGAGTGCATGGTAAACTAGAGATTGAGAATTACACTAGTGATGTAAGCAATGAGCATGTCTTCACTGGAGTGCATGTTAAACTAGAGATTGAGAATTACACTAGTGATGTAAGCAATGAGCGTGTCTTCACTGGAGTGCATGGTAAACTAGAGATTGAGAATTACACTAGTTATTCAAGGAATGAGCGTGCCTTCACTGGAGTGCATGGTAAACTAGAGATTGAGAATTACACTAGTGATGTACGGAATGAGCGTGCCTTCACTGGAGTGCATGGTAAACTAGAGATTGAGAATTACACTAGTGATGTAAGGAATGAGCGTGCCTTCACTGGAGTGCATGTTAAACTAGAGATTGAGAATTACACTAGTGATGTAAGGAATGAGCGTGCCTTCACTGGAGTGCATGGTAAACTAGAGATTGAGAATTACACTAGTGATGTAAGGAATGAGCGTGCCTTCACTGGAGTGCATGGTAAACTAGAGATTGAGAATTACACTAGTGATGTAAGCAATGAGTGTGCCTTCACTGGAGTGCATGTTAAACTAGAGATTGAGAATTAAACTAGTGATGTAAGCAATGAGTGTGCCTTCACTGGAGTGCATGGTAAACTACAGATTGAGAATTACACTAGTGATGATTCAAGGAATGAGTGTGCCTTCACTGGAGTGCATGGTAAACTACAGATTTTGAATTACACTAGTGATGTATGGAATGAGTGTGCCTTCACTGGAGTGCATGGTAAACTAGAGATTGAGAATTAGACTAGTGATGTAAGGAATGAGTGTGCCTTCACTGGAGTGCATGTTAAACTAGAGATTGAGAATTACACTAGTGATGTAAGGAATGAGTGTGCCTTCACTGGAGTGCATGTTAAACTAGAGATTGAGAATTACACTAGTGATGTAAGCAATGAGTGTGCCTTCACTGGAGTGCATGGTAAACTAGAGATTGAGAATTACACTAGTGATTCAAGGAATGAGTGTGCCTTCACTGGAGTGCATGTTAAACTAGAGATTGAGAATTACACTAGTGATTCAAGGAATGAGTGTGCCTTCACTGGAGTGCATGTTAAACTAGAGATTGAGAATTACACTAGTGATGTAAGCATGAGTGTGCCTTCACTGGAGTGCATGGTAAACTAGAGATTGAGAATTACACTAGTGATTCAAGGAATGAGTGTGCTTTCATCGGAGAGTATGAAACTGGTGATGTGCGCTATCACTTTATTTGGAATGCGTGAAACCAACAATGTGAACAAATAGCACAAATATTGCAAAAGCAGTGTAAGCAATGAGTGTGCCTTCACTGGAGTGCATGTTAAACTAGAGATTGAGAATTACACTAGTGATGTAAGCAATGAGTGTGCCTTCACTGGATTGCATGGTAATCTAGAGATTGAGAATTACACTAGTGATGTACGGAATGAGTGTGCCTTCACTGGAGTGCATGTTAAACTAGAGATTGAGAATTACACTAGTGATTCAAGGAATGAGTGTGCCTTCACTGGAGTAGTGCATGTTAAACTAGAGATTGAGAATTACACTAGTGATGTAAGCAATGAGTGTGCCTTCACTGGAGTGCATGTTAAACTAGAGATTGAGAATTACACTAGTGATGTACGGAATGAGTGTGCCTTCACTGGAGTGCATGTTAAACTAGAGATTGAGAATTACACTAGTGATGTACGGAATGAGTGTGCCTTCACTGGAGTGCATGTTAAACTAGAGATTGAGAATTACACTACTGATGTACGGAATGAGTGTGCCTTCACTGGAGTGCATGGTAAACTAGAGATTGAGAATTACACTAGTGATGTACGGAATGAGTGTGCCTTCACTGGAGTGCATGGTGAACTAGAGATTGAGAATTACACTAGTGATGTAAGGAATGAGTGTGCCTTCACTGGAGTGCATGTTAAACTAGAGATTGAAAATTACACTAGTGATGTAAGCAATGAGTGTGCCTTCACTGGAGTGCTGGAGTGCATGGTAAACTAGAGATTGAGAATTACACTAGTGATGTACGGAATGAGTGTGCCTTTACTGGAGTGCATGTTAAACTAGAGATTGAGAATTACACTAGTGATGTAAGCAATGAGTGTGCCTTCACTGGAATGCATGTTAAACTAGAGATTGAGAATTACACTAGTGATGTAAGCAATGAGTGTGCCTTCACTGGAGTGCATGGTAAACTAGAGATTGAGAATTACATTAGTGATTCAAGGAATGAGTGTGCCTTCACTGGAGTGCATGGTAAACTAGAGATTGAGAATTACACTAGTGATGTACGGAATGAGTGTGCCTTCACTGGAGTGCATGGTAAACTAGAGATTGAGAATTACACTAGTGATGTAAGGAATGAGTGTGCCTTCACTGGAGTGCATGTTAAACTAGAAATTGAGAATTACACTAGTGATGTAAGGAATGAGTTTGCCTTCACTGGAGTGCATGTTAAACTAGAGATTGAGAATTACACTAGTGATGTAAGCAATGAGTGTGCCTTCACTGGAGTGCATGGTAAACTAGAGATTGAGAATTACACTAGTGATTCAAGGAATGAGTGTGCCTTCACTGGAGTGCATGTTAAACTAGAGATTGAGAATTACACTAGTGATGTAAGCAATGAGTGGGCCTTCACTGGAGTGCATGTTAAACTAGAGATTGAGAATTACACTAGCGATGTACGGAATGAGTGTGCCTTCACTGGAGTGCATGTTAAACTAGATATTGAGAATTACACTAGCGATGTACGTAATGAGTGTGCCTTCACTGGAGTGCATGGTAAACTAGAGATTGAGAATTACACTAGCGATGTACGGAATGAGTGTGCCTTCACTGGAGTGCATGGTAAACTAGAGATTGAGAATTACACTAGTGATTCAAGGAATGAGTGTGCCTTCACTGGAGTGCATGGTAAACTAGAGATTGAGAATTACACTAGTGAAGTACGGAATGAGTGTGCCTTCACTGGTGTGCATGTTAAACTAGAGATTGAGAATTACACTAGTGATGTACGGAATGAGTGTGCCTTCACTGGAGTGCATGGTAAACTAGAGATTGAGAATTACACTAGTGATTTAAGGAATGAGTGTGCCTTCACTTGAGTGCATGTTAAACTACAGATTGAGAATTACACTAGTGATTCAAGGAATGAGTGTGCCTTCACTGGAGTGCATGTTAAACTAGAGATTGAGAATTACACTATTGATGTAAGCAATGAGTGTGCCTTCACTGGAGTGCATGTTAAACTAGTGATTGAGAATTACACTAGTGATGTATGGAATGAGTGTGCCTTCACTGGAGTGCATGGTAAACTAGAGATTGAGAATTACACTAGTGATTCAAGGAATGAGCGTGCCTTCACTGGAGTGCATGGTAAACTAGAGATTGAGAATTACACTAGTGATGTACGGAATGAGCGTGCCTTCACTGGAGTGCATGGTAAACTAGAGATTGAGAATTACACTAGTGATGTAAGGAATGAGCGTGCCTTCACTGGAGTGAATGTTAAACTAGAGATTGAGAATTACACTAGTGATGTAAGGAATGAGCGTGCCTTCACTGGAGTGCATGGTAAACTAGAGATTGAGAATTACACTAGTGATGTAAGGAATGAGTGTGCCTTCACTGGAGTGCATGGTAAACTAGAGATTGAGAATTACACTAGTGATTCAAGGAATGAGTGTGCCTTCACTGGAGTGCATGGTAAACTAGAGATTGAGAATTACACTAGTGATGTAAGCAATGAGTGTGCCTTCACTGGAGTGCATGTTAAACTAGAGATTGAGAATTAAACTAGTGATGTAAGCAATGAGTGTGCCTTCACTGGAGTGCATGGTAAACTACAGATTGAGAATTACACTAGTGATTCAAGGAATGAGTGTGCCTTCACTGGAGTGCATGGTAAACTACAGATTTTGAATTACACTAGTGATGTATGGAATGAGTGTGCCTTCACTGGAGTGCATGGTAAACTAGAGATTGAGAATTAGACTAGTGATGTAAGGAATGAGTGTGCCTTCACTGGAGTGCATGTTAAACTAGAGATTGAGAATTACACTAGTGATGTAAGGAATGAGTGTGCCTTCACTGGAGTGCATGTTAAACTAGAGATTGAGAATTACACTAGTGATGTAAGCAATGAGTGTGCCTTCACTGGAGTGCATGGTAAACTAGAGATTGAGAATTACACTAGTGATTCAAGGAATGAGTGTGCCTTCACTGGAGTGCATGTTAAACTAGAGATTGAGAATTACACTAGTGATTCAAGGAATGAGTGTGCCTTCACTGGAGTGCATGTTAAACTAGAGATTGAGAATTACACTAGTGATGTAAGCATGAGTGTGCCTTCACTGGAGTGCATGGTAAACTAGAGATTGAGAATTACACTAGTGATTCAAGGAATGAGTGTGCTTTCATCGGAGAGTATGAAACTGGTGATGTGCGCTATCACTTTATTTGGAATGCGTGAAACCAACAATGTGAACAAATAGCACAAATATTGCAAAAGCAGTGTAAGCAATGAGTGTGCCTTCACTGGAGTGCATGTTAAACTAGAGATTGAGAATTACACTAGTGATGTAAGCAATGAGTGTGCCTTCACTGGATTGCATGGTAATCTAGAGATTGAGAATTACACTAGTGATGTACGGAATGAGTGTGCCTTCACTGGAGTGCATGTTAAACTAGAGATTGAGAATTACACTAGTGATTCAAGGAATGAGTGTGCCTTCACTGGAGTAGTGCATGTTAAACTAGAGATTGAGAATTACACTAGTGATGTAAGCAATGAGTGTGCCTTCACTGGAGTGCATGTTAAACTAGAGATTGAGAATTACACTAGTGATGTACGGAATGAGTGTGCCTTCACTGGAGTGCATGTTAAACTAGAGATTGAGAATTACACTAGTGATGTACGGAATGAGTGTGCCTTCACTGGAGTGCATGTTAAACTAGAGATCTAGAATTACACTACTGATGTACGGAATGAGTGTGCCTTCACTGGAGTGCATGGTAAACTAGAGATTGAGAATTACACTAGTGATGTACGGAATGAGTGTGCCTTCACTGGAGTGCATGGTGAACTAGAGATTGAGAATTACACTAGTGATGTAAGGAATGAGTGTGCCTTCACTGGAGTGCATGTTAAACTAGAGATTGAGAATTACACTAGTGATGTAAGCAATGAGTGTGCCTTCACTGGAGTGCTGTAGTGCATGGTAAACTAGAGATTGAGAATTACGCTAGTGATTCAAGGAATGAGTGTGCCTTCACTGGAGTGCATGTTAAACTAGAGATTGAGAATTACACTAGTGATGTAAGCAATGAGTGTGCCTTCACTGGAGTCCATGGTAAACTAGAGATTGAGAATTACACTAGTGATGTAAGCAATGAGTGTGCCTTCACTGGAGTGCATGGTAAACTAGAGATTGAGAATTACATTAGTGATTCAAGGAATGAGTGTGCCTTCACTGGAGTGCATGGTAAACTAGAGATTGAGAATTACACTAGTGATGTACGGAATGAGTGTGCCTTCACTGGAGTGCATGGTAAACTAGAGATTGAGAATTACACTAGTGATGTAAGGAATGAGTGTGCCTTCACTGGAGTGCATGTTAAACTAGAAATTGAGAATTACACTAGTGATGTAAGGAATGAGTTTGCCTTCACTGGAGTGCATGTTAAACTAGAGATTGAGAATTACACTAGTGATGTAAGCAATGAGTGTGCCTTCACTGGAGTGCATGGTAAACTAGAGATTGAGAATTACACTAGTGATTCAAGGAATGAGTGTGCCTTCACTGGAGTGCATGTTAAACTAGAGATTGAGAATTACACTAGTGATGTAAGCAATGAGTGTGCCTTCACTGGAGTGCATGTTAAACTAGAGATTGAGAATTACACTAGTGATGTACGGAATGAGTGTGCCTTCACTGGAGTGCATGTTAAACTAGAGATTGAGAATTACACTAGCGATGTACGGAATGAGTGTGCCTTCACTGGAGTGCATGGTAAACTAGAGATTGAGAATTACACTAGCGATGTACGGAATGAGTGTGCCTTCACTGGAGTGCATGGTAAACTAGAGATTGAGAATTACACTAGTGATTCAAGGAATGAGTGTGCCTTCACTGGAGTGCATGGTAAACTAGAGATTGAGAATTACACTAGTGAAGTACGGAATGAGTGTGCCTTTACTGGTGTGCATGTTAAACTAGAGATTGAGAATTACACTAGTGATGTACGGAATGAGTGTGCCTTCACTTGAGTGCATGTTAAACTACAGATTGAGAATTACACTAGTGATTCAAGGAATGAGTGTGCCTTCACTGGAGTGCATGTTAAACTAGAGATTGAGAATTACACTATTGATGTAAGCAATGAGTGTGCCTTCACTGGAGTGCATGTTAAACTAGTGATTGAGAATTACACTAGTGATGTATGGAATGAGTGTGCCTTCACTGGAGTGCATGTTAAACTAGAGATTGAGAATTACACTAGTGATGTACGGAATGAGTGTGCCTTCACTGGAGTGCATAGTAAACTAGAGATTGAGAATTACACTAGTGATGTACGGAATGAGTGTGCCTTCACTGGAGTGCATGGTAAACTAGAGATTGAGAATTACACTAGTGATTTAAGGAATGAGTGTGCCTTCACTTGAGTGCATGTTAAACTAGAGATTGAGAATTACACTAGTGATGTACGGAATGAGTGTGCCTTCACTGGAGTGCATGTTAAACTAGAGATTGAGAATTACACTAGTGATGTACGGAATGAGTGTGCCTTCACTGAAATGCATGGTAAACTAGAGATTGAGAATTACACTAGTGATTTAAGGAATGAGTGTGCCTTCACTTGAGTGCATGTTAAACTAGAGATTGAGAATTACACTAGTGATTCAAGGAAGGAGTGTGCCTTCACTGGAGTGCATGTTAAACTAGAGATTGAGAATTACACTAGTGATGTAAGGAATGAGTGTGCCTTCACTGGAGTTCATGTTAAACTAGAGATTGAGAATTACACTAGTGATGTAAGGAAGGAGTGTGCCTTCACTGGAGTGCATGTTAAACTAGAGATTGAGAATTACACTAGTGATTTAAGGAATGAGTGTGCCTTCACTTGAGTGCATGTTAAACTAGAGATTGAGAATTACACTAGTGATGTACGGAATGAGTGTGCCTTCACTGGAGTGCATGTTAAACTAGAGATTGAGAATTACACTAGTGATGTACGGAATGAGTGTGCCTTCACTGGAGTCCATGGTAAACTAGAGATTGAGAATTACACTAGTGATGTACGGAATGAGTGTGCCTTCACTGGAGTGCATGGTAAACTAGAGATTGAGAATTACACTAGTGATTTAAAGAATGAGTGTGCCTTCACTTGAGTGCATGTTAAACTAGAGATTGAGAATTACACTAGTGATTTAAGGAAGGAGTGTGCCTTCACTGGAGTGCATGTTAAACTACAGATTGAGAATTACACTAGTGATTTAAGGAACGAGTGTGCCTTCACTTGAGTGCAGGTTAAACTACAGATTGAGAATTACACTAGTGATGTACGGAACGAGTGTGCCTTCACTGGAGTGCATGTTAAACTAGAGATTGAGAATTACACTAGTGATGTACGGAATGAGTGTGCCTTCACTTGAGTGCATGTTAAACTAGAGTGCCTTCACTTGAGTGCATGTTAAACTACAGATTGAGAATTACACTAGTGATGTACGGAACGAGTGTGCCTTCACTGGAGTGCATGTTAAACTAGAGATTGAGAATTACACTAGTGATGTACGGAATGAGTGTGCCTTCACTGGAGTGCATGTTAAACTAGAGATTGAGAATTACACTAGTGATGTAAGCAATGAGTGTGCCTTCACTTGAGTGCATGTTAAACTAGAGATTGAGAATTACACTAGTGATGTAAGCAATGAGTGTGCCTTCACTGGAGTGCATGTTAAACTAGAGATTGAGAATTACACTAGTGATGTAAGCAATGAGTGTGCCTTCACTGGTGTGCATGTTAAACTAGAGATTGAGAATTACACTAGTGATTCAAGGAATGAGTGTGCCTTCACTGGAGTGCATGTTAAACTAGAGATTGAGAATTACACTAGTGATGTAAGCAATGAGTGTGCCTTCACTGGAGTGCATGTTAAACTAGAGATTGAGAATTACACTAGTGATGTAAGGAATGAGTGTGCCTTCACTGGAGTGCATGGTAAACTAGAGATTGAGAATTACACTAGTGATGTAAGCAATGAGTGTGCCTTCACTGGTGTGCATGTTAAACTAGAGATTGAGAATTACACTAGTGATGTGGGAAATGCAGATGGTTCTGACACACCCAGTGATGAGGGAAATGCAGAGACACCATTAAAGTTGCAAACTGCAGTGTTTATTATTCGGGTATTTATTGAGTGTGGACCTGACTTCAGGAAACAACAGAGCGCTTCACAATCACAGGAGGAAGAGGAAGGGGGCAGGGAAACAAGGGGTGGGTATCTAACCGCACAGCAGGGCAGGCAATTGTCAGCAGAGGGTCTATAGGTAACCAGGGGAGGAAACTGGGGGGATCAGATCAGCCAGGCTCAGGTAGAGTGGGGCGTGGGCAATGTATAGATGTAGGTTTTATGGAGGAGACTTTCCTTAAAGAGAACGATCTTGAGCTTCTTCCTGAACTATAGAAGCAAGGGGACGAGTGGGATGTTGATGGCGAGGAGGTTCCAGGGTCTTGGGGCATAGACAGAGAAGGCCTGTCTTCTGCTTTTTACCTTCCTGCACCGCCAGAGGTGAAGTCTGCACATGTCCGTACTTCTGGTGGATCGTAGGCCTCCAGAGATGCTGGGTTTCTCTGTGACGTCAAGTCTTCACATGTCCGTACTTCTGGTGGATCATAGGCCTCCAGAGATGCTGGGTTTCTCTGTGAGGTCAAGTCTTCACATGTCCGTACTTCTGGTGGATCATAGGCCTCCAGAGATGCTGGGTTTCTCTGTGAGGTCAAATATTCACATGTCCGTACTTCTGGTGGATCGTAGGCCTCCAGAGGTGCTGGGTTTCTTAGTGAGGTCAAGTCTTCACATGTCCGTACTTCTGGTGGATCGTAGGCCTCCAGAGGTGCTGGGTTTCTTGGTGAGGTCAAGTCTTCATATGTCTGTACTTCTGGTGGATCGTAGGCACCCAGAGGTGCTGGGTTTCTCGGTTAGGTCAAGTCTTCACATGTCTGTACTTCTGGTGGATCGTAGGCACCCAGAGGTGCTGGGTTTCCGAGTGAGGTGAAGTCTTCAGATATCTGTACTTCTGGTGGATCGTAGGCAACCAGAGATGCTGGGTTTCTCTGTGAGGTCAAGTCTTCACATGTCCGTACTTCTGGTGGATCGTAGGCACCCAGAGGTGCTGGGTTTCCCAGTGAGGTGAAGTCTTCAGAGGTCCGTACTTCTGGTGGATCGTAGGCCTCCAGAGATGCTGGGTTTCTCTGTGAGGTCAAGTATTCACATGTCCGTTCTTCTGGTGGATCGCAAGCCTCCAGATGTGCTGGGTTTCTCTGTGAGGTCAAGTCTTCACATGTCCATACTTCTGGTGGATCGCAGGCCTCCAGAGATGCTGGGTTTCTCTGTGAGGTCAAGTCTTCACATGTGTGTACTTCTGGTGGATCACAGGCCTCCAGAGGTGCTGGGTTTCTCTGTGAGGTCAAGTCTTCACATGTCCGTACTTCTGGTGGATAGTAGGCACCCAGAGATGCTGGGTTTCTCTGTGAGGTCAAATATTCACATGTCCGTACTTCTGGTGGATCGCAGGCCTCCAGAGGTGCTGGGTTCCTCTTTGAGATCAAGTCTTCACATGTCCATACTTCTGGTGGATCACAGGCCTCCAGAGGTGCTGGGTTTCTCTGTGAGGTCAAGTATTCACATGTCTGTAATTCTGGTGGAACGTAGGCACCCAGAGATGATGGGTTTCTCTGTGAGTTCAAGTCTTCACATGTCCATACTTCTGGTGGATTATAGGCCTCCAGAGATGCTGGGTTTCTCAGTGAGGTCAAGTCTTCACATGTCCATACTTCTGGTGGATTGTAGGCCTCCAGAGATGCTGGGTTTCTCTGTGAGGTCAAGTCTTCACATGTCCGTACTTCTGGTGGATCGTAGGCCTCCAGAGATGCTGGGTTTCCCAGTGAGGTGAAGTCTTCAGATGTCCGTACTTCTGGTGGATCGTAGGCACCCAGAGGTGCTGGGTTTCCCAGTGAGGTGAAGTCTTCAGATGTCCGTACTTCTGGTGGATCGTAGGCCTCCAGAGGTGCTGGGTTTCTCTGTGAGGTCAAGTCTTCACATGTCCGTACTTCTGGTGGATCGTAGGCCTCCAGAGATGCTGGGTTTCTCTGTGAGGTCAAGTCTTCACATGTCCGTACTTCTGGTGGATCGTAGGCCTCCAGAGGTGCTGGGTTTCTCTGTGAGGTCAAGTCTTCACATGTCCGTACTTCTGGTGGATCGTAGGCCTCCAGAGATGCTGGGTTTCTCTGTGAGGTCAAGTCTTCACATGTCCGTACTTCTGGTGGATCGTAGGCCTCGAGAGGTGCTGGGTTTCTCGGTGAGCTCAAGTCTTCACATGTCCGTACTTCTGGTGGATGGTAGGCACCCAGATGTGCTGGGTTTCCCAGTGAGGTGAAGTCTTCAGATATCCGTACTTCTGGTGGATCGTAGGCACCCAGAGATGCTGGGTTTCTCTGTGAGGTCAAGTCTTCACATGTCCGTACTTCTGGTGGATCGTAGGCCTCCAGAGGTGCTGGGTTTCTATGTGAGGTCAAGTCTTCACATGTCCGTACTTCTGGTGGATTGTAGGCCTCCAGAGGTGCTGGGTTTTTCTCTGTGAGGTCAAGTCTTCAAATGTCCGTACTTCTGGTGGATCGTAGGCACCCAGAGGTGCTGGGTTTCCCAGTGAGGTGAAGTCTTCAGATATCCGTACTTCTGGTGGATCCTAGGCACCCAGAGATGCTGGGTTTCTCTGAGAGGTCAAGTCTTCACATGTCCGTACTTCTGGTGGATCGTAGGCACCCAGAGGTGCTGGGTTTCTCAGTGAGGTGAAGTCTTCAGAGGTCCGTACTTCTGGTGGATCGTAGGCACCCAGAGATGCTGGGTTTCTCTGTGAGGACAAGTCTTCACATGTCTGTACTTCTGGTGGATCGTAGGCCTCCAGAGATGCTGGGTTTCTCTGTGAGGTCAAGTCTTCACATGTCCGTACTTCTGGTGGATCGTAGGCACCCAGAGGTGCTGGGTTTCCCAGTGAGGTGAAGTCTTCAGATGTCCGTACCTCTGGTGGATCGTAGGCCTCCAGAGATGGCGAGTTTCTCACTCAGGTAGCTTGGGCAATTTTTTGCACTGTATTTCATGTTCCAGGAAACTGGGCGAGGACTTAAACATATTATTGAAATGCCCCACTCGCATAAAGTGTAACTGGTCCGAGGAAGAATTGGAATTTAGAACATGAAAGCTGAAAGCAGTTGCCTTTGATTTAATTGGGGACCCTCTCCCTACACCCTTTCAAATGGATCTTGTTGAGTCTGAATCAGGAGACCTGACGCCACCTTTTTGATATTGAGTAAGGCTTAGACTTGGATACTGTAGAGCCATTCTCGGCGAGGTTGGAATCATGAAAACCTTGGCAGGGGTCTGCAGATGTTTTGGACTGCAACTCCCATTAGCCCTTCTCAGCATAGTCAATGGTGAGGGATCATGGGAGTTGCAGTCCAAGACATCTGGAGAGACAAAGTTTGCAGACCTCGGTCTAAAGAAAACAATTGCCATGAATATGTTTTCAGCACAGGCAGTTTGCAGAGGATGTAATGTGTTCTCTTTCCCAGTGACGTCACAGAGGAAGCATTTACATGGGGGTAGGCAAAGTGAGCCATGTACCCGTCTTATTGCCTGCAATTTCCACTTTCTAAAGTGCATGATTTTTATAAGTCAATCAACATCCATGTTTGCGTTCAAACAAAAAATGTCTAATCTCTTGAAGACATCAGGCAATTTGCAAAGGTGTGTCGCTGGCAGGGAGTCTGTCTCAAAGGTTGGTGCTGCCTTCCAATTACAGGAGGATAAAAAAAACCTTCCTCCCTCCCCCCTCCCAGTTTTCAAACGTAATCTGACCTTTCCGCTTTTAATAGTGGCGCAGGATAGCACAGGTCCAGGGGCAATAGGCAGCTTTATAAAAAGCAGCCCCCAGCATTGCGCGCGCCTCTGGCCCTCACACACCACTTGCGCTGCTGTGGCTAAAGGCAAACATCTCTCCATCCCAGGGCAGTGCAGGGACTGGTCTTCAGAGGGTCTCCGCGCAGTGCTTCACACCGCATTCCAGCCACGTCTGCAGGAGCCCACAGACCATTGGAGAATCCTGTCCACCCCGGAGGCCGCCAGGAAACAGCCATTAACAGAGGCGGGAAGCTGGACGCGAACCCCGGGCCTGCTCGGACCCCCCGCCGAGTGCTGAGGGACATGGGCATCTATATGATAAGGAAAGCAGAAGTGCTCACCAACGCCTGGAAAGGAGTGAAGGGCCGCCTTCAGCGCAGGCGACCCCCCCGCCACTTGGATGACGATGAAATGCACCTACTTCAGCAGAAAAGGTACCTGCAGTCCAGAGCGCATGCAGCGGCCACTGGACGAGCTCCCCTCCTGGCTTTCTGCGTGAATTCTCTCTTTGTGGATTATTACCGCCTTCCTTTCTTCTTGCTTTCCCTTGCTCGGTTTCCGGCTCCATCTCACTTCTTGCCAGAGTACTAACGTCCCTTCCTTCTGGTTTTCCGCGTGTTTTCCGTATGCCTTTGCTGTTGTTTTGTGCCTCTTGGTCTGTTCTGAGTGCACAGGCCTCACTTGCTGGTGTGTTGTGCCTCTTGGTCTCTTCTGAGCGTGCTGGCCTCGCTTGCTGGTGTGTTGTGCCTCTTGGCCTCTTCTGAGCGTGCAGGCCTCGCTTGCTGCTGTGTTGTGCCTCTTGGTTTCTTCTGAGCGTGCTGGCCTCGCTTGCTGGTGTGTTGTGCCTCTTGGTCTCTTCTGAGCGTGCTGGCCTCGCTTGCTAGTGTGTTGTGCCTCTTGGTCTCTTCTGAGCGTGCTGGCCTCGCTTGCTGGTGTGTTGTGCTTCTTGGTCTCTTCTGAGCACGCTGGCCTCGCTTGCTGGTGTGTTGTGCCTCTTGGTCTCTTCTGAGTGTGCTGGCCTCGCTTGCTGGTGTGCTGTGCCTCTTGGTCTCTTCTGAGCATGCTGGCCTCGCTTGCTAGTGTGTTGTGCCTCTTGGTCTCTTCTGAGCGTGCTAGCCTCGCTTGCTGGTGTGTTGTGCTTCTTGGTCTCTTCTGAGCACGCTGGCCTCGCTTGCTGGTGTGTTGTGCCTCTTGGCCTCTTCTGAGCGTGCTGGCCTCGCTTGCTGGTGTGCTGTGCCTCTTGGTCTCTTCTGAGCATGCTGGCCTCGCTTGCTGTTGTGCTGGGCCTCTTGGTCTCTTCTGAGCACGCTGGCCTCGCTTGCTGGTGTGTTGTGCCTCTTGGTCTCTTCTGAGCGTGCTGGCCTCGCTTGCTGGTGTGTTGTGCCTCTTGGCCTCTTCTGAGCGTGCAGGCCTCGCTTGCTGCTGTGTTGTGCCTCTTGGTTTCTTCTGAGCGTGCTGGCCTCGCTTGCTGGTGTGTTGTGCCTCTTGGTCTCTTCTGAGCGTGCTGGCCTCGCTTGCTAGTGTGTTGTGCCTCTTGGTCTCTTCTGAGCGTGCTGGCCTCGCTTGCTGGTGTGTTGTGCTTCTTGGTCTCTTCTGAGCACGCTGGCCTCGCTTGCTGGTGTGTTGTGCCTCTTGGTCTCTTCTGAGTGTGCTGGCCTCGCTTGCTGGTGTGCTGTGCCTCTTGGTCTCTTCTGAGCATGCTGGCCTCGCTTGCTAGTGTGTTGTGCCTCTTGGTCTCTTCTGAGCGTGCTAGCCTCGCTTGCTGGTGTGTTGTGCTTCTTGGTCTCTTCTGAGCACGCTGGCCTCGCTTGCTGGTGTGCTGTGCCTCTTGGTCTCTTCTGAGCATGCTGGCCTCGCTTGCTGTTGTGCTGGGCCTCTTGGTCTCTTCTGAGCACGCTGGCCTCGCTTGCTGGTGTGTTGTGCCTCTTGGTCTCTTCTGAGCGTGAAGGCCTCGCTTGCTGGTGTGTTGCGCCTCTTGGTCTTTTCTGAGCGTGCAGGCCTCGCTTGCTGGTGTGTTGCGCCTCTTGGTCTTTTCTGAGCGTGCAGGCCTCGCTTGCTGGTGTGCTGTGCCTCTTGGTCTCTTCTGAGCGTGCAGGCCTCGCTTGCTGGTGTGCTGTGCCTCTTGGTCTCTTCTGAGCGTGCTGGCCTCGCTTTCTGGTGTGTTGTGCATCTTGGTCTCCTCTGAGCGTGCTGGCCTTGCTTGCTGGTGTGTTATGGTTCTTGGTCTCTTCTGAGCGTGAAGGCTTCGCTTGCTGGTGTTTTGTGCCTCTTGGCCTCTTCTGAGCGCGCTGGCCTCGCTTGCTGGTGTGCTGTGGTTCTTGGTGTCTCCTGAGCGTGAATGCCTCGCTTGCTGGTGTGTTGTGCCTCTTGGCCTCTTCGGAGCGCGCTGGCCTCGCTTGCTGGTGTGCTGTGCCTCTTGGTCTCTTCTGAGCGTGCTGGCCTCGCTTGCTGGTGTGCTGTGCCTCTTGGTCTCTTCTGAGCGTGCTGGCCTCGCTTGCTGGTGTGTTGTGCCTCTTGGCCTCTTCTGAGAGCGCTGGCCTCGCTTGCTGGTGTGTTGTGCCTCTTGCTCTCTTCTGAGCGTGCAGGCCTCGCTTGCTGGTGTGCTGTGCCTCTTGGTCTCTTCTGAGCGTGCTGGCCTCGCTTGCTGGTGTGTTGTGCCCCTTGGCCTCTTCTGATCGCGCTGGCGTCGCTTGCTGGTGTGCTGTGGTTCTTGGTGTCTTCTGAGCGTGAATGCCTCGCTTGCTGGTGTGTTGTGCCTCTTGGCCTCTTCGGAGCGCGCTGGCCTCGCTTGCTGGTGTGCTGTGCCTCTTGGTCTCTTCTGAGTGTGCTGGCCTCGCTTGCTGGTGTGCTGTGCCTCTTGGTCTCTTCTGAGCGTGCTGGCCTTGCTTGCTGGTGTGCTGTGCCTCTTGGTCTCTTCTGAGCGTGCTGGCCTCGCTTGCTGGTGTGTTGTGCCTCTTGGCCTCTTCTGAGAGCGCTGGTCTCGCTTGCTGGTGTGCTGTGGTTCTTGGTCTCTTCTGAGCGTGAAGGCCTCGCTTGCTGGTGTGTTGTGCCTCTTGCTCTCTTCTGAGCGTGCAGGCCTCGCTTGCTGGTGTGCTGTGCCTCTTGGTCTCTTCTGAGCGTGCTGGCCTCGCTTGCTGGTGTGTTGTGCCCCTTGGCCTCTTCTGAGCGCGCTGGCCTCGCTTGCTGGTGTGCTGTGGTTCTTGGTCTCTTCTGAGCGTGAAGGCCTCGCTTGCTGGTGTGTTGTGCCTCTTGGCCTCTTTGGAGCGCGCTGGCCTCGCTTGCTGGTGTGTTGTGGTTCTTGGTCTCTTCTGAGCGCGCTGGCCTCGCTTGCTGGTGTGCTGTGGTTCTTGGTCTCTTCTGAGCGTGCTGGCCTTGCTTGCTGGTGTGCTGTGCCTCTTGGTCTCTTCTGAGCGCGCTGGCCTCGCTTGCTGGTGTGCTGTGGTTCTTGGTGTCTCCTGAGCGTGAATGCCTCGCTTGCTGGTGTGTTGTGCCTCTTGGCCTCTTCTGAGAGCGCTGGTCTCGCTTGCTGGTGTGCTGTGGTTCTTGGTCTCTTCTGAGCGTGAAGGCCTCGCTTGCTGGTGTGTTGTGCCTCTTGGCCTCTTCGGAGCGCGCTGGCCTCGCTTGCTGGTGTGTTGTGCCTCTTGCTCTCTTCTGAGCGTGAAGGCCTCGCCTGCTGGTGTGTTGTGCCTCTTGGCCTCTTCGGAGCGCGCTGGCCTCGCTTGCTGGTGTGTTGTGCCTCTTGCTCTCTTCTGAGCGTGCAGGCCTCGCTTGCTGGTGTGCTGTGCCTCTTGGTCTCTTCTGAGCGTGCTGGCCTCGCTTGCTGGTGTGTTGTGCCCCTTGGCCTCTTCTGAGCGCGCTGGCCTCGCTTGCTGGTGTGCTGTGGTTCTTGGTCTCTTCTGAGCGTGAAGGCCTCGCTTGCTGGTGTGTTGTGCCTCTTGGCCTCTTTGGAGCGCGCTGGCCTCGCTTGCTGGTGTGCTGTGCCTCTTGGCCTCTTTGGAGCGCGCTGGCCTCGCTTGCTGGTGTGTTGTGCCTCTTGCTCTCTTCTGAGCGTGCTGGCCTCGCTTGCTGGTGTGCTGTGCCTCTTGGTCTCTTCTGAGCGTGCTGGCCTCGCTTGCTGGTGTGTTGTGCCCCTTGGCCTCTTCTGAGCGCGCTGGCCTCGCTTGCTGGTGTGCTGTGGTTCTTGGCCTCTTTGGAGCGCGCTGGCCTCGCTTGCTGGTGTGTTGTGGTTCTTGGTCTCTTCTGAGCGTGAAGGCCTCGCTTGCTGGTGTGTTGTGGTTCTTGGTCTCTTCTGAGCGTGCAGGCCTCGCTTGCTGATGTGCTGTGCCTCTTGGTCTCTTCTGAGCGTGCTGGCCTCGCTTGCTGGTGTGCTGTGGTTCTTGTTCTCTTCTGAGCGTGCAGGCCTCGCTTGCTGGTGTGCTATGGTTCTTGTTCTCTTCTGAGCGTGAAGGCCTCGCTTGCTGGTGTGCTGTGGTTCTTGGTCTCTTCTGAGCGCGCTGGCCTCGCGTGCTGGTGTGTTGTGCCTCTTGGCCTCTTTGGAGCGCGCTGGCCTCGCTTGCTGGTGTGCTGTGCCTCTTGGCCTCTTTGGAGCGCGCTGGCCTCGCTTGCTGGTGTGTTGTGCCTCTTGCTCTCTTCTGAGCGTGCTGGCCTCGCTTGCTGGTGTGCTGTGCCTCTTGGTCTCTTCTGAGCGTGCTGGCCTCGCTTGCTGGTGTATTGTGCCCCTTGGCCTCTTCTGAGCGCGCTGGCCTCGCTTGCTGGTGTGCTGTGGTTCTTGGTCTCTTCTGAGCGTGAAGGCCTCGCTTGCTGGTGTGTTGTGCCTCTTGGCCTCTTCGGAGCGCGCTGGCCTCGCTTGCTGGTGTGTTGTGCCTCTTGCTCTCTTCTGAGCGTGCAGGCCTCGCTTGCTGGTGTGCTGTGCCTCTTGCTCTCTTCTGAGCGTGCTGGCCTCGCTTGCTGGTGTGTTGTGCCCCTTGGCCTCTTCTGAGCGCGCTGGCCTCGCTTGCTGGTGTGCTGTGGTTCTTGGTCTCTTCTGAGCGTGAAGGCCTCGCTTGCTGGTGTGCTGTGGTTCTTGGCCTCTTTGGAGCGTGAAGGCCTCGCTTGCTGGTGTGTTGTGCCTCTTGGCCTCTTTGGAGCGCGCTGGCCTCGCTTGCTGGTGTGTTGTGGTTCTTGGTCTGCTGGCCTCGCTGTGGCTTGAGGTCTAAGGAGCCTTCGGTTCTGTTCTCCATCGCTGACCTTCTTTCCTCTTTTTAGGTCGCACCCTAATTGGGCCTGGGATTAGCGTGATGTCCCCCTTTGTCTGTGTTTCTCTGTATTTCTATTTTTGCCACCAGGCCTACTCTTGCACAGTGTGCTCGCTCATTGTTTTATTACATTACATCATTTCTCAAAGACGGCCTACCCCATCCTAACTATATGGCTTCATATTTTAGAAAGTTGGACTTTGATTTTTTGGGTTTTGGAATGTAAACTGCATTATAGTTGAGAAGTTCACAGACATTTACTTGGTTCGGTAACTCGGAAATGCATCAACGACACCAAGGTTGTATATGTTCGTCCTGAAATACATGCACAATCATTGCAGGTTACATTTAGTCCAAAAACGACTGCCATAGTGGCTATTTTGCTAAACTGTTAAGGCTATTTTATTAATATGTTACATGTAAACCCAATATTCTATTTTTATCTTTTCATTTTTACGTTCTGCTTCTGATAATATCCTCTAAAAACAGATTTTGCCAGTAGCAATACTTTCTTTTCATGTTCTCCCTTTCGCAGAAAAGCAAATAGCAAAAGGTTCTTTCCCGCATCTAAGGGTAGCAGCCCGAGTCACTCTTCAAATAGATACTTTCTGGTTCCTATTAGTCCTTTCAGTAGAGAAAGTAGCTCAGGTAATTCAGGACACAGAAAGAAAAATATGAAAATATGAAAGAAATGCTTGTGGTGAAAATAGCATGAGCGGAATTGTAATACTCTCCAGAGAGTGCAGAACAGTTCAGAGTGTGGAAATTGGAGCACTCGGAAATGACAGTCCACCCGACCCTGGAGACAGAGAAAATGGAATTTTAAAGAAACATTCCACAGTTGTAGATCAGGAGAGATATTGCCGAGTCATACATTCTGCAGCTGTAGATCAGGAGAGATATTGCCGAGTCATACATTCTGCAGCTGTAGATCAGGAGAGATATTGCAGAGTCATACATTCCGCAGTTGTAGATCAGGAGAAATATTGCAGAGTCATACATTCCGCAGCTGTAGATCAGGAGAGATATTGCAGAGTCATACATTCCGCAGTTGTAGATCAGGAGAAATATTGCAGAGTCATACATTCCGCAGCTGTAGATCAGGAGAGATATTGCCGAGTCATACATTCTGCAGCTGTAGATCAGGAGAGATATTGCAGAGTCATACATTCCGCAGTTGTAGATCAGGAGAAATATTGCAGAGTCATACATTCCGCAGTTGTAGATCAGGAGAGATGTTGCAGACTCATAGCTGAATCTATTGGGTTTTGCTCTTTTTTTTGTTTGGAGAACATGTTCTTCTCCCGACAGAGCACCATTGAGTGCATATTCCTGCAAGTTATTGAAAATGTGCTGTGATAAAAGAAATCTGATGCGGGCTCAATGTGGAAAAAGACGGGGTGATCTTACAGTGAAATTGAGAAGAATGGCAGCGAAGTGTACATGTCTTCTGCGATGAGTTAAGGAGGGACTTAACTCCGATCACGAAATGAATGTCTTTTTGTAAAATACATGTCTGCCTGTAAGAATGTTCTGGATGTGGCAGTAAGAGGAGCACCCAGTGTGCGGTAGTCACGGGCAACTGACGCTATTACTGATTCGGCCTCTACCACAAGCGCTTTTGCAAACATGGTGTTCACATTCACCAGGAATGCCACATGTGACCCTCTTTCCCTCTTTCCGTTATCTTCATACTTCTGATTGTACTAACCAACGGCTCCCATTTCCTTGCCATTTGACTAGCCAAGTCACTCAGTTCATGCTTCTCAGTACATAATATTTCGGTTTGAGCCCCTGGGCACTACTCAGAACTCACGATTCAACTCATCCTTAAAGGCATTCATTTGCCCTCATACTTTAGCCACGCTACTTTCCCAGTCATCTGATCACCCGCCAGACTTATCCGGAAGCTCGCGTGGGCAGTACGTCCCCGGACTTGATTGGGATGGTAGAGATTCGGGGGTTTACAGCAATGATCATTCAGGCACTCATCCATCAGCAATGGCCGCTTCCACTTTTGCATGTGTAACGATGTTCCTTTTCATCACACGATGTGCTTATTCAGTGGGCAGAGGAAGGGAAGCTTGCTCAGCCATTGCTTGTAATGTGCTTGTTCAGGGGGAAGAGGAAGGGATGCTTGCTCTACCATTGCTTGTGATGTGCTTATTCAGGGTGCAGAGGAAGGGAAGCTTGCTCTGCCATTGCTTGTGATATGTTTGTTCTGGGGGCAGAGGAAGGGAAGCTTGCTCAGCCATTGCTTGTGATATGTTTGTTCGGGGGGAAGAGGAAGGGAAGCTTGCTCTCCCATTGCTTGTGATATGTTTGTTCGGGGGGAAGAGGAAGGGAAGCTTGCTCTGCCATTGCTTGTGATATGTTTGTTCTGGGGGCAGAGGAAGGGAAGCTTGCTCAGCCATTGCTTGTGATATGTTTGTTCGGGGGGAAGAGGAAGGGAAGCTTGCTCTGCCATTGCTTGTGATGTGCTTGGGCTTGGGGCACAGGAAGGGAAGCTTGCTTTCCAATTGCTGGTGATGTACTTATTCAGGGGGCAGAGGAAGGGAAGCTTGCTCTCCCACTGCCTGTGATGTGCTTGTTTAGGGGGCAGAGGAGGGGACGCTTGCCCTACCTTGCTTGTGATGTGCTTGTTCAGGGGGCAGAGGAAGGGAAGCTTGCTCTCCCATTCCTTGTGATGTACTTATTCAGGGGGGTGAGGAAGACAAGCTTGCTCTGCCATTGCTTGTGATGTCCTTATTCAGGGGGCAGAGAAAGGGAAGCTTGCTCTGCCATTGCTTGGTATGTGCTTGTTCAGGGGGAAGAGGAAGGGAAGCTTGCTCTACCATTGCTTGTGATGTACTTATTCCGGGGGAAGAGGAGGGGACACTTGCTCTGCTATTGCTTGTGATGTACTTATTCAGTGGGAAGAGGAGGGGAAGCTTGCTCTGCTATTGCTTGTTATGTACTTATTCAGGGGGAAGAGGAGGGGAAGCTTGCTCTCCCATTGCTTGTGATATGTTTCTTCTGGGGGCAGAGGAAGGGAAGCTTGCTTTCCCATTGTTTATGATGTACTTATTGAGGGGGCAGAGGAAGGGAAGCTTGTTCTGCCATTGCCTGTGTTGTGCTTTTTCAGGGGGCAGAGGAAGGGAAGTTTGCTTTCCAATTGCTGGTGATGTACTTATTCAAGGGTCAGAGGAAGGGAAGCTTGCTCTCCCATTGCTTATGATATGTTGTTCTGGGGGAAGAGGAAGGGAAGCTTGCTCTGCCATTGCCTGTTTTGTGCTTGTTGAGGGGGCAGAGGAGGGGAAGCTTGCTTTTCCATTGCTTGTGATGTAGTTATTCAGGGGGCAGAGGAAGGGAAGCTTGCTCTCCCATTGCATATGATATGTTTGTTCTGGGGAAGAGGGAGGGAAGCTTGCTCTGCCATTGCCTGTGTTGTGCTTTTTCAGGGGACAGGGGAAGGGACGCTTGCTCAACCATTGCTTGTGATGTGCTTATTCAGGGGGCAGAGGAAGGGAAGCTTGCTCTGCCATTGCTTGCGATGTGCTTATTCAGGGGAAGAGGAAGGGAAACTTGCTCTGCCTTTGCTTGTACTGTGCTTGTTCAGGGGCAAGAGTAAGGGAAGCTTGCTCTCCCATTGCTTGTGATATGTTTGTTCTGGGGGAAGAGGAAGGGAAGCTTGCCCAGCCATTGCTTGTGATGCGCTTATTCAGGGGTTAGAGGAGGGGAACCTTGCTCTCCAATTGCTTATAATATGTTTGTTCTGGGAGAAGAGGGAGAGAAGCTTGTTCTGCCACTGCCTGTTTTGTGCTTTTTCAGGGGGCAGAGGAAGTGAAGCTTGCTCAACCATTGCTTGTGATGTGCCCATTATTTGGGCAGAGGAAGGGAAGCTTGCTCTGCCATTGCTTGTGATGTGCTTGTTCTTGGGGCAGAGGAGGGGATGCATGCTCTGCCATTGCTTGTGAAGTGCTTATTCAGGAGGCAGAGGAAGGGAAGCTTGCTCTGCCATTGCTTGCGATGTGCTTGTTCAGGGGAAGAGGAAGGGATGCTTGCTCTCCCATTGCTTGTGATATGTTTGTTCTGGGGGCAGAGGAAGGGAAGCTTGCTCAGCCATTGCTTGTGATGCACTTATTCAGTGGGCAGAGGAAGGGAAGCTTGCGTTTCCATTGCTTGTGATGTACTTATTCAGGGGGCAGAGGAAGGGAAGCTTGCTCTCCCATTGTTTATGATATGTTCTGGGGAAAGAGGGAGGGAAGCTTGCTCTTCCATTGCCTGTGTTGTGCTTTTTCAGGGGGCAGAGGAAGGGAAGCTTGCTGAACGATTGCTTGTGATGTGCTTATTCAGGGGGCAGAGGAAGGGAAGCTTGCTCTGCCATTGCTTGTGATGTGCTTGTTATTGGGGCAGAGGAAGGGACGCTTGCTCTCGTACTGCCTGGGATGTGCTGGTTCAGGGGGTAGAGGAGGGGTAGCTTGCTATGCCATTGCTTGCGATGTGTTTATTCAGGGGGATGAGGAAGGGAAGCTTGCTCTACCATTACTTGTGATTTGCATATTCAGGGAGCAGAGGAAGGGAAGCTTGCTCTCCAATTTCTTGTGATGCACTTGTGGTGGGACACAGGAAGGGAAGCTTGCTTTCCCATTGCCTGTGATGTACTTATTCAGGGATCAGAGGAGGGGAATCTTGCTCTCCCATTGCTTATGATATGTTTGTTCTGGGTGAAGAGGGAGAGAAGCTTGCTCTGCCATTGCCTGTTTTGTGCTTTGTCAGGGGGCAGAGGAAGGGAAGCTTGCTCTCCCATTGCTTGCGATGTGCTTATTCAGGGGAAGAGGAAGGGAAGCTTGCTCTCCCATTGCTTATGATATGTTTGTTCTGGGTGAAGAGGGAGGGAAGCTTGCTCTGACATTGCATGTGTTGTGCTTTTTCAGGGGGCAGAGGAAGGGATGCTTGCTCTCCCACTGCTTATAATATGTCTGTTCTGGGAGAAGAGGGAGAGAAGCTTGCTCTGCCATTGCCTGTTTTGTGCTTTGTCAGGGGGCAGAGGAAGGGAAGCTTGCTCTGCCATTGCTTGCGATGTGCTTATTCAGGGGAAGAGGAAGGGAAGCTTGCTCTCCCATTGCTTGTGATATGTTTGTTCTGGGGTCAAAGGAGGGGATGCTTGCTCTCCCATTCCTTCAGATGTGCTTATTCAGGGGGCAGAGGAAGGGAAGCTTGCTCTGCCATTCCTTGTGAGGAAGGGAAGCTTGCTCTGCCATTGCTTGTGATGTCCTTATTTAGGGGGCATAGGAAGGGAAGCTTGCTCTGCCATTGCTTGTGATTTGCATATTCAGGGGGGTGAGGAAGAGAGGCTTGCTCTACCATTGCTTGTGATGTGCTTATTCAGGGGGCAGAGGAGGGGAAGCTTGCTCTCCCACTGCTTATAATATGTCTGTTCTGGGAGAAGAGGGAGAGAAGCTTGCTCTGCCATTGCCTGTTTTGTGCTTTGTCAGGGGGCAGACGAAGGGAAGTTTGCTCAACCATTGCTTGTGATGTGCTTATTATTGGGGAAGAGGAGGGGAAGCTTGCTTTCCTATTGCTTGTGATGTACTTATTCAGGGGGCAGAGGAAGGGAAGCTTGCTCTGCCATTGCCTTTGATGTGCTCATTCAAGGGCAGAGAAAGGGAAGTTTGCTTTCACATTGTTAGTGATGTACTTATTTAGGGGGAACAGCAGGGGAAGCTTGCTCTCCCATTGCTTGTGATGTACATTTTCAGGGGGAAGAGGAGGGGAAGCTTCCTCTCCCATTGTTTGTGATGTACTTATTCAGGGGGAACAGGAGGGGAAGCTTGCTCTCCCATTGCTTTGATGTACTTATTCAGGGGGAAGAGGAGGCGAAGCTTGCTCTGCCATTGCCTGTGATGTGCTAATTCAAGGGCAGAGGAAGGGAAGTTTGCTTTCACTTTGTTAGTGATGTACTTATTCAGGGGAACAGGAGGGAAAGCTTTCTCTCCCATTGCTTGTGATGTACTTATTCAGGGGGGAGAGGAGGGGAAGCTTGCTCTCCCATTGCTTGTGATGTACTTATTCAGGGGGCAGAGGAAGGGAAGCTTGCTCTCCCATTGCTTGTGATATGTTTGTTCTGGGGTCAAAGGAGGGGATGCTTGCTCTGCCATTCCTTGTGATGTGCTTATTCTCGGTGATGAGGAAGGGAAGCTTGCTCTGCCATTGCTTGTGGTGTACTTATTTAGGGGGCATAGGAAGGGAAGCTTGCTCTGCCTTTGCTTGGTGCGTGCTTGTTCAGGGGAAGAGGAAGGGAAGCTTGCTCTGCCATTGCTTGTGATGTGCCTATTCAGGGGAAGAGGAGGGGAAGCTTGCTCTCCCATTGCTTGTGATGTGATTGTTCTTGGGGAAGAGGAAGGGAAACCTGCTCTGCCATTGCTTGTGATATGTTTGTTCTGGGGTCAAAGGAGGGGATGCTTGCTCTGCCATTCCTTCAGATGTGCCTATTCAGGGGGCAGAGGAAGGGAAGCTTGCTCTGCCATTGCTTGTGATGTGCTTATTCAGGGGAAGAGGAGGGGAAGCTTGCTCTACCATTACTTGTGATGTGCTTATTCAGGGGGCTTAGGAAGGGAAGCTTGCTCTCCCATTGTTTGTGATGTGATTTTTCTTGGGGCAGAGGAAGGGAAGCTTGCTCTTCCATTGCTTGTGATGTGCTTATTCAGGGGAAGAGGAGGGGAAGCTTGCTCTACCATTGCTTGTGATGTGCTTATTCAGGGGAAGAGGAAGGGAAACTTGCTCTGCCATTGCTTGTAATGTGCTTGTTCAGAGGGAAGAGTAAGGGAAGCTTGCTCTGCCATTGCTTGTGATATGTTTGTTCTGGGGGCAGAGGAAGGGAAGCTTGCTCAGCCATTGCTTGTGATGCGCTTATTCAGTGGGCAGAGGAAGGGAAGCTTGCTCTTCCATTGCTTGTGATGTGCTTATTCAGGGGAAGAGGAGGGGAAGCTTGCTCTACCATTGCTTGTGATGTGCTTATTCAGGGGAAGAGGAAGGGAAGCTTGCTCAGCCATTGCTTGCGATGCGCTTAGTCAGTGGACAGAGGAAGGGAAGCTTGCGTTCCCATTTTTTGTGATGTACGTATTCAGGGGCAGAGGAAGGGAAGCTTGCTCTGCGATTGCTTGTGATGTGATTATTCAGGGGGAAGAGGAAGGGAAGCTTGTTCTGCCATTGCTTGTGATGTGCTTATACAGGGGGCAGAGGAAGGGATGCTGGCTCTGCCATTGCTTGTGAGGTGCTTATTTAGGGGTCAGGGGAAGGGAAGCTTGCTATGCCATTGCCTGTAATGTGCTTGTTCTTGGGGCAGAGGAAGGGAAGCTTGCTCTCCCATTGCCTGTGATGTGCTTGTACTTGGGCAGAGGAAGGGAATCTTGCTCCCCAAGTGCTTGTGATGTGCTTGCTCGGGAAACAGAGGAGGCGTAGCTTGCTCAGCCATTGCTTGTGATGTGCTTGTTCAGGGTGAAGAGGAAGGGAAGCTTGCTCTACCACTGCTTGTGATATGTTTCTTCTGGGGGCAGAGGAAGGGAAGCTTGCTTTCCCATTGTTTATGATGTACTTATTGAGGGGGCAGAGGAAGGGAAGCTTGTTCTGCCATTGCCTGTGTTGTGCTTTTTCAGGGGGCAGAGGAAGGGAAGTTTGCTTTCCAATTGCTGGTGATGTACTTATTCAAGGGTCAGAGGAAGGGAAGCTTGCTCTCCCATTGCTTATGATATGTTGTTCTGGGGGAAGAGGAAGGGAAGCTTGCTCTGCCATTGCCTGTTTTGTGCTTGTTGAGGGGGCAGAGGAGGGGAAGCTTGCTTTTCCATTGCTTGTGATGTAGTTATTCAGGGGGCAGAGGAAGGGAAGCTTGCTCTCCCATTGCATATGATATGTTTGTTCTGGGGAAGAGGGAGGGAAGCTTGCTCTGCCATTGCCTGTGTTGTGCTTTTTCAGGGGACAGGGGAAGGGACGCTTGCTCAACCATTGCTTGTGATGTGCTTATTCAGGGGGCAGAGGAAGGGAAGCTTGCTCTGCCATTGCTTGCGATGTGCTTATTCAGGGGAAGAGGAAGGGAAACTTGCTCTGCCTTTGCTTGTACTGTGCTTGTTCAGGGGCAAGAGTAAGGGAAGCTTGCTCTCCCATTGCTTGTGATATGTTTGTTCTGGGGGAAGAGGAAGGGAAGCTTGCCCAGCCATTGCTTGTGATGCGCTTATTCAGGGGTTAGAGGAGGGGAACCTTGCTCTCCAATTGCTTATAATATGTTTGTTCTGGGAGAAGAGGGAGAGAAGCTTGTTCTGCCACTGCCTGTTTTGTGCTTTTTCAGGGGGCAGAGGAAGTGAAGCTTGCTCAACCATTGCTTGTGATGTGCCCATTATTTGGGCAGAGGAAGGGAAGCTTGCTCTGCCATTGCTTGTGATGTGCTTGTTCTTGGGGCAGAGGAGGGGATGCATGCTCTGCCATTGCTTGTGAAGTGCTTATTCAGGAGGCAGAGGAAGGGAAGCTTGCTCTGCCATTGCTTGCGATGTGCTTGTTCAGGGGAAGAGGAAGGGATGCTTGCTCTCCCATTGCTTGTGATATGTTTGTTCTGGGGGCAGAGGAAGGGAAGCTTGCTCAGCCATTGCTTGTGATGCACTTATTCAGTGGGCAGAGGAAGGGAAGCTTGCGTTTCCATTGCTTGTGATGTACTTATTCAGGGGGCAGAGGAAGGGAAGCTTGCTCTCCCATTGTTTATGATATGTTCTGGGGAAAGAGGGAGGGAAGCTTGCTCTTCCATTGCCTGTGTTGTGCTTTTTCAGGGGGCAGAGGAAGGGAAGCTTGCTGAACGATTGCTTGTGATGTGCTTATTCAGGGGGCAGAGGAAGGGAAGCTTGCTCTGCCATTGCTTGTGATGTGCTTGTTATTGGGGCAGAGGAAGGGACGCTTGCTCTCGTACTGCCTGGGATGTGCTGGTTCAGGGGGTAGAGGAGGGGTAGCTTGCTATGCCATTGCTTGCGATGTGTTTATTCAGGGGGATGAGGAAGGGAAGCTTGCTCTACCATTACTTGTGATTTGCATATTCAGGGAGCAGAGGAAGGGAAGCTTGCTCTCCAATTTCTTGTGATGCACTTGTGGTGGGACACAGGAAGGGAAGCTTGCTCAGCCATTGCTTGTGATGCGCTTATTCAGTGGGCAGAGGAAAGGAAGCTTGCTTTCCCATTGCCTGTGATGTACTTATTCAGGGATCAGAGGAGGGGAATCTTGCTCTCCCATTGCTTATGATATGTTTGTTCTGGGTGAAGAGGGAGAGAAGCTTGCTCTGCCATTGCCTGTTTTGTGCTTTGTCAGGGGGCAGAGGAAGGGAAGCTTGCTCTCCCATTGCTTGCGATGTGCTTATTCAGGGGAAGAGGAAGGGAAGCTTGCTCTCCCATTGCTTATGATATGTTTGTTCTGGGTGAAGAGGGAGGGAAGCTTGCTCTGACATTGCATGTGTTGTGCTTTTTCAGGGGGCAGAGGAAGGGATGCTTGCTCTCCCACTGCTTATAATATGTCTGTTCTGGGAGAAGAGGGAGAGAAGCTTGCTCTGCCATTGCCTGTTTTGTGCTTTGTCAGGGGGCAGAGGAAGGGAAGCTTGCTCTGCCATTGCTTGCGATGTGCTTATTCAGGGGAAGAGGAAGGGAAGCTTGCTCTCCCATTGCTTGTGATATGTTTGTTCTGGGGTCAAAGGAGGGGATGCTTGCTCTCCCATTCCTTCAGATGTGCTTATTCAGGGGGCAGAGGAAGGGAAGCTTGCTCTGCCATTCCTTGTGAGGAAGGGAAGCTTGCTCTGCCATTGCTTGTGATGTCCTTATTTAGGGGGCATAGGAAGGGAAGCTTGCTCTGCCATTGCTTGTGATTTGCATATTCAGGGGGGTGAGGAAGAGAGGCTTGCTCTACCATTGCTTGTGATGTGCTTATTCAGGGGGCAGAGGAGGGGAAGCTTGCTCTCCCACTGCTTATAATAGGTCTGTTCTGGGAGAAGAGGGAGAGAAGCTTGCTCTGCCATTGCCTGTTTTGTGCTTTGTCAGGGGGCAGACGAAGGGAAGTTTGCTCAACCATTGCTTGTGATGTGCTTATTATTGGGGAAGAGGAGGGGAAGCTTGCTTTCCTATTGCTTGTGATGTACTTATTCAGGGGGCAGAGGAAGGGAAGCTTGCTCTGCCATTGCCTTTGATGTGCTCATTCAAGGGCAGAGAAAGGGAAGTTTGCTTTCACATTGTTAGTGATGTACTTATTTAGGGGGAACAGCAGGGGAAGCTTGCTCTCCCATTGCTTGTGATGTACATTTTCAGGGGGAAGAGGAGGGGAAGCTTCCTCTCCCATTGTTTGTGATGTACTTATTCAGGGGGAACAGGAGGGGAAGCTTGCTCTCCCATTGCTTTGATGTACTTATTCAGGGGGAAGAGGAGGCGAAGCTTGCTCTGCCATTGCCTGTGATGTGCTAATTCAAGGGCAGAGGAAGGGAAGTTTGCTTTCACTTTGTTAGTGATGTACTTATTCAGGGGAACAGGAGGGAAAGCTTTCTCTCCCATTGCTTGTGATGTACTTATTCAGGGGGGAGAGGAGGGGAAGCTTGCTCTCCCATTGCTTGTGATGTACTTATTCAGGGGGCAGAGGAAGGGAAGCTTGCTCTCCCATTGCTTGTGATATGTTTGTTCTGGGGTCAAAGGAGGGGATGCTTGCTCTGCCATTCCTTGTGATGTGCTTATTCTCGGTGATGAGGAAGGGAAGCTTGCTCTGCCATTGCTTGTGGTGTACTTATTTAGGGGGCATAGGAAGGGAAGCTTGCTCTGCCTTTGCTTGGTGCGTGCTTGTTCAGGGGAAGAGGAAGGGAAGCTTGCTCTGCCATTGCTTGTGATGTGCCTATTCAGGGGAAGAGGAGGGGAAGCTTGCTCTCCCATTGCTTGTGATGTGATTGTTCTTGGGGAAGAGGAAGGGAAACCTGCTCTGCCATTGCTTGTGATATGTTTGTTCTGGGGTCAAAGGAGGGGATGCTTGCTCTGCCATTCCTTCAGATGTGCCTATTCAGGGGGCAGAGGAAGGGAAGCTTGCTCTGCCATTGCTTGTGATGTGCTTATTCAGGGGAAGAGGAGGGGAAGCTTGCTCTACCATTACTTGTGATGTGCTTATTCAGGGGGCTTAGGAAGGGAAGCTTGCTCTCCCATTGTTTGTGATGTGATTTTTCTTGGGGCAGAGGAAGGGAAGCTTGCTCTTCCATTGCTTGTGATGTGCTTATTCAGGGGAAGAGGAGGGGAAGCTTGCTCTACCATTGCTTGTGATGTGCTTATTCAGGGGAAGAGGAAGGGAAACTTGCTCTGCCATTGCTTGTAATGTGCTTGTTCAGAGGGAAGAGTAAGGGAAGCTTGCTCTGCCATTGCTTGTGATATGTTTGTTCTGGGGGCAGAGGAAGGGAAGCTTGCTCAGCCATTGCTTGTGATGCGCTTATTCAGTGGGCAGAGGAAGGGAAGCTTGCTCTTCCATTGCTTGTGATGTGCTTATTCAGGGGAAGAGGAGGGGAAGCTTGCTCTACCATTGCTTGTGATGTGCTTATTCAGGGGAAGAGGAAGGGAAGCTTGCTCAGCCATTGCTTGCGATGCGCTTAGTCAGTGGACAGAGGAAGGGAAGCTTGCGTTCCCATTTTTTGTGATGTACGTATTCAGGGGCAGAGGAAGGGAAGCTTGCTCTGCGATTGCTTGTGATGTGATTATTCAGGGGGAAGAGGAAGGGAAGCTTGTTCTGCCATTGCTTGTGATGTGCTTATACAGGGGGCAGAGGAAGGGATGCTGGCTCTGCCATTGCTTGTGAGGTGCTTATTTAGGGGTCAGGGGAAGGGAAGCTTGCTATGCCATTGCCTGTAATGTGCTTGTTCTTGGGGCAGAGGAAGGGAAGCTTGCTCTCCCATTGCCTGTGATGTGCTTGTACTTGGGCAGAGGAAGGGAATCTTGCTCCCCAAGTGCTTGTGATGTGCTTGCTCGGGAAACAGAGGAGGCGTAGCTTGCTCAGCCATTGCTTGTGATGTGCTTGTTCAGGGTGAAGAGGAAGGGAAGCTTGCTCTACCACTGCTTGTGATGTGCTTATTCAGGGGGAAGAGGAAGGGATGCTTGCTCTCCCATTGCCTGTGATATGTTTGTTCTGGTGGCAGAGGAAGGGAAGCTTGCTCAGCCATTGCTTGTGATGCGCTTATTCAGTGGGAACAGGAGGGGAAGCTTGCTCTCCCATTGCTTTGATGTACTTATTCAGGGGGAAGAGGAGGCGAAGCTTGCTCTGCCATTGCCTGTGATGTGCTAATTCAAGGGCAGAGGAAGGGAAGTTTGCTTTCACTTTGTTAGTGATGTACTTATTCAGGGGAACAGGAGGGAAAGCTTTCTCTCCCATTGCTTGTGATGTACTTATTCAGGGGGGAGAGGAGGGGAAGCTTGCTCTCCCATTGCTTGTGATGTACTTATTCAGGGGGATGAGGAAGGGAAGCTTGCTCTGCCATTGCTTGTGATGTCCTTGTTCAGGGGGCAGAGGATGGGAAGCTTGCTCTTCCATTGCTTGGTACGTGTTTGTTCTGGGGGCAGAAGAAGGGAAGCTTGCTCAGCCATTGCTTGTGATGTGCTTGTTTTTTTGGCAGAGGAAGGGAAGCTTGCTCAGCCATTGATTGTGATGTTCTTTTTCAGGGGGCAGAGGAGGGGAAGCCTGCTCTACCATTGCTTGTGATGTGCTTATTAAGGGGGCAGAGGAAGGGAAGCTTGCTCTCCCATTGCTTGTGATATGTTTGTTCTGGGGGCAGAGGAAGGTAAAGTTGCTCAGCCATTGCTTGTGATGTACTTTTTCAGGGGGCAGAGGAAGGGAAGCTTGCTCTGCCATTGCTTGCGATGTGCATATTCAGGGGAAGAGGAAGGGAAGCTTGCTCTCCCATTGCTTGTGATATGTTTGTTCTGGGGTCAAAGGAGGGGATGCTTGCTCTGCCATTCCTTGTGATGTGCTTATTCTGGGGGATGAGGAAGGGAAGCTTGCTCTGCCATTGCTTGTGATGTCCTTATTTAGGGGGCATAGGAAGGGAAGCTTGCTCTGCCAATGCTTGGTGCGTGCTTGTTCAGGGGTAAGAGGAAGGGAAGCTTTCCCAGGCATTGCTTGTGATGTACTTATTCAGGTGGAGGACGAGGGAACACTTGGTCAGCCATTGGTTTTGATATGCTTATTCAAGGGCAGAGGAAGTGACGCTTGCTCTCCCATTGCTTGTGATGTACTTATGCAGGGGGAATAGGAGGGGAAGCTTGCTCTGCCATTGCTTGTGATATGTTTGTTCTGGGGGCAGAGGAAGGGAAGCATGATCAGCCATTGCTTGTGATGCGCTTGTTCAGTGGGCAGAGGAAGTGAAGTTTCCTTTCCCATTGCCTGTGATGTACTTATTCAGGGGGCAGAGGAAGGGAAGCTTGCTCTCCCATTGCTTTTGATGTGCTTGGGCTTATGGCACAGGAAGGGAAGCTTGCTCTGCCATTGCCTTTGATGTACTTGTTCAGGGGGGAGGGGAGGGGAAGCTTGCTCTCCCATTGCTTGTGATGTACTTATTCAGGGGGATGAGGAAGGGAAGCTTGCTCTGCCATTGCTTGTGATGTCCTTGTTCAGGGGGCAGAGGATGGGAAGCTTGCTCTTCCATTGCTTGGTATGTGTTTGTTCTGGGGGCATAGGAAGGGACGCTTGCTCTGCCATTGCTTGTGATGTGCTTGTTGAGGGGGCAGAGGAGGGGAAGCTTGCTCTACCATTGATTGTGATGTGCTTGTTGAGGGGGCAGAGGAAGGGAAGCTTGCTCTACCATTGCTTGTGATGTGCTTATTCAGGGGACAGAGGAAGGGAAGCTTGCTCTGCCATGGCTTGCGATGTGCTTATTCAGGGTAAGAGGAAGGGAAACTTGCTCTCCCATTGTTTATGATATGTTTGTTCTGGGAGAAGAGGAAGGGAAGCTTGATCTGCCATTGCTTGTGATGTGCTTGTTCTTGGGGCAGATGAAGGGAAGCTTGCTCCGCTGTTGCTTGTTATGTGCTTGTTCAGGGGGGAGAGGAGGGGAAGCTTGCTCTACCATTGCTTGTGATGTACTTATTCAGGGGGCAGAGGAAGGGAAGCTTGCTCTCCCATTGTTTATGATATGTTTGTTCTGGGAGAAGAGGAAGGGAAGCTTGATCTGCCATTGCTTGTGATGTGCTTGTTCTTGGGGCAGATGAAGGGAAGCTTGCTCCGCTGTTGCTTGTTATGTGCTTGTTCAGGGGGGAGAGGAGGGGAAGCTTGCTCTACCATTGCTTGTGATGTGCTTATTCAGTTGGCAGAGGAAGAGACGCTTGCTCTGCCATTGCCTGTGATGTGCTCATTCAAGGGCAGAGGAAGGGAAGTTTGCTTTCACTTTGTTAGTGATGTACTTATTCAGGGGAACAGTAGGGGAAGCTTTCTCTCCCATTGCTTGTGATGTACTTATTCAGGGGGCAGAGGAGGGGAATCTTGCTCAGCCATTGCTAGCGATGTGCTTATTCAAGGGAAGAGGAAGGGAAACTTGCTCAGCCATTACTTGTGAGGTACTTATTCAGGGGAAAGAGGAAGGGAAGCTTGCTCTCCCATTGCTTATGATATATTTGTTCTGGCGGAAGAGGGAGGGAAGCTTGCTCTGCCTTTGCTTGTGATGTGCTTATTCGGGGGGCAGAGGAAGGGTAACTTGCTCTGCCATTGCTTGTAATATGTTTGTTCTGGGGGCAGAGGAACGGAAGCTTGCTCAGCCATTGCTGGTGATGCGCTTATTCAGTGGGCAGAGGAAAGGAAGCTTGCTCTGCCATTGCTTGTGATGTGCTTGTTCTTAGGGCAGAGGAAGGGAAGCTTGCTCTCCCACTGCCTGTGATGTGCTTGTTTAGGGGCAGAGGAGGGGAAGCTTGACCCACCTTGCTTGTGATGTGCTTGTTCAGGGGGCAGAGGAAGGGAAGCTTGCTCTCCCATTTCTTATGATGTACTTATTCAGGGGGAAGAGGAGGGGAAGCTTGCTCTACCATTGCTTGTGATGTACTTATTCCGGGGGAAGAGGAGGGGACACTTGCTCTCCTATTGCTTGTGATGTCCTTATTCAGGGTGCAGAGGAAGGGAAGCTTGCTCTGCCATTGTTTGGTATATGTTTGTCTGGGGACAGAGAAATGGAAGCTTGCTCAGCCATTGCTTGTGATGTGCTTGTTCTTGGGGTAGAGGAAGGGAAGCTTGCTCAGCCATTTCATGTGATGTGCTTGTTCTTCGGGCAGAGAAAGGGAAGCTTGCTCAGCCATTGCTTGTGATGTGCTTGTTGAGGGGGCAGAGGAGGGGAAGCTTGCTCTACCATTGCTTGTGATGTGCTTATTCAGGGTGCAGAGGAAGGGAAGCTTGCTCTCCCATTGCTTGTGATATGTTTGTTCTGGGGCAGAGGAAGGGAAGCTTGCTCAGCCATTGCTTGTGACGGGCTTGTTCAGGGGGCAGAGGAAGGGAAGCTTGCTCATCCATTGCTTATGATATTTTTGTTCTGGGGAAAAGGGAGGGAAGCTTGCTCTGACATTACCTGTGTTGTGCTTTTTCAGGGGGCAGAGGAGGGGAAGCTTGCTCAACCATTGCTTGTGATGTGCTTATTCAGGGGGCAGAGGAAGGGACGCTTGCTCTGCCATTGCTTGCGATGTGCTTATTCAGGGGAAGAGGAAGGGAAACTTGCTCTCCCATTGCTTGTGATATGTTTGTTCTGGGGGAAGAGGAGGGGATGCTTGCTCTGCCATTGCTTGTAATGTGCTTGTTCAGGGGGAAGAGGAAGGGACGCTTGCTCTGCCATTGCTTGTGATATGTTTGTTCTGGGGGCAGAGGAAGGGAAGCTTGCTCAGCCATTGCCTGTGTTGTGCTTTTTCAGGGGGCAGAGGAAGGGAAGCTTGCTGAACGATTGCTTGTGATGTGCTTATTCAGGGGGCAGAGGAAGGGAAGCTTGCTCTCCCATTGCTTGTGATGTGCTTATTCAGGGGGCAGAGGAAGGGAAGCTTGCTCTGCCATTGCTTGCGAAATGTTTATTCAGAGGAAGAGGAAGGGAAGCTTGCTCTCCCATTGCTTGTGATATGGTTGTTCTGGGGTCAAAGTCGGGGACGCTTGCTCTGCCATTCCTTGTGATGTGCTTATTCAGGGGGATGAGGAAGGGAAGCTTGCACTGCCATTGCTTGTGATGTCCTTATTCAGGGGGAACAGGAGGGGAAACTTGATCTCCCATTGCTTGTGATGCACTTATTCAGGGAAAAGGGGAGGGGAAGCTTGCTCTACCATTACTTGTGATTTGCATATTCAGGGGGCAGAGGATGGGAAGCTTGCTCTTCCATTGCTTGTGATGTGCTTGTTCTGGGCGAAGAAGAAGGGAAGCTTGCTCTCCCATTGCTTGTGATATGTTTGTTCTGGGGCAGACGAAGGGAAGCTTGGCAAACCATTGCTTGTGATGTGCTTGTTCGGGGGGAAGAGGAAGGGAAGCTTGCTCTGCCATTGCCTGTGATGCGCTTATTCAGTGGGCAGAGGAAAGGAAGCTTGCTCTGCCATTGCTTGTGGTGTGCTTATTCAGGGGGATGAAGAAGGGAAGCTTGCTTTCACTTTGTTAGTGATGTACTTATTCAGGGGAACAGGAGGGGAAGCTTTCTCTCCCATTGCTTGTGATGTACTTATTCAGGGGGGAGAGGAGGGGAAGCTTGCTCTCCCATTGCTTGTGATGTACTTATTCAGGGGGAAGAGGAGGGGAAGCTTGCTCTGCCATTGCTTGTGGTGTGCTTATTCAGGGGGATGATGAAGGGAAGCTTGCTCTGCCATTGCTTGGTATGTGTTTGTTCTAGGGGCAGAGAAAGGGAAGCTTGCTCAGTCATTGGTTGTGATGTGCTTGTTCTTGGGGCAGAGGTAGGGTAGCTTGCTCAGCCATTGCTTGTGATGTGCTTGTTCTTTGGGCAGAGTAAGGGAAGCTTGCTCTGTCATTGCTTGTGATGGTCTTTTTCTGGGGGCAGAGGAAGGGACGCTTGCTCTGCCATTGCTTGTGATGTGCTTGTTGAGGGGGCAGAGGAGGGAAGCTTGCTCTACCATTGCTTGTGATGTTCTTATTCAGGGTGCAGAGGAAAAGAAGCTTGCTCTCCCATTGCTTGTGATATTTTTTTTCCGGGGCAGAGGAAGGGAAGCTTGCTCTGACATTGCCTGTGTTGTGCTTTTTCAGGGGGCAGAGGATGGAAAGCTTGCTCCCCCATTGCTTGTGATATGTTTTTTCAGGGGGCAGGGGAGGGGAAACTTACTCTGCCATAGCTTGTAATGTGCTTATTCAGGGTAAGAGGAAGGGAAGCTTGCTCTGTCATTGCTTGTGATGGTCTTTTTCGGGGGGCAGAGGAAGGGACGCTTGCTCTGCCATTGCTTGTGATGCGCTTGCTCGGTGGGCAGAGGAAGGGAAGCTTGCTTTCCCATTGCTTGTGATGTACTTATTCAGGGGGCAGAGGAAGGGAAGCTTGCTCTGCCATTGCATGCGATGTGCTTATTCAGGGGAAGAGGAAGGGAAGCTTGCTCTCCCATTGCTTGTGATATGTTTGTTCTGGGGTCAAAGGAGGGGATGCTTGCTCTGCCATTCCTTGTGATGTGCTTATTCTGGGGGATGAGGAAGGGAAGCTTGCTCTGCCATTGCTTGTGATGTCCTTATTTAGGGGACATAGGAAGGGAAGCTTGCTCTGCCATTGCTTGGTGCGTGCTTGTTCAGGGGTAAGAGGAAGGGAAGCTTGCCGAGGCATTGCTTGTGATGTACTTATTCAGGGGGAGGACGAGGGAACACTTGGTCTGCCATTCCTTGTGATGTAGTTATTCAGGGGAAGAGGAAGGGAAGCTTGCTCTCCCATTGCTTGTGATATGTTTGTTCTGGGGTCAAAGGAGGGGATGCTTGCTCTCCCATTCCTTCAGATGTGCTTATTCAGGGGGCAGAGGAAGGGAAGCTTGCTCTGCCATTCCTTGTGAGGAAGGGAAGCTTGCTCTGCCATTGCTTGTGATGTAGTTATTCAGGGGAAGAGGAAGGGAAGCTTGCTCTCCCATTGCTTGTGATATGTTTGTTCTGGGGTCAAAGGAGGGGATGCTTGCTCTCCCATTCCTGCAGATGTGCTTATTCAGGGGGCAGAGGAAGGGAAGCTTGCTCTGCCATTCCTTGTGAGGAAGGGAAGCTTGCTCTGCCATTGCTTGTGATGTCCTTATTTAGGGGGCATAGGAAGGGAAGCTTGCTCTGCCATTGCTTGTGATTTGCATATTCAGGGGGGTGAGGAAGAGAGGCTTGCTCTACCATTGCTTGTGATGTGCTTATTCAGGGGGCTTAGGAAGGGAAGCTTGCTCTCCCACTGCTTGTGATGTGCTTGTTCATGGGGAAGAGGAAGGGAAGCTTGCTCTCCAATTTCTTGTGATGCACTTGTGGTGGGACACAGGAAGGGAAGCTTGCTCAGCCATTGCTTGTGATGCGCTTATTCAGTGGGCAGAGGAAAGGAAGCTTGCTTTCCCATTGCCTGTGATGTACTTATTCAGGGATCAGAGGAGGGGAAGCTTGCTCTCCCATTGCTTATAATATGTCTGTTCTGGGAGAAGAGGGAGAGAAGCTTGCTCTGCCATTGCCTGTTTTGTGCTTATTATTGGGGCAGAGGAAGGGAAGCTTGCTCTCCCATTGCTTATGATATGTTTGTTCTGGGGTCAAAGGAGGGGATGCTTGCTCTGCCATTGCTTGTGATGTGCTTGTTCATGGGGAAGAGGAAGGGAAGCTTGCTCTCCAATTTCTTGTGATGCACTTTTGGTGGGACACAGGAAGGGAAGCTTGCTCAGCCATTGCTTGTGATGCGCTTATTCAGTGGGCAGAGGAAAGGAAGCTTGCTTTCCCATTGCCTGTGATGTACTTATTCAGGGATCAGAGGAGGGGAAGCTTGCTCTACCATTACCTGTGATGTGCTTATTATTGGGGCAGAGGAAGGGAAGCTTGCTCTCCCATTGCTTATGATATGTTTGTTCTGGGGTCAAAGGAGGGGATGCTTGCTCTGCCATTGCTTGTGAAGTGCTTATTCAGGGGGCAGAGGAAGGGAAGCTTGCTCTCCCATTGCTTGCGATGTGCTTGTTCAGGGGAAGAGGAGGGGAAGCTTGCTCTACCATTACCTGTGATGTGCTTATTCAGGGGGCTTAGGAAGGGAAGCTTGCTCTCCCATTGCTTGTGATGTGATTGTTCTTGGGGCAGAGGAAGGGACGCTTGCTCTGCCATTGCTTGTGATGTGCTTATTCAGGGGAAGAGGAGGGGAAGCTTGCTCTACCATTGCTTGTGATGTGCTTATTCAGGGGGCTTAGGAAGGGAAGCTTGCTCTCCCATTGTTTGTGATGTGATTGTTCTTGGGGCAGAGGAAGGGAAACTTGTTCTGCCATTGCTTGTGATGTGCTTATTCATGGGGAAGAGGAAGGGAAGCTTGCTTTCCTATTGCTTGTGATGTACTTATTCAGGGGGCAGAGGAAGGGAAGCTTGCTCTGCCATTGCTTGTGATGTGCTTATTCAGGGGGCAGAGGAAGGGAAGCTTGCTCTCCAATTTCTTGTGATGCACTTGTGGTGGGACACAGGAAGGGAAGCTTGCTCAGCCATTGCTTGTGATGTGCTTATTCAGGGGAAGAGGAGGGGAAGCTTGCTCTACCATTACTTGTGATGTGCTTATTCAGGGGGCAGAGGGAGGGAGGCTTGCTCAACTATTGCTTGTGATGTGCTTATTATTGGGGCAGAGGAAGGGAAGCTTGGTCTCCCATTGCTTATGATATGTTTGTTCTGGGGTCAAAGGAGGGGATGCTTGCTCTGCCATTCCTTCAGATGTGCTTATTCAGGGGGCAGAGGAAGTGAAGCTTGCTCTGCCATTCATTGCGATGTGCTTATTCAGGGGAAGAGGAAGGGACGCTTGCTCTCCCATTGCTTGTGATATGTTTGTTCTGGGGTCAAAGGAGGGGATGCTTGCTCTGCCATTCCTTGTGATGTGCTTATTCTCGGTGATGAGGAAGGGAAGCTTGCTCTGCCATTGCTTGTGATGTACTTATTTAGGGGGCATAGGAAGGGAAGCTTGCTCTGCCTTTGCTTGGTGCGTGCTTGTTCAGGGGAAGAGGAAGGGAAGCTTGCTCTGCCATTGCTTGTGATGTGCCTATTCAGGGGAAGAGGAGGGGAAGCTTGCTCTGCCATTGCTTGTGATATGTTTGTTCTGGGGTCAAAGGAGGGGATGCTTGCTCTGCCATTCCTTCAGATGTGCCTATTCAGGGGGCAGAGGAAGGGAAGCTTGCTCTGCCATTGCTTGTGATGTACTTATTTAGGGGGCATAGGAAGGGAAGCTTGCTCTGCCTTTGCTTGGTGCGTGCTTGTTCAGGGGAAGAGGAAGGGAAGCTTGCTCTGCCATTGCTTGTGATGTGCCTATTCAGGGGAAGAGGAGGGGAAGCTTGCTCTGCCATTGCTTGTGATATGTTTGTTCTGGGGTCAAAGGAGGGGATGCTTGCTCTGCCATTCCTTCAGATGTGCCTATTCAGGGGGCAGAGGAAGGGAAGCTTGCTCTGCCATTGCTTATGATGTACTTATTCAAGAGGAAGAGGAGAGGAAGCTTGCTCTGCCGTTGCTTGTGATTTCCTTATTCAGGGTGCAGAGGAAGGGAATCTTGCTCCCCAAGTGCTTGTGATGTGCTTGCTCAGGAAACAGAGGAGGCAAAGCTTGCTCAGCCATTTCTTGTGATGTGCTTGTTCAGGGTGAAGAGGAAGGGAAGCTTGCTCTGTCATTGCTTGTAATGTGCTTATTCAAGGGGAAGAGGAAGGGAAGCTTGCTCTCCCATTGCTTGTGATATGTTTGTTCTGGGGGCAGAGGAAGGGAAGCTTGCTCTGCCATTGCTTGCGATGTGCTTATTCAGGGGAAGAGGAAGGGACGCTTGCTCTCCCATTGCTTGTGATATGTTTGTTCTGGGGTCAAAGGAGGGGATGCTTGCTCTGCGATTCCTTGTGATGTGCTTATTCTGGGGGATGAGGAAGGGAAGCTTGCTCTGCCATTGCTTGTCATGTCCTTATTTAGGGGGCATATGAAGGGAAGCTTGCTCTGCCATTGCTTGTTGCGTGCTTGTTCAGGGGTCAGAGGAAGGAAAGCTTGCCCAGGCATTGCTTGTGATGTACTTATTCAGGTGGAGGACGAGGGAACACTTGGTCAGCCATTGGTTTTGATATGCTTATTCAAGGGCAGAGGAAGGGAAGCTTGCTCTCCCATTGCTTGTGATGTACTTATTCAGGGGGAACAGGAGGGGAAACTTGTTCTCCCATTGCTTGTGATGTACTTATTCAGGGGGCAGAGGAAGGGAAGCCTGCTCAGCCATTGATTGTGATATGTTTGTTCTGGTGGCAGAGGAAGGGAAGCTTGGCAAGCCACTGCTTGTGATGCGCTTGTTCGGGGGGAAGAGGAAGGGAAGCTTGCTCTCACATTGCTTTTGATGTGCTTGGGCTTGTGTCACAGGAAGGGAAGCTTGCTCTGCCATTGCCTTTGATGTGCTCATTCAAGGGCAGTGGAAGGGAAGTTTGCTTTCACATTGTTAGTGATGTACTTATTTAGGGGGAACAGGAGGGGACGCTTGCTCTCCCATTGCTTGTGATGTACATTTTCAGCGGGAAGAGGAGGGGAAGCTTGCTCTCCCTTTGCTTGTGATGTACTTATTCAGGGGGAACAGGAGGGGAAGCTTGATCTCCCATTGCTTGTGATGTACTTATTGAGGGGGAAGAGGAGGGGAAGCTTGCTCTGCCATTGCCTGTGAGGTGCTCATTCAAGGGCAGAGGAAGGGAAGTTTGCTTTCACTTTGTTAGTGATGTACTTATTCAGGGGAACAGGAGGGGAAGCTTTCTCTCTCATTGCTTGTGATGTACTTATTCAGGGGGGAGAGGAGGGGAAGCTTGCTCTCCCATTGCTTGTGATGTACTTATTCAGGGGGAAGAGGAGGGGAAGCTTGCTCTGCCATTGCTTGCGGTGTGCTTATTCAGGGGGATGAGGAAGGGAAGCTTGCTCTGCCATTGCTTGTGATGTCCTTGTTCAGGGGGCAGAGGATGGGAAGCTTGCCCATCCATTGCTTGGTATGTGTTTGTTCTGGGGGCAGAGGAAGGGAAGCTTGCTCAGCCATTGCGTTTGATGTGCTTGTTCTTGGGGCAGAGGAAGGGAAGCTTGCTCAGCCATTGCTTGTCATGTGCTTGTTTTTTGGGCAGAGGAAGGGAAGCTTGCTCTGTCATTGCTTGTGATGGTCTTTTTCTGGGGGCAGAGGAAGGGACGCTTGCTCTGCCATTGCTTGTGATGTGCTTGTTCTGGGCGAAGAAGAAGGGAAGCTTGCTCTGCCATTGCTTGTGATATGTTTGTTCTGGTGGCAGAGGAAGGGAAGCTTGGCAAGCCATTGCTTGTGATGCGCTTGTTCGGGGGGAAGAGGAAGGGAAGCTTGCTCTCACATTGCTTTTGATGTGCTTGGGCTTGTGGCACAGGAAGGGAAGCTTGCTCTGCCATTGCCTTTGATGTGCTAATTCAAGGGCAGTGGAAGGGAAGTTTGCTTTCACATTGTTAGTGATGTACTTATTTAGGGGGAACAGGAGGGGAAGCTTGATCTCCCATTGCTTGTGATGTACATTTTCAGGGGGAAGAGGAGGGGAAGCTTGCTCTCCCATTGCTTGTGATGTACTTATTCAGGGGGAACAGGAGGGGAAGCTTGATCTCCCATTGCTTGTGATGTACTTATTGAGGGGGAAGAGGAGGGGAAGCTTGCTCTGCCATTGCCTGTGATGTGCTCATTCAAGGGCAGAGGAAGGGAAGTTTGCTTTCACTTTGTTAGTGATGTACTTATTCAGGGGAACAGGAGGGGAAGCTTTCGCTCTCATTGCTTGTGATGTACTTATTCAGGGGGAACAGGAGGGGAAGCTTGATCTCCCATTGCATGTGATGTACTTATTCAGGGGGCAGAGGAAGGGAAGCTTGCTCTGCCATTGCCTTTGATGTGCTCATTCAAGGGCAGAGGAAGGGAAGTTTGCTTTCACATTGTTAGTGATGTACTTATTTAGGGGGAACAGGAGGGGAAGCTTGATCTCCCATTGCTTGTGATGTACATTTTCAGGGGGAAGAGGAGGGGAAGCTTGCTCTCCCATTGCTTGTGATGTACCTATTCAGGGGGAACAGGAGGGGAAGCTTGATCTCCCATTGCATGTGATGTACTTATTCAGGGGGAACAGGAGGGGAAGCTTGCTCTGCCATTGCCTTTGATGTGCTCATTCAAGGGCAGTGGAAGGGAAGTTTGCTTTCACATTGTTAGTGATGTACTTATTTAGGGGGAACAGGAGGGGAAGCTTGCTCTCCCATTGCTTGTGATGTACATTTTCAGCGGGAAGAGGAGGGGAAGCTTGCTCTCCCATTGCTTGTGATGTACTTATTCAGGGGGAACAGGAGGGGAAGCTTGATCTCCCATTGCTTGTGATGTACTTATTGAGGGGGAAGAGGAGGGGAAGCTTGCTCTGCCATTGCCTGTGATGTGCTCATTCAAGGGCAGAGGAAGGGAAGTTTGCTTTCACTTTGTTAGTGATGTACTTATTCAGGGGAACAGGAGGGGAAGCTTTCTCTCTCATTGCTTGTGATGTACTTATTCAGGGGGGAGAGGAGGGGAAGCTTGCTCTCCCATTGCTTGTGATGTACTTATTCAGGGGGAAGAGGAGGGGAAGCTTGCTCTGCCATTGCTTGCGGTGTGCTTATTCAGGGGGATGAGGAAGGGAAGCTTGCTCTACCATTGCTTGTGATGTCCTTGTTCAGGGGGCAGAGGATGGGAAGCTTGCCCATCCATTGCTTGGTATGTGTTTGTTCTGGGGGCAGAGGAAGGGAAGCTTGCTCAGCCATTGCGTTTGATGTGCTTGTTCTTGGGGCAGAGGAAGGGAAGCTTGCTCAGCCATTGCTTGTCATGTGCTTGTTTTTTGGGCAGAGGAAGGGAAGCTTGCTCTGTCATTGCTTGTGATGGTCTTTTTCTGGGGGCAGAGGAAGGGACGCTTGCTCTGCCATTGCTTGTGATATGTTTGTTCTGGTGGCAGAGGAAGGGAAGCTTGGCAAGCCATTGCTTGTGATGCGCTTGTTCGGGGGGAAGAGGAAGGGAAGCTTGCTCTCACATTGCTTTTGATGTGCTTGGGCTTGTGGCACAGGAAGGGAAGCTTGCTCTGCCATTGCCTTTGATGTGCTAATTCAAGGGCAGTGGAAGGGAAGTTTGCTTTCACATTGTTAGTGATGTACTTATTTAGGGGGAACAGGAGGGGAAGCTTGATCTCCCATTGCTTGTGATGTACATTTTCAGGGGGAAGAGGAGGGGAAGCTTGCTCTCCCATTGCTTGTGATGTACTTATTCAGGGGGAACAGGAGGGGAAGCTTGATCTCCCATTGCTTGTGATGTACTTATTGAGGGGGAAGAGGAGGGGAAGCTTGCTCTGCCATTGCCTGTGATGTGCTCATTCAAGGGCAGAGGAAGGGAAGTTTGCTTTCACTTTGTTAGTGATGTACTTATTCAGGGGAACAGGAGGGGAAGCTTTCTCTCTCATTGCTTGTGATGTACGTATTCAGGGGGAACAGGAGGGGAAGCTTGATCTCCCATTGCATGTGATGTACTTATTCAGGGGGCAGAGGAAGGGAGGCTTGCTCTGCCATTGCCTTTGATGTGCTCATTCAAGGGCAGAGGAAGGGAAGTTTGCTTTCACATTGTTAGTGATGTACTTAATTAGGGGGAACAGGAGGGGAAGCTTGATCTCCCATTGCTTGTGATGTACATTTTCAGGGGGAAGAGGAGGGGAAGCTTGCTCTCCCATTGCTTGTGATGTACCTATTCAGGGGGAACAGGAGGGGAAGCTTGATCTCCCATTGCATGTGATGTACTTATTCAGGGGGAACAGGAGGGGAAGCTTGCTCTGCCATTGCCTGTGATGTGCTCGTTCAAGGGCAGAGGAAGGGAAGTTTGCTTTCACTTTGTTAGTGATGTACTTATTCAGGGGAACAGGAGGGGAAGCTTTCTCTCCCATTGCTTGTGATGTACGTATTCAGGGGGGAGAGGAGGGGAAGCTTGCTCTCCCATTGCTTGTGGTGTACTTATTCAGGGGGAAGAGGAGGGGAAGCTTGCTCTGCCATTGCTTGCGGTGTGCTTATTCAGGGGGATGAGGAAGGGAAGCTTGCTCTGCCATTGCTTGTGATGTCCTTGTTCAGGGGGCAGAGAATGGGAAGCTTGCCCATCCATTGCTTGGTATGTGTTTGTTCTGAGGCAGAGGAAGGGAAGCTTGCTCAGCCATTGCGTTTGATGTGCTTGTTCTTGGGGCAGAGGAAGGGAAGCTTGCTCAGCCATTGCTTGTTATGGTCTTTTTCTGGGGGCAGAGGAAGGGACGCTTGCTCTGCCATTGCTTGTGATGTGCTTGTTGAGGGAGCAGAGGAGGGGAAGATTCCTCTACCATTGCTTGTGATGTGCTTATTCAGGGTGCAGAGGAAGGGAAGCTTGCTCTCCCATTGCTTGTGATATGTGTGTTCTGGGGCAGAGGAAGGGAAGCTTGCTCAGCCATTGCTTGTGGTGTGCTTTTTCAGGGGGCAGTGGAGGGGAAGCTTGCTCTACCATTGCTTGTGATGTGCTTATTCAGGGGGCAGAGGAAGGGAAGCTTGCTCTGACGTTGCTTGCGATGTGCTTATTCAGGGTAAGAGGAAGGGGAACTTGCTCTGCCATTGCTTGTGATATGTTTGTTCTGGGAGAAGAGGGAGGGAAGCTTGCTCTGCCATTGCTTGTGATGTGCTTCTTCTTGGAGCAGAGGAGGGGATGCTTGCTCTGCAATTGCTTGTGATGTGCTTATTCAGGGTGCAGAGGAAGGGAAGCTTGCTCTGCGATTGCTTGTGATGTGCTAATTCAGGGGAAGAGGAAGGGAAACTTGCTCTGCCATTGCTTGTGATGTGCTTATTCAGTGGGCAGAGGAAGGGAAGCTTGCTCTGCCATTGCTTGCGAAGTGCTTATTCAGGAGAAGAGGAAGGGAAACTTGCTCTGCCATTGCTTGTAATGTGATTGTTCAGGGAGAAGAGGAAGGGAAGCTTGCTCTCCCATTGCTTATGATATGTTTGTTCTGGGAGAAGTGGGAGGGAAACTTGCTGTGCCATTGCCTGTGTTGTGCTTTTTCAGGGGGCAGAGGAAGGGAAGCTTGCTCTGCCATTGCTTGTGATGTGCTTGTTCTTGGGGCAGATAAAGGGAAGCTTGCTCCGTCGTTGCTTGTTATGTGCTTGTTCAGGGGGAAGAGGAGGGGAAGCTTGCTCTACCATTGCTTGTGATGTGCTTATTCAGGGTGCAGAAGAAGGGAAGCTTGCTCTACCATTGCTTGTGATGTGCTTATTCAGGGTGCAGAGGAAGGGAAGCTTGCTCAACCATTGCTTGTGATGTGCTTGTTCAGGGGGCAGAGGAAGGGAAGCTTGCTCTGCCATTGCCTGTCTTGTGCTTGATCTAGACTTTGCCAGAGAAGCACAGACTTCCGCCACACTCCTCTGGGCTTTCGCTCAATTCTTATGGGGAAACTGACATGCCCTTAAGACAGTTAGTACTGGAATTCAGCAGGGGAGAGGGGGAGAGAAGGCAGAAGCAAAGAGGAAGGTTTTGAGGTGCTTCCGGAACCGGAGATGGTTCTCCTTAAGTGTCAGGGAGGCAGGAAGGCTGTTCCAGAGGGAGGCCCCTTATGCGGAGAGAGATCTTCCCCCAACTCATTGCTTGGAGAAGCGGCTGACCCCGAGGGAGTTGGAGGCGGATGAGTGAAGAGCTCGAGAAGGAAGATATTTAGGAAGAGAGAGTTCAAGTTATTGAAGCCCTGGCCCCAGTAGACCTTGTGGACAATTCAGAGGGTTTTGAACATAATCCTCGCAGCCACTGGGAGCCAGGGCAGCGATTTCAGTCCTGGAGAAATACAATCCCTGGATTTGAGGCCAAAGACAAGTCTTGCAGTCCTGTTCTGGATGAGTTGCAGAAGGTGGAGAGTAGAGGCAGGCAGATTTAGAAAGAGGCTGTTGCAGTAGTCCAGTATAGAGAGAACCATAGCTCTGGAGGCAGTGAGCTTCTGGGGGAAGGAGAGGAAAGGAACAATACCTCTGAAGAGGTGCAGCTGGTAGTGTGAGTTCTTAGAGACGTCAGAGATGTGAGGAGAGAAGGAGAGTGTGGAGTCGAAGATGACACCAAGGTTTTTAGCCTCACAGGTGGGAGCAGGAAGAGGGCCAAGAGAGGCCGGTCAGAGAGTGACAGGAAAGGAGGGAGCGGGTGTGCCGATGAGAATCTCCGTCTTACTGGCATTAAGGCAGAGTTCATTGGCGGCACACCACTCCTGGATAGCACACAGACAGTCAGAGATGAGAGAAGCAGAAGAGGTAGCTGAAGGGAGCCTGAAAATGAGCTAAATGTCATCCGCATAGCACTGTAAATTGGGACAGAGAGCGGCAATGCGGTGGGCAAGAAGTGCCAGGTATTGGTTGAACAGCCAGGGAGAGAGGTTACACCACTGGGCAACACCACAGGTAGAGATAGACATAGATGAGAGGAAGGACCCAAGGTGGACCTGGGAGGGTCGATCAGAGAGGAAAGAAGTCAGCCAAGCCAGGGCCTGATCACTGATACCCAGCTTATCACGGAGACGGTTGAGCAGGATGGCACGGTTGACAGTGTTAAAGGCAGAAAAGAGATCCAGTAAGATGAGGACACAGGGGGCGTTGGAATCAAGGTTGGAGCACAGGTCTTCACAGATGTTCAGAAGTGCATTTTCTGTGCTTCTGAAGCCAGACTGGTGGTCACAGAGACAACCAAAAGACTCAGTGTGAAGATTAAGCTGGGGGATGGCCAGCCTTTCCAGGAGTTTGCCCAGGAAAGGAGTTGTGGAGATTGGGTGATAGTTAGCCTGGCAGGACGTGTCGGCACAGGGTTTCTTAAGAAGAGGGTGCACAAGGGAGTGCATCAGGGGGGAAGTGAAGACTCCAGTGGTGAAGGAGTGGTTTCAGAAGTCAGCCAGAGCAGGAGCCAGAGTGTCAATTTGGTCCTTGATGGTTTTGGAGGAACTGGGGTGAACCTGTTTCGACAAGACTTTCATAGATCAGACTTGTCTAGGAACCTTGTCTGGGGAGAACCGGGTAAAGGCAGAGCAGGAGGGAGGAGAGGTGGGCGAAGAAGGACCAGAGGAAGAGCAGGGAGTAGAGGAAGGAGGGGGAGAGGAAGAGAGAAGAAGACAGGATATCCTGAGTTTTAGAGATGAAATGAGAAGTCAGAGCCGTGCAGAGGCCCTGGCAGAGGACAGGGGAGGTAGAGACTGCAGCATGATTGGCGAGTTCCTTGAAGATTTTAAAGAGTTCGGGCGAGTTGTTAGATGCCGCAGAGACGTGGGCTTGGATGTGAGCTCTCTTCTTGGTGCGGACAGAGAGCTGGTATTGCCTTTGGAGTCGGTGGCAGGCCAGTCTGTCAGAGGATGCACTGGAAGCACGTCATTTCCTCTCAGCCATCCTGCAATTACGTTTAAGGGTAACGAGGTACCAGGAGTTGCACTTGGCTTTGGGCTTCAAGGCGATCCTCATGACAGAGGCAAGAGCATCAAGAGTATCTGAGATATGCAGAGCCGAGCATGGAAAGGGCTGTGTCAGGGTGTGAGTCAGCCAAAGGGAGAGGGAGGTGAGCAAGTGGCAGCAGAAGTCTCAACTGACACACGCTACATGGGGAGGATAACCGAGAAGGTGGGTGGCAGTGCTGGAGGTGGCTTGGCCTGAGGGGTAGAGAGGGTGAGCTGGGAGGAAAGGAGAAAGTGAGCACTCCAGGAGAGAGGAGTGGTGAGAGGGATAGAAAGAGGAAGGTCTAAAGAGATCAGAACATCCAAAGTATGCCCTGCAGAGTCGGGCCAGAGGGGAGAATAGAGAGTGAGAGAGAGTCGCAGAGGATGCGAAAGAGTCCAGAGGAAGGGTAGGAAGCATCCAGGTGGATGTTGAAGTCTCCAAGAAGGAGTTGAGTGGTCGAGACCAGGAGGGAAGAGGAGAGGTCCGCCCACTCAGAGAGGAAGGAGGAGATCTGACCAGGTGGCCGATAGATGGTAGCCACAGTAAGGGAATGGCCAATGCAGATGCCCATGTAAACTTTGTGGTTAAAAACTCAACCTATTACTTGCAGGTATGGAAACAGATCTGTCCATTAGTTTCCCAAAAATGACGCAAAAAGCTTGTAAGAGCAAGTGAGCTTCCCAGGGTGGATTATCGTAATTTGCTGCTTCTTGGCGCAAGTAAGGGCTGCCTGAGAAGGCTACAGACAATTCAAAATGATGCTGTCCGACTGGTGTGCAATATCGCCTGGTGAGAACGGATGTCCGAAGCTAGGAAGAGCCTGCATTGACTTACTGAGGCAGAGAGAATACAGTTCAAGGTGTTGTCTTTGGGACATAGATGTCTGTATGGCAATGCACCGTATTATCTAAAAGAGAGGTTGGTAATTTACCAACCAGTTTGCAATTTAAGATCTTCAGATACATCCTGCTCATGGAACCCCCGGTTCCGGAGGTCCCGGGGATGGGGCGTGCTTTTCCTGTATTGCTGGCCCAGGCATGGAATGAGATGCCACCGAACTTGCAGACAGAGAAAAATTACCTTGTCTTCAGGAAAGGGCCAAAGAACCTCCTTTTTGCATAAACACGCTGTTATTGGTGTGGAGGGGTTGCCATGGATCTATGCATGTTATGTCTGTTTCAGTGTTCCTGTTTTTGTTTAATGTAGCACCCTGATGTCTACAGGCTGTTGGTGCTTAATAATAATAATAATAATTTGGCATTTATATAGTGCTACGAACTCTCAGGTATCTGAGCGCTGCTTATTATTACCCACGGTGTGTGGTGCTCATTTATCGACCTCAGAAGGATGAAAGGCTGAGTTTGGCCCCGCAGGGATTCGAACCTGCATTAGCAGGCTCTCCACAGATGTCAAAGGGAGCGCTCTACTCGCTGTGCCACTTGACCGGCTTGTTAACAAACAAACAAACAAACAAACAAAAAAACAAACAAACAAACAAACAAACAAACAAACAAACAAACAATCAAACAAACAATCAAACAAACAAACCTCGGATCTCTTGTTTGAGGCCCGATTACTCACCTTTGTGCCTTGGTTCCATCCTTCTGTGTCTTAAGGGCCCATCCAAAACTGGACAGTGCACCTCTGCAATCTCCAATGCTGGAGAGAGTGGAGTGACATTGGCAGCCCTTACTGATGGCGTCTCTACTCAACCTCTGCAATCTCCAATGCTGGAGAGAGTGGAGTGACAGCGGCAACCCTTACTGATGGCGTCTCTACTCAACCTCTGCAACTTGAATGCTGGAGAGAGTGGAGTGAAAGTGGCAGCCCTTACTGACGGCATCTCTACTCAACCTCTGCAATCTCCAATGCTGGAGAGAGTGGAGTGACATTGGCAGCCCTTACTGATGGCGTCTCTACTCAAGCTCTGCAATCTCCAATGCTGGAGAGAGTGGAGTGACAGCGGCAGCCCTTACTGACAGCGTCTCTACTCAACCTCTGCATTCTCCAATGCTGGAGAGAGTGGAGTGACAGCGGCAGCCCTTACTGATGGCGTCTCTACTCAACCTCTGCAAATCGAATGCTGGAGAGAGTGGAGTGAAAGCGGCAGCCCTTACTGATGGCATCTTTACTCAACCTCTGCAATCTCCAATGCTGGAGAGAGTGGAGTGACAGTGCAGCAGCCCTTACTGGCGGCGTCTCTACTCAACCTCTGCAATCTCCAATGCTGGAGAGAGTGGAGTGACAGCGGCTGCCCTTACTGACGTCGTCTCTACTCAACCTCTACAATCTCCAATGCTGGAGAGAGTGGAGTGACAGCGGCAGCCCTTTCTGACGGCGTCTCTACTCAACCTCTGCAATCTCCAATGCTGGAGAGAGTGGAGTGACAGCGGCAGGCCTTACTGATTGCGTCTCTACTCAACCTCTGCAATCTCCAATGCTGGAGAGAGTGGAGTGACAGTGCAGCAGCCCTTACTGGCAGCATCTCTACTCAACCTCTGCAATCTCCGATGCTGGGGAGAGTGGAGTGACAGCTACAGTCCTTACTGACGGCGTCTCTACTCAACCTCTGCAATCTCCAATGCTGGAGAGAGTGGAGTGACAGCGCAGCAACCCTTACTGACAGCGTCTCTACTCAACCTCTGCAATCTCCAATTCCCGAGAGAGTGGTGTGACAGCGGCAGCCCTTACTGATGGCGTCTCTTCTCAACCTCTGCAATATCCAAAGCTGGAGAGAGTGGAGTGACAGCGGGAACCCTTACTGACGGCGTCTCTATTCAACCTTTGCAATCTCCAATGCTGGAGAGAGTGGAGTGACAGGGGCAGCCCGTACTGACGGCGTCTCTACTCAACCTCTGCAATCTCCAATGCTGGAGAGAGTGGAGTGACAGCGGCAGTCCTTACTGACGGCGTCTCTACTCAACCTCTGCAATCTCCAATGCTGGAGAGAGTGGAGTGACAGCGACAGTCCTTACTGACTGCGTCTCTACTCAACTTCTGCAATCTCCAATGCTGGAGAGAGTGGAGTGACAGCGACAGCCCTTACAGACGGTGTCTCTACTCAACCTCTGCAATCTCCAATGCTGGAGAGAGTTGAGTGACTAGATCTTGTCATCCCTCTGGAGGTCTTCTCCAGGTCCTTCTTGCTTGTGGAATGCTGGAGAGAGTTGAGTGACAGCGGCAGCCCTTACTGACGGTGTCTCTACTCAACCTCTGCAATCTCCAATGCTGGAGAGAGTGGAGTGACAGCGACAGTCCTTACTGACTGCGTCTCTACTCAACTTCTGCAATCTCCAATGCTGGAGAGAGTGGAGTGACAGCGACAGCCCTTACAGACGGTGTCTCTACTCAACCTCTGCAATCTCCAATGCTGGAGAGAGTTGAGTGACTAGATCTTGTCATCCCTCTGGAGGTCTTCTCCAGGTCCTTCTTGCTTGTGGAATGCTGGAGAGAGTGGAGTGACAGCGACATCCTTTACTGATGACGTATCTACTCAACCTGTGCAATCTCCAATGCTGGAGAAGGTGGAGTGACAGCGGCAGCCCTTACTGACGGCGTCTCTACTCAACCTGTGCAATCTCCAATGCTGGAGAGAGTGGAGTGACAGCGGCAGCCCTTACTGACGGCGTCTCTACTCAACCTCTGCAATCTACAATGCTGGAGAAAGTGGAATGACAGCGGCAGCCCTTACTGACGGCGTCTCTACTCAACGTCTGCAATCTCCAAAGCTGGAGAGAGTGGAGTGACAGCGGCAGCTCTTACTGATGGCGTCTCTACTCAACCTCTGCAATCTGCAATGCTCGAGAGAGTGGAGTGAAAGCGGCAGCCCTTACTGACAGCGTTTCCATTCAACCTCTGCAATCTCCAATGCTGGAGAGAGTGGAGTGACAGCGACAGTCCTTACTGACGGCGTCTCTACTCAACTTCTGCAATCTCCAATGCTGGAGAGAGTGGAGTGACAGCGACAGCCCTTACAGACGGTGTCTCTACTCAACCGCTGCAATCTCCAATGCTGGAGAGAGTTGAGTGACTAGATCTTGTCATCCCTCTGGAGGTCTTCTCCAGGTCCTTCTTGCTTGTGGAATGCTGCAGAGAGTTGAGTGACAGCGGAAGCCCCTACTGATGGTGTCTCTACTCAACCTCTGCAATCTCCAATGCTGGAGAGAGTGGAGGGACAGCGACAGCCCCTACTGATGGCGTATCTACTCAACCTGTGCAATCTCCAAAGCTGGAGAGGGTGGAGGGACAGCGGCAGCCCTTACTGACGGCGTCTCTACTCAACCTGTGCAATCTCCAATGCTGGAGAGAGTGGAGTGACAGCGGCAGCCCTTACTGACGGCGTCTCTACTCAACCTCTGCAATCTACAATGCTGGAGAGAGTGGAATGACAGCGGCAGCCCTTACTGACGGCGTCTCTACTCAACCTCTGCAATCTCCAAAGCTGGAGAGAGTGGAGTGACAGCGGCAGCCCTTACTGATGGCGTCTCTACTCAACCTCTGCAATCTCCAATGCTCGAGAGAGTGGAGTGACAGCGGCAGCCCTTACTGACAGCGTTTCCACTCAACCTCTGCAATCTCCAATGCTGGAGAGAGTGGAGTGACAGCGACAGTCCTTACTGACGGCGTCTCTACTCAACTTCTGCAATCTCCAATGCTGGAGAGAGTGGAGTGACAGCGACAGCCCTTACAGACGGTGTCTCTACTCAACCGCTGCAATCTCCAATGCTGGAGAGAGTTGAGTGACTAGATCTTGTCATCCCTCTGGAGGTCTTCTCCAGGTCCTTCTTGCTTGTGGAATGCTGCAGAGAGTTGAGTGACAGCGGCAGACCTTACTGACGGTGTCTCTACTCAACCTCTGCAATCTCCAATGCTGGAGAGAGTGGAGGGACAGCGACAGCCCTTACTGATGGCGTATCTACTCAACCTGTGCAATCTCCAAAGCTGGAGAGGGTGGAGGGACAGCGGCAGCCCTTACTGACGGCGTCTCTACTCAACCTGTGCAATCTCCAATGCTGGAGAGAGTGGAATGACAGCGGCAGCCCTTACTGATGGCGTCTCTACTCAATCTCTGCAATCTCCAAAGCTGGAGAGAGTGGAGTGACAGCGGCAGCCCTTACTGATGGCGTCTCTACTCAACCTCTGCAATCTCCAATGCTCGAGAGAGTGGAGGGACAGCGGAAGCCCTTACTGACAGCGTCTCTACTCAACCTCTGCAATCTCCAATGCTGGAGAGAGTGGAGTGACAGCGGCAGCCCTTACTGATGGCGTCTCTACTCAACCTCTGCAACTCGAATGGTGGAGAGAGTGGAGTGAAAGCAGCAGCCCTTACTGACGGCATCTCTACTCAACCTCTGCAATCTCCAATGCTGGAGAGAGTTGAGTGACAGCGGCAGCCCTTACTGACGGTGTCTCTACTCAACCTCTGCAATCTCCAATGCTGGAGAGAATGGAGGGACAGCGACAGCCCCTACTGATGGCGTATCTACTCAACCTGTGCAATCTCCAAAGCTGGAGAGGGTGGAGGGACAGCGGCAGCCCTTACTGACGGCGTCTCTACTCAACCTGTGCAATCTCCAATGCTGGAGAGAGTGGAGTGACAGCGGCAGCCCTTACTGACGGCGTCTCTACTCAACCTCTGCAATCTACAATGCTGGAGAGAGTGGAATGACAGCGGCAGCCCTTACTGACGGCGTCTCTACTCAACCTCTGCAATCTTCAATGCTCGAGAGAGTGGAGTGACAGCGGCAGCCCTTACTGACAGCGTTTCCACTCAACCTCTGCAATCTCCAATGCTGGAGAGAGTGGAGTGACAGCGACAGTCCTTACTGACGGCATCTCTACTCAACTTCTGCAATCTCCAATGCTGGAGAGAGTGGAGTGACAGCGACAGCCCTTACAGACGGTGTCTCTACTCAACCGCTGCAATCTCCAATGCTGGAGAGAGTTGAGTGACTAGATCTTGTCATCCCTCTGGAGGTCTTCTCCAGGTCCTTCTTGCTTGTGGAATGCTGCAGAGAGTTGAGTGACAGCGGCAGCCCTTACTGATGGTGTTTCTACTCAACTTCTGCAATCTCCAATGCTGGAGAGAGTGGAGGGACAGCAACAGCCCTTACTGATGGCGTATCTACTCAACCTGTGCAATCTCCAAAGCTGGAGAGGGTGGAGGGACAGCGGCAGCCCTTACTGACGGCGTCTCTACTCAACCTGTGCAATCTCCAATGCTGGAGAGAGTGGAATGACAGCGGCAGCCCTTACTGATGGCGTCTCTACTCAATCTCTGCAATCTCCAAAGCTGGAGAGAGTGGAGTGACAGCGGCAGCCCTTACTGATGGCGTCTCTACTCAACCTCTGCAATCTCCAATGCTCGAGAGAGTGGAGTGACAGCGGAAGCCCTTACTGACAGCGTCTCTACTCAACCTCTGCAATCTCCAATGCTGGAGAGAGTGGAGTGACAGTGCAGCAGCCCTTACTGGCGGCGTCTCTACTCAACCTCTGCAATCTCCAATGCTGGAGAGAGTGGAGTGACAGCGGCAGCCCTTACTGACGGTATCTCTACTCAACCTCTGCAATCTCCAATACTGGAGAGAGTAGAGTGACAGCGGCAGGCCTTACTGATTGCGTCTCCACTCAACCTCTGCAATCTCCAATGCTGGAGAGAGTGGAGTGACAGTGCAGCAGCCCTTACTGGCAGCATCTCTACACAACCTCTGCAATCTCCAATGCTGGGGAGAGTGGAGTGACAGCGACAGTCCTTACTGACGGCGTCTCTACTCAACCTCTGCAATCTCCAATGCTGGAGAGAGTGGAGTGACAGCGCAGCAACCCTTACTGACAGCGTCTCTACTCAACCTCTGCAATCTCCAATTCACGAGAGAGTGGTGTGACAGCGGCAGCCCTTACTGATGGCGTCTCTTCTCAACCTCTGCAATCTCCAAAGCTGGAGAGAGTGGAGTGACAGCGGGAACCCTTACTGACGGCGTCTCTACTCAACCTTTGCAATCTCCAATGCTGGAGAGAGTGGAGTGACAGGGGCAGCCCTTACTGATGGCGTCTCTACTCAACCTCTGCAATCTCCAATGCTGGAGAGAGTGGAGTGACAGCGGCAGTCCTTACTGACGGTGTCTCTACTCAACCTCTGCAATCTCCAATGCTGGAGAGAGTGGAGTGACAGCGACAGTCCTTACTGACTGCGTCTCTACTCAACTTCTGCAATCTCCAATGCTGGAGAGAGTGGAGTGACAGCGACAGTCCTTACTGACTGCGTCTCTACTCAACTTCTGCAATCTCCAATGCTGGAGAGAGTTGAGTGACTAGATCTTGTCATCCCTCTGGAGGTCTTCTCCAGGTCCTTCTTGCTTGTGGAATGCCGGAGAGAGTTGAGTGACAGCGACAGCCCTTACTGACGGTGTTTCTACTCAACCTCTGCATTCTCCAATGCTGGAGAGAGTGGAGTGACAGCGACAGCCCTTACTGATGGCGTATCTACTCAACCTGTGCAATCTCCACTGCTGGAGAGGGTGGAGTGACAGCGGAAGCCCTTACTGACGGCGTCTCTACTCAACCTTTGCAATCTCCAATGCTGGAGAGAGTGGAGTGACAGCGGCAGCCCTTACTGACGGCGTCTCTACTCAACCTCTGCAATCTCCAATGCTGGAGAGAGTGGAATGACAGCCGCAGCCCTTACTGATGGCGTCTCTACTCAACCTCTGCAATCTCCAAAGCTGGAGAGAGTGGAGTGACAGTGGCAGCCCTTACTGATGGCGTCTCTACTCAACCTCTGCAATCTCCAATGCTCGAGAGAGTGGAGTGACAGCGGCAGCCCTTACTGACAGCGTTTCCACTCAACCTCTGCAATCTCCAATGCTGGAGAGAGTGGAGTGACAGCGACAGTCCTTACTGACGGCGTCTCTACTCAACTTCTGCAATCTCCAATGCTGGAGAGAGTGGAGTGACAGAGACAGCCCTTACTGACGGTGTCTCTACTCAACCTCTGCAATCTCCAATGCTGGAGAGAGTTGAGTGACTAGATCTTGTCATCCCTCTGGAGGTCTTCTCCAGGTCCTTCTTGCTTGTGGAATGCTGGAGAGAGTTGAGTGACAGCGGCAGCCCTTACTGACGGTGTCTCTACTCAACCTCTGCAATCTCCAATGCTGGAGAGAGTGGAGTGACAGCGACATCCTTTACTGATGACGTATCTACTCAACCTGGGCAATCTCCAATGCTGGAGAGGGTGGAGTGACAGCGGCAGCCCTTACTGACGGTGTCTCTACTCAACCTGCGCAATCTCCAATGCTGGAGAGAGTGGAGTGACAGCGGCAGCCCATACTGACGGCGTCTCTACTCAACCTCTGCAATCTACAATGCTGGAGAGAGTGGAATGACAGCGGCAGCCCTTACTGACTGCGTCTCTACTCAACCTCTGCAATCTCCAAAGCTGGAGAGAGTGGAGTGACAGCGGCAGCCCTTACTGATGGCGTCTCTACTCAACCTCTGCAATCTCCAATGCTCGAGAGAGTGGAGTGACAGCGGCAGCCCTTACTGACAGCGTTTCCATTCAACCTCTGCAATCTCCAATGCTGGAGAGAGTGGAGTGACAGCGACAGTCCTTACTGACGGCGTCTCTACTCAACTTCTGCAATCTCCAATGCTGGAGAGAGTGGAGTGACAGCGACAGCCCTTACAGACGGTGTCTCTACTCAACCGCTGCAATCTCCAATGCTGGAGAGAGTTGAGTGACTAGATCTTGTCATCCCTCTGGAGGTCTTCTCCAGGTCCTTCTTGCTTGTGGAATGCTGCAGAGAGTTGAGTGACAGCGGCAGCCCTTACTGACGGTGTCTCTACTCAACCTCTGCAATCTCCAATGCTGGAGAGAGTGGAGGGACAGCGACAGCCCCTACTGATGGCGTATCTACTCAACCTGTGCAATCTCCAAAGCTGGAGAGGGTGGAGGGACAGCGGCAGCCCTTACTGATGGCGTCTCTACTCAACCTGTGCAATCTCCAATGCTGGAGAGAGTGGAGTGACAGCGGCAGCCCTTACTGACGGCGTCTCTACTCAACCTCTGCAATCTACAATGCTGGAGAGAGTGGAATGACAGCGGCAGCCCTTACTGACGGCGTCTCTACTCAACCTCTGCAATCTCCAAAGCTGGAGAGAGTGGAGTGACAGCGGCAGCCCTTACTGATGGCGTCTCTACTCAACCTCTGCAATCTCCAATGCTCGAGAGAGTGGAGTGACAGCGGCAGCCCTTACTGACAGCGTTTCCACTCAACCTCTGCAATCTCCAATGCTGGAGAGAGTGGAGTGACAGCGACAGTCCTTACTGACGGCGTCTCTACTCAACTTCTGCAATCTCCAATGCTGGAGAGAGTGGAGTGACAGCGACAGCCCTTACAGACGGTGTCTCTACTCAACCGCTGCAATCTCCAATGCTGGAGAGAGTTCAGTGACTAGATCTTGTCATCCCTCTGGAGGTCTTCTCCAGGTCCTTCTTGCTTGTGGAATGCTGCAGAGAGTTGAGTGACAGCGGCAGCCCTTACTGACGGTGTCTCTACTCAACCTCTGCAATCTCCAATGCTGGAGAGAGTGGAGGGACAGCGACAGCCCTTACTGATGGCGTATCTACTCAACCTGTGCAATCTCCAAAGCTGGAAAGGGTGGAGGGACAGCGCCAGCCCTTACTGACGGCGTCTCTACTCAACCTGTGCAATCTCCAATGCTGGAGAGAGTGGAATGACAGTGGCAGCCCTTACTGATGGCGTCTCTACTCAATCTCTGCAATCTTCAAAGCTGGAGAGAGTGGAGTGACAGCGGCAGCCCTTACTGATGGCGTCTCTACTCAACCTGTGCAATCTCCAATGCTCGAGAGAGTGGAGTGACAGCGGAAGCCCTTACTGACAGCGTCTCTACTCAACCTCTGCAATCTCCAATGTTGGAGAGAGTGGAGTGACAGCGGCAGCCCTTACTGATGGCGTCTCTACTCAACCTCTGCAACTCGAATGGTGGAGAGAGTGGAGTGAAAGCGGCAGCCCTTACTGACGGCATCTCTACTCAACCTCTGCAATCTCCAATGCTGGAGAGAGTGGAGTGACAGTGCAGCAGCCCTTACTGGCGGCGTCTCTACTCAACCTCTGCAATCTCCAATGCTGGAGAGAGTGGAGTGACAGCGGCAGCCCTTACTGACGGTATCTCTACTCAACCTCTGCAATCTCCAATACTGGAGAGAGTAGAGTGACAGCGGCAGGCCTTACTGATTGCGTCTCAACTCAACCTCTGCAATCTCCAATGCTGGAGAGAGTGGAGTGACAGTGCAGCAGCCCTTACTGTCAGCATCTCTACTCAACCTCTGCAATCTCCAATGCTGGGGAGAGTGGAGTGACAGCGACAGTCCTTACTGACGGCGTCTCTACTCAACCTCTGCAATCTCCAATTCCCGAGAGAGTGGTGTGACAGCGGCAGCCCTTACTGATGGCGTCTCTTCTCAACCTATGCAATCTCCAAAGCTGGAGAGAGTGGAGTGACAGCGGGAACCCTTACTGACGGCGTCTCTACTCAACCTTTGCAATCTCCAATGCTGGAGAGAGTGGAGTGACAGGGGCAGCCCTTACTGATGGCGTCGCTACTCAACCTCTGCAATCTCCAATGCTGGAGAGAGTGGAGTGACAGCGGCAGTCCTTACTGACGGTGTCTCTACTCAACCTCTGCAATCTCCAATGCTGGAGAGAGTGGAGTGACAGCGACAGTCCTTACTGACTGCGTCTCTACTCAACTTCTGCAATCTCCAATGCTGGAGAGAGTGGAGTGACAGCGACAGCCCTTACAGAAGGTGTCTCTACTCAACCTCTGCAATCTCCAATGCTGGAGAGAGTTGAGTGACTAGATCTTGTCATCCCTCTGGAGGTCTTCTCCAGGTCCTTCTTGCTTGTGGAATGCTGGAGAGAGTTGAGTGACAGCGGCAGCCCTTACTGACGGTGTCTCTACTCCACCTCTGCAATCTCCAATGCTGGAGAGAGTGGAGGGACAGCGACAGCCCTTACTGATGGCGTATCTACTCAACCTGTGCAATCTCCAATGCTGGAGAGGGTGGAGTGACAGCGGCAGCCCTTACTGACGGCGTCTCTACTCAACCTGTGCAATCTCCAATGCTGGAGGGAGTGGAGTGACAGCGGCAGCCCTTACTGACGGCGTCTCTCCTCAACCTCTGCAATCTCCAATGCTGGAGAGAGTGGAATGACAGCGGCAGCCCTTACTGATGGCGTCTCTACTCAACCTCTGCAATCTCCAAAGCTGGAGAGAGTGGAGTGACAGCGGCAGCCCTTACTGATGGCGTCTCTACTCAAGCTCTGCAATCTCCAATGCTCGAGAGAGTGGAGTGACAGCGGCAGCCCTTACTGACAGCGTTTCCACTCAACCTCTGCAATCTCCAATGCTGAAGAGAGTGGAGTGACAGCGACAGTCCTTACTGACGGCGTCTCTACTCAACTTCTGCAATCTCCAATGCTGGAGAGAGTGGAGTGACAGCGACAGCCCTTACAGACTGTGTCTCTACTCAACCTCTGCAATCTCCAATGCTGGAGAGAGTTGAGTGACTAGATCTTGTCATCCCTCTGGAGGTCTTCTCCATGTCCTTCTTGCTTGTGGAATGCTGGAGAGAGTTGAGTGACAGCGGCAGCCTTTACTGACGGTGTCTCTACTCAACCTCTGCAATCTCCAATGCTGGAGAGAGTGGAGGGACAGCGACAGCCCTTACTGATGGCGTATCTACTCAACCTGTGCAATCTCCAAAGCTGGAGAGGGTGGAGGGACAGCGGCAGCCCTTACTGACGGCGTCTCTACTCAACCTCTGCAATCTCCAATGCTGGAGAGAGTGGAGGGACAGCGACAGCCCTTACTGATGGCGTATCTACTCAACCTGTGCAATCTCCAATGCTGGAGAGAGTGGAATGACAGCGGCAGCCCTTACTGATGGCGTCTCTACTCAACCTCTGCAATCTCCAAAGCTGGAGAGAGTGGAGTGACAGTGGCAGCCTTATTGATGGAGTCTCTACTCAACCTCTGCAATCTCCAATGCTCGAGAGAGTGGAGTGACAGCGGCAGCCCTTACTGACAGCATTTCCACTCAACCTCTGCAATCTCCAATGCTGGAGAGAGTGGAGTGACAGTGGCAGTCCTTACTGACGGTGTCTCTACTCAACATCTGCAATCTCCAATTCTGGAGAGAGTAGAGTGACAGCGACAGTCCTTACTGACGGCGTCTCTACTCAACCTCTGCAATCTCCAATGCTGGAGAGAGTTGAGTGACAGTGGCAGCCCTTACTGACGGTGTCTCTACTCAACCTCTGCCATCTCCAATGCTGGAGAGAGTGGAGTGACAGCGGCAGCCCTTACTGACGGCTTCTTTATTCAACCTCTGCAATCTCCAATGCTGGAGAGAGTGGAGTGACAGTGCGGATGCTCTTACTGACGGCGTCTCTACTCAACCTCTGCAATCTCCAATGCTGGAGAGAGTGGAGTGACAGTGACAGCCCTTACAGACGGTGTCTCTACTCAACCTCTGCAATCTCCAATGCGGGAGAGAGTTGAGTGACTAGATCTTGTCATTCCTCTGGAGGTCTTCTCCAGGTCCTTCTTGCTTGTGGAATGCTGGAGAGAGTGGAGTGACAGTGGCAGCCCTTACTGACAGCGTCTTTATTCAACCTCTGCAATCTCCAATGCTGGAGAGAGTGGAGTGACAGTGCGGCAGCTCTTACTGACGGCGTCTCTACTCAACTTCTGCAATCTCCAATGCTGGAGAGGGTTGAGTGACAGCGGCAGCCCTTACTGACGGTGTCTCTACTCAACCTCTGCAATCTCCAATGCTGGAGAGAGTGGAGGGACAGCGGCAGCCCTTACTGAAGGCTTCTCTACTCAAACTGTGCAATCTCCAATGCTGGAGAGAGTGGAGTGACAGCGGCAGCCCTTACTTACGGCGTCTCTACTCAACCTCTGCAATCTCCAATGCTGGAGAGAGTGGAGTGACAGCGGCTATCCTTTACTGACCGTGTCTCTACTCAACCTCTGCAATCTCCAATGCTGGAGAGAGTGGAGTGACAGCGACAGTCCTTACTGACAGCGTCTTTATTCAACCTCTGCAATCTCCAATGCTGGAGAGAGTGGAGTGACAGTGCGGCAGCTCTTACTGACAGCGTCTCTACTCAACTTCTGCAATCTCCAATGCTGGAGAGGGTTGAGTGACAGCGGCAGCCCTTACTGACGGTGTCTCTGCTCAACCTCTGCAATCTCCAATGCTGGAGAGAGTGGAGGGACAGCGGCAGCCCTTACTGAAGGCTTCTCTACTCAAACTGTGCAATCTCCAATGCTGGAGAGAGTGGAGTGACAGCGGCAGCCCTTACTTACGGCGTCTCTACTCAAACTGTGCAATCTCCAATGCTGGAGAGAGTGGAGTGACAGCGGCTATCCTTTACTGACCGTGTCTCTACTCAACCTCTGCAATCTCCAATGCTGGAGAGAGTGGAGTGACAGCGACAGTCCTTACTGACGGCGTCTCTACTCAACCTCTGCAATCTCCAATGCTGGAGAGAGTTGAGTGACAGCGGCAGCCCTTACTGACGGCGTCTCTACTCAACCTCTGCAATCTCCAATGCTGGAGAGAGTGGAGGGACAGCAGCAGCCCTTACTGACGGCGTCTCTACTCAACCTGTGCAATCTCCAATGCTGGAGAGAGTGGAGTGACAGCGGCAGCCCTTAATGACGGCGTCTCTACTCAACCTCTGCAATCTCCAATGCTGGAGAGAGTTGAGTGACAGCGGCAGCCCTTACTGATGGCGTCTCTACTCAACCTCTGCAATCTCCAATGCTGGAGAGAGTGGAGTGACAGTGGCAGCCCTTACTGACGGCGTCTTTATTCAACCTCTGCAATCTCCAATGCTGGAGAGAGTGGAGGGACAGTGGCAGCCCTTACTGAAGGCTTCTCTACTCAACCTGTGCAATCTCCAATGCTGGAGAGAGTGGAGTGACAGCGGCAGCCCTTACTTACGGCGTCTCTACTCAACCTCTGCAATCTCCAATGCTGGAGAGAGTGGAGTGACAGCGGCTATCCTTTACTGACCGTGTCTCTACTCAACCTCTGCAATCTCCAATGCTGGAGAGAGTGGAGTGACAGTGCGGCAGCTCTTACTGACGGCGTCTCTACTCAACTTCTGCAATCTCCAATGCTAGAGAGAGTTGAGTGACAGCGGCAGCCCTTACTGACGGCGTCTCTACTCAACCTCTGCAATCTCCAATGCTGGAGAGAGTGGAGGTACAGCGGCAGCCCTTACTGACGGCGTCTCTACTCAACCTGTGCAATCTCCAATGCTGGAGAGAGTGGAGTGACAGCGGCAGCCCTTAATGACGGCGTCTCTACTCAACCTCTTCAATCTCCAATGCTGGAGAGAGTGGAGTGACATTGGCAGCCCTTACTAATGGCCTCTCTACTCAAACTCTGCAATCTCCAATGCTGGAGAGAGTGGAGTGACAGCGCAGCAACCCTTACTGACAGCATCTCTACTCAACCTCTGCAATCTCCGATTCCCGAGAGAGTGGTGTGACAGCGGCAGCCCTTACTGATGGCGTCTCTTCTCAACCTCTGCAATCTCCAAAGCTGGAGAGAGTGGAGTGACAGCGGGAACCCTTACTGACGTTGTCTCTACTCAACCTTTGCAATCTCCAATGCTGGAGAGAGTGGAGTGACAGGGGCAGCCCTTACTGACAGCGTCTCTACTCAACCTCTGCAATCTCCAATGCTGGAGAGAGTGGAGTGACAGCGGCAGTCCTTACTGATGGTGTCTCTACTCAACCTCTGCAATCTCCAATACTGGAGAGAGTGGAGTGACAGCGACAGTCCTTACTGACTGCGTCTCTACTCAACTTCTGCAATCTCCAATGCTGGAGAGAGTGGAGTGACAGTGACAGCCCTTACAGAGAGTGTCTCTACTTAACCTCTGCAATCTCCAATGCTGGAGAGAGTTGAGTGACTAGATCTTGTCATCCCTCTGGAGGTCTTCTCCAGGTCCTTCTTGCTTGTGGAATGCTGGAGAGAGTTGAGTGACAGCGGCAGCCCTTACTGACGGTGTCTCTACTCCACCTCTGCAATCTCCAATGCTGGAGAGAGTGGAGTGACAGAGACAGCCCTTACTGATGGCGTATCTACTCAACCTGTGCAATCTCCAATGCTGGAGAGGGTGGAGTGACAGCGGCAGCCCTTACTGACGGCGTCTCTACTCAACCTGTGCAATCTCCAATGCTGGAGAGAGTGGAGTGACAGCGGCAGCCCTTACTGACGGCGTCTCTACTCAACCTCTGCAATCTTCAATGCTGGAGAGAGTGGAATGACAGCGGCAGTCCTTACTGATGGCGTCTCTACTCAACCTCTGCAATCTCCAAAGCTGTAGAGAGTTGCGTTACAGTGGCAGCCCTTACTGATGGCGTCTCTACTCAAGCTCTGCAATCTCCAATGCTCGAGAGAGTGGAGTGACAGCGGCAGCCCTTACTGACAGCGTTTCCACTCAACCTCTGCAATCTCCAATGCTGGAGAGAGTGGAGTGACAGCGACAGTCCTTACTGACGGCGTCTCTACTCAACTTCTGCAATCTCCAATGCTGGAGAGAGTGGAGTGACAGCGACAGCCCTTACAGACGGTGTCTCTACTCAACCTCTGCAATCTCCAATGCTGGAGAGAGTTGAGTGACTAGATCTTGTCATCCCTCTGGAGGTCTTCTCCATGTCTTTCTTGCTTGTGGAATGCTGGAGAGAGTTGAGTGACAGCGGCAGCCCTAACTGACGGTGTCTCTACTCAACCTCTGCAATCTCCAATGCTGGAGAGAGTGGAGGGACAGCGACAGCCCTTACTGATGGCGTATCTACTCAACCTGTGCAATCTCCAATGCTGGAGAGGGTGGAGGGACAGCGGCAGCCCTTACTGACGGCGTCTCTACTCAACCTGTGCAATCTCCAATGCTGGAGAGAGTGGAATGACAGCGGCAGCCCTTACTGATGGCGTCTCTACTCAACCTCTGCAATCTCCAAAGCTGGAGAGAGTAGAGTGACAGTGGCAGCCCTTATTGATGGAGTCTCTACTCAACCTTTGCAATCTCCAATGCTCGAGAGAGTGGAGTGACAGCGGCAGCCCTTACTGACAGCGTTTCCACTCAACCTCTGCAATCTCCAATGCTGGAGAGAGTGGAGTGACAGCGGCAGTCCTTACTGACGATGTCTCTACTCAACCTCTGCAATCTCCAATGCTGGAGAGAGTGGAGTGACAGCGACAGTCCTTACTGACGGCGTCTCTACTCAACCTCTGCAATCTCCAATGCTGGAGAGAGTTGAGTGACAGTGGCAGCCCTTACTGACGGTGTCTCTACTCAACCTCTGCCATCTCCAATGCTGGAGAGAGTGGAGTGACAGTGGCAGCCCTTAGTGACGGCTTCTTTATTCAACCTCTGCAATCTCCAATGCTGGAGAGGGTGGAGTGACAGTGCGGCAGCTCTTACTGACGGTGTCTCTACTCAACCTCTGCAATCTCCAATGCTGGAGAGAGTGGAGTGACAGTGACAGCCCTTACAGACGGTGTCTCTACTCAACCTCTGCAATCTCCAACGCTGGAGAGAGTGGAGTGACAGTGGCAGCCCTTACTGACGGCGTCTTTATTCAACCTCTGCAATCTCCAATGCTGGAGAGAGTGGAGTGACAGTGCGGCAGCTCTTACTGACGGCGTCTCTACTCAACTTCTGCAATCTCCAATGCTGGAGAGAGTTGAGTGACAGCGGCAGCCCTTACTGACGGCGTCTCTACTCAACCTCTGCAATCTCCAATGCTGGAGAGAGTGGAGGGACAGCGGCAGCCCTTACTGAAGGCTTCTCTACTCAACCTGCGCCATCTCCAATGCTGGAGAGAGTGGAGTGACAGCGGCAGCCCTTGCTTACGGCATCTCTACTCAACCTCTGCAATCTCCAATGCTGGAGAGAGTGGAGTGACAGCGGCTATCCTTTACTGACCGTGTCTCTACTCAACCTCTGCAATCTCCAATGCTGGAGAGAGTGGAGTGACAGCGACAGTCCTTACTGACGGCGTCTCTACTCAACCTCTGCAATCTCCAATGCTGGAGAGAGTGGAGTGACAGCCCTTACAGACGGTGTCTCTACTCAACCTCTGCAATCTCCAATGCGGGAGAGAGTTGAGTGACTAGATCTTGTCATTCCTCTGGAGGTCTTCTCCAGGTCCTTCTTGCTTGTGGAATGCTGGAGAGAGTTGAGTGACAGTGGCAGCCCTTACTGACGGTGTCTCTACTCAACCTCTGCAATCTCCAATGCTGGAGTGAGTGGAGTGACAGCGGCAGCCCTTACTGACGGCGTCTTTACTCACCTCTGCAATCTCCAATGCTGGAGAGAGTGGAGTGACAGCGGCAGCCCTTACTGACGGCGTCTTTACTCAACCTCTGCAATCTCCAATGCTGGAGAGATTTGAGTGACTAGATCTTGTCATTCCTCTGGAGGTCTTCTCCAGGTCCTTCTTGCTTGTGGAATGCTGGAGAGAGTAGAGTGACAGTGGCAGCCCTTACTGACGGCGTCTTTATTCAACCTCTGCCATCTCCAATGCTGGAGAGAGTGGAGTGACAGTGCGACAGCTCTTACTGACGGCTTCTCTACTCAACCTCTGCAATCTCCAATGCTGAAGAGAGTTGAGTGACAGCGGCAGCCCTTACTGACGGCGTCTCTACTCAACCTCTGCAATCTCCAATGCTGGAGAGAGTGGAGGGACAGCGGCAGCCCTTACTGACGGCGTCTCTACTCAACCTGTGCAATCTCCAATGCTGGAGAGAGTGGAGTGACAGCGGCAGCCCTTACTTACGGCGTCTCTACTCAACCTCTGCAATCTCCAATGCTGGAGAGAGTGGAGTGACAGCGGCTATCCTTTACTGACCATGTCTCTACTCAACCTCTGCAATCTCCAATGCTGGAGAGAGTGGAGTAACAGTGCGACAGCTCTTACTGACGGCTTCTCTACTCAACCTCTGCAATCTCCAATGCTGAAGAGAGTTGAGTGACAGCGGCAGCCCTTACTGACGGCGTCTCTACTCAACCTCTGCAATCTCCAATGCTGGAGAGAGTGGAGGGACAGCGGCAGCCCTTACTGACGGCGTCTCTACTCAACCTGTGCAATCTCCAATGCTGGAGAGAGTGGAGTGACAGCAGCAGCCCTTACTTACGGCGTCTCTACTCAACCTCTGCAATCTCCAATGCTGGAGAGAGTGGAGTGACAGCGGCTATCCTTTACTGACCGTGTCTCTACTCAACCTCTGCAATCTCCAATGCTGGAGAGAGTGGAGTGGCAGCGACAGTCCTTACTGACGGCGTCTCTACTCAACCTCTGCAATCTCCAATGCTGGAGAGAGTGGAGTGACAGCCCTTACAGACGGTGTCTCTACTCAACCTCTGCAATCTCCAATGCGGGAGAGTTGAGTGACTAGATCTTGTCACTCCTCTGGAGGTCTTCTCCAGGTCCTTCTTGCTTGTGGAATGCTGGAGAGAGTTGAGTGATAGTGGCAGCCCTTACTGACGGTGTCTCTATTCAACCTCTGCAATCTCCAATGCTGGAGAGAGTGGAGTGACAGCGGCAGCCCTTACTGACGGCGTCTTTACTCACCTCTGCAATCTCCAATGCAGGAGAGAGTGGAGTGACAGCGGCAGCCCTTACTGACGGCGTCTTTACTCAACCTCTGCAATCTCCAATGCTGGAGAGAGTGGAGTGACAGTGCGGCAGCTCTTACTGACGGCGTCTCTACTCAACTTCTGCAATCTCCAATGCTGGAGAGAGTTGAGTGACAGCGGCAGCTCTTACTGACGGCGTCTCTACTCAACCTCTGCAATCTCCAATGCTGGAGAGTGGAGGGACAGCGGCAGCCCTTACTGACGGTGTCTCTACTCAACCTGTGCAATCTCCAATGCTGGAGAGAGTGAAGTGACAGCGGCAGCCCTTACTTACGGTGTCTCTACTCAAACTCTGCAATCTCCAATGCTGGAGAGAGTGGAGTGACAGCTGCAGCCCTTACTGACGGCATCTCTACTCAACCTCTGCAATCTCCAATGCTGGAGAGAATGGAGTGACAGCGGCAGCTCTTACTGACGCGTCTCTACTCAACCTCTGCAATCTCCAATGCTGGAGAGAGTGGAGTGACAGCACGGCAGCCCTTACTGACGGCGTCTCTACTCAACCTCTGCAATCTCCAATCCTGGAGAGAGTGGAGTGACAGCAGCAGCCCTTACTGAAGGCGTCTCTACTCAACCTGTGCAATCTCCAATGCTGTAGAGAGTGGAGTGACAGCGGCAGCCCTTACTGACGGCATCTCTACTCAACCTCTGCAATCTCCAATGGTAGAGAGAGTGGAGTGACAGCGGTAGCCCTTACTGTCGGCGTCTCTACTCAAACTCTGCAATCTCCAATGCTGGAGCTCAGACTCTGCAATCTCCAATGCTGGAGAGAGTTGAGTGACAGTGGCAGCCCTTACTGACGGCGTCTCTACTCAACCTCTGCAATCTCCAATGCTGGAGAGAGTGGAGGGACAGCTGCAGCCCTTACTGACAGCGTCTCTACTCAACCTGTGCAATCTCCAATGCTGGAGAGAGTGGAGTGACAGCGGCATCCCTTACTTACGGCGTCTCTACTCAACCTCTGCAATCTCCAATGCTGGAGAGAGTGGAGTGACAGCTGCAGCTCTTACTGACGGCGTCTCTACTCAACTTCTTCAATCTCCAATGCTGGAGAGAGTTGAGTGACAGCAGCAGCCCTTACTGACGGCATCTCTACTCAACCTCTGCAATCTCCAATGCTGGAGAGAGTGGAGGGACAGCGGCAGCCCTTACTTACGGCGTCTCTACTCAACCTGTGCGATCTCCAATGCTGGAGAGAGTGGAGTGACAGCGGCAGCCCTTACTTACGGCGTCTCTACTCAACCTCTGCAATCTCCAATGCTGGAGAGAGTGGAGTGACAGCGCGGCAGCCCTTACTGACGGCGTCTCTACTCAACCTCTGCAATCTCCAATCCTGGAGAGAGTGGAGTGACAGCGACAGCCCTTACAGACGGTGTCTCTACTCAACCTCTGCAATCTCCAATGCTGGAGAGAGTTGAGTGACTAGATCTTGTCATCCTCTGGAGGTCTTCTCCAGGTCCTTCTTGCTTTTGGAATGCTGGAGAGAGTTGAGTGACAGTGGCAGCCCTTACTGACGGTGTCTCTACCCAACCTCTGCAATCTCCAATGCTATAGAGAGTGGAGTGACAGCGGCAGCCCTTACTGACGGCGTCTCTACTCACCTCTGCAATCTCCAATGCTGGAGGGAGTGGAGTGACAGTGGCAGCCCTTACTGACGGCGTCTTTACTCAACCTCTGCAATATCCAATGCTGGAGAGAGTGGAGTGACAGTGCGGCAGCTCTTACTGACGGCGTCTCTACTCAACTTCTGCAATCTCCAATGCTGGAGGGAGTTGAGTGACAGCGGCAGCCCTTACTGACGGCGTCTCTACTCAACCTGTGCAATCTCCAATGCTGGAGAGAGTGGAGTGACAGCTGCAGCCCTTAGTGACGGCATCTCTACTCAACCTCTGCAATCTCCAATGGCAGAGAGAGTGGAGTGACAGCGGCAGCCCTTACTGACGGCGTCTTTACTCAACCTCTGCAATCTCCAATGCTGGAGAGAGTGGAGTGACAGTGCGGCAGCTCTAACTGACTGCGTCTCTACTCAACTTCTGCAATCTCCAATGCTGGAGAGAGTTGAGTGACAGTGGCAGCCCTTACTGACGGGTCTCTACTCAACCTCTGCAATCTCCAATGCTGGAGGGGATGGAGGGACAGCAGCAGCCCTTACTGACAGCATCTCTACTCAACCGGTGCAATCTCCAATGCTGGAGAGAGTGGAGTGACAGCGGCAGCCCTTACTTACGGCATCTCTACTCAACCTCTGCAATCTCCAATGCTGGAGAGAGTGGAGTGACAGCTGCAGCCCTTACTGACGGTGTCTCTACTCAACCTCTGCAATCTCCATTGCTGGAGAGAGTTGAGTGACAGCGGCAGCCCTTACTGACGGCGTCTCTACTCAACCTCTGCAATCTCCAATCCTGGAGAGAGTGGAGTGACAGCAGCAGCCCTTACTGACGGCGTCTCTACTCAACCTGTGGAATCTCCAATGCTGGAGAGAGTGGAGTGACAGCGGCAGCCCTTACTGACGGCATCTCTACTCAACCTCTGCAATCTCTAATGGTAGAGAGAGTGGAGTGACAGCGGTAGCCCTTACTGTCGGCGTCTCTACTCAAACTCTGCAATCTCCAATGCTGGAGCTCAGACTCTGCAATCTCCAATGCTGGAGAGAGTTGAGTGACAGCGGCATCCCTTACAGACGGCGTCTCTACTCAACCTCTGCAATCTCCAATGCTGGAGAGAGTGGAGGGACAGCGGCAGCCCTTACTGACGGCGTCTCTACTCAACCTGTGCGATCTCCAATGCTGGAGAGAGTGGAGTGACAGCGGCAGCCCTTACTTACGGCGTCTCTACTCAACCTCTGCAATCTCCAATGCTGGAGAGAGTGGAGTGACAGCGGCAGTCCTTACTGACGGCGTCTCTACTCAACCTCTGCAATCTCCAATGCTGGAGAGAGTGGAGTGACAGCGACAGTCCTTACTGACAGCGTCTCTACTCAACCTCTGCAATCTCCAATGCTGGAGAGAGTGGAGTGACAGCGACAGTCCTTACTGACGGCGTCTCTACTCAACCTCTGCAATCTCCAATGCTGGAGAGAGTGGAGTGACAGCGACAGCCCTTACAGACGGTTTCTCTACTCAACCTCTGCAATCTCCAATGCTGGAGAGAGTTGAGTGACTAGATCTTGTCATTACTCTGGAGGTCTTCTCCAGGTCCTTCTTGCTTTTGGAATGCTGGAGAGAGTTGAGTGACAGTGGCAGCCCTTACTGACGGTGTCTCTACCCAACCTCTGCAATCTCCAATGCTATAGAGAGTGGAGTGACAGCAGCAGCCCTTACTGACGGCGTCTCTACTCACCTCTGCAATCTCCAATGCTGGAGAGAGTGGAGTGACAGCGGCAGCCCTTACTGACGGCGTCTTTACTCAACCTCTGCAATCTCCAATGCTGGAGAGAGTGGAGTGACAGTGCGGCAGCTCTTACTGACGGCGTCTCTACTCAACTTCTGCAATCTCCAATGCTGGAGAGAGTGGAGTGACAGCTGCAGCCCTTAGTGACGGCATCTCTACTCAAGCTCTGCAATCTCCAATGCTGGAGAGAGTGGAGTGACAGTGCGGCAGCCCTTACTTACGGCGTCTCTACTCAACCTCTGCAATCTCCAATGCTGGAGAGAGTGGAGTGACAGCTGCAGCCCTTAGTGACGGCATCTCTACTCAACCTCTGCAATCTCCAATGCTGGAGAGAGTGGAGTGACAGCGGCAGCCCTTACTTACGGCGTCTCTACTCAACCTCTGCAATCTCCAATGCCGGAGAGAGTGGAGTGGCAGCGGCAGCTCTTACTGACGGCGTCTCTACTCAACCTCTGCAATCTCCAATGCTGGAGAGAGTGGAGTGACAGTGCGGCAGCCCTTACTGATGGCGTCTCTCCTCAACCTCTGCAATCTCCAATGCTGGAGAGAGTGGAGTGACAGCGCGGCAGCCCTTACTCACGGCATCTCTACTCAACCTCTGTAATCTGCAATCCTGGAGAGAGTGGAGTGACAGCAGCAGTCCTTACTGACGGCGTCTCTACTCAACCTGTGCAATCTCCAATGCTGGAGAGAGTGGAGTGACAGCGGCAGCCCTTACTGACGGCATCTCTACTCAACCTCTGCAATCTCCAATGCTGGAGAGAGTGGAGTGACAGCGGCAGCCCTTACTGACGGCATCTCTACTCAACCTCTGCAATCTCCAATGGCAGAGAGAGTGGAGTGACAGCGGCAGCCCTTACTGACGGCGTCTTTACTCAACCTCTGCAATCTCCAATGCTGGAGAGAGTGGAGTGACAGTGCGGCAGCTCTTACTGACTGCGTCTCTACTCAATTTCTGCAATCTCCAATGCTGGAGAGAGTTGAGTGACAGCGGCAGCCCTTACTGACGGGTCTCTACTCAACCTCTGCAATCTCCAATGCTGGAGGGGGTGGAGGGACAGCCGCAGCCCTTACTGACAGCGTCTCTACTCAACCGGTGCAATCTCCAATGCTGGAGAGAGTGGAGTGAAAGCGGCAGCCATTACTTACGGCATCTCTGCTCAACCTCTGCAATCTCCAATGCTGGAGAGAGTGGAGTGACAGCTGCGGCCCTTACTGACGGCGTCTCTCCTCAACCTCTGCAATCTCCAATGCTGGAGAGAGTCGAGTGACAGCGGCAGCCCTTACTGACGGCGTCTCTACTCAACCTCTGCAATCTCCAATGCTGGAGAGAGTGGAGTGACAGCGGCAGCTCTTACTGACGGCGTCTCTACTCAACCTCTGCAATCTCCAATGCTGGAGAGAGTGGAGTGACAGTGCGGCAGCCCTTACTGATGGCGTCTCTCCTCAACCTCTGCAATCTCCAATGCTGGAGAGAGTGGAGTGACAGCGCGGCAGCCCTTACTGACGGCATCTCTACTCAACCTCTGCAATCTCCAATCCTGGAGAGAGTGGAGTGACAGCAGCAGCCCTTACTGACGGCGTCTCTACTCAACCTGTGCAATCTCCAATGCTGGAGAGAGTGAAGTGACAGCGGCAGCCCTTACTGACGGCATCTCTACTCAACCTCTGCAATCTTCAATGGTAGAGAGAGTGGAGTGACAGCCGCAGCCCTTACTGTCGGCGTCTCTACTCAACCTGTGGAATCTCCAATGCTGGAGAGAGTGGAGTGACAGCGGCAGCCCTTACTGACGGCATCTCTACTCAACCTCTGCAATCTCCAATGCTGGAGGGGATGGAGGGACAGCAGCAGCCCTTACTGACAGCATCTCTACTCAACCGGTGCAATCTCCAATGCTGGAGAGAGTGGAGTGACAGCGGCAGCCCTTACTTACGGCATCTCTACTCAACCTCTGCAATCTCCAATGCTGGAGAGAGTGGAGTGACAGCTGCAGCCCTTACTGACGGTGTCTCTACTCAACCTCTGCAATCTCCATTGCTGGAGAGAGTTGAGTGACAGCGGCAGCCCTTACTGACGGCGTCTCTACTCAACCTCTGCAATCTCCAATCCTGGAGAGAGTGGAGTGACAGCAGCAGCCCTTACTGACGGCGTCTCTACTCAACCTGTGGAATCTCCAATGCTGGAGAGAGTGGAGTGACAGCGGCAGCCCTTACTGACGGCATCTCTACTCAACCTCTGCAATCTCTAATGGTAGAGAGAGTGGAGTGACAGCGGTAGCCCTTACTGTCGGCGTCTCTACTCAAACTCTGCAATCTCCAATGCTGGAGCTCAGACTCTGCAATCTCCAATGCTGGAGAGAGTTGAGTGACAGCGGCATCCCTTACAGACGGCGTCTCTACTCAACCTCTGCAATCTCCAATGCTGGAGAGAGTGGAGGGACAGCGGCAGCCCTTACTGACGGCGTCTCTACTCAACCTGTGCGATCTCCAATGCTGGAGAGAGTGGAGTGACAGCGGCAGCCCTTACTTACGGCGTCTCTACTCAACCTCTGCAATCTCCAATGCTGGAGAGAGTGGAGTGACAGCGGCAGTCCTTACTGACGGCGTCTCTACTCAACCTCTGCAATCTCCAATGCTGGAGAGAGTGGAGTGACAGCGACAGTCCTTACTGACAGCGTCTCTACTCAACCTCTGCAATCTCCAATGCTGGAGAGAGTGGAGTGACAGCGACAGTCCTTACTGACGGCGTCTCTACTCAACCTCTGCAATCTCCAATGCTGGAGAGAGTGGAGTGACAGCGACAGCCCTTACAGACGGTTTCTCTACTCAACCTCTGCAATCTCCAATGCTGGAGAGAGTTGAGTGACTAGATCTTGTCATTACTCTGGAGGTCTTCTCCAGGTCCTTCTTGCTTTTGGAATGCTGGAGAGAGTTGAGTGACAGTGGCAGCCCTTACTGACGGTGTCTCTACCCAACCTCTGCAATCTCCAATGCTATAGAGAGTGGAGTGACAGCAGCAGCCCTTACTGATGGCGTCTCTACTCACCTCTGCAATCTCCAATGCTGGAGAGAGTGGAGTGACAGCGGCAGCCCTTACTGACGGCGTCTTTACTCAACCTCTGCAATCTCCAATGCTGGAGAGAGTGGAGTGACAGTGCGGCAGCTCTTACTGACGGCGTCTCTACTCAACTTCTGCAATCTCCAATGCTGGAGAGAGTGGAGTGACAGCTGCAGCCCTTAGTGACGGCATCTCTACTCAAGCTCTGCAATCTCCAATGCTGGAGAGAGTGGAGTGACAGTGCGGCAGCCCTTACTTACGGCGTCTCTACTCAACCTCTGCAATCTCCAATGCTGGAGAGAGTGGAGTGACAGCTGCAGCCCTTAGTGACGGCATCTCTACTCAACCTCTGCAATCTCCAATGCTGGAGAGAGTGGAGTGACAGCGGCAGCCCTTACTTACGGCGTCTCTACTCAACCTCTGCAATCTCCAATGCCGGAGAGAGTGGAGTGGCAGCGGCAGCTCTTACTGACGGCGTCTCTACTCAACCTCTGCAATCTCCAATGCTGGAGAGAGTGGAGTGACAGTGCGGCAGCCCTTACTGATGGCGTCTCTCCTCAACCTCTGCAATCTCCAATGCTGGAGAGAGTGGAGTGACAGCGCGGCAGCCCTTACTCACGGCATCTCTACTCAACCTCTGTAATCTGCAATCCTGGAGAGAGTGGAGTGACAGCAGCAGTCCTTACTGACGGCGTCTCTACTCAACCTGTGCAATCTCCAATGCTGGAGAGAGTGGAGTGACAGCGGCAGCCCTTACTGACGGCATCTCTACTCAACCTCTGCAATCTCCAATGCTGGAGAGAGTGGAGTGACAGCGGCAGCCCTTACTGACGGCATCTCTACTCAACCTCTGCAATCTCCAATGGCAGAGAGAGTGGAGTGACAGCGGCAGCCCTTACTGACGGCGTCTTTACTCAACCTCTGCAATCTCCAATGCTGGAGAGAGTGGAGTGACAGTGCGGCAGCTCTTACTGACTGCGTCTCTACTCAATTTCTGCAATCTCCAATGCTGGAGAGAGTTGAGTGACAGCGGCAGCCCTTACTGACGGGTCTCTACTCAACCTCTGCAATCTCCAATGCTGGAGGGGGTGGAGGGACAGCCGCAGCCCTTACTGACAGCGTCTCTACTCAACCGGTGCAATCTCCAATGCTGGAGAGAGTGGAGTGAAAGCGGCAGCCATTACTTACGGCATCTCTGCTCAACCTCTGCAATCTCCAATGCTGGAGAGAGTGGAGTGACAGCTGCGGCCCTTACTGACGGCGTCTCTCCTCAACCTCTGCAATCTCCAATGCTGGAGAGAGTCGAGTGACAGCGGCAGCCCTTACTGACGGCGTCTCTACTCAACCTCTGCAATCTCCAATGCTGGAGAGAGTGGAGTGACAGCGGCAGCTCTTACTGACGGCGTCTCTACTCAACCTCTGCAATCTCCAATGCTGGAGAGAGTGGAGTGACAGTGCGGCAGCCCTTACTGATGGCGTCTCTCCTCAACCTCTGCAATCTCCAATGCTGGAGAGAGTGGAGTGACAGCGCGGCAGCCCTTACTGACGGCATCTCTACTCAACCTCTGCAATCTCCAATCCTGGAGAGAGTGGAGTGACAGCAGCAGCCCTTACTGACGGCGTCTCTACTCAACCTGTGCAATCTCCAATGCTGGAGAGAGTGAAGTGACAGCGGCAGCCCTTACTGACGGCATCTCTACTCAACCTCTGCAATCTTCAATGGTAGAGAGAGTGGAGTGACAGCCGCAGCCCTTACTGTCGGCGTCTCTACGCAAACTCTGCAATCTCCAATGCTGGAACACAAACTCTACAATCTCCAATGCTGGAGAGAGTGGAGTGACAGTGCAGCAACCCTTACTGACGGCGTCTCTACTCAACCTCTGCAATCTCCAATGCTGGAGAGATTGGAGTGACGAGTGGAGTGACAGCGGCTGCCCTTACTGACGGCGTCTCTACTCAACCTCTGCAATCTCCAATGCTGGAGAGAGTGGGGTGACAGCGGCAGCCCTTACTGACGGCGACTCTACTCAACCTCTGCAATCTCCAATGCTGGAGAGAGTGGAGTGACAGCGGCAGCCCTTACTGACGGCGTCTCCACTCAACCTCTGCAATCTCCAATGCTGGACAGAGTGGAGTGACAGCGGCAGCTCTTACTGACGGCGTCTCTACTCAACCTCTGCAATCTCCAATGCTGGAGAGAGTGGAGTGACAGTGCGGCAGCCCTTACTGACGGCGTCTCTCCTCAACCTCTGCAATCTCCAATGCTGGAGAGAGTGGAGTGACAGCGGCAGCCCTTACTGACGGCCTCTCTACTCAACCTGTGCAATCTCCAATGCTGGAGAGAGTGGAGTGACAGCGGCAGCCCTTACTGACGGCATCTCTACTCAACCTCTGCAATCTCCAATGGTAGAGAGAGTGGAGTGACAGCGGCAGCCCTTACTGTCGGTGTCTCTACTGAAACTCTGCAATCTCCAATGCTGGAACTCAACCTCTGCAATCTCCAATGCTGGAGAGAGTCGAGTGACAGCGGCAGCCCTTACTGACGGCGTCTCTACTCAACCTCTGCAATCTCCAATGCTGAAGAGAGTGGAGTGACAGCGGCGGCCCTTACTGACGGCGTTTCCACTCAACCTCTGCAATCTCCAATGCTCGAGAGAGTGGAGTGACAGCGGCAGCTCTTACTGACGGCGTCTCTACTCAACCTCTGCAATCTCCAATGCTGGAGAGAGTGGAGTGACAGTGTGGCAGCCCTTACTGATGGCGTCTCTCCTCAACCTCTGCAATCTCCAATGCTGGAGAGAGTGGAGTGACAGAGCGGCAGCCCTTACTGACGGCGTCTCTACTCAACCTCTGCAATCTCCAATCCTGGAGAGAGTGGAGTTACAGCAGCAGCCCTTACTGACGGCGTCTCTACTCAACCTGTGCAATCTCCAATGTTGGAGAGAGTGGAGTGACAGCGGCAGCCCTTACTGACGGCATCTCTACTCAACCTCTGCAATCTCCAATGGTAGAGAGAGTGGAGTGACAGCGGCAGCCCTTACTGTCGGCATCTCTACTCAAACTCTGCAATCTCCAATGCTGGAGAGAGTGGAGTGACAGTGTGGCAGCCCTTACTGATGGCGTCTCTCCTCAACCTCTGCAATCTCCAATGCTGGAGAGAGTGGAGTGACAGCGGCTCCAGGACTGTATGACATTCACTGCATGGAAGGGTCCAGGACTGTATGACATCCACTGCATGGAGGGGTCCAGGACTCTATGACATTCACTGCATGGAGGGATCCAAGACTGCATGACAGTCACTGCACGGAGGAGTCCAGGACCCTATGACATTCACTACACGGAGGGATCCAGGACTCTATGACATTCAATGGATAGAGGGGTCCAGGACTCTATGACATTCACTGCACAGAGGAGTCCAGGACTCTATGACATTCACTGCACGGAGGAGTCCAATACTCTGTGACATCCACTGCATGGAGGGGTCCAGGACTGCATGACATTTACTGCATGGCGGGGTCCAGGACTGTATGACATTCACTGCATGGAGGGGTCCAGGACTCGATTACATTCACTGTATCTGCATGGAAGTGTCCAGGACTCTGTGACATTCACTGCATGGAAGGGTCCAGGACTCTATGATATTCACTGCATGGTGGGGTCCAGGACTGTATGACATTCACTGCATGGAAGGGTCCAGGACTCTATGATATTCACTGCATGGAGGGGTCCAGGACTCTATGACATTCACCGCACAGAGGGGTCCAGGACTCTATGACATTCACTGCATCGAGGGGTGCAGGACTCTATGACATTCACTTCATGGAGGGGTCCAGGACTCTGTGACATTCACTGCATGGAGGGGTCCAGGATTCTATGACATTCACTACATGGAGGGATCCAGGACTCTATGACATTCACTGCACAGAGGGGTCCAGGACTCTATGACATTCACTGCATGGAGGGGTGCAGGACTCTATGACATTCACTTCATGGAGGGGTCCAGGACTCTGTGACATTCACTGCATGGAGGGGTCCAGGACTCTATGACATTCACTGCATTGAAGGATCCAAGACTCTGTGACATTCACTGCATGGAGGAGTCCAGGACTCTATGACATTCATTGCATGGAGTGGTCCAGAACTCTATGATATTCAGTGCATGGATGTGTCCAGGACTCTAGGACATTCACTGCATGGAGGGGTCCAGGACTCTATGACATTCACCGCATGGAGGGGTCCAGGACTCTATGACATTCACTGCATGGGGGGTCCAGGACTATATGACATTCACTACATGGAGGGGTCCGGGACTGTATGACATTCACTTCATGGAGGAGTCCAGGACTCTATGACATTCACTTCATGGAGGGGTCCAGGACTGTATGACATTCACTTCATGGAGGAGTCCAGGACTGTATGACATTCACTGCAAGGAGGGGCCAGGACTGGTTGACATTCACTGCATCTGCATGGAGGGGTCCAGGACTGGATGACATTCACTACACAGAGGGATCCAGGATTCTATGCCATTCACTGCATGGAGGAGTCCAGGACTCTATGACATTCACTTCATGGAGGGGTCCAGGACTCTATGACATTCACTGCATGGAGGGTTCCAGGACTCCATGACATTCACTGCATGGGGGTGTCCAGGACTCTATGACATTCACTGGATGGAGGGGTCCAGGACTTTATGACATTCACTGCATGGAGGGGACCAAGACGCTATGACATTCACTGCACGGAGGGGTGCAGGACTCTATGTCATTAACTTCATGGAGGGGTCCAGGACTCTATGTCTTTGTTGCACAGAGGAGTCCAGGACTCTATGACATTCACTGCACGGAGGAGTCCAGGACTCTGTGATATTCACTGCATGGAGGTATCCAACACTTCATGACATTTACTGCACAGAGGAGTCCAGAACTCTATGACATTCACTACATGGAGGGATCCAGGACTCTATGACATTCACTGCATGGAGGGGTGCAGGACTCTATGACATTCACTGCATGGGGGGGTCCAGGACTGTATGACATTCACTGCATGGAGGGGTCCAGGACTCGATTACATTCACTGTATCTGCATGGAAGTGTCCAGGACTCTGTGACATTCACTGCATGGAAGGGTCCAGGACTCTATGATATTCACTGCATGGTGGGGTCCAGGACAGTATGACATTCACTGCATGGAAGGGTCCAGGACTTCATGATATTCACTGCATGGAGGGGTCCAGGACTCTATGACATTCACCGCACAGAGGGGTCCAGGACTCTATGACATTCACTGCATGGAGGGGTGCAGGACTCTATGACATTCACTTCGTGGAGGGGTCCAGGACTCTGTGACATTCACTGCATGGAGGGGTCCAGGACTCTATGACATTCACTACATGGAGGGATCCAGGACTCTATGACATTCACCGCACAGAGGGGTCCAGGACACTATGACATTCACTGCATGGAGGGGTGCAGGACTCTATGACATTCACTTCATGGAGGGGTCCAGGACTCTGTGACATTCACTGCATGGAGGGGTCCAGGACTCTATGACATTCACTGCATTGAAGGATCCAAGACTATGTGACATTCACTGCATGGAGGAGTCCAGGACTCTATGACATTCATTGCATGGAGTGGTCCAGAACTCTATGATATTCAGTGCATGGATGTGTCCAGGACTCTAGGACATTCACTGCATGGAGGGGTCCAGGACTCTATGACATTCACTGCATGGAGGGGTCCAGGACTCTATTACATTCACTGCATGGGGGGTCCAGGACTATATGACATTCACTACATCGAGGGGTCCAGGACTCTATGACATTCACTTCATGGAGGGGTCCAGGACTGTATGACATTCACTTCATGGAGGAGTCCAGGACTGTATGACATTCACTGCAAGAAGGGGCCAGGACTGGTTGACATTCTCTGCATCTGCATGGAGGGGTCCAGGACTGGATGACATTCACTACACAGAGGGATCCAGGATTCTATGCCATTCACTGCATGGAGGAGTCCAGGACTCCATGACATTCACTGCATGGAGGTGTCGAGGACTCTATGACATTCACTGGATGGAGGGGTCCAGCACTCTATGACATTCACTGCATGGAGGGGACCAAGACGCTATGACATTCACTGCACGGAGGGGTACAGGACTCTATGTCATTAACTTCATGGAGGGGTCCAGGACTCTATGTCTTTGCTGCACAGAGGAGTCCAGGACTCTATGACATTCACTGCATGGAGGAGTCCAGGACTCTGTGATATTCACTGCATGGAGGTATCCAACACTTCATGACATTTACTGCACAGAGGAGTCCAGAACTCTATGACATTCACTACATGGAGGGATCCAGGACTCTATGACATTCACTGCATGGAGGGGTGCAGGACTCTATGACATTCACTGCATGGGGGGGTCCAGGACTATATGACATTCACTACATGGAGGGGTCCAGGACTGTATGACATTCACTTCATGGAGGAGTCCAGGACTCCATGACATTCACTTCATGGAGGGGCCCAGGACTCTATGGCATTCACTGAATGGATTGGTCCAGGACTGTATGACATTCACTGCAAGGAGGGGCCAGGACTGGTTGACATTCACTGCACCTGCATGGAGGGGTCCAGGACTGGATGACATTTACTGCATGGAGGGGTCCAGGACTGGATGACATTCACTACACAGAGGGATCCAGGACTCTATGCCATTCAATGCACAGGGGAGTCCAGTACTCTATGACATTCACTTCATGGAGGGGTCCAGGACTCTATGACATTCACTGCATGGAGGGGTCCAGGACTCCATGACATTCACTGCATGGAGGGGTCCCGGACACTATGACATTCACTGGATGGAGGGGTCCAGGACTGTATGACATTCACTACATGGAGGGGTCCAGGACTGTATGACATTCACTTCATGGAGGAGTCCAGGACTCCATGACATTCACTTCATGGAGGGGCCCAGGACTCTATGGCATTCACTGAATGGATTGGTCCAGGACTGTATGACATTCACTGCAAGGAGGGGCCAGGACTGGTTGACATTCACTGCACCTGCATGGAGGGGTCCAGGACTGGATGACATTTACTGCATGGAGGGGTCCAGGACTGGATGACATTCACTACACAGAGGGATCCAGGACTCTATGCCATTCAATGCACAGGGGAGTCCAGTACTCTATGACATTCACTTCATGGAGGGGTCCAGGACTCTATGACATTCACTGCATGGAGGGGTCCAGGACTCCATGACATTCACTGCATGGAGGGGTCCCGGACACTATGACATTCACTGGATGGAGGGGTCCAGGACTGTATGACATTCACTGCATGGAGGGGTCCAGGACGCTATAACATTCACTACATGGGGGTGTCCAGGACTCTATGACATTCACTTCATGGAGGGGTCCAGTACTCTATGACATTCACTGCATGGAGGGGTCCAGGACTCTGTGACATGCACTGCATGGAGGGGTCCAGGTCTGTATGACATTCACTGCATGGAGGGGTCCAGGACTCTATGACATTCACTGCATGGAGGGATCCAAGACTGCATGACATTCACTGCACGGAGGAGTCCAGGACTCTATGACATTCACTACACGGAGGGATCCAGGACTCTATGACATTCACTGCACAGAAGAGTCCAGGACTCTATGACATTCACTGCACGGAGGAGTCCAGGACTCTGTGACATTCACTGCATGGAGGGATCCAACACTTCATGACATTTACTGCACGGAGGAGTCCAGGACTCTGTGACATTCACTACATGGAGGGATCCAGGACTGTATGACATTCACCGCACAGAGGGGTCCAGCACTCTAAGACATTCACTGCATGGAGGGGTCCAGGACTCTATGACATTCATTTCATGGAGGGGTTCAGAACTCTATAATATTCAGTGCATGGATGGGTCCAGGACTCTATGACATTCACTGCATGGAGGGATCCAATACTCTGTGTCATTCACTGCATGGAGGAGTCCAGGACTCTATGACATTCATTTCATGGAGGGGTTCAGAACTCTATAATATTCAGTGCATGGATGGGTCCAGGACTCTATGACATTCACTGCATGGAGGGGTCCAGGACTCTATGACATTCACTGCATGGGGGGTCCAGGACTCTATGACATTCTCTACATGTAGGGGTCCAGGACTGTATGACATTCACTTCATGGAGGAGTCCAGGACTCTATGACATTCACTTCATGGAGGGGCCCAGGACTCTATGACATTCACTGAATGGAGGGGTCCAGGACTCTATGACATTCACTGCACGGAGGAGTCCAGGACTCTGTGACATTCACTGAATGGATTGGTCCAGCACTGGTTGACATTCACTGCACCTGCATGGAGGGGCCCAGGACTGGATGACATTTACTGCATGGAGGGGTCCAGGACTGGATGACATTCACTACACAGAGGGATCGAGGACTCTATGCCATTCAATGCAAGGAGTCCAGGACTTTATGACATTCACTTCATGGAGGGGTCCAGGACTCTATGACATTCACTGAATGGAGGGGTCCAGGACTCTATGACATTCAATGCATGGAGGGGTCCAATACGCTATGACATTCACTGCACAGAGGTGTCCAGGACTCTATGACATTCACTGCACAGAGGAGTCCAGGACTCTATGACATTCACTGCACGGAGGAGTCCAGGACTCTGTGATATTCACTGCATGGAGGTATCCAACACTTCATGACATTTACTGCACGGAGGAGTCCAGAACTCTATGACATTCACTACATGGAGGGATCCAGGACTGTATGACATTCACCGCACAGAGGGGTCCAGGAATCTATGACATTCACTGCATGGGGGGTCCAGGACTATATGACATTCACTTCATGGAGGGGTCCAGGACTCTATGACATTCACTGCATGGAGGGGTCCAGGACTGCATGACATTTACTGCATGGCGGGGTCCAGGACTGTATGACATTCACTGCATGGAGGGGTCCAGGACTCGATTACATTCACTGTATCTGCATGGAAGTGTCCAGGACTGTATGACATTCACTGCATGGAAGGGTCCAGGACTCTATGACATTCACTGCACAGAGGAGTCCAGGACTCTATGACATTCACTGCACGGAGGAGTCCAGGACTCTGTGATATTCACTGCATGGAGGTATCCAACACTTCATGACATTTACTGCACGGAGGAGTCCAGAACTCTATGACATTCACTACATGGAGGGATCCAGGACTGTATGACATTCACCGCACAGAGGGGTCCAGGAATCTATGACATTCACTGCATGGGGGGGTCCAGGACTATATGACATTCACTTCATGGAGGGGTCCAGGACTCTATGACATTCACTGCATGGAGGGGCCCTGAACTCTGTGACATTCACTGCATGGAGGGGTCCAGGACTCTATGACATTCACTGCATGGAGGGGCCCTGAACTCTGTGACATTCACTGCATGGAGGGGTCCAGGACTCTATGACATTCACTGCATGGAGGAGTCCAGGACTCTATGACATTCACTGCATGGAGGGGTCCAGGACTCAATGACATTCACTGCATGGAGAGGTCCAGGACTCTATGACATTCACTGCATGATGGGATCCAAGACTGCATGACATTCACTGCACAGAGGAGTCCAGGACTCTATGACAATCACTACATGGAGGGATCCAGGACTCTATGACATTCACTGCACAGAGTTGGTCCAGGACTCTATGACATTCACTGCACGGAGGAGTCCAGGACTCTGTGACATTCACTGCATGGAGGGGTCCAGGACTGTATGGAGACACAATGGTCTTGATGTCACTGAAGTTGACTTTCTACAGACTTCCCCTTCATATCATTTGTGAGAAATGAGAAGCTCCTTTAGGATTGGTCATTGACCCAGAGTTCTTTCCAGCTGACGCAGTCAGAGGGTGCAAAATCCAAGAGTTTCTTCCTAGACACTTTACTCATCCTTAAGACCCAGGCGAGGAAGGAGCTCAGGTAGTTACTTCAAGCTACTTACGTTGTGGAAGATGAAGGCATTTGCTCTTGGAACGGTTTGAGAACTATGCTTCAGGCGTTGGGGCTGCAGGAAACGTGGGGCTTGGATACGGCAACACTGCTCCTATAATACACAGCCTTCCTTGTGGCAGCTAAATGGGTAGCAGGGAAAAGACGCTCTGACCATGCACCCCACTAGTTCAGTTGCATGTCACCAGGCGACAATCACTCAAGCGATGGCCACAGATGTCACCTGGCCACGATCACTGCTGCGATGGCCACAGGTGTCACCAGGCCACAATCACTCAAGCGATGGCCACAGATGTCACCTGGCCACGATCACTGCTGCGATGGCCACAGGTGTCACCAGGCCACAATCACTGCGGCGATGGCCACACGTGTCACCAGGCCACGATCACTGCGGCGATGGCCACACGTGTCATGGGGCGATGATCAATGCAGTGATAGGCACAGGTGTCACCGGGCGACAATCACTGCGGGGATGGCCACAGGTGTCACCAGGCGACGATCACTGCAGCGATGGCCACAGGTGTCACCAGGCCACGATCACTGCTGCGATGGCCACAGGTGTCACCAGGCCATGATCACTGCGGCGATGGCCACACGTGTCACCGGGCGACGATCACTGCAGTGATAGGCACAGGTGTCACCAGGTGACAATCACTGCAGCGATGACCACAGGTGTCACCAGGCGACGATCACTGCAGCGATGGACACAGGTGTCACCAGGCCATGATCACTGCTGCGATGGCCACAGGTGTCACCATGTCACGATCACTGCGGCGATGGCCACACGTGTTACTGGGTGACAATCACTGCAGTGATAGGCACAGGTGTCACCGGGCGAAAATCACTGCGGCGATGGCCACAGGTGTCACCGGGCCACAATCACTGCAGCGATGGCCACAGGTCTCACTGGGTGACGATCACTGCAGCGATGGCCACAGGTTTCACCAGGCCACAATCACTGCGGCGATGGCCACAGGTGTCACCAGGCACCGATCACTGCGGTGATGGCCACGGGTGTCACCGGGCGACGATCACTGCAGCGATGGCCACAGGTGTCACCGGGCATCAAGCACTGCGGCGATGGCCACAGGTGTCACCAGGCAACTATCACTATGATGATGGCCACAGGTGTCACCAGGCAACTATCACTGCGGTGATGGCCACGGGTGTCACCGGGCGACAATCACTGCCGCGATGGCCACAGGTGTCACCGGGCGATGATCACTGTGGTGATGGCCACAGGTGTCACCGGGCGACGATCACTGCGGCAATGGTCACAGGTGTCACCGGGCAATGATCACTGCGGCGATGGCCACAGGTGTCACCAGGCCACAATCACTGCAGCGATGGCCACAGGTGTCACCGGGCGATGATCATTGCAGCGATGGCCACAGGTGTCACCGGACCACAATCACTGCGGCGATGGCCACAGGTGTCACCAGGCAGCGATCACTGTGGCGATGGCCACAGGTGTCACCAGGGCACAATCACTGTGGCGAAGGCCACATGTGTCACCGGGCGACTATCACTACGGCGATGGCCACAGGTGTCACCAGGGCACAATCACTGCGGCGAAGGCCACAGGTGTAACCGGGCGACTATCACTACGGCAATGGCCACAGGTGTCACCAGGCGACTATCACTGCGGTGATGGCCACGGGTGTCACCGGGCGACGATCACTGCAGCAATGGCCACAGGTGTCACTGGGCGACGATCACTGCGGCGATGGCCACAGGTGTCACCGGGCCACAATCACTGCAGCGATGGCCACAGGTGTCACCGGGCAATGATCACTGCAGCGATGGCCACAGGTGTCACCGGGCCACAATCACTGCGGCGATGGCCACAGGTGTCACCAGGCAACGATCACTGCGGCGATGGCCACAGGTGTCACCAGGGCACAATCACTGCGGCGAAGGCCACATGTGTCACCGGGCGACTATCACTACGGCGATGGCCACAGGTGTCACCAGGGCACAATCACTGCGGCGAAGGCCACAGGTGTCACCGGGCAACGGTCACTGTGGCGATGGCCACAGGTGTCACCGGGCGATGATAACTGCGGCGATGGCCACAGGTGTCACCAGGCAACGATCACTGCAGCGATGGCCACAGGTGTCACCAGGCGATTTACTCTGCTAATGTCACTGTCTCTGCTGTTCTTAGTTGCCTCTCTAGAAATGATGACGCTTTGTACAGATTTATTGTTCTCCTTTTTACAGGATTTGGGAATCCCCCTTACTTCTGGCTGCCAGGGAGAACAACGTGCAGGCCATCCGAAAACTGCTTGGCTGCAAATCCACCGACCTGTTCATAAGAGGTACAGTATGTGGCGAAAGCCAGAACAGATGGCACCCCAGGAGGGACGCGTCCTCAGCACCCCCTGCGTCTCCACGCTGCTTCGCACCTTCAAGCTTTCAGCTGTGACGTGTCACCGGCTACTTTTCCTTTCCCTGTAGTTCTGATCACCCTTCTCTCTCTTCAAAGCGACAACCTTCTGCAACTCTCCTGTTTCCTTTCACGCAGGATATGAACTGCCGTGTGGCGCTGATGTGAGCCGTGGGACGTCTGTAGGGTGGCACATGGCTACGCCCCCTAGTCCCGCTGCCAGGGCTGTGGTGAGGGGATGCCTCTGGTAGACAGGTTAGCAGACGCTGCTCCCCATCCTCAAATTCAAGAGTACATTGGGCCTTGCAAATACTTAACACTCCCTTTGTTATTAGAAGAGCTTGTAAATTGAGTCTCTGTATTAGTAATGGTTCTTGGCAAGACCCTAAAAAGTGTTAATGTTTGGGTGAGAACTGTGAAGGATACATTTTTCTTGCATTAGCTACTCAGGTCTGTCTTCTTTCAAGAAAAAATGTCGCACGGAAAAACCCTTTTTAAACTGTCTCACTTATTTACACGATGCTTGCCTATTTGGTATTTTACATTGTCTTCACATCATATATTTTGACAAGCAGCATGCCCATGTCAAAACATGACTACAAACAGGTGACCATATCATGCAGTGGGCCTCCATACGAGTTTGGTGGTAATTCGGCAGTACATCCACTGAAATACTACCACGCTTAATTACGGTCACCACCACATAGTCCCACAGATGTACCCCGGAATTACAAGTGGTGGTAGCGTGGTGTTAATCCGCCTTTTCAGAGTCCCACTCCGGCTGACTCCTGGTAGAATTGCTCACCTCCTTCCTCATCAGAGACCAGGTGACTGGCTCAGATGCTGTACTTTCATGGTCTTTATTCAGGAGCCAGGCACCCCTACTTTACTTCCCTTGCATGCTTGGGTGGGGCCTGGAAATCTATGAGGGGGCATTTCTGATATCAAGAGCTTGAATGGTTATACTTGCAGGTGGAGAGGTCTGATTTTCTCTTAGAATCTACTACTTCTTCATTTTAGTGATTGGGATCATTCTTTCTACGGGTTCTTTTCTTCATTCTAATGCTTGGATCACGTTTTCTATGGGTTCTCTTCTACAGTGTAGTGCTTGGGGTTAGCTTTAACCCTTTTTGCAGCTGTTCTGGGTGCAAGGTCTGTCGTTGCTGACCTTGCCAATCCACGTACTCACTCTGGTAATCTTGGAGTCTATGTTACTCTGGAAAACTTGCACTGACTCAATTGCGTCTTTGTGGCCCCTTAACCCATTGCAGGCTCTTCCACTGCGAGGCATTGATATGCTTTCTACAGGTTCTCTTCTTTGTTGTAGTGCTTGGGATCATCCTTTCTACATGTTATCTTCTTCATTGTAGTGCTTGGGATCATGCTTTCTACAGGTTCTCTTCTTCATTGTAGTGCTTGGGATCATGCTTTCTACAGGTTCTCTTCTTCATTGTAGAACTTGGGGTCCTGCTTTCTACAGGTTCTCTACTTCGTCGTAGTGCTTGGGATCATGCTTTCTACAGGTTATTTTCTTCACTGTAGTGCTTGGGGACATGCTTTCTACAGGTTCCCTTCTTCATTGAAGAGCTTGGGATCATGCTTTCTAGAAGATCTCTTCTTCATTGTAGTGCTTGGGGTCTTGCTTTCCACAGGTTCTTTCCTTTATTGTAGAGCTTGGGATCATGCTTTCTGCATTTTCTCTTCTTCTCTGTAGTGCTTGGGATCATGCTTTCTACAGGTTCTCTTCATTGTAGTGCTTGGGATCATGCATTCTACAGGTTCTCCTCTTCATTTTAGTGCTTGGAATCATGCTTTCTACAGGTTCTCTTCTTCAATGAATTGCTTGGGATTATGCTTTCACAGGATCTCTTCTTCATTCTAGTGCTTGGGATCATGCTTTCTGCAGTTCTCTTATTTATTGCAATGCTTGGGATCATGCTTTCTATGGGTTCTCTTCTACATTGTAGTGCTTGGAACCATGCTTTCTACAGGTTCTCTTCTTCATTCTAGTGCTTGGGATCATGCTTTCTACAGGTTCTCTCCTTCATTTTAGCTCTTGGGATCATGCTTTCTGACGGTTCTCTTCTTAATTTTAGAGCTTGGATCATGCTTTCTACAGGTTCTCTACTTCGTTGCAGTGCTTGGGATCATGCTTTCTATAGGTTCTTTTCTTCACTGCAGTGCTTGGTGTCGTGCTTTCTACAGGTTCTCTTCTTCATTGTAGAGCTTGGGATCATGCTTTCTACAAGATCTCTTCTTCATTGTAGTGCTCGGGGTCTTGCTTTCTACAGGTTCTTTCCTTTATTGTAGAGCTTGGGATCATGTTTTCTGCATTTTCCCTTCTTCTCTATAGTGCTTAGGACCATGCTTTCTACAGGTTCTCTTCTTCACTGTAGTACTTTGGATCATGCTTTCTACAGGTTCTCTTCTTCTCTGTAGTGCTTGGGATCATGCTTTCTAGAGGGTCTTTTCTTCATTGTAGTGCTTAGGATCATGCTTTCTACAGGTTCTCTTCTTCATTCTAGAGTTTGGGATCATGCTTTCTACATGTTTTCTTCTTCATCCTGGGACTTGAGATCATGTCTTCTACAGGTCATCTTCTCCATTGTAGTCCTTCGGATCATTCTTTCTACGGGTTCTTTTCTTCATTCTAATGCTTGGATCACATTTTCTATGGGTTCTCTTCTACAGTGTAGTGCTTGGGGTTAGCTTTAACCCTTTTTGCAGCTGTTCTGGGTGCAAGGTCTGTCGTTGCTGACCTTGCCAATCCACGTACTCACTCTGGTAATCTTGGAGTCTATGTTACTCTGGAACACTTGCACTGACTCAATTGCGTCTTTGTGGCCCCTTAACCCATTGCAGGCTCTTCCACTGCGAGGCATTGATATGCTTTCTACAGGTTATCTTCCTCATTGTAGTGCTTGGGATCATGCTTTCTACAGGTTCTCTTCTTCATTGTAGAGCTTGGGGTCTTGCTTTCTACAGGTTCTCTACTTCGTCGTAGTGCTTGGGGTCTTGCTTTCCACAGGTTCTTTCCTTTATTGTAGAGCTTGGGATCATGCTTTCTGCATTTTCTCTTCTTCTCTGTAGTGCTTAGGACCATGCTTTCTACAGATTCTCTTCTTCACTGTAGTACTTTGGATCATGCTTTCTACAGGTTCTCTTCTTCTCTGTAGTGCTTGGGATCATGCTTTCTAAAGGTTCTCTTCTTCCTTCTAGCGCTGGGGATCATGCTTTCTGCGGGTTCTCTTCTTCATTCTAGTGCTTGGGATCATGCTTTTTACAGGTTCTATTCTTCACTGTAGTGCTTGGGATCATGCTTCCTACAGGATCATTTCTTCACTGTAGTGCTTGGGATCATGCTTTCTAAAGGTTCTCTTCTTCCTTCTATGGTTTGGGATCATGCTTTCTACAGGTTCTCTTATTCACTGTAGTGCTTGGGATCAGGCTTTCTACGGGTTCTCTTATTCATTGTAGAGCTTGGGATCACACATTCTACAGGTTCTCTTCTTCATTCTAGGGCTTGAGATCATGCTTTCTGCATCTTCTCTTCTTATCTGTATTGCTCAGGATCATGCTTTCTACAGGTTCTTTTCTTCATTGTAGAGCTTGGGGTCATGCTTTCTGCATTTTCTTTTCTTCTCTGTAGTGCTTAGGATCATGCTTTCTACAGGTTTCTTATTCATTGTAGCGCTTGGGATCATGCTTTCTACAGGTTCTCTTCTTCATTGTAGTGCTTGGGTTCATGCTTTCTACAGGTTCTCTTCTTCATGGTAGAGCTTGGGATCATGGATTCTACAGGTTCTCTTCTTCATTGTAGTGCTTGGGATCATGCTTTCTACAGATTATCTTCTAAATTTTAGTGCTTGCGATCATGCTTTCTACAGGTTCTCTTCTTAATTCTAGAGTTTGGGATCATGCTTTCTACAGGTTCTCTTCATTGTAGTGTTTGGAATCATGCTTTCTCCAGGTTCTTTTCTTCATTGTAGTGATTAGGATCATGCTTTCTACAGGTTCTTTTCTTCATTGAATTGCTTGGGATCATGCTTTCTACAGGATCTCTTCTTCATTCTAGTGCTTGGGATCATGCATTATACAGGTTCTATTCTTCATTCAAGCACTTGGGATCATGCTTTCTGCAGGTTCTCTTCTTCATTCTAGTACTTGAGATCATGGTTCTTACAGGTTCTATTCTTCATTGTAGTGCTTGGGATCATGCTTCCTACAGGATCATTTCTTCACTGTAGTGCTTGGGATCATGCTTTCTAAAGGTTCTCTTCTTCACTGTAGTGCTTGGGATCATGCTTTCTACAGGTTCTCTTATTCATTGTAGAACTTTTGCTTTCTGCATCTTCTCTTCTTATCTGTAGTGCTCAGGATCATGCTTTCTACAGGTTCTTTTCTTCATTGTAGAGCTTGGGGTCATGCTTTCTGCATTTTCTCTTCTTCTCTGTAGTGCTTGGGATCATGCTTTCTACAGGTTTCTTATTCATTGTAGCACTTGGGATCATGATTTCTACAGGTTCTCTTCTTCATTGTAGTGCTTGGGTTCATGCTTTCTACAGGTTCTCTTCTTCATGGTAGAGATTGGGATCATGCTATCTACAGGTTCTCTTCTTCGTTGTAGTGCCAACGATCATGCTTTCTACAAGTTCTCTTCTTCATTGTACAGCTTGGGATCATGCATTGTACAGGTTCTCTTCTTCATTGTAGTGCTTTGGATCATGCTTTCTACAGGTTCTCTTCTTAATTCTAGAGTTTGGGATCATGCTTTCTACAGGTTCTCTTCATTGTAGTGTTTGGAATCATGCTTTCTCCAGGTTCTTTTCTTCATTGTAGTGATTAGGATCATGCTTTCTACAGGTTCTTTTCTTCATTGAATTGCTTGGGATCATGCTTTCTACAGGATCTCTTCTTCATTCTAGTGCTTGGGATCATGCATTATACAGGTTCTATTCTTCATTCAAGCACTTGGGATCATGCTTTCTGCAGGTTCTCTTCTTCATTCTAGTACTTGAGATCATGGTTCTTACAGGTTCTATTCTTCATTGTAGTGCTTGGGATCATGCTTCCTACAGGATCATTTCTTCACTGTAGTGCTTGGGATCATGCTTTCTAAAGGTTCTCTTCTTCACCGTAGTGCTTGGGATCATGCTTTCTACAGGTTCTCTTATTCATTGTAGAACTTTTGCTTTCTGCATCTTCTCTTCTTATCTGTAGTGCTTAGGATCATGCTTTCTACAGGTTCTTTTCTTCATTGTAGAGCTTGGGGTCATGCTTTCTGCATTTTCTCTTCTTCTCTGTAGTGCTTGGGATCATGCTTTCTACAGGTTTCTTATTCATTGTAGCACTTGGGATCATGATTTCTACAGGTTCTCTTCTTCATTGTAGTGCTTGGGTTCATGCTTTCTACAGGTTCTCTTCTTCATGGTAGAAATTGGGATCATGCTATCTACGGGTTCTCTTCTTCGTTGTAGTGCCAACGATCATGCTTTCTACAAGTTCTCTTCTTCATTGTACAGCTTGGGATCATGCATTGTACAGGTTCTCTTCTTCATTGTAGTGCTTGGGATCATGCTTTCTACAGGTTCTCTTCTAAATTATAGTGCTTGGGATCATGCTTTCTACAGGTTCTCTTCTTCATTCTAATGCTTGGATCATGCTTTCTATGGGTTCTCTTCTACAGTGTAGTGCTTGGGATTAGCTTTAACCCTTTTTGCAGCTGTTCTGGGTGCAAGGTCTGTCGTTGCTGACCTTGCCAATCCACGTACTCACTCTGGTAATCTTGGAGTCTATGTTACTCTGGAACACTTGCACTGACTCAATCGCGTCTTTGTGGCCCCTTAACCCATTGCAGGCTCTTCCACTGCGAGGCATTGATATGCTTTCTACAGGTTCTCTTCTTCATTGTAGTGCTTGGGATCATGCTTTCTACAGATTATCTTCTAAATTTTAGTGCTTGCGATCATGCTTTCTACAGGTTCTCTTCTTAATTCTAGAGTTTGGGATCATGCTTTCTACAGGTTCTCTTCATTGTAGTGTTTGGAATCATGCTTTCTCCAGGTTCTTTTCTTCATTGTAGTGATTAGGATCATGCTTTCTACAGGTTCTTTTCTTCATTGAATTGCTTGGGATCATGCTTTCTACAGGATCTATTCTTCATTCTAGTGCTTGGGATCATGCATTATACAGGTTCTATTCTTCATTCAAGCACTTGGGATCATGCTTTCTGCAGGTTCTCTTCTTCATTCTAGTACTTGAGATCATGGTTCTTACAGGTTCTATTCTTCATTGTAGTGCTTGGGATCATGCTTCCTACAGGATCATTTCTTCACTGTAGTGCTTGGGATCATGCTTTCTAAAGGTTCTCTTCTTCACCGTAGTGCTTGGGATCATGCTTTCTACAGGTTCTCTTATTCATTGTAGAACTTTTGCTTTCTGCATCTTCTCTTCTTATCTGTAGTGCTCAGGATCATGCTTTCTACAGGTTCTTTTCTTCATTGTAGAGCTTGGGGTCATGCTTTCTGCATTTTCTCTTCTTCTCTGTAGTGCTTGGGATCATGCTTTCTACAGGTTTCTTATTCATTGTAGCACTTGGGATCATGATTTCTACAGGTTCTCTTCTTCATTGTAGTGCTTGGGTTCATGCTTTCTACAGGTTCTCTTCTTCATGGTAGAGATTGGGATCATGCTATCTACGGGTTCTCTTCTTCGTTGTAGTGCCAACGATCATGCTTTCTACAAGTTCTCTTCTTCATTGTACAGCTTGGGATCATGCATTGTACAGGTTCTCTTCTTCATTGTAGTGCTTTGGATCATGCTTTCTACAGGTTCTCTTCTTAATTCTAGAGTTTGGGATCATGCTTTCTACAGGTTCTCTTCATTGTAGTGTTTGGAATCATGCTTTCTCCAGGTTCTTTTCTTCATTGTAGTGATTAGGATCATGCTTTCTACAGGTTCTTTTCTTCATTGAATTGCTTGGGATCATGCTTTCTACAGGATCTCTTCTTCATTCTAGTGCTTGGGATCATGCATTATACAGGTTCTATTCTTCATTCAAGCACTTGGGATCATGCTTTCTGCAGGTTCTCTTCTTCATTCTAGTACTTGAGATCATGGTTCTTACAGGTTCTATTCTTCATTGTAGTGCTTGGGATCATGCTTCCTACAGGATCATTTCTTCACTGTAGTGCTTGGGATCATGCTTTCTAAAGGTTCTCTTCTTCACCGTAGTGCTTGGGATCATGCTTTCTACAGGTTCTCTTATTCATTGTAGAACTTTTGCTTTCTGCATCTTCTCTTCTTATCTGTAGTGCTTAGGATCATGCTTTCTACAGGTTCTTTTCTTCATTGTAGAGCTTGGGGTCATGCTTTCTGCATTTTCTCTTCTTCTCTGTAGTGCTTGGGATCATGCTTTCTACAGGTTTCTTATTCATTGTAGCACTTGGGATCATGATTTCTACAGGTTCTCTTCTTCATTGTAGTGCTTGGGTTCATGCTTTCTACAGGTTCTCTTCTTCATGGTAGAGATTGGGATCATGCTATCTACGGGTTCTCTTCTTCGTTGTAGTGCCAACGATCATGCTTTCTACAAGTTCTCTTCTTCATTGTACAGCTTGGGATCATGCATTGTACAGGTTCTCTTCTTCATTGTAGTGCTTGGGATCATGCTTTCTACAGGTTCTCTTCTAAATTATAGTGCTTGGGATCATGCTTTCTACAGGTTCTCTTCTTCATTCTAATGCTTGGATCATGCTTTCTATGGGTTCTCTTCTACAGTGTAGTGCTTGGGATTAGCTTTAACCCTTTTTGCAGCTGTTCTGGGTGCAAGGTCTGTCGTTGCTGACCTTGCCAATCCACGTACTCACTCTGGTAATCTTGGAGTCTATGTTACTCTGGAACACTTGCACTGACTCAATCGCGTCTTTGTGGCCCCTTAACCCATTGCAGGCTCTTCCACTGCGAGGCATTGATATGCTTTCTACAGGTTCTCTTCTTCATTGTAGTGCTTGGGATCATGCTTTCTACAGGTTCTCTTCTTCATTGTAGAGCTTGGGATCCTGCTTTCTACAGGTTCTCTACTTCGTTGTAGTGCTTGGGATCATGCTTTCTACATGTTCTTTTCTTCACTGCAGTGCTTGGGGTCATTCTTTCTACAGGTTCTCTTCTTCATTGAAGAGGTGGGGATCATGCTTTCTACAAGATCTTTCCTTCACTTTAGTGCTTCGGGTCATGCTTTCTACAGCTTCTCTTTTTCACTGTAGTGCTTGGGATCATGCTTTCTACAGGTTCTCTTCTTCACTGTAATGCTTGGGAGCATGCTTTCTACAGGTTCTCTTTTTTGTTGTAGTGCTTGGGATCATGCTTTCTACAGGTTCTCTTCTTCATTGTAGTGCTTGGGATCATGCTTTCTATAGGTTCTCTTCTTCATTGTAGAGCTTGGGATCATGCTCTCTGCAAGTTCTCTTCTTCGTTGTAGTGCTTGGGGTCATGCTTTCTACAGGTTCTCTTCTTCACTGTAGTGCTTGGGAACATGGTTTCTACAGGTTCTCTTCTTCACTGTAGTGCTTGGGATCATGCTTTCTACAGGTTATTTTCTTCACTGCAGTGCTTGGGGTCATGCTTTCTACAGGTTCTTTTCTTCATTCTAATGCTTGGATCATGCTTTCTATGGGTTCTCTTCTACAGTGTAGTGCTTGGGATTAGCTTTAACCCTTTTTGCAGCTGTTCTGGGTGCAAGGTCTGTCGTTGCTGACCTTGCCAATCCATGTACTCACTCTGGTAATCTTGGAGCCTATGTTACTCTGGAACACTTGCACTGACTCAATCTAGTCTGTGTAGCCCCTTAACCCATTGCAGGCTCTTTCGAGTCGAGGCATTGATATGCTTTCTACAGGTTCTCTTCTTCGTTCTAGTGCTAGGGGTCATGCTTTCTGCATCTTCCCTTCTTCCCTGTAGTACTTAGGATCATGCTTCCTACAGGTTCTTTTCTTTATTGTAGAGCTTGGGATTATGCTTTCTGCATTTTCTCTTCTTCTCTGTAGTGCTTAGGACCATGGTTTCTACAGGTTCTCTTCTCCATTGAAGTCCTTCGGATCATTCTTTCTACAGGTTATTTTCTTCATTCTAGTGCTTGGATCATGCTTTCTACAGGTTCTCTTCTTTATTGTAGTTCTTGGGATCATGCTTTATACGGGTTCTCTCCTTCATTTTAGCTCTTGGGATCATGCTTTCTGACGGTTCTCTTCTTCATTTTAGTGCTTGGGATCATGCTTTCTACAGGTTCTCTACTTCGTTGTAGTGCTTGGGATCATGCTTTCTCCAGGTTCTTTTCTTCACTGCAGTGCTTGGTGTTGTGCTTTCTACAGGTTCTCTTCTTCTCTGTAGTGCTTGGGATCATGCTTTCTACAGATTATCTTCTAAATTATAGTGCTTGGGATCATGCTTTCTACAGGTTCTCTTCATTGTAGTGTTTGGAATCATGCTTTCTCCAGGTTCTTTTCTTCATTGTGGTGATTAGGATAATGCTTTCTACAGGTTCTTTTCTTCATTTTAGTGATTGGGCGCATGCCTTCTACAGGTTCTCGTCTTCATTCTAGTGCTTGGGATCATGCTTTCTACAGGTTCTCTTCTTCTCTGTAGTGCTTTGGATCATGCTTTCTAGAGGGTCTCTTCTTCATTGTAGTGCTTGGGATAATGCTTTCTACAGGTTCTCTTCTTCATTCTAGAGTTTGGGATCATGCTTTCTACATGTTTTCTTCTTCATCCTGGGACTTGAGATCTTGTCTTCTACAGGTCATCTTCTCCATTGTAGTCCTTCGGATCATTCTTTCTACAGGTTATTTTCTTCATTCTAATGCTTGGATCACGTTTTCTATGGGTTCTTTTCTACAGTGTAGTGCTTGGGGTTAGCTTTAACCCTTTTTGCAGCTGTTCTGGGTGCAAGGTCTGTCATTGCTGACCTTGCCAATCCACGTACTCACTCTGGTAATCTTGGAGTCTATGTTACTCTGGAACACTTGCACTGACTCAATTGCGTCTTTGTGGCCCCTTAACCCATTGCAGGCTCTTCACCTGTGAGGCATTGATATGCTTTCTACAGGTTCTCTACTTCATTGTAGTGCTTGGGATCATGCTTTCTACAGGTTCTCTTCTTCATTGTAGAGCTTGGGATCATGCTTTCTACAGGTTCTCTACTTCGTTGTAGTGCTTGGGATCATGCTTTCTACAGGTTCTCTTCTTCTCTGCAGTGCTTGGTGTCGTGCTTTCTACAGGTTCTCTTCTTCATTGTAGAGCTTGGGATCATGCTTTCTACAAGATCTCTTCTTCATTGTAGTGCTTGGGGTCTTGCTTTCTACAGGTTCTTTCCTTTATTGTAGAGCTTGGGATCATGCTTTCTGCATTTTCTCTTCTTCTCTGTAGTGCTTAGGACCATGCTTTCTAAAGGTTCTCTTCTTCACTGTAGTACTTTGGATCATGCTTTCTACAGGTTCTCTTCTTCTCTGTAGTGCTTGGGATCATGCTTTCTACAGGGTCTCTTCTTCATTGTAGTGCTTGGGATCATGCTTTCTACAGGTTCTCTTCTTCATTCTAGAGTTTGGGATCGTGCTTTCTACATGTTTTCTTCTTCATCCTGGGACTTGAGATCATGTCTTCTACAGGTCATCTTCTCCATTGTAGTCCTTCGGATCATTCTTTCTACAGGCTCTTTTCTTCATTCTAATGCTTGGATCATGCTTTCTATGGGTTCTCTTCTACAGTGTAGTGCTTGGGGTTAGCTTTAACCCTTTTTGCAGCTGTTCTGGGTGCAAGGTCTGTCGTTGCTGACCTTGCCAATCCACGTACTCACTCTGGTAATCTTGGAGTCTATATTACTCTGGAACACTTGCACTGACTCAATCGCGTCTTTGTGGCCCCTTAACCCATTGCAGGCACTTCCACTGCGAGGCATTGATATGCTTTCTACAGGTTCTCTTCTTTGTTGTAGTGCTTGGGATCATGCTTTCTACATGTTATCTTCTTCATTGTAGTGCTTGGGATCATGCTTTCTACAGGTTCTCTTCTTCATTGTAGAGCTTGGGATCCTGCTTTCTACAGGCTCCCTACTTCGTTGTAGTGCTTGGGATCATGCTTTCTACAGGTTATTTTCTTCACTGCAGTGCTTGGGGTCATTCTTTCTACAGGTTCTCTTCTTCATTGAAGAGGTGGGGATCATGCTTTCTACAAGATCTTTCCTTCACTTTAGTGCTTCGGGTCATGCTTTCTACAGCTTCTCTTTTTCACTGTAGTGCTTGGGATCATGCTTTCTACAGGTTCTCTTCTTCACTGTAGTGCTTGGGATCATGCTTTCTACATGTTCTCTTCTTCATTGTAGCGCTTAGAATCATGCTTTCTACTAGTTCTCTTCTTCATTCTAGTGCTTGGGATCATGCTTACTACAGGTTCTCTTATTTATTGCAGCCTTGGGATCATGCTATCTACAGGTTCTCTTCTTCATTCTAGAGTTTGGGATCGTGCTTTCTACATGTTTTCTTCTTCATCCTGGGACTTGGGATCATGTCTTCTACAGGTCATCTTCTCCATTGTAGTCCTTTGGATAATTCTTTCTACAGGTTATTTTCTTCATTCTAATGCTTGGATCATGCTTCCTGTGGGTTCTCTTCTACAGTGTAGTGCTTGGGATCATGCTTTCTACAGGTTCTCTTCTTCATTGTAGAGCTTGGGATCCTGCTTTCTACAGGTTCTCTACTTCGTTGTAGTGCTTGGGATCATGCTTTCTACATGTTCTTTTCTTCACTGCAGTGCTTGGGGTCATTCTTTCTACAGGTTCTCTTCTTCATTGAAGTGGTGGGGATCATGCTTTCTACAAGATCTTTCCTTCACTTTAGTGCTTCGGGCATGCTTTCTACAGCTTCTCTTTTTCACTGTAGTGCTTGGGATCATGCTTTCTACAGGTTCTCTTCTTCACTGTAATGCTTGGGAGCATGCTTTCTACAGGTTCTCTTTTTTGTTGTAGTGCTTGGGATCATGCTTTCTACAGGTTCTCTTCTTTATTGTAGTGCTTGGGATCATGCTTTCTGACAGTTCTCTTCTTCATTGTAGAGCTTGGGATCATATTTTCTACAGGTTCTCTACTTCGTTGTAGTGCTTGGGATCATGCTTTCTATAGGTTCTCTTCTTCACTGTAGAGCTTGGGATCATGCTCTCTGCAAGTTCTCTTCTTCGTTGTAGTGCTTGGGGTCATGCTTTCTACAGGTTCTCTTCTTCACTGTAGTGCTTGGGAACATGGTTTCTACAGGTTCTCTTCTTCACTGTAGTGTTTGGGATCATGCTTTCCACAGGTTATTTTCTTCACTGCAGTGCTTGGGGTCATGTTTTCTACAGGTTCTCTTCTTCGTTGTAGAACTTGGGATCATGCTTTCTACAAGTTCTCTTCTTCGTTGTAGTGCTTGGGGTCATGCTTTCTACAGGTCCCTTTCTTCACTTTAGTGCTTGGGATCATGCTTTCTAAAGGTTCTCTTCTTCGTTCTATGGTTTGGGATCATGCTTTCTACAGGTTCTCTTCTTCACTGTAGTGCTTGGGATCATGCTTTCTACAGGTTCTCTTCTTCATTGTAGAGCTTGGGATCATACATTCTACAGGTTCTCTTCTTCATTCTAGGGCTTGAGATCATGCTTTCTGCATCTTCTCTTCTTATCTGTAGTGCTTAGGATCATGCTTTCTACAGGTTCTTTTCTTCACTGCAGTGCATGGGGTCATGCTTTCTACAAGTTCTCTTCTTCATTGTAGAGCTTGGGATCATGCTTTCTACAAGTTCTCTTCTTCGTTGTAGTGCTTGAGGTCATGCTTTCTACAGGTCCATTTCTTCACTTTAGTGCTTGGGATCATGCTTTCTAAAGGTTCGCTTTTTCGTTCTATGGTTTGGGATCATGCTTTCTACAGGTTCTCTTCTTCACTGTAGTGCTTGGGATCATGCTTTCTACAGGTTCTCTTCTTCATTGTAGAGCTTGGGATCATGCATTCTACAGGTTATTTTCTTCATTCTAGAGCTTGAGATCATGCTTTCCGCATCTTCTCTTCTTATCTGTAGTGCTTATGATCATGCTTTCTACAGGTTATTTTCTTCATTGTAGAGCTTGGGGTCATGCTTTCTGCATTTTCTCTTCTTCTCTGTCGTGCTTAGGATCATGCTGTCTACAGGTTTCTTATTCATTCTAGTGCTTGGGATCATGCTTTCCACAGGTTCTCTTCTTCATTGTAGTGCTTGGGGTCATGCTTCTACAGGATCTCTTCTTCATGGTAGAGCTTGGGATCATGCTTTCTACAGGTTCTCTTCTTCGTTGTAGTGCCCGGGATCATGCTTTCTACAAGTTCTCTTCTTCATTGTACAGCTTGGGATCATGTATTCTACAGGTTCTCTTCTTCATTGTACAGCTTGGGATCATGCATTCTACAGGTTCTCTTCTAAATTATAGTTCTTGGGATCATGCTTTCTACAGGTTCTCTTCTTCATTCTAGAGTTTGGGATCATGCTTTCTACAGGTTCTCTTCATTGTAGTGTTTCCGAATCATGCTTCCTCCAGGTTCTTTTCTTCATTGTAGTGATTAGGATCACGCTTTCTACAGGTTCTTTTCTTCATTGTAGTGATTGGGTGCATGCTTTCTACAGGTTCTCGTCTTCATTCTAGTGCTTGGGATCATGTTTTTTACAGGTTCTATTCTTCACTGTAGTGCTTGGGATCATGCTTCCTACAGGATCTTTTCTTCACTGTAGTGCTTCGGATCATGCTTTCTAAAGGTTCTCTTCATTGTAGTGCTTGGGATCATGCTTTCTACAGGTTCCCCTCTTCATTTTAGTGCTTGGGATCATCTTTTCTACAGGTTCTCTTCTTCATTGAATTGCTTGGGATCATGCATTGTACAGGATCTCTTCTTCATTCTAGTGCTTGGGATCATGCTTTCTACAGGTTCTCTTCTTCATTGTAGCGCTTGGGATCATGCTTTCTACAGGTTCTCTTCTTCATTTTAGTGCTTGGGATCATACTTTCTGCAGGTTCTCTTCTTCATTCTAGTGCTTGGGATCATGCTTTTTACAGGTTCTATTCCTCACTGTAGTGCTTGGGATCATGCTTTCTAAAGGTTCTCTTCTTCGTCCTATGGTTTGGGATCATGCTTTCTACAGGTTCTCTTCTTCACTGTAGTGCTTGGGATCATGCTTTCTACAGGTTCTCTTCTTCAATGTAGGGCTTGAGATCATGCTTTCTGCATCTTCTCTTCTTATCTGTAGTGCTTAGGATCATGCTTTCTACAGGGTATTTTCTTCATTGTAGAGCTTGGGGTCATGCTTTCTGCATTTTATCTTCTTCTCTGTAGTGTTTGGGATCATGCTTTCTACAGGTTTCTTATTCATTGTAGCACTTGGGATCATGATTTCTACAGGTTCTCTTCTTCGTTGTAGTGCTTGGGGTCATGCTTTCTACAGGTTCTCTTCTTCATGGTAGAGCTTGGGATCATGCTTTCTATGGGTTCTCTTCTTCGTTGTAGTGCCTGGGAGCATGCTTTCTACAAGTTCTCTTCTTCATTGTACAGCTTGGGATCATGCAGTCTACAGGTTCTCCTCTTCATTGTAGTGCTTGGGATCATGCTTTCTACAGGTTCTCTTCTTCATTGAAGAGGTGGGGATCATGCTTTCTACAAGATCTTTCCTTCACTTTAGTGCTTCGGGTCATGCTTTCTACAGCTTCTCTTTTTCACTGTAGTGCTTGGGATCATGCTTTCTACAGGTTCTCTTCTTCACTGTAGTGCTTGGGATCATGCTTTCTACATGTTCTCTTCTTCATTGTAGCGCTTAGAATCATGCTTTCTACTAGTTCTCTTCTTCATTCTAGTGCTTGGGATCATGCTTACTACAGGTTCTCTTATTTATTGCAGCCTTGGGATCATGCTATCTACAGGTTCTCTTCTTCATTCTAGAGTTTGGGATCGTGCTTTCTACATGTTTTCTTCTTCATCCTGGGACTTGGGATCATGTCTTCTACAGGTCATCTTCTCCATTGTAGTCCTTTGGATAATTCTTTCTACAGGTTATTTTCTTCATTCTAATGCTTGGATCATGCTTCCTGTGGGTTCTCTTCTACAGTGTAGTGCTTGGGATCATGCTTTCTACAGGTTCTCTTCTTCATTGTAGAGCTTGGGATCCTGCTTTCTACAGGTTCTCTACTTCGTTGTAGTGCTTGGGATCATGCTTTCTACATGTTCTTTTCTTCACTGCAGTGCTTGGGGTCATTCTTTCTACAGGTTCTCTTCTTCATTGAAGTGGTGGGGATCATGCTTTCTACAAGATCTTTCCTTCACTTTAGTGCTTCGGGCATGCTTTCTACAGCTTCTCTTTTTCACTGTAGTGCTTGGGATCATGCTTTCTACAGGTTCTCTTCTTCACTGTAATGCTTGGGAGCATGCTTTCTACAGGTTCTCTTTTTTGTTGTAGTGCTTGGGATCATGCTTTCTACAGGTTCTCTTCTTTATTGTAGTGCTTGGGATCATGCTTTCTGACAGTTCTCTTCTTCATTGTAGAGCTTGGGATCATATTTTCTACAGGTTCTCTACTTCGTTGTAGTGCTTGGGATCATGCTTTCTATAGGTTCTCTTCTTCACTGTAGAGCTTGGGATCATGCTTTCTACAGGTTCTCTTCTTCATGGTAGAGCTTGGGATCATGCTTTCTATGGGTTCTCTTCTTCGTTGTAGTGCCTGGGAGCATGCTTTCTACAAGTTCTCTTCTTCATTGTACAGCTTGGGATCATGCAGTCTACAGGTTATTTTCTTCACTGCAGTGCTTGGGGTCATTCTTTCTACAGGTTCTCTTCTTCATTGAAGAGGTGGGGATCATGCTTTCTACAAGATCTTTCCTTCACTTTAGTGCTTCGGGTCATGCTTTCTACAGCTTCTCTTTTTCACTGTAGTGCTTGGGATCATGCTTTCTACAGGTTCTCTTCTTCACTGTAGTGCTTGGGATCATGCTTTCTACATGTTCTCTTCTTCATTGTAGCGCTTAGAATCATGCTTTCTACTAGTTCTCTTCTTCATTCTAGTGCTTGGGATCATGCTTACTACAGGTTCTCTTATTTATTGCAGCCTTGGGATCATGCTATCTACAGGTTCTCTTCTTCATTCTAGAGTTTGGGATCGTGCTTTCTACATGTTTTCTTCTTCATCCTGGGACTTGGGATCATGTCTTCTACAGGTCATCTTCTCCATTGTAGTCCTTTGGATAATTCTTTCTACAGGTTATTTTCTTCATTCTAATGCTTGGATCATGCTTCCTGTGGGTTCTCTTCTACAGTGTAGTGCTTGGGATCATGCTTTCTACAGGTTCTCTTCTTCATTGTAGAGCTTGGGATCCTGCTTTCTACAGGTTCTCTACTTCGTTGTAGTGCTTGGGATCATGCTTTCTACATGTTCTTTTCTTCACTGCAGTGCTTGGGGTCATTCTTTCTACAGGTTCTCTTCTTCATTGAAGTGGTGGGGATCATGCTTTCTACAAGATCTTTCCTTCACTTTAGTGCTTCGGGCATGCTTTCTACAGCTTCTCTTTTTCACTGTAGTGCTTGGGATCATGCTTTCTACAGGTTCTCTTCTTCACTGTAATGCTTGGGAGCATGCTTTCTACAGGTTCTCTTTTTTGTTGTAGTGCTTGGGATCATGCTTTCTACAGGTTCTCTTCTTTATTGTAGTGCTTGGGATCATGCTTTCTGACAGTTCTCTTCTTCATTGTAGAGCTTGGGATCATATTTTCTACAGGTTCTCTACTTCGTTGTAGTGCTTGGGATCATGCTTTCTATAGGTTCTCTTCTTCACTGTAGAGCTTGGGATCATGCTCTCTGCAAGTTCTCTTCTTCGTTGTAGTGCTTGGGGTCATGCTTTCTACAGGTTCTCTTCTTCACTGTAGTGCTTGGGAACATGGTTTCTACAGGTTCTCTTCTTCACTGTAGTGTTTGGGATCATGCTTTCCACAGGTTATTTTCTTCACTGCAGTGCTTGGGGTCATGTTTTCTACAGGTTCTCTTCTTCGTTGTAGAACTTGGGATCATGCTTTCTACAAGTTCTCTTCTTCGTTGTAGTGCTTGGGGTCATGCTTTCTACAGGTCCCTTTCTTCACTTTAGTGCTTGGGATCATGCTTTCTAAAGGTTCTCTTCTTCGTTCTATGGTTTGGGATCATGCTTTCTACAGGTTCTCTTCTTCACTGTAGTGCTTGGGATCATGCTTTCTACAGGTTCTCTTCTTCATTGTAGAGCTTGGGATCATACATTCTACAGGTTCTCTTCTTCATTCTAGGGCTTGAGATCATGCTTTCTGCATCTTCTCTTCTTATCTGTAGTGCTTAGGATCATGCTTTCTACAGGTTCTTTTCTTCACTGCAGTGCATGGGGTCATGCTTTCTACAAGTTCTCTTCTTCATTGTAGAGCTTGGGATCATGCTTTCTACAAGTTCTCTTCTTCGTTGTAGTGCTTGAGGTCATGCTTTCTACAGGTCCATTTCTTCACTTTAGTGCTTGGGATCATGCTTTCTAAAGGTTCGCTTTTTCGTTCTATGGTTTGGGATCATGCTTTCTACAGGTTCTCTTCTTCACTGTAGTGCTTGGGATCATGCTTTCTACAGGTTCTCTTCTTCATTGTAGAGCTTGGGATCATGCATTCTACAGGTTATTTTCTTCATTCTAGAGCTTGAGATCATGCTTTCCGCATCTTCTCTTCTTATCTGTAGTGCTTATGATCATGCTTTCTACAGGTTATTTTCTTCATTGTAGAGCTTGGGGTCATGCTTTCTGCATTTTCTCTTCTTCTCTGTCGTGCTTAGGATCATGCTGTCTACAGGTTTCTTATTCATTCTAGTGCTTGGGATCATGCTTTCCACAGGTTCTCTTCTTCATTGTAGTGCTTGGGGTCATGCTTCTACAGGATCTCTTCTTCATGGTAGAGCTTGGGATCATGCTTTCTACAGGTTCTCTTCTTCGTTGTAGTGCCCGGGATCATGCTTTCTACAAGTTCTCTTCTTCATTGTACAGCTTGGGATCATGTATTCTACAGGTTCTCTTCTTCATTGTACAGCTTGGGATCATGCATTCTACAGGTTCTCTTCTAAATTATAGTTCTTGGGATCATGCTTTCTACAGGTTCTCTTCTTCATTCTAGAGTTTGGGATCATGCTTTCTACAGGTTCTCTTCATTGTAGTGTTTCCGAATCATGCTTCCTCCAGGTTCTTTTCTTCATTGTAGTGATTAGGATCACGCTTTCTACAGGTTCTTTTCTTCATTGTAGTGATTGGGTGCATGCTTTCTACAGGTTCTCGTCTTCATTCTAGTGCTTGGGATCATGTTTTTTACAGGTTCTATTCTTCACTGTAGTGCTTGGGATCATGCTTCCTACAGGATCTTTTCTTCACTGTAGTGCTTCGGATCATGCTTTCTAAAGGTTCTCTTCATTGTAGTGCTTGGGATCATGCTTTCTACAGGTTCCCCTCTTCATTTTAGTGCTTGGGATCATCTTTTCTACAGGTTCTCTTCTTCATTGAATTGCTTGGGATCATGCATTGTACAGGATCTCTTCTTCATTCTAGTGCTTGGGATCATGCTTTCTACAGGTTCTCTTCTTCATTGTAGCGCTTGGGATCATGCTTTCTACAGGTTCTCTTCTTCATTTTAGTGCTTGGGATCATACTTTCTGCAGGTTCTCTTCTTCATTCTAGTGCTTGGGATCATGCTTTTTACAGGTTCTATTCCTCACTGTAGTGCTTGGGATCATGCTTTCTAAAGGTTCTCTTCTTCGTCCTATGGTTTGGGATCATGCTTTCTACAGGTTCTCTTCTTCACTGTAGTGCTTGGGATCATGCTTTCTACAGGTTCTCTTCTTCAATGTAGGGCTTGAGATCATGCTTTCTGCATCTTCTCTTCTTATCTGTAGTGCTTAGGATCATGCTTTCTACAGGGTATTTTCTTCATTGTAGAGCTTGGGGTCATGCTTTCTGCATTTTATCTTCTTCTCTGTAGTGTTTGGGATCATGCTTTCTACAGGTTTCTTATTCATTGTAGCACTTGGGATCATGATTTCTACAGGTTCTCTTCTTCGTTGTAGTGCTTGGGGTCATGCTTTCTACAGGTTCTCTTCTTCATGGTAGAGCTTGGGATCATGCTTTCTATGGGTTCTCTTCTTCGTTGTAGTGCCTGGGAGCATGCTTTCTACAAGTTCTCTTCTTCATTGTACAGCTTGGGATCATGCAGTCTACAGGTTCTCCTCTTCATTGTAGTGCTTGGGATCATGCTTTCTACAGGTTCTCTTCTAAATTATAGTGATTGGGATCATGATTTCTACAGGTTCTCTTCTTCATTCTGGAGATTGGGATCATGCATTCTACAGGTTCTCTTCATTGTAGTGTTTGGAATCATGCTTTCTCCAGGTTCTTTTCTTCATTGTAGTGATTAGGCTCATGCTTTCTACAGGTTCTTTTGTTCATTGTAGTGATTGGGCGCATGCTTTCTACAGGTTCTCGTCTTCAATCTAGTGGTTGGGATCATTATTTTTACAGGTTCTATTCTTCACTGTAGTGTTTGGGATCATGCTTCCTACTGGATCTTTTCTTCACTGTAGTGCTTGGGATCATGATTTCTGCAGGTTCTCTTATTTATTGCAATGCTTGGGATCATGCTTTCTATGGGTTCTCTTCTACATTGTAGTGCTTGGGACCATGCTTTCTACAGGTTCCATTCTTCATTGTAGTGCTTGGGATCATGCTTGCTACAGGTTCTCTTCTTCATTGTAGCGCTTGGGATCATGCTTTCTGCAGGTTCTCTTCTTCATTCTAGTGCTTGGGATCATGCTTTTAACAGGTTCTATTCTTCACTGTAGTGCTTGGGATCATGCTTCCTACAGGATCATTTCTTCACTGTAGTGCTTGGGATCATGCTTTCTAAAGGTTCTCTTCGTCATTCTATGGTTTGGGATCATGCTTTCTACAGGTTCTCTTCATCGTAGTGTTTACGAATCATCCTTCCTCCAGGTTCTTTTCTTCATTGTAGTGATTAGGATCATGCTTTCTACGAGTTCTTTTCTTCATTGTAGTGATTGGGTGCATGCTTTCTACAGTTTCTCGTCTTCATTCTAGTGCTTGGGATCATGTTTTTTACAGGTTCTATTCTTCACTGTAGTGCTTGGGATCATGCTTCCTACAGGATCTTTTCTTCACTGTAGTGCTTTGGATCATGCTTTCTAAAGATTCTCTTCATTGTAGTGCTTGGGATCATGCTTTCTACAGGTTCCCCTCTTCATTTTAGTGCTTGGGATCATGCTTTCTACAGGTTCTCTTCTTCATTGAATTGCTTGGGATCATGCATTGTACAGGATCTCTTCTACATTCTAGTGCTTGGGATCATGCTTTCTACAGGTTCTCTTCTTCATTGTAGCGCTTGGGATCATGCTTTCTACAGGTTCTCTTCTTCATTTTAGTGCTTGGGATCATACTTTCTGCAGGTTCTCTTCTTCATTCTAGTGCTTGGTATCATGCTTTTTACAGGTTCTATTCTTCACTGTAGTGCTTGGGATCATGCTTTCTAAAGGTTCTCTTCTTCGTTCTATGGTTTGGGATCATGCTTTCTACAGGTTATCTTCTTCACTGTAGTGCTTGGGATCATACATTCTACAGGTTCTCTTCTTCATTCTAGGGCTTGAGATCATGCTTTCTGCATCTTCTCTTCTTATCTGTAGTGCTTAGGATCAAGCTTTCTACATGTTCTTTTCTTCATTGTAGAGCTTGGGGTCATGCTTTCTGCATTTCTCTTCTTCTCTGTAGTGCTTGGGATCATGCTTTCTACAGGTTTCTTATTTATTGTAGCACTTGGGATCATGATTTCTACACGTTCTCTTCTTTATTGTAGTGCTTGGGGTCATGCTTTCTACAGGTTCTCTTCTTCATGGTAGAGTTTGGGATCATGCTTTCTACGGGTTCTCTTCTTCGTTGAAGTGCCTGGGATCATGCTTTCTACAAGTTCTCTTCTTCATTGTACAGCTTGGGATCATGCATTCTACAGGTTCTCTTCTTCATTGTAGTGCTTGGGATCATGCTTTCTACAGGTTCTCTTCTAAATTATAGTGCTTGGGATCATGCTTTCTACAGGTTCTCTTCTTCATTCTGGAGTTTGGGATGATGCTTTCTACAGGTTCTCTTCATTGTAGTGTTTGGAATCATGCTTTCTCCAGGTTCTTTTCTTCATTGTAGTGATTAGGATCATGCTTTCTACAGGTTCTTTTCTTCATTGTAGTGATTAGGCGCATGCTTTCTACAGTTTCTCGTCTTCATTCTAGTGGTTGGGATCATTTTTTTTACGGTTCTATTCTTCACTGTAGTGCTTGGGATCATGCTTCCTACTGGATCTTTTCTTCACTGTAGTGCTTGTGATCATGCTTTCTACAGGATCATTTCTTCATTGAATTGCTTGGGATCATGCATTGTACAGGATCTCTTCTTCATTCTAGTGCTTGGGATCGTGCTTTCTGCAGGTTCTCTTATTTACTGCAATGCTTGGGATCATGCTTTCTATGGGTTCTCTTCTACATTGTAGTGCTTGGGACCATGCTTTCTACAGGTTCCCTTCTTCATTGTAGTGCTTGGGATCATGCTTGCTACAGGTTCTCTTCTTCATTCTAGTGCTTGGGATCATGCTTTCTACAGGTTCTCTTCTTCATTGTAGCGCTTGGGATCATGCTTTCTACAGGTTCTATTCTTCATTCTAGCGCTTGGGATCATGCTTTCTACAGGTTCTCTTCTTCATTGTAGTGCTTGGGATCATGCTTTCTATGGGTTCTCTTCTACATTGTAGTGCTTGGGACCATGCTTTCTACAGGTTCCCTTCTTCATTGTAGTGCTTGGGATCATGCTTGCTACAGGTTCTCTTCTTCATTCTAGTGCTTGGGATCATGCTTTCTACAGGTTCTCTTCTTCATTGTAGCGCTTGGGATCATGCTTTCTACAGGTTCTATTCTTCATTCTAGCGCTTGGGATCATGCTTTCTGCAGGTTCTATTCTTCATTCTAGTGCTTGGGATCATGCTTTTAACAGGTTCTATTCTTCACTGTAGTGCTTGGGATCATGCTTCCTACTGGATCTTTTCTTCACTGTAGTGCTTGGGATCATGCTTTCTGCAGGTTCTCTTATTTATTGCAATGCTTGGGATCATGCTTTCTATGGGTTCTCTTCTACATTGTAGTGCTTGGGACCATGCTTTCTACAGGTTCCCTTCTTCATTGTAGTGCTTGGGATCATGCTTGCTACAGGTTCTCTTCTTCATTCTAGTGCTTGGGATCATGCTTTCTACAGGTTCTCTTCTTCATTGTAGCGCTTGGGATCATGCTTTCTACAGGTTCTATTCTTCATTCTAGCGCTTGGGATCATGCTTTCTACAGGTTCTCTTCTTCATTCTAGTGCTTGGGATCATGCTTTCTACAGGTTCCCCTTTTCATTTTAGTGCTTGGGATCATGCTTTCTACAGGTTCTCTTCTTCATTGAATTGCTTGGGATCATGCATTGTACAGGATCTCTTATTCATTCTAGTGCTTGGGATCATGCTTTCTACAGGTTCTCTTCTTCATTGTAGTGCTTGGGATCATGCTTTCTACAGGTTCTCTTCTTCATTTTAGTGCTTGGGATCATACTTTCTGCAGGTTCTCTTCTTCATTCTAGTGCTTGGGATCATGCTTTTTACAGGTTCTATTCTTCACTGTAGTTCTTGGGATCATGCTTTCTAAAGGTTCTCTTCTTCGTTCTATGGTTTGGGATCATGCTTTCTACAGGTTATCTTCTTCACCGTAGTGCTTGGGATCATGCTTTCTACAGGTTCTCTTCTTCAATGTAGGGCTTGAGATCATGCGTTCTGCATCTTCTCTTCTGATCTGTAGTGCTTAGGATTATTCTTTCTACAGGTTATTTTCTTCATTGTAGAGCTTGGGGTCATGCTTTATGCATTTTCTCTTCTCTGTAGTGCTTGGGGTCATGCTTTCTACAGGTTTCTTATTCATTGTAGCACTTGGGATCATGATTTCTACAGGTTCTCCTCTTCATTGTAGTGCTTGGGGTCATGCTTTCTACAGGTTCTCTTCATCATGGTAGAGCTTGGGATCATGCTTTCTATGGGTTCTCTTCTTCGTTGTAGTGCTTGGGATCATGCTTTCTACAAGTTCTCTTCTTCATTGTACAGCTTGGGATCATGCTTTCTACAGGTTCTCTTCTTCATTCTGGAGTTTGGGATCATGCTTTCTACAGGTTCTCTTCATTGTAGTGTTTGGAATCATGCTTTCTCCAGGTTCTTTTCTTCATTGTAGTGATTAGGATCATGCTTTCTACAGGTTCTTTTCTTCATTGTAGTGATTGGGTGCATGCTTTCTACAGGTTCTCGACTTCATTCTAGTGGTTGGGATCATTTTTTTTACAGGTTCTATTCTTCACTGTAGTGCTTGGGTCATGCTTCCTACTGGATCTTTTCTTCACTGTAGTGCTTGTGATCATGCTTTCTGCAGGTTCTCTTATTTATTGCAATGCTTGGGATCATGCTTTCTATGGGTTCTCTTCTACATTGTAGTGCTTGGGACCATGCTTCCTACAGGTTCCCTTCATTGTAGTGCTTGGGATCATGCTTGCTACAGGTTCTCTTCTTCATTTTAGGGCTTGGGATCATGCTTTCTACAGGTTCTCTTCTTCATTGTAGCGCTTGGGATCATGCGTTCTCCAGGTTCTATTCTTCATTCTAGCGCTTGGGATCATGCTTTCTGCAGGTTCTCTTCTTCATTCTAGTGCTTGGGATCATGCTTTTAACAGGTTCTATTCTTCACTGTAGTGCTTGGGATCATGCTTCCTACAGGATCATTTCTTCACTGTAGTGCTTGGGATCATGCTTTCTAAAGGTTCTCTTCGTCATTCTATGGTTTGGGATCATGCTTTCTACAGGTTCTCTTCTTCACTGTAGTGCTTGGGATCATGCTTTCTACAGGTTCTCTTATTCATTGTAGAGCTTGGGATCATACATTCTACAGGTTCTCTTCTTCATTCTAGGGCTTGAGATCATGCTTTCTGCATCTTCTCTTCTTATATGTAGTGCTCAGGATCATGCTTTCTACAGGTTATTTTCTTCATTGTAGAGCTTGGGGTCATGCTTTCTGCATTTTCTCTTCTTATCTGTAGTGCTCAGGATCATGCTTTCTACAAGTTCTCTTCTTCATTGTAGTGCTTGGGGTCATGCTTTCTACAGGTTCTTTTCTTCGTTGTAGTGCCTGGGATCATGCTTTCTACAGGTTCTCTTCTTCGTTGTAGTGCCTGGGATCATTCTTTCTACAAGTTCTCTTCTTCATTGTACAGCTTGGGATCATGCATTCTACAGGTTCTCTTCTTCATTGTAGTGCTTGGGATCATGCTTTCTACAGATTCTCTTCTAAATTATAGTGCTTGGGATCTTGCTTTCTACAGGTTCTCTTCATTGTAGTGTTTGGAATCATGCTTTCTACAGGTTCTTTTCTTCATTGTAGTGAATGGGATCATGCTTTCTAAAGGTTCTCTTCTAAATTATAGTGCTTGGGAAATTGCTTTCTACGGGTTCTCTTCTTATTTCTAGAGTTGGGATCATACCTTCTACAGGTTCTCTTCATTGTAGTGTTTGGAATCATGCTTTCTCCGGGTTCTTTTCTTCATTGTAGTGAATGGGCCCACGCTTTCTACAGGTTCTCGTCTTCATTCTAGTGCTTGGGATCATGTTTTTTACAGGTTCTATTCTTCACTGTAGTGCTTGGGATCATGCTTCCTACATGATCTTTTCTTCATTGTAGTGCTTGGGATCATGCTTTCTACAGGTTCTCTTCTTCATTGTAGCGCTTGGGATCATGCATTCTACAGGTTCTATTCTTCATTCTAGCGCTTGGGATCATGCTTTCTGCAGGTTCTCTTCCTCATTCTAGTGCTTGGGATCATGCTTTTAACAGGTTCTATTCTTCACTGTAGTGATTGGGATCATGCTTCCTACAGGATCATTTCTTCACTGCAGTGCTTGGGATCATGCTTTCTAAAGGTTCTCTTCCTCATTCTATGGTTTGGGATCATGCTTTCTACAGGTTCCCTTCTTCACTGTAGTGCTTGGGATCATGCTTTCTACAGGTTCTCTTATTCATTGTAGAGCTTGGGATCATACATTCTACAGGTTCTCTTCTCCATTCTAGGGCTTGAGATCATGCTTTCTGCATCTTCTCTTCTTATATGTAGTGCTCAGGATCATGCTTTCTACAGGTTCTTTTCTTCATTGTAGAGCTTGGGGTCATGCTTTCTGCATTTTCTCTTCTTATCTGTAGTGCTCAGGATCATGCTTTCTACAAGTTCTCTTCTTCATTGTAGTGCTTGGGGTCATGCTTTCTACAGGTTCTTTTCTTCGTTGTAGTGCCTGGGATCATGCTTTCTACAGGTTCTTTTCTTCGTTGTAGTGCCTGGGATCATGCTTTCTACAAGTTCTCTTCTTCATTGTACAGCTTGGGATCATGCATTCTGCAGGTTCTCTTCTTCATTGTAGTGCTTCGGATCATGCTTTCTACAGATGCTCTTCTAAATTATAGTGCTTGGGATCGTGCTTTCTACAGGTTCTCTTCATTGTAGTGTTTGGAATCATGCTTTCTACAGGTTCTCTTCATTGTAGTGTTTGGAATCATGCTTTCTCCAGGTTCTTTTCTTCATTGTAGTGAATGGGATCATGCTTTCTAAAGGTTCTCTTCTAAATTATAGTGCTTGGGATCATGCTTTCTACAGGTTCTCTTCTTAATTCTAGAGTTTGGGATCATGCTTTCTACAGGTTCTCTTCGTTGTAGTGTTTGGAATCATGCTTTCTACAGGTTCTCTTCATTGTAGTGTTTGGAATCATGCTTTCTCCAGGTTCTTTTCTTCATTGTAGTGAATGGGCCCACGCTTTCTACAGGTTCTCGTCTTCATTCTAGTGCTTGGGATCATGTTTTTTACAGGTTCTATTCTTCACTGTAGTGCTTGGGATCATGCTTCCTACATGATCTTTTCTTCATTGTAGTGCTTGGGATCATGCTTTCTACAGGTGCTCTTCATTGTAGTGCTTGGGATCATGCTTTCTTCAGGTTCTCCTCTTCATTTTAGTGCTTGGGATCATGCTTTGTACAGGTTCTCTTCTACATTGAATTGCTTGGGATCATGCTTTCTACAGGATCTCTTCTTCATTCTAGTGCTTGGGATCAGGCTTTCTGCAGTTCTCTTATTTATTGCAATGCTTGGGATCATGCTTTCTCTGGGTTCTCTTCTATATTGTAGTGCTTGGGACCATGCTTTCGACAGGTTCTCTTCTTCATTGTAGTGCTTGGGATCCTGCTTGCTACAGGTTCTCTTCTTCATTCTAGTGCTTGGGATCATGCTTTCTACAGGTTCTCTCCTTCATTTTAGCTCTTGGGATCATGCTTTCTACAGGTTCTCTACTTTGTTGTAGTGCTTGGGATCATGGTTTCTACAGGTTCTTTTCTTCACTGCAGTGCTTGGTGTCGTGCTTTCTATTGGTTCTCTTCTTCATTGTAGCGCTTGGGATCATGCTTTCCACAAGATCTCTTTTTCATTGTAGTGCTTGGGGTCTTGCTTTCTACAGGTTCGTTCCTTTATTGTAGAGCTAGGGATCATGCTTTTTGCATTTTCTCTTCTTCTCTGTAGTGCTTAGGACCATGCTTTCTACAGGTTCTCTCCTTCACTGTAGTACTTTGGATCATGCCTTCTACAGGTTCTCTTCTTCTCTCTAGTGCTTGGAATCATGCTTTCTACAGGGTCTCTTCTTCATTGTAGTGCTTGGGATCATGCTTTCTACAGATTCTCTTCTAAATTATAGTGCTTGGGATCATGCTTTCTACAGGTTCTCTTCTTCATTCTAGAGTTTGGGATCATGCTTTCTACAGGTTCTCTTCATTGTAGTGTTTGGAATTATGCTTTCTCCAGGTTCTTTTCTTCATTGTAGTGATTAGGATCATGGTTGCTATAGGTTCTTTTCTTCATTGTAGTGATTGGGCGCATGCTTTCTACAGGTTCTCGTCTTCATTCTAGTGCTTGGGATCATGCTTCCCACAGGATCTTTTCTTCACTGTAGTGCTTGGGATCATGCTTTCTACAGATTCTCTTCATTGTAGTGCTTAAGATCATGCTTTCTACAGGTTCTCCTCTTCATTTTAGTGTTTGGGATCATGCTTTCTACAGGTTCTCTTCTTCATTGAATTGCTTGGGATCATGCTTTCTGCAGTTCTCTTATTTATTGCAATGCTTAGGATCAGGCTTTCTATGGGTTCTCTTCTACATTGTAGTGCTTGGGACCATGCTTTCTACAAGTTCTCGTCTTCATTGTAGTGCTTGGGATCATGCTTTCTACAGGTTCTCTTCTTCATTGTAGTGCTTGGGATCATGCTTTCTACAGGTTCTCTCCTTCATTTTAGCTCTTGGGATCATGCTTTCTGACGGTTCTCTTCTTCATTTTAGAGCTTGGGATCATGCTTTCTACAGGTTCTTTTCTTCACTGGAGTGCTTGTTGTCGTGCTTTCTACAGGTTCTCTTCTTCATTGTAGAGCTTGGGATCATGCTTTCTACAAGATCTCTTCTTCATTGTAGTGCTTGGGATCATGCTTTCTGCAGTTCTCTTATTTTTCGCTTTTTTTTTAATTTACTTGTGCATAATCAAAAGAAAATGATTTTTACAAGAGGATGGCAATTTAGAATCGTACAAAGCTTGTTTCGCCTGCTATCACTCCAGGTCAAGATCGTTTACAATCCTAAGGTGGGGTCAGGGTAAAAACGGCATGGAGGGTAACTCGTGATCGACCAGTAGGAAAGATGGGTAGTTTGGGTGGGCCCCGTTTCCGTAGAGAGTCACAAGCTGACAGGAGGGGACCTCAAGTGGATCAGGCCTATCAAGAGTCGTGCTGATCAAGTGAGGGTTGCAGTCCCTCATTCGCGATTTTGGCAAAGGCCTCCTCGATTATTTTAGCCGTGGCAACCGCCCAGCTGGGTTTTTCCCCAGAGATCAAGCGGCACCACCATGTGTTTTTTTCGATCAGGATGGAATTGTGCCATAATGGGGTTAGAAAAGCTGAGCGTGCTTGCTCCAGCGAAGGGCAATTTAGCAGCAGATGGCGAATTGTCTCGGTGGAATCCGGGGCATTGCATAGCCTGCAGGTGGTAATGGTGGATACAGATCTTATCCCTAGAATTTCCCTTGTGTGGAGCAGATTGAATCGAGCTCTTAAGAATGTCTATCGCAGTTTTTTGTCCGGTAATTTTAGACAGTACCCCATGGGGGATTTCAGCTTGTTATACGTGGGAGGGAGGTGTTTTAAGAATTTAATTGCAGCAGCTTTGTCGATGGTGTTGATCCAGACTTGGATCTTCAGTTTTTCGTTGACTCTTTGGGGGTTCGTGATCAAATCGGATTTGGAACATACCAGTTCATCCAGTATGGATTCTGGACGGCGCATCCAGAGAAGGACAGCTTTGCAGGTCATAGTGGCCAACTCCTGCCCGATGATGTTGCAGATCGGGAGGCCATCTTTGATTAGGGTCTTCCTGAACAGAGCGAGAGAGGCCACACTAACAGTGGCACTTAACGCGAGCAGCCCTAGCTCTCTTCTAACCGCTTCAATGGGAATGGCATTAGGTAGGCCAAGGAGAGTTTTCCAGATGTACCCCTCTAACGTTCGCCGGAGGTGCGTTGGAATGGTGAACATGGCGTCCATGCCATAAGTTATGGCTGGGACCATTTTTCCCTTGTAGAAGTTGATAGCCGGGGATAACGAAAATTTTCCGAACTTCCTGTGAATCGCTTTGAGTTGTGAGGTCAACAGTTTGGTTTTCGACCAGAGATGGGCTTGCATTTTCAATTCCTGGGTTGATCCATCAATAAACAACCCCAGTGGGAAACCACTTCGATTCTGATTTTATTCACTGACCACGACGTAGGTTTTTTCCGGGGTGGCAGGTTTTCGCGAAAATCATGATCTTGGTTGTGGCCTGGTTTATTTGCAGGTTGAATTTGGACATATAGACTGAAAGGTTGTCCAGCTGCTGTTGTAGACCGATGGGGGTTTAATCGAACAAGATCATGTCGTCGGCGTGAAGAAATCGGGACAAGGTGGTGTTTCCGAACTTCGGGGGGAAGCTGTGGACCATGCCTTCAGAGTCTTTATAGTCCCCCAAAAATGCAACAAAGAGCGCGGGAGCCAGCGGACAGCCTTGCTTAACTCCTCTGTTGGATTGGATTTCCCTAGAGAGGGCACCTTGCCTGTTCAGCCGAACATGAAGAGTGGTGCCAGTGTGGAGAGCCATTATTGGGTTTAGGACAGATTCAGGGCAGTTCCAGTTTTTCAATTTAGCCCATAGTCTCGTTCTGTCGACTTTATCGAAGGCCTGAGAGAGGTCGATAAATGCAGCGTACACTGGCTGTGAGCCTTGTTTTATTTTTGCCTTTAGGAGGGTTAGTATAAGGATGTTCAGTGCAGTGCTGCCGTTCTTCTTGAAGCCCGTTTGAAGAGGATCACGGCACGGTGCCGTTTTTGCCCAGCGTTGAAAGTGGACTAGGAGGAGAGAAGCGAAGAGCTTACCCATAATGTCCAGTAGGGCAATCGGGCGGTAGTTTCCGGGAAGATCCCTGCTTCCCAGTTTGAAAATGGGGATAATGATAGCTTTACACCATGACAGTGGGATCTTCCTGGTTATTCTGCAATGGTCGAACAAGATGCTGATAAAGGTGGACCACTCGTGGAGGTGTTTCTTTAGATCTATGTTGGACAGGCCGTCCGGGTCTGGAGCTCTTGACGATTTGAACCTTTTAATGGCCAGAGTTATGTCTGGTGCAGCTGACAGGTTTATCCACGGGGCGTCTGTGGAGTCTGAACGCAGAGTTGACAGTGGGGTCGGGCTTGCGAAAAGGTCGCTGAAAAATGTAACCCAGGCTTGCTCCAGTACTGCGTTGATCATATTTGTCGCAGTAGCCCCTTGAGTGTGGTTTATCAGGGACCAAAAGTCGGCTGTTTTTTTTGTTGTAAGGGCTGTGAGCATTGATTCTGCATCGTGCTGATATAAGGCTGCCCGGCGCGTTCTGATCCATGATTTGTAGATTCGATGTTTGCTAATCCACAGGTTCCAAGCAGTGATAGAGTTTTCTGCCTTGGCGTTGCGTTTGAACTTCCTTAATGCAGTTTTTTTAAGCGCTATTTGCTTATTGTACTGGTGAGTGTGGGTCTTAAGGTGGGACGCACCCGACGGTGAATGCTGCTTGTAGTTTAGAAGCATAGGCAGGTAGTTCGGTCTACAAGGTGGGGCGGAGGGTAACTCGCCCGCCGCTTCGGCAACATATTGATGAGTAATTGCCCTTATGTTGGCAGATGTCAGACGCAGCCGTGATTGTTGTGGATTAGACTCCACTGAAGGCAGATAGTGGTTTGTCTTTCGAGCCATGGAGAACCATGACAGCATTAGAATGTTGTGGTCACTCGCTGTAGTTTCAACCACTTGAAAACCTTGGATTTCTGCACACAGGGCTTTTGAAGCGAAGATGTAGTCCAGGGTAGCCGACCACTGGCCTCTCTTCCATGTAGGTAAGTGGGGCTGACCTTCCAGAATCCTGGCGGCGTTGTGTAGATTCCTGGAGGACATAAGGGTCATCCAGGCTTCGCCTCTTAGTTCAGCTTGTGTAGGCTCATTGTGCTGCGTACGTAGATCCGTGGATTGATCGCACTTTGCGTTGAGATCTCCGCACATAAGTACCCATGGGGTGTCCCAATCGATAAGGATGGAATCAATTGTTTCAGCCATGGTTTGGCAGAAGAGCGATGTCGAGGTCCTTTGGGGATTCCAGTAGACAGTGATCAGAGCGAGGGGAGGCGTGGGTCGGCCTTTTGGGGGTGAGTTAGAGTTTTCAGCCAGGCGATTCCATTCAATTAGCACCGCCAGGACCCCGTAACAGTTGGCCGGGGTCTTCACGATTTTTAGATTTTGGTCTGACCGCACCGCAATTAGAAGTCCTGCCGATGGCTGGCCTAAGAGGCCTTTGGCAGCTGGCGAGATCACGATGTCGTATCCATCCATCGAGGGTTTGTCTTGAAGCCATGTTTCTTGCAGGCAAAAAATATCGAACTGTCCCCGATCCAAGCAGTTCTCGTTAATTAGGTGAGCGTGTCCAGGAGGCCAACGTCAGTAGTTTAGGCTGTAGGCGAACATCGGCTTCCTCCGGTGATTGCTATTTAGCTCTGTTTGAGGATAGAGCTCCTTTAATCCAGTCCCATGGACCACCCGATGTTGAGGACTTTTTGGGCGCAGGTGAATTGGGGGGGTGAAGCTCGGTTACGAGGTCTCTGGATATGTGCCTCTCTTCGGGGAGACCGCTGTCTCCAAATTTGATTTCTTCTGTCCGCGCAAAATCTATCTTGTTGGTGGTGGGTCGGGCGGCGCGTGGATATTTCTTGTCTGCCTTCGTTGAAACGAGAGTCCGTCCGAGCTGGTACCTCGGCCCGTACAACTTTAGATGGAGTTCTTAGCTGGGAGGAATGAGGACGATAGTCAGGTGCTTCATGACGGGACGTAAATTTTCTTGGAGCGTCAGTGAAGTGGGTCCTCAGTTCATCTGTGTGGTCAACGTGTCGTCGGGATGGACTATGTTCATTGGTTTTTCTGTTCTTAGAATAGGATTCTCGGGTGGCCGTTTTTTGATCGAGGGGCTTTAGTTCCGACAGAAGAAGACCGCGTGATTTGAGTTCTTCGCCTGCTTGCTTGCATATGTCCTGGATTGCAGAGCTGTAGATATGCAGGTAGGCCTTGGCCTTATTGTCCCTGTGTTAAGGCTCGACCCGCTTGAAGTCGTCTAATTTCAGTTGCTTTAGGGAGACTATAGACGATGTTATTTTTAAGACGGTTCTTCTGTTCAGAATGGTGTACTTGTCTTTGTTAGATATCTGCTCAATTTTAAAAAGGCGGATGGGGCTGTCTTTCTCAGAGTGAGCCTCGTTCTTTCCAGTTAGTTTTTGGGAGGTGATGGGCCTCGATGCCGTGGATTTATCTAGATAGGGTCTTGGTCTGGATCTGCTCTGAGGTTCTGGTGAAGCACTTAGGGGAGAGTTAGAATGCCGCGTCCGAGTCGGACTTTGAGGAGCTGACTCCCCCGATGAAAGAACTGGGGTGTCAGGCAAGACTTGGGGGTTGCAAAGCCGATGAGAAGTTGGTTGAGAGTCATAGGAAGTAGAGACTTTCTCGGGCGAGTCCTGGACTTCTTGCGCAGACGCTGTTGAAAGAATACTTGAATTCAGGAAATCTGCTGATGATATCGGGGAATGGGTCAAGTCCGTCACAGATTTTGGCCGGGACCCGGCAGGGTCTGCACTGGCCAGCGGCGTGTGGTGATTAGAGCTGACTGCGCCCGTTTCCAGCGAGCGTTTGGACGGTTGACGGGTCGAGGTTGGCTGATGATCATTCGTCGCTAGTTTTAGAACCTTTTTCCCTTGGGCCCTCCGTTGGGTCAGACTGGGGTTGGTTGCAGGGGTTAGGTTAAGAATCGAAGTAGACGTGCTGACAGATGGCGCCAGCTTCGGTTTGTTTGCGAATATTGGAGCAAAGTCGTTGGATGACTTGGATTGGAGGGTCTGGGTAGACATATCGGCCATGGTCTTCGGTGAAGGACTCTTCGTCAAGATGGAAGGAGATTGAGGGGTGTCCGACACCAGAAGTGGCAAGTCTTTTTGGATTTTGGGGATGTCGTACTTCAAGTCGATGGCAGTTATGTAGCCTTCCAGGAAGGTTAGCTTAGACTGAATGGTAGCTAAGATAGCCGTGTTGTCTCTTGATGCGTCACCTAGTGTTTCGTAAAGTTATTGCGGACATGATTGTGGTTAAGTCTTTTCTGGTACTTGGTAAGTCTTTATGGGGAGGGGAAGCGGGATCCAAGAGTCTTCTAGTGTTCAGTGGTGTGTCTCTGGGGCCTAGAGATGTGGGGTTCGCCAATGAGTGCCTGCGCCTTGAAGTACTACCTTCCAATTCTGATGGATTGAACTTCCTTGCAGTTGCGGGGCTCGGGTGGAGTTCGGGATCTTCCAAGAGGGAGGTGTTGCCTGAGAAATCTCGTGGCATAGTCAGAGGGGTGAAAGTAGATAGGTGCGTCTTGGTCCAAGGTTGGGCAGACATTTCTCTGTGACGTGGGTAAGCTTTGGGCTGTAGTAAGTCCTTAATGACCGAGAGGCCCTGGTTGACCGGTCGATCGTTGGTAATTGACGGAGGGAGTGGACTGACCTCCGGACTTGGAATGGGAGGCGAGGTCTTCTTCGCCTGGCCATCTGGTGGGGCAGTTGGAACAGTGCTGTGTGCGCGATCAGAGTCCAGGATGGTCAAAGCCGGAGTATCTAACAGGTTTCCACCACATGCAAGGGTTTGGGCAAGAGCTTGAGTCGGTGGAGGGTGTTGGGAGTCTTGGGTAACGAGAGTTTTCCTGGTTTCAGGGGCAGGTGGGGCTTCGTCAAGGGCTTCCAGAATTTCTGCGTCTGAAAGTTCGGAGTCGGTAAATAGCTTTCTTTTCCCTTGAGTCTTGAAAAAGTTCAACAGGGCGGTTGACAGGAGGGAGGTGGGTAGAGGAAGTTTAGCATATCCCCTCTTTTTTCCGCCCTGGTGCGGGGCAGCGTTTTTGGACTGCCTGCTACTTTTTAGTGAAGTGCCAGGAAGGTTTTGCTGCTTTTTTGTTGAGGTCGGTAGTTTATTGTGCAATGGTTGTAAGGGCGTAGCTTTCATTGCGGAATTGGCTTTTTTTTGTAAAGCGTTCTTTTTTTGTTTTTGGATGAACTTGATTTATGCGGACAGGTGTCCGATGATTTAGAACAATCGTCGGAATCTGAGTCATTTATTGTCTCCAAAAGAGGCTTCAAAAGTTGTTCCTGGGTTTTATTTTGAGCTTTGTTTTGGGGTTCCGAAGTTGGAACAGAAGGCAGGATGTGGTCCGCGGCTGTGTTTGGTGGTGGGCCAGTCAATTCATCAACAGCTGCCAAAAGTGGAAAGGCTGCTCCCTGTATGGAGTCGATGGAGGGCTCCCCTGATGCAGGGTGAGTTGCTGGCAAATTCTGTACACAGGCGGGGCCAACCGTGTCGGGAGTGAGCCGGCTGTCATCCGAGACGGCGTGAATCGTGGCCATGGTGGTCTTATAGGCCAGGTTCTTCTGAGAGTTAAGGTGGAGTTCAGTCGTAGTAGGTTGCGCCCTGGACTGGGCTGAGGAGAATGCCCCCACCAGCCGGGAAGCCAATGCAGGTGAAGGTGTTCCACTAGGCGAAGCAGAAATGGATCGAGGATCGATCGTGAGGTCAGGTGCCATAGAATTCAAGAAGGCCGGGGTGGCTGTGGTCGCCGACGCAGGCGCCCTCAGACCCCCTGGCGGGAACCCTCCGGTCCCCGCACAGGACGGGCCACTCGCCGAGGCGGTAAGAGGGCGCGTGGCGTCAGGTGCTAGAACCGGCCAAAAGTCTGTGAAAGGCTCAAGGGAGCCGCCTCTGGATGCCATGAGAGGCGCTGGAATCATCAGGTCTGCGGGCCCGAGGAGGGCGTGTGAGGACACTGGGTCCATAGAGTCTAAGGCCGGTGGCGGCCGGATCCCTGACGGCTGAACGTTGCTGTCAGGTAATTGAGGAAGGAGAAGAATGCTTCTAGGGGGGGCCGTGTCTAGAGGGGACTGCATGGCGTTCGCCGCCGACGCCGCAGCCGCCGCCGCTGCTTGGCGTGGAGAGATAGCGGTGGTGGAAACAGATGAGAGAAGTAAGTTCTTTTTCACTCGGCTCCTTAGTAGACGCTGGTCCGGGTCTTCCACCATGGAAGGGGGTGAGGATAGAAGGGATGGGGAGGCAGTGAAGGGAAAGGGGGGAAGGAGTGGGGGAAAGGGCGGAGTGGGTGGGTAGCAGGGCTCGGAAGAGGCCAGAGAGAAGGGACGGGTAGCGATCAATCTGGACGGTCTGGAGAAATGGGCGGCGGAGGAAGCCACGGTAGGGCAGAGGCGTGGGCACAGCTGGCGAGTGTCAATAAGTCAATCAGTGCCTACCTCAGCGTCCTTCGGGCATGGATGAGCTGCAAGCGCGTTGGTCCACCCTCCGGGTCCCGGCGCGGATGGAGCAGACTGGAAAATCAGCACGAAACTCTGCGCGCGCTCCACGCGGAAATGAGTTTTTGTAGCAGATCGAGGTTTCACTTTCTTAAAGGTGTATACCACCAAACGAAGATCCCAGAGACAGGAGCAGCTGAGAAGCACGAAGTACGTCTGTGGCAGTGAGAGGACTGGAGCAGACTGGAAACACAGCACAAAACGCCACCAAGTTCTCTCATTTATTGCAATGCTTAGGATCATGCTTTCTATGGGTTCTCTCCTACATTGTAGTGCTTGGGACCATGCTTTCTACAAGTTCTCTTCTTCATTGTAGTGCTTGGGATCATGCTTGCTACAGGTTCTCTTCTTCATTCTAGTGCTTGGGATCATGCTTTCTACAGGTTATTTCCTTTATTGTAGAGCTTGGGATCATGTTTTCTGCATTTTCTCTTCTTCTCTGTAGTGCTTAGGACCATGCTTTCTACAGGTTCTCTTCTTCACTGTAGTACTTTGGATCATGCTTTCTACAGGTTCTCTTCTTCTCTGTAGTGCTTGGGATCATGCTTTCTACAGGGTCTCTTCTTCATTGTAGTGCTTGGGATCATGCTTTCTACAGGTTCTGTTCTTCATTCTAGAGTTTGGGATCATGCTTTCTACATGTTTTCTTCTTCATCCTGGGACTTCAGATCATGTCTTCTACAGGTCATCTTCTCCATTGTAGTCCTTCAATCATTCTTTCTACAGGTTCTTTTCTTCATTCTAATGCTTGGATCACGTTTTCTATGGGTTCTCTTCTACAGTGTAGTGCTTGGGGTTAGCTTTAACCCTTTTTGCAGCTGTTCTGGGTGCAAGGTCTGTCGTTGCTGACCTTGCCAATCCACGTACTCACTCTGGTAATCTTAGAGTCTATGTTACTCTGGAACACTTGCACTGACTCAATTGCGTCTTTGTGGCCCCTTAACCCATTGCAGGCTCTTCCACTGCGAGGCATTGATATGCTTTCTACATGTTCTCTTCTTTGTTGTAGTGCTTGGGATCATGCTTTCTACAAGTTATCTTCTTCATTGTAGTGCTTGGGATCATGCTTTCTACAGGTTCTCTTCTTCATTGTAGAGCTTGGGATCCTGCTTTCCACAGGTTCTCTACTTCGTTGTAGTGCTTGGGATCATGCTTTCTACAGGTTCTTTTCTTCACTGCAGTGCTTGGGGACATGATTTCTACAGGTTCTCTTCTTCATTGAAGAGGTTGGGATCATGCATTCTACAAGATCTTTCCTTCACTTTAGTGCTTCGGGTCATGCTTTCTACAGGTTCTCTTTTTCACTGTAGTGCTTGGGATCATGCTTTCTACAGGTTCTCTTCTTCACTGTAGTGCTTGGGATCATGCTTTCTACAGGTTCTCTTCTTTGTTGTAGTGCTTGGGATCATGCTTTCTACAGGTTCTATTCTTCATTGTAGTGCTTTGGATCATGCTTTCTGACGGTTCTCTTCTTCATTGTCGAGCTTGGGATCATGTTTTCTACAGGTTCTCTTCTTCTTTGTAGTGCCCGGGATCATGCTTTCTACAAGTTCTCTTCTTCATTGTACAGCTTGGGATCATGCATTCTAAAGGTTCTCTTCTTCATTGTAGTGCTTTAGGTCATGCTTTCTACAAGTTCTCTTCTAAATTAAAGTTCTTGGGATCATGCTTTCTACAGGTTCTCTTCTTCATTCTAGAGTTTGAGATCATGCTTCCTCCAGGTGGTTCTTTTCTTCATTGTATTGATTAGGATAATGCTTTCTACAGGTTATTTTCTTCATTGTAGTGATTGGGCGCATGCTTCTTACAGGTTCTCGTCTTCATTCTAGTGCTTGGGATCATGTTTTTTACAGATTCTATTCTTCACTGTAGTGCTTGGGATCATGCTTCCTACAGGATTCTTTCTTCACTATAGTGCTTGGGATCATGCTTTCTACAGGTTCTCTTCAATGTAGTGCTTGGGATCATGCTTTCTACAGGTTCTCCTCTTCATTCTAGTGCTTGGGACATGCTTTCTGCAGGTTCTCTTCTTCGTTCTAGTGCTTGGGATCATGCTTTTTACAGGTTCTATTCTTCACTGTAGTGCTTGGGTACATGCTTCCTGCAGGATCATTTCTTCATTGTAGTGCTTGGGATCATGCTTTCTAAAGGTTCTAATTCATTGTAGCGCTTGGGATCATGCTTTCTACAGGTTCTCTTCTTCATTGTAGTGCTTGGGGTCATGCTTTCTACGGGTTCTCTTCTTCGTTGTAGTGCTTGGGATCATGCTTTCTGTAAGTTCTCCTCTTCATTGTAGCGCTTGGGATCATGCTTTCTACAGGTTCTATTCTTCATTCTAGCGCTTGGGATCATGCTTTCTGCAGGTTCTCTTCTTCATTCTAGTGCTTGGGATCATGCTTTTTACAGGTTCTATTCTTCACTGTAGTGCTTGGGATCATGCTTCCTACAGGATCATTTCTTCACTCTAGTGCTTAGGATCATGCTTTCTGCAGGTTTCTAATTCATTGTAGCGCTTGGGATCATGCTTTCTACAGGTTCTCTTCTTCATTGTAGTGCTTGGGGTCATGCTTTCTACAAGTTCTCTTCTTCATTGTACAGCTTGGGATCATGAATTCTACTGGTTCTCTTCTTCATTGTAGCGCTTGGGATCATGCTTTATACAGGTTCTATTGTTCATTCTAGCGCTTGGGATCATGCTTTCTGCAGGTTCTCTTCTTCATTCTAGTACTTGGGATCATGCTTCTTAAGGTTCTATTCTTCACCGTAGTGCTTGGATCATGCTTCCTACAGGATCATTTCTTCACTGTACTGCTTGGGATCATGCTTTCTAAAGGTTCTTTTCTTCACTGTAGTGCTTGGGATCATGCTTTCTACAAGTTTCTTATTCATTGTAGCACTTGGGATCATGATCTCTACAGGTTCTCCTCTTCATTGTAGTGCTTGGGGTCATGCTTTCTACAGGTTCTCTTCTTAATGGTAGAGCTTGGGATCATTCTTTCTACGGGTTCTCTTCTTCGTTGTAGTGCCTGGGATCATGCTTTCTACAAGTTCTCTTCTTCATTGTACAGCTTGGGATCATGCATTCTATAGCTTCTCTTCTTCATTGTAGTGCTTGGGATCATGCTTTTCACAGGTTCTCTTCTAAATTATAGTGCTTGGGATCATGCTTTCTACAGGTTCTCTTCTTCATTCTAGAGTTTGGGATCATGCTTTCTACAGGTTCTCTTCATTGTAGTATTTGGAATCATGCTTTCTCCAGGTTATTTTCTTCATTGTAGTGATAAGGATCATGCTTTCTACAGGTTCTTTTCTTCATTGTAGTGATTGGGTGCATGCTTTCTACAGGTTCTCGTCTTCATTCTAGTGCTTAGGATCATGTTTTTTACATGTTCTATTCTTCACTGTAGTGCTTGGGATCATGCTTCCTACTGGATCTTTTCTTCACTGTAGTGTTTGGGATCATGCTTTCTACAGTTTCTCTTATTTATTGCAATGCTTGGGATCATGCTTGCTACAGGTTCTCTTCTTCATTCTAGTGCTTGGGATCATGCTTTCTACAGGTTCTCTTCTTCATTTTAGCGCTTGGGATCATTCTTTCTATGGGTTCTCTTCTACATTGTAGTGCTTGGGACCATGCTTTCTACAGGTTCCCTTCTTCATTGTATTGCTTGGGATCATGCTTGCTACAGGTTCTCTTCTTCATTCTAGTGCTTGGGATCATGCTTTCTACAGGTTCTTTTTTTCATTGTAGTGATTAGGATCATGCTTTCTACAGGTTCTTTTCTTCATTGTACTGATTGGGTGCATGCTTTCTACAGGTTCTCGTCTTCATTCTAGTGCTTGGGATCATGTTTTTCTCAGGTTCTATTCTTCACTGTAGTGATTGGGATCATGCTTCCTACTGGATCCTTTCTTCACTGTAGTGCTTGGGATCATGCTTTCTGCAGGTTCTCTTATTTATTGCAATGCTTGGGATCATGCTTTCTATGGGTTCTCTTCTACATTGTAGTGCTTGGGACCATGCTTTCTACAGGTTCCCTTCTTCATTGTAGTGCTTGGGATCATGCTTGCTACAGGTTCTCTTCTTCATTCTAGTGCTTGGGATCATGCTTTCTACAGGTTCTCTTCTTCATTGTAGCGCTTGGGATCATGCTTTCTACAGGTTCTATTCTTCATTCTAGCGCTTGGGATCATGCTTTCTGCAGGTTCTCTTCTTCATTCTAGTGCTTGGGATCATGCTTTTTACAGGTTCTATTCTTCACTGTAGTGCTTGGGATCATGCTTCCTACAGGATCATTTCTTCACTGTAGTGCTTGGGATCATGCTTTCTAAAGGTTCTCTTCTTCATTCTATGGTTTGGGATCATGCTTCCTACAGGTTCTCTTCTTCACTGTAGTGCTTGGGATCATGCTTTCTCCAGGTTCTCTTATTCATTGTAGAGCTTGGGATCATACATTCTACAGGTTCTCTTCTTCATTCTAGGGCTTGAGATCATGCTTTCTGCATCTTCTCTTCTTATCTGTATTGCTCAGGATCATGCTTTCTACAGGTTCTTTTCTTCATTGTAGAGCTTGGGGTCATGCTTTCTTCATTTTCTCTTCTTCTCTGTAGTGCTTAGGATCATGCTTTCTACAGGTTTCTTATTCATTGTAGCGCTTGGGATCATGCTTTCTACAGGTTCTCTTCTTCATTGTAGTGCTTGGGGTCATGCTTTCTACAGGTTCTCTTCTTCATGGTAGAGCATGGGATAATGCTTTCTACAGGTTCTCTTCTTCGTTGTAGTGCCTGGGATCATGCTTTCTACAAGTTCTCTTCTTCATTGTACAGCTTGGGATCATGCATTCTACAGGTTCTCTTCTTCATTGTAGTGCTTGGGATCATGCTTTCTACAGATTCTATTCTAAATTATAGTGCTTGGGATCATGCTTTCTACAGGTTCTCTTCATTGTAGTGTTTGGAATCATGCTTTCTCTAGGTTCTTTTCTTCATTGTAGTGATTAGGATCATGCTTTCTACAGGTTCTTTTCTTCATTGTAGTGATTGGGATCATGCTTCCTACAGGATCATTTCTTCACTGTAGTGCTTGGGATCATGCTTTCTAAAGGTTCTCTTCTTCATTCTATGGTTTGGGATCATGCTTCCTACAGGTTCTCTTCTTCACTGTAGTGCTTGGGATCATGCTTTCTCCAGGTTCTCTTATTCATTGTAGAGCTTGGGATCATACATTCTACAGGTTCTCTTCTTCATTCTAAGGCTTGAGATCATGCTTTCTGCATCTTCTCTTCTTATCTGTAGTGCTCAGGATCATGCTTTCTACAGGTTATTTTCTTCATTGTAGAGCTTGGTGTCATGCTTTCTTCATTTTCTCTTCTTCTCTGTAGTGCTTAGGATCATGCTTTCTACAGGTTTCTTATTCATTGTAGCGCTTGGGATCATGCTTTCTACAGGTTCTCTTCTTCATTGTAGTGCTTGGGGTCATGCTTTCTACAGGTTCTCTTCTTCATGGTAGAGCATGGGATAATGCTTTCTACAGGTTCTCTTCTTCGTTGTAGTGCCTGGGATCATGCTTTCTACAAGTTCTCTTCTTCATTGTACAGCTTGGGATCATGCATTCTACAGGTTCTCTTCTTCATTGTAGTGCTTGGGATCATGCTTTCTACAGATTCTATTCTAAATTATAGTGCTTGGGATCATGCTTTCTACAGGTTCTCTTCATTGTAGTGTTTCGAATCATGCTTTCTCCAGGTTCTTTTCTTCATTGTAGTGATTAGGATCATGCTTTCTACAGGTTCTTTTCTTCATTGTAGTGATTGGGCCCACGCTTTCTACAGGTTCTCGTCTTCATTCTAGTGCTTGGGATCATGTTTTCTACAGGTTCTATTCTTCACTGTAGTGCTTGGGATCATGCTTCCTACCGGATCTTTTCTTCACTGTAGTGCTTGTGATCATGCTTTCTACAGGTTCTCTTCATTGTAGTGCTTGGGATAATGCTTTCTACAGGTTCTCCTCTTCATTTTAGGTCTTAGGATCATGCTTTCTACAGGTTCTCTTATTTATTGCAATGCTTGGGATCATGCTTTCTATGGGTTCTCTTCTACATTGTAGTGCTTGGGACCATGCTTCCTACAGGTTCTCTTCTTCATTGTAGTGCTTGGGATCATGCTTGCTACAGGTTCTCTTCTTCATTCTAGTGCTTGGGATCATGCTTTCTACAGGTTCTCTTCTTCATTGTAGTGCTTGGGATCATGCTTTCTACAGGTTCTCTCCTTCATTTTAGCTCTTGGGATCATGCTTTCTGACGGTTCTCTTCTTCATTTTAGAGCTTGGGATCATGCTTTCTACAGGTTCTCTACTTCGTTGTAGTGCTTGGGATCATGCTTTCTACCAGATCTTTTCTTCACTGCAGTGCTTGGTGTCTTGCTTTCTACAGGTTCTCTTCTTCATTGTGGAGCTTGGGATCATGCTTTCTACAAGATCTCTTCTTCATTGTAGTGCTAGGGGTCTTGCTTTCCACAGGTTCTTTCCTTTATTGTAGAGCTTGGGATCATGCTTTCTGCATTTTCTCTTCTTCTCTGTAGTGCTTAGGACCATGCTTTCTACAGGTTCTCTTCTTCACTGTAGTACTTTGGATCATGCTTTCTACAGGTTCTCTTCTTCTCTGTAGTGCTTGGGATCATGCTTTCTACAGATTCTCTTCTAAATTATATTGCTTGGGATCATGCTTTCTACAGGTTCTCTTCATTGTAGTGTTTGGAATCATGCTTTCTACAGGTTATTTTCTTCATTGTAGTGATTGGGCGCATGCTTTCTACAGGTTCTCGTCTTCATTGTAGTGCTTGGGATCATGCTTGCTACAGGTTCTCTTCTTCATTCTAGTGCTTGGGATCATGCTTTCTACAGGTTCTCTTCTTCATTGTAGTGCTTGGGATCATGCCTTCTGCAGTTCTCTTATTTATTGCAATGCTTGGGATCATGCTTTCTATGGGTTCTCTTCTACATTGTAGTGCTTGGGACCATGCTTCCTACAGGTTCTCTTCTTCATTGTAGTGCTTGGGATCATGCTTGCTACAGGTTCTCTTCTTCATTCTAGTGCGTGGGATCATGCTTTCTACAGGTTCTCTACTTCATTGTAGTGCTTGGGATCATGCTTTCTACAGGTTCTCTCCTTCATTTTAGCTCTTGGGATCATGCTTTCTGACGGTTCTCTTCTTCATTTTAGAGCTTGGGATCATGCTTTCTACAGGTTCTCTACTTTGTTGTAGTGCTTGGGATCATGCTTTCTACCAGTTCTTTTCTTCACTGCAGTGCTTGGTGTCGTGCTTTCTACAGGTTCTCTTCTTCATTGTAGAGCTTGGGATCATGCTTTCTACAAGATCTCTTCTTCATTGTAGTGCTTGGGGTCTTGCTTTCCACAGGTTCTTTCCTTTATTGTAGAGCTTGGGATCATGCTTTCTGCATTTTCTCTTCTTCTCTGTAGTGCTTAGGACCATGCTTTCTACAGGTTCTCTTCTCCACTGTAGTACTTTGGATCATGCTTTCTACAGGTTCTCTTCTTCTCTGTAGTGCTTGGGATCATGCTTTCTACAGATTCTCTTCTAAATTATATTGCTTGGGATCATGCTTTCTACAGGTTCTCTTCTTCATTCTAGAGTTTGGGATCATGCTTTCTACAGGTTCTCTTCATTGTATTGTTTGGAATCATGCTTTCTACAGGTTCTTTTCTTCATTGTAGTGATTGGGCGCATGCTTTCTACAGGTTCTCGTCTTCATTGTAGTGCTTGGGATCATGCTTGCTAAAGGTTCTCTTCTTCATTCTAGTGCTTGGGATCATGCTTTCTACAGGTTCTCTTCTTCATTGTAGTGCTTGGGATCATGCTTTCTACAGGTTCTCCCCTTCATTTTAGCTCTTGGGATCATGCTTTCTGACGGTTCTCTTCTTCATTTTAGAGCTTGGGATCATGCTTTCTACAGGTTCTCTACTTCGTTGTAGTGCTTGGGATCATGCTTTCTACCAGTTCTTTTCTTCACTGCAGTGCTTGGTGTCGTGCTTTCTACAGGTTCTCTTCTTCATTGTAGAGCTTGGGATCATGCTTTCTACAAGATCTCTTCTTCATTGTAGTGCTTGGGGTCTTGCTTTCCACAGGTTCTTTCCTTTATTGTAGAGCTTGGGATCATGCTTTCTGCATTTTCTCTTCTTCTCTGTAGTGCTTAGGACCATGCTTTCTACAGGTTCTCTTCTTCACTGTAATACTTTGGATCATGCTTTCTACAGGTTCTCTTCTTCATTCTAGAGTTTGGGATTATGCTTTTTGTAGGTTCTCTTCATTGTAGTGTTTGGAATCATGCTTTCTACAGGTTCTTTTCTTCATTGTAGTGATTGGGCGCATGCTTTCTACAGGTTCTTTTCTTCATTGTAGAGCTTGGGGTCATGCTTTCTTCATTTTCTCTTCTTCTCTGTAGTGCTTAGGATCATGCTTTCTACAGGTTTCTTATTCATTGTAGCGCTTGGGATCATGCTTTCTACAGGTTCTCTTCTTCATTGTAGTGCTTGGGGTCATGCTTTCTACAGGTTCTCTTCTTCATGGTAGAGCTTGGGATCAAGCTTTCTACAGGTTCTCTTCTTCATTGTAGTGCTTGGGATCATGCTTTCTACAGATTCTCTTCTAAATTATAGTGCCTAGGATCATGCTGTCTACAGGTTGTCTTCATTGTAGTGTTTGGAATCATGCTTTCTCCAGGTTCTTTTCTTCATTGTAGTGATTAGGATCATGTTTTCTACAGGTTCTTTTCTTCATTGTAGTGATTGGGCCCACGCTTTCTACAGGTTCTCGTCTTCATTCTAGTGCTTGGGATCATGCTTTCTACAGGTTCTACTCTTCACTGTAGTGCTTGGATCATGCTTCCTACAGGATCTTTTCTTCACTGTAGTGCTTGTGATCATGATTTCTACAGGTTCTCTTCATTGTAGTGCTTGGGATAATGCTTTCTAAAGGTTCTCCTCTTCATTTTAGGTCTTGGGATCATGCTTTCTACAGGTTCTCTTCTTCATTGAATTGCTTGGGATCATGCTTTCTACAGAATCTCTTCTTCATTCTAGTGCTTGGGATCATGCTTTCTGCAGTTCTCTTATTCATTGCAATGCTTGGGATCATGCTTTCTATGGGTTCTCTTCTACATTGTAGTGCTTGGGACCATGCTTTCTACAGGTTCTCTTCTTCATTGTAGTGCTTGGGATCATGCTTGCTACAGGTTCTCTTCTTCATTCTAGTGCTTGGGATCATGCTTTCTACAGGTTCTCTTCTTCATTGTAGTGCTTGGGATCATGCTTTCTACAGGTTCTCTCCTTCATTTTAGCTCTTGGGATCATGCTTTCTGACGGTTCTCTTCTTAATGGTAGAGCTTGGGATCATGCTTTCTACGGCTTCTCTTCTTCGTTGTAGTGCCTGGGATCATGCTTTCTACAAGTTCTCTTCTTCATTGTACAGCTTGGGATCATGCATTCTATAGCTTCTCTTCTTCATTGTAGTGCTTGGGATCATGCTTTCTACAGGTTCTCTTCTAAATTATAGTGCTTGGGATCATGCTTTCTACAGGTTCTCTTCTTCATTCTAGAGTTTGGGATCATGCTTTCTACAGGTTCTCTTCATTGTAGTATTAGGAATCATGCTTTCTCCAGGTTCTTTTCTTCATTGTAGTGATAAGGATCATGCTTTCTACAGGTTCTTTTCTTCATTGTAGTGATTGGGCGCATGCTTTCTACAGGTTCTCGTCTTTATTCTAGTGCTTGGGATCATGTTTTTTACAGGTTCTATTCTTCACTGTAGTGCTTGGGATCATGCTTCCTACTGGATCTTTTCTTCACTGTAGTGCTTGGGATCATGCTTTCTGCAGTTTCTCTTATTTATTGCAATGCTTGGGATCATGCTTGCTACAGGTTCTCTTCTTCATTGTAGTCCTTGGGATCATGCTTTCTACAGGTTCTCTTCTTCATTGTAGTGCTTGGGACCATGCTTTCTACAGGTTCCCTTCTTCATTGTAGTGCTTGGGATCATGCTTGCTACAGGTTCTCTTCTTCATTCTAGTGCTTGGGATCATGCTTTCTACAGTTTCTTTTCTTCATTGTAGTGATTAGGATCATGCTTTCTACAGGTTCTTTTCTTCATTGTACTGATTGGGTGCATGCTTTCTACAGGTTCTCGTCTTCATTCTAGTGCTTGGGATCATGTTTTTCTCAGGTTCTATTCTTCACTGTAGTGATTGGGATCATGCTTCCTACTGGATCCTTTCTTCACTGTAGTGCTTGGGATCATGCTTTCTGCAGGTTCTCTTATTTATTGCAATGCTTGGGATCATGCTTTCTATGGGTTCTCTTCTACATTGTAGTGCTTGGGACCATGCTTTCTACAGGTTACCTTCTTCATTGTAGTGCTTGAGATCATGCTTGCTACAGGTTCTCTTCTTCATTCTAGTGCTTGGGACCATGCTTTCTACAGGTTCTCTTCTTCATTGTAGCGCTTGGGATCATGCTTTCTACAGGTTCTATTCTTCATTCTAGCGCTTGGGATCATGCTTTCTGCAGGTTCTCTTCTTCATTCTAGTGCTTGGGACCATGCTTTCTACAGGTTCTCTTCTTCATTGTAGCGCTTGGGATCATGCTTTCTACAGGTTCTATTCTTCATTCTAGCGCTTGGGATCATGCTTTTTACAGGTTCTATTCTTCACTGTAGTGCTTGGGATCATGCTTCCTACAGGATCATTTCTTCACTGTAGTGCTTGGGATCATGCTTTCTAAAGGTTCTCTTCTTCATTCTATGGTTTGGGATCATGCTTCCTACAGGTTCTCTTCTTCACTGTAGTGCTTGGGATCATGCTTTCTCCAGGTTCTCTTATTCATTGTAGAGCTTGGGATCATACATTCTACAGGTTCTCTTCTTCATTCTAGGGCTTGAGATCATGCTTTCTGCATCTTCTCTTCTTATCTGTAGTGCTCAGGATCATGCTTTCTACAGGTTCTTTTCTTCATTGTAGAGCTTGGGGTCATGCTTTCTTCATTTTCTCTTCTTCTCTGTAGTGCTTGGGATCATGCTTTCTACAGATTTCTTATTCATTGTAGCGCTTAGGATCATGCTTTCTACAGGTTCTCTTCTTCATTGTAGTGCTTGGGGTCATGCTTTCTACAGGTTCTCTTCTTCATGGTAGAGCATGGGATAATGCTTTCTACAGGTTCTCTTCTTCGTTGTAGTGCCTGGGATCATGCTTTCTACAAGTTCTCTTCTTCATTGTACAGCTTGGGATCATGCATTCTACAGGTTCTCTTCTTCATTGTAGTGCTTGGGATCATGCTTTCTACAGATTCTATTCTAAATTATAGTGCTTGGGATCATGCTTTCTAAGGTTCTCTTCATTGTAGTGTTTGGAATCATGCTTTCTCCAGGTTCTTTTCTTCATTGTAGTGATTAGGATCATGCTTTCTAGAGGTTCTTTTCTTCATTGTAGTGATTGGGCCCACGCTTTCTACAGGTTCTCGTCTTCATTCTAATGCTTGGGATCATGTTTTCTACAGGTTCTATTCTTCACTGTAGTGCTTGGGATCATGCTTCCTACAGGATCTTTTCTTCACTGAAGTGCTTGTGATCATGCTTTCTACAGGTTCTCTTCATTGTAGTGCTTGGGATAATGCTTTCTACAGGTTCTCCTCTTCATTTTATGTCTTGGGATCATGCTTTCTACAGGTTCTCTTCTTCATTGAATTGCTTGGGATCATGCTTTCTACAGGATCTCTTCTTCATTCTAGTGCTTGAGATCATGCCTTCTGCAGTTCTCTTATTTATTGCAATGCTTGGGATCATGCTTTCTATGGGTTCTCTTCTACATTGTAGTGCTTGGGACCATGCTTCCTACAGGTTCTCTTCTTCATTGTAGTGCTTGGGATCATGCTTGCTACAGGTTATCTTCTTCATTCTAGTGCTTGGGATCATGCTTTCTACAGGTTCTCTTCTTCATTGTAGTGCTTGGGATCATGCTTTCTACAGGTTCTCTCCTTCATTTTAGCTCTTGGGATCATGCTTTCTGACGGTTGTCTTCTTCATTTTAGAGCTTGGGATCATGCTTTCTACAGGTTCTCTACTTCGTTGTAGTGCTTGGGATCATGCTTTCTACCAGTTCTTTTCTTCACTGCAGTGCTTGGTGTCGTGCTTTCTACAGGTTCTCTTCTTCATTGTGGAGCTTGGGATCATGCTTTCTACAAGATCTCTTCTTCATTGTAGTGCTTGGGGTCTTGCTTTCCACAGGTTCTTTCCTTTATTGTAGAGCTTGGGATCATGCTTTCTGCATTTTCTCTTCTTCTCTGTAGTACTTAGGACCATGCTTTCTACAGGTTCTCTTCTTCACTGTAGTACTTTGGATCATGCTTTCTACAGGTTCTCTTCTTCTCTGTAGTGCTTGAGATCATGCTTTCTACAGATTCTCTTCTAAATTATATTGCTTGGGATCATGCTTTCTACATGTTCTCTTCATTGTAGTGTTTGGAATCATGCTTTCTACAGGTTCTTTTCTTCATTGTAGTGATTGGGCGCATGCTTTCTACAGGTTCTCGTCTTTATTGTAGTGCTTGGGATCATGCTTGCTACAGATTCTCTTCTTCATTCTAGTGCTTGGGATCATTCTTTCTACAGGTTCTCTTCTTCATTGTAGTGGTTGGGATCATGCTTTCTACAGGTTCTCTCCTTCATTTCAGCTCTTGGGATCATGCTTTCTGACGGTTCTCTTCTTCATTTTAGAGCTTGGGATCATGCTTTCTACAGGTTCTCTACTTCGTTGTAGTGCTTGGGATCATGCTTTCTACCAGTTCTTTTCTTCACTGCAGTGCTTGGTGTCGTGCTTTCTACAGGTTCTCTTCTTCATTGTAGAGCTTGGGATCATGCTTTCTACAAGATCTCTTCTTCATTGTAGTGCTTGGGATCATGCTTTCTACAGGTTCTCTTCTTCATTGAATTGCTTGGGATCATGCTTTCTACAGGATCTCTTCTTCATTCTAGTGCTTGAGATCATGCCTTCTGCAGTTCTCTTATTTATTGCAATGCTTGGGATCATGCTTTCTATGGGTTCTCTTCTACATTGTAGTGCATGGGACCATCCTTCCTACAGGTTCTCTTCTTCATTGTAGTGCTTGGGATCATGCTTGCTACAGGTTCTCTTCTTCATTCTAGTGCGTGGGATCATGCTTTCTACAGGTTCTCTACTTCATTGTAGTGCTTGGGATCATGCTTTCTACAGGTTCTCTACTTCGTTGTAGTGCTTGGGATCATGCTTTCTACCAGTTCTTTTCTTCACTGCAGTGCTTGGTGTCGTGCTTTCTACAGGTTCTCTTCTTCATTGTAGAGCTTGGGATCATGCTTTCTACAAGATCTCTTCTTCATTGTAGTGCTTGGGGTCTTGCTTTCCAGAGGTTCTTTCCTTTATTGTAGAGCTTGGGATCATGCCTTCTGCATTTTCTCTTCTTCTCTGTAGTGCTTAGGACTTTGCTTTCTACAGGTTCTCTTCTTCACTGTAGTACTTTGGATCATGCTTTCTACAGGTTCTCTTCTCTGTAGTGCTTGGGATCATGCTTTCTACAGATTCTCTTCTAAATTATATTGCTTGGGATCATGCTTTCTACAGGTTCTCTTCTTCATTCTAGAGTTTGGGATCATGCTTTCTACAGGTTCTCTTCATTGTATTGTTTGGAATCATGCTTTCTACAGGTTCTTTTCTTCATTGTAGTGATTGGGCGCATGCTTTCTACAGGTTCTCGTCTTCATTGTAGTGCTTGGGATCATGCTTGCTACAGGTTCTCTTCTTCATTCTAGTGCTTGGGATCATGCTTTCTACAGGTTCTCTTCTTCATTGTAGTGCTTGGGATCATGCTTTCTACAGGTTCTCTCCTTCATTTTAGCTCTTGGGATCATGCTTTCTGACGGTTCTCTTCTTCATTTTAGAGCTTGGGATCATGCTTTCTACAGGTTCTCTACTTCGTTGTAGTGCTTGGGATCATGCTTTCTACCAGTTCTTTTCTTCACTGCAGTGCTTGGTGTCGTGCTTTCTACAGGTTCTCTTCTTCATTGTAGAGCTTGGGATCATGCTTTCTACAAGATCTCTTCTTCATTGTAGTGCTTGGGGTCTTGCTTTCCACAGGTTCTTTCCTTTATTGTAGATCTTGGGATCATGCTTTCTGCATTTTCTCTTCTTCTCTGTAGTGCTTAGGACCATGCTTTCTACAGATTCTCTTCTTCACTGTAATACTTTGGATCATGCTTTCTACAGGTTCTCTTCTTCTCTGTAGTGCTTGGGATCATGCTTTCTACAGATTCTCTTATAAATTATATTGCTTGGGATCATGCTTTCTACGGGTTCTCTTCTTCATTCTAGAGTTTGGGATCATGCTTTCTGTATGTTCTCTTCATTGTAGTGTTTGGAATCATGCTTTCTACAGGTTCTTTTCTTCATTGTAGTGATTGGGCGCATGCTTTCTACAGGTTCTTTTCTTCATTGTAGAGCTTGGGGTCATGCTTTCTTCATTTTCTCTTCTTCTCTGTAGTGCTTAGGATCATGCTTTCTACAGGTTTCTTATTCATTGTAGCGCTTGGTATCATGCTTTCTACAGGTTCTCTTCTTCATTGTAGTGCTTGGGGTCATGCTTTCTACAGGTTCTCTTCTTCATGGTAGAGCTTGGGATCATGCTTTCTACAGGTTCTCTTCTTCATTGTAGTGCCTGGGATCATGCTTTATACAAGTTCTCTTCTTCATTGTACAGCTTGGGATCATGCATTCTACAGGTTCTCTTCTTCATTGTAGGGCTTGGGATCATGCTTTCTACAGATTCTCTTCTAAATTATAGTGCCTAGGATCATGCTGTCTACAGGTTCTCTTCATTGTAGTGTTTGGAATCATGCTTTCTCCAGGTTCTTTTCTTCATTGTAGTGATTAGGATCATGTTTTCTACAGGTTCTTTTCTTCATTGTAGTGATTGGGCCCACGCTTTCTACAGGTTCTCGTCTTCATTCTAGTGCTTGGGATCATGTTTTCTACAGGTTCTACTCTTCACTGTAGTGCTTGTATCATGCTTCCTACAGGATCTTTTCTTCACTGTAGTGCTTGTGATCATGCTTTCTACAGGTTCTCTTCATTGTAGTGCTTGGGATAATGTTTTCTACAGGTTCTCCTCTTCATTTTAGGTCTTGGGATCATCCTTTCTACAGGTTCTCTTCTTCATTGAATTGCTTGGGATCATGCTTTCTACAGGATCTCTTCTTCATTCTAGTGCTTGGGATCATGCTTTCTGCAGTTCTCTTATTCATTGCAATGCTTGGGATCATGCTTTCTATGGGTTCTCTTCTACATTGTAGTGCTTGGGACCATGCTTCCTACAGGTTCTCTTCTTCATTGTAGTGCTTGGGATCATGCTTGCTACAGGTTCTCTTCGTCATTCTAGTGCTTGGGATCATGCTTTCTACAGGTTCTCTTCTTCATTGTAGTGCTTGGGATCATGCTTTCTACAGGTTCTCTCCTTCATTTTAGCTCTTGGGATCATGCTTTCTGACGGTTCTCTTCTTCATTTTAGAGCTTGGGATCATGCTTTCTACAGGTTCTCTACTTCGTTGTAGTGCTTGGGATCATGCTTTCTGCATTTTCTCTTCTTCTCTGTAGTGCTTAGGACCATGCTTTCTACAGGTTCTCTTCTTCACTGTAGTACTTTGGATCAGGCTTTCTACAGGTTCTCTTCTTCTCTGTAGTGCTTGGGATCATGCTTTCTACAGATTCTCTTCTAAATTATATTGCTTGGGATCATGCTTTCTACAGGTTCTCTTCTTCATTCTAGAGTTTGGGATCATGCTTTCTACAGGCTCTCTTCATTGTAGTGTTTGAAATCATGCTTTCTACAGGTTCTTTTCTTCATTGTAGTGATTGGGCGCATGCTTTCTACAGGTTCTCATCTTCATTGTAGTGCTTGGGATCATGCTTGCTACAGGTTCTCTTCTTCATTCTAGTGCTTGGGATCATGCTTTCTACAGGTTCTCTTCTTCATTGTAGTGCTTGGGATCATGCTTTCTACAGGTTCTCTCCTTCATTTTAGCTCTTGGGATCATGCTTTCTACAGGTTCTCTACTTCGTTGTAGTGCTTGGGATCATGCTTTCTACCAGTTCTTTTCTTCACTGCAGTGCTTGGTGTTGTGCTTTCTACAGGTTCTCTTCTTCATTGTAGAGCTTGGGATCATGCTTTCTACAAGCTCTCTTCTTCATTGTAGTGCTTGGGGTCTTGCTTTCCACAGGTTCTTTCCTTGATTGTAGAGCTTGGGATCATGCTTTCTGCATTTTCTCTTCTTCTCTGTAGTGCTTAGGACCATGCTTTCTACAGGTTCTCTTCTTCACTGTAGTACTTTGGATCATGCTTTCTACAGGTTCTCTTCTTCTCTGTAGTGCTTGGGATCATGCTTTCTACAGATTCTCTTCTAAATTATATTGCTTGGGATCATGCTTTCTACAGGTTCTCTTCTTCATTCTAGAGTTTGGGATCATGCTTTCTACAGGTTCTCTTCATTGTAGTGTTTGGAATCATGCTTTCTACAGGTTCTTTTCGTCATTGTAGTGATTGGGCGCATGCTTTCTACAGGTTCTCGTCTTCATTCTAGTGCTTGGGATCATGTTTTTTACAGGTTCTATTCTTCACTGTAGTGCTTGGGATCATGCTTCCTACAGGATCTTTTCTTCACTGTAGTGCTTGGGATCATGCTTTCTACAGGGTCTCTTCATTGTAGTGCTTGTGATCATGCTTTCTACAGGTTCTCCTCTTCATTTTAGTGCTTGGGATCATGCTTTCTACAGGTTCTCTTCTTTATTGAATTGCTTGGGATCATGCTTTCTCTTCTTCATTCTAGTGCTTGGGAACATGCTTTCTACAGGTTCTCTTCTTCATTGTAGTGCTTGGGATCATGCTTTCTACAGGTTCTCTTCTTCATTGTAGTGCTTGGGATCATGCTTTATACAGGTTCTCTCCTTCATTTAAGCTCTTGGGATCATGCTTTCTGACGGTTCTCTTCTTCATTTTAGTGCTTGGGATCATGCTTTCTACAGGTTTTCTACTTTGTTGTATTGCTTGGGATCATGCTTTCTCCAGGTTCTTTTCTTCAATGCAGTGCTTGGTGTTGTGCTTTCTACAGGTTCTCTTCTTCATTGCAGAGCTTGGGATCATGCTTTCTACAAGATCTCTTCTTCATTGTAGTGCTTAGGATCATGCTTTCTACAGGTTCTCGTCTTCACTGTAGTACTTTGGATAATGCTTTCTCCAGGTTCTCTTCTTCTCTGTAGTGCTTGGGATCATGCTTTCTACAGGGTCTCTTCTTCATTGTAGTGCTTGGGATCATGCTTTCTACAGATTATCTTCTAAATTATAGTGCTTGGGATAATGCTTTCTACAGGTTCTCTTCTTCATTCTAGAGTTTGGGATCATGCTTTCTACAGGTTCCCTTCATTGTAGTGTTTGGAATCATGCTTTCTCCAGGTTCCTTTCTTCATTGTAGTGATTAGGATCATGCTTTCTACAGGTTCTTTTCTTCATTGTAGTGATTGGGCGCATGCTTTCTACAGGTTCTCGTCTTCATTCTAGTGCTTGGGATCATGTTTTTACAGGTTCTATTCTTCACTGTAGTGCTTGGGATCATGCTTCCTACGGGATCTTTTCTTCACTGTAGTGCTTGGGATCATGCTTTCTACAGGTTCTCTTCATTGTAGTGCTTGGGATCATGCATTCTACAGGTTCTCCTCTTCATTTTAGTGCTTGGAATCATGCTTTCTACAGGTTCTCTTCTTCATTGAATTGCTTGGGATTATGCTTTCTACAGGATCTCTTCTTCATTCTAGTGCTTGGGATCATGCTTTCTGCAGTTCTCTTATTTATTGCAATGCTTGGGATCATGCTTTCTATGGGTTCTCTTCTACATTGTAGTGCTTGGAACCATGCTTTCTACATGTTCTATTCTTCATTCTAGTGCTTGGGATCATGCTTTCTACAGGTTCTCTCCTTCATTTTAGCTCTTGGGATCATGCTTTCTAACGGTTCTCTTCTTAATTTTAGAGCTTGGATCATGCTTTCTACAGGTTCTCTACTTCGTTGTAGTGCTTGGGATCATGCTTTCTACAGGTTCTTTTCTTCACTGCTGTGCTTGGTGTTGTGCTTTCTACAGGTTCTCTTCTTCATTGTAGAGCTTGGGATCATGCTTTATACAAGATCTCTTCTTCATTGTAGTGCTCGGGGTCTTGCTTTCTACAGGTTCTTTCCTTTATTGTAGAGCTTGGGATCATGTTTTCTGCATTTTCTCTTCTTCTCTATAGTGCTTAGGACCATGCTTTCTACAGGTTCTCTTCATCACTGTAGTACTTTGGATCATGCTTTCTACAGGTTCTCTTCTTCTCTGTAGTGCTTGGGATCATGCTTTCTAGAGGGTCTCTTCTTCATTGTAGTGCTTGGGATCATGCTTTCTACAGGTTCTCTTCTTCATTCTAAAGTTTGGGATCATGCTTTCTACATGTTTTCTTCTTCATCCTGGGACTTGAGATCATGTCTTCTACAGGTCATCTTCTCCATTGTAGTCCTTTGGATCATTCTTTCTACAGGTTCTTTTCTTCATTCTAATACTTGGATCATGTTTTCTATGGGTTCTCTTCTACAGTGTAGTGCTTGGGGTTAGCTTTAACCCTTTTTGCAGCAGTTCTGGGTGCAAGGTCTGTCGTTGCTGACCTTGCCAATCCACGTACTCACTCTGGTAATCTTGGGTCTATGTTACTCTGGAACACTTGCACTGACTCAATCGCGTCTTAGTGGCCCCTTAACCCATTGCAGGCTCTTCCACTGCGAGGCATTGATATGCTTTCTACAGGTTCTCTTCTTTGTTGTAGTGCTTGGGATCATGCTTTCTACATGTTATCTTCTTCATTGTAGTGCTTGGGATCATGCTTTATACAGGTTCTCTACTTCGTTGTAGTGCTTCGGATCATGCTTTCTACAGGTTATTTTCTTCACTGTAGTGCTTGGGGACATGCTTTCTACAGGTTCTCTTCTTCATTGAAGAGGTTGGGATCATGCTTTCTACAAGATCGTTCCTACACTTTAGTGCTTCGGGTCATGCTTTCCACAGGTTCTCATTTTCACTGTAGTGCTAGGGATCATGCTTTCTACAGGTTCTCTTCTTCACGGTAGTGCTTGGGATCATGCTTTCTACAGGTTCTCTTCTTTGTTGTAGTGCTTGGGATCATGCTTTCTACAGGTTCTCTTCTTCATTGTAGTGCTCGGGATCATGCTTTCTGACGGTTCTCTTCTTCATTGTAGAGCTTGGGATCATGTTTTCTACAGGTTCTCTTCTTCGTTGTAGTGCCCGGGATCATGCTTTCTACAAGTTCTCTTCTTCATTGTACAGCTTGGGATCATGCATTCTACAGGTTCTTTTCTTCATTGTAGTGCTTTGGATAATGCTTTCTACAAGTTCTCTTCTAAATTATAGTTCTTGGGATCATGCTTTCTACAGGTTCTCTTCTTCATTCTAGAGTTTGGGATCTTGCTTTCTACAGGTTCTCTTCATTGTAGTGTTTGGAATCATGCTTTCTAAAGGTTCTCTTCTTCGTTCTATGGTTTGGGATCATGCTTTCTACCGGTTCTCTTCTTCACTGTAGTGCTTGGGATCATGCTTTATACAGGTTCTCTTCTTCATTGTAGGGCTTGAGATCATGCTTTCTGCATTTTCTCTTCTTATCTGTAGTGCTTAGGATCATGCTTTCTGCAGGTTTCTTTTTCATTGTAGCGCTTGGGGTCATGCTTTCTATAGGTTCTCTTCTTCATTGTATTGCTTGGGATCATGCTTTCTACAGGTTCTCTTCTTCATTCTAGAGTTTGGGATCATACATTCTACAGGTTCTCTTCATTGTAGTGCTTGGGATCATGCATTCTACAGGTTCTCCTCTTCATTTTAGTGCTTGGAATCATGCTTTATACAGGTTCTCTTCTTCATTGTAGGGCTTGAGATCATGCTTTCTGCATTTTCTCTTCTTATCTGTAGTGCTTAGGATCATGCTTTCTGCAGGTTTCTTATTCATTGTAGCGCTTGGGGTCATGCTTTCTATAGCTTCTCTTCTTCATTGTAGTGCTTGGGATCATACATTCTACAGGTTCTCTTCATTGTAGTGTTTGGAATCATGCTTTCTCCAGGTTCTTTCCTTCATTTTAGTGATTAGGATCATGCTTTCTACAGGTTCTTTTCTTCATTGTAGTGATTGGGCGCATGCTTTCTACAGGTTCTCGTCTTCATTCTATTTCTTGGGATCATGTTTTTTACAGGTTCTATTCTTCACTGTAGTGCTTGGGATCATGCTTCCTACTGGATCTTTTCTTCACTGTAGTGCTTGGGATCATGCTTTCTGCAGGTTCTCTTATTTATTGCAATGTTTGGGATCATGCTTTCTATGGGTTCTCTTCTTCATTGTAGTGCTTGGGATCATGCTTTCTACAGATTATCTTCTAAATTATAGTGCTTGGGATCATGCTTTCTACAGGTTCTCTTCTTCATTCTAGAGTTTGGGATCATGCTTTCTACAGGTTCTCTTCATTGTAGTGTTTGGAATCATGCTTTCTCCAGGTTCTTTTCTTCATTGTAGTGATTATGATCATGCTTTCTACAGGTTCTTTTCTTCATTGTAGTGATTGGGCGCATGCTTTCTACAGCTTCTCGTCTTCATTCTAGTGCTTGGGATCATGTTTTTTACAGGTTCTATTATTCACTGTAGTGCTCGGGATCATGCTTCGTACGGGATCTTTTCTTCACTTTAGTGCTTGGGATCATGCTTTCTACAGGTTCTCTTCATTGTAGTGCTTGGGATCATGCATTTTACAGGTTCTCCTCTTCGTTTTAGTGCTTGGAATCATGCTTTCTACAGGTTCTCTTCTTCATTGAATTGCTTGGGATTATGCTTTCTACAGGATCTCTTCTTCATTCTAGTGCTTGGGATCATGCTTTCTGCAGTTCTCTTATTTATTGCAATGCTTGGGATCATGCTTTCTATGGGTTCTCTTCTACATTGTAGTGCTTGGAACCATGCTTTCTACAGGTTCTCTTCTTCATTCTAGTGCTTGGGAGCATGCTTTCTACAGGTTCTCTTCTTCATTCTAGAGTTTGGGATCATGCTTTCTACAGGTTCTCTTCATTGTAGTGTTTGGAATCATGCTTTCTCCAGGTTCTTTTCTTCATTGTAGTGATTAGGATCATGCTTTCTACAGGTTCTTTACTTCATTGTAGTGATTGGGCGCATGCTTTCTACAGGTTCTCGTCTTCATTCTAGTGCTTGGGATCATGTTTTTTACAGGTTCTATTCTTCACTGTAGTGCTTGGGATCATGCTTCGTACGGGATCTTTTCTTCACTTTAGTGCTTGGGATCATGCTTTCTACAGGTTCTCTTCGTTGTAGTGCTTGGGATCATGCATTCTACAGGTTCTCCTCTTCATTTTAGTGCTTGAAATCATGCTTTCTACAGGTTCTCTTCTTCATTGAATTGCTTGGGATTATGCTTTCTACAGGATCTCTTCTTCATTCTAGTGCTTGGGATCATGCTTTCTGCAGTTCTCTTATTTATTGCAATGCTTGGGATCATGATTTCTATGGGTTCTCTTCTACATTGTAGTGCTTGGAACCATGCTTTCTACAGGTTCTCTTCTTCATTCTAGTGCTTGGGATCATGCTTTCTACAGGTTCTCTCCTTCATTTTAGCTCGTGGGATCATGCTTTCTGACGGTTCTCTTCTTAATTTTAGAGCTTGGATCATGCTTTCTAGAGGTTCTCTACTTCGTTGTAGTGCTTGGGATCATGCTTTCTACAGGTTCTTTTCTTCACTGGAGTGCTTGGTGTCGTGCTTTCTACAGGTTCTCTTCTTCATTGTAGAGCTTGGGATCATGCTTTCTACAAGATCTCTTCTTCATTGTAGTGCTCGGGGTCTTGCTTTCTACAGGTTCTTTCCTTTATTATAGAGCTTGGGATCATGTTTTCTACATTTTCTCTTCTTCTCTGTAGTGCTTAGGACCATGCTTTCTACAGGTTCTCTTCTTCACTGTAGTACTTTGGATCATGCTTTCTACAGGTTCTCTTCTTCTCTGTAGTGCTTGGGATCATGCTTTCTAGAGGGTCTCTTCTTCATTGTAGTGCCTGGGATCATGCTTTCTACAGGTTCTCTTCTTCATTCTAGAGTTTGGGATCATGCTTTCTACATGTTTTCTTCTTCATCCTGGGACTTGAGATCATGTCTTCTACAGGTCATCTTCTCCATTGTAGTCCTTCAGATCATTCTTTCTACAGGTTCTTTTCTTCATTCTAATGCTTGGATCACGTTTTCTATGGGTTCTCTTCTACAGTGTAGTGCTTGGGGTTAGCTTTAACCCTTTTTGCAGCTGTTCTGGGTGCAAGGTCTGTCGTTGCTGACCTTGCCAATCCACGTACTCACTCTGGTAATCTTGGAGTCTATGTTACTCTGGAACACTTGCACTGACTCAATCGCGTCTTTGTGGCCCCTTAACCCATTGCAGGCTCTTCCACTGCGAGGCATTGATATGCTTTCTACATGTTATCTTCTTCATTGTAGTGCTTGGGATCATGCTTTCTACAGGTTCTCTTCTTCATTGTAGAGCCTGGGATCCTGCTTTCTACAGGTTCTCTAATTTGTTGTAGTGCTTGGGATCATGCTTTCTACAGGTTATTTTCTTCACTGTAGTGCTTGGGGACATGCTTTCTACAGGTTCTCTTCTTCATTGAAGAGGTTGGGATCATGCTTTCTACAAGATCGTTCCTTCACTTTAGTGCTTCGGGTCATGCTTTCTACAGGTTCTCATTTTCACTGTAGTGCTAGGGAAAATGCTTTCTACAGGTTCTCTTCTTCACGGTAGTGCTTGGGATCATGCTTTCTACAGGTTCTCTTCTTTGTTGTAGTGCTTGGGATCATGCTTTCTACAGGTTCTCTTCTTCATTGTAGTGCTCGGGATCATGCTTTCTGACGGTTCTCTTCTTCATTGTAGAGCTTGGGATCATGTTTTCTACAGGTTCTCTTCTTTGTTGTAGTGCCCGGGATCATGCTTTCTACAAGTTCTCTTCTTCATTGTACAGCTTGGGATCATGCATTCTACAGGTTCTTTTCTTCATTGTAGTGCTTTGGATAATGCTTTCTACAAGTTCTCTTCTAAATTATAGTCCTTGGGATCATGCTTTCTACAGGTTCTCTTCTTCATTCTAGAGTTTGGGATCTTGCTTTCTACAGGTTCTCTTCATTGTACTGTTTGGAATCATGCTTCCTCCAGGTTCTTTTCTTCATTGTAGTGATTAGGATAATGCTTTCTACAGGTTCTTTTCTTCATTGTAGTGATTGGGCGCATGCTTTCTACAGGTTCTCGTCTTCATTCTAGTGCTTGGGATCATGTTTTTTTCAGTTTCTTTTCTTCACTGTAGTGCTTGGAATCATGCTTCCTACAGGATCTTTTCTTCACTGTAGTGCTTGGGATCATGCTTTCTACAGGTTCTCTTCAATGTAGTGCTTGGGATCATGCTTTCTACAGGTTCTCCTCTTCATTTTAGTGCTTGGGATCATGCTTTCTACAGGTTCTCTTCTTCATTGAATTGCTTGGGATCATGCATTGTACAGGATCTCTTCTTCATTCTAGTGCTTGGGATCATGCTTTCTGTAGGTTCTCTTCTTCCTTGTAGCGCTTGGGATCATGCTTTCTACAGGTTCTCTTCTACATTTTAGCGCTTTGGATCATGCTTTCTGCAGGTTCTCTTCTTCATTCTAGTGCTTGGGATCATGCTTTTTACAGGTTCTATTCTTCACTGTGTTGCTTGGGATCATGCTTCCTACAGGATCATTTCTTCACTGTAGTGCTTGGGATCATGCTTTCTAAAGGTTCTCTTCTTCGTTCTATGGTTTGGGATCATGCTTTCTACCGGTTCTCTTCTTCACTGTAGTGCTTGGGATCATGCTTTATACAGGTTCTCTTCTTCATTGTAGGGCTTGAGATCATGCTTTCTGCATTTTCTCTTCTTATCTGCAGTGCTTATGATCATGCTTTCTGCAGGTTTCTTATTCATTGTAGCGCTTGGGGTCATGCTTTCTATAGGTTCTCTTCTTCATTGTAGTGCTTGGGATCATGCTTTCTACAGGTTCTCTTCTTCATTCTAGAGTTTGGGATCATACATTCTACAGGTTCTCTTCATTGTAGTGTTTGGAATCATGCTTTCTCCAGGTTCTTTTCTTCATTTTAGTGATTAGGATCATGCTTTCTACAGGTTCTTTTCTTCATTGTAGTGATTGGGCGCATGCTTTCTACAGGTTCTCGTCTTCATTCTAGTGCTTGGGATCATGTTTTTTACAGGTTCTATTCTTCACTGTAGTGCTTGGGATCATGCTTCCTACTGGATCTTTTCTTCACTGTAGTGCTTGGGATCATGCTTTCTGCAGGTTCTCTTATTTATTGCAATGCTTGGGATCATGCTTTCTATGGGTTCTCTTCTACATTGTAGTGCTTGGGACCATGCTTTCTACAGGTTCCCTTCTTCATTGTAGTGCTTGGGATCATGCTTGCTACAGGTTCTCTTCTTCATTCTCGTGCTTGGGATCATGCTTTCTACAGGTTCTCTTCTTCATTGTAGCTCTTGGGATCATGCTTTCTACAGGTTCTATTCTTCATTCTAGCGCTTGGGATCATGCTTTCTGTAGGTTCTCTTCTTCATTCTAGTGCTTGGGATCATGCTTTTTACAGGTTCTATTCTTCACTGTAGTGCTTGGGATCATGCTTCCTACAGGATCATGTCTTCACTGTAGTGCTTGGGATCATGCTTTCTAAAGGTTCTCTTCTTCATTCTATGGTTTGGGATCTTGCTTTCTACAGGTTCTCTTATTCACTGTAGTGCTTGGGATCAGGCTTTCTACAGGTTCTCTTATTCATTGTAGAGCTTGGGATCATACATTCTACAGGTTCTCTTCTTCATTCTAGGGCTTGAGATCATGCTTTCTGCATCTTCTCTTCTTATCTGTAGTGCTCATGATCATGCTTTCTACAGGTTCTTTTCTTCATTGTAGAGCTTGGGGTCATGCTTTCTGCATTTTCTCTTCTTCTCTGTAGTGCTTAGGATCATGCTTTCTACAGGTTTCTTATTCATTGTAGCGCTTGGGATCATGCTTTCTACAGGTTCTCTTCTTCATTGTAGTGCTTGGGTTCATGCTTCCTACAGGTTCTCTTCTTCATGGTAGAGCTTGGGATCATGCATTCTACAGGTTCTCTTCTTCATTGTAGTGCTTGGGATCATGCTTTCTACAGATTATCTTCTAAATTATAGTGCTTGGGATCATGCTTTCTACAGGTTCTCTTCTTCATTCTAGAGTTTGGGATCATGCTTTCTACAGGTTCTCTTCATTGTAGTGTTTGGAATCATGCTTTCTCCAGGTTCTTTTCTTCATTGTAGTGATTAGGATCATGCTTTCTACAGGTTCTTTTCTTCATTCTAGTGCTTGGGATCATGTTTTTTACAGGTTCTATTCTTCACTGTAGTGCTTGGGATCATGCTTCCTATGGGATCTTTTCTCCACTGTAGTGCTTGGGATCATGCTTTCTACAGGTTCTCTTCATTGTAGTGCTTGGGATCATGCATTCTACAGGTTCTCCTCTTCATTTTAGTGCTTGGAATCATGCTTTCTACAGGTTCTCTTCTTCATTTTAGCTCTTGGGATCATGCTTTCTGACGGTTCTCTTCTTCATTTTAGAGCTTGGGATCATGCTTTCTACAGGTTCTCTATTTCGTTGTAATGCTTGGGATCATGCTCTGTACAGGTTCTTTTCTTCATTGTAGAGCTTGGGGTCATGCTTTCTGCATTTTATCTTCTTCTCTGTAGTGCTTGGGATAATGCTTTCTATAGGTTTCTTATTCATTGTAGCACTTGGGATCATGATTTCTACAGGTTCTCTTCTTCATTGTAGTGCTCTGGGTCATGCTTTCTACAGGTTCTCTTCTTCATGGTAGAGCTTGGGATCATGCTTTCTACGGGTTCTCTTCTTTGTTGTAGTGCCAACGATCATGCTTTCTACAAGTTCTCTTCTTCATTGTACAGCTTGGGATCATGGCTTCTACGGGTTCTCTTCTTCATTGTAGTGCTTGGGATCATGCTTTCTACAGGTTCTCTTCTAAATTATAGTGCTTGGGATCATGCTTTCTACAGGTTCTCTTCATTGTAGTGTTTGGAATCATGCTTTCTCCAGGTTCTTTTCTTCATTGTAGTGATTGTGTATTAGGATCATGCTTTCTACAGGTTCTTTTCTTCATTGTAGTGATTGGGCGCATGCTTTCTACAGGTTCACGTCTTCATTGTAGTGCTTGGGATCATGTTTTTTACAGGTTCTATTCTTCACTTTAGTGCTTGGGATCATGCTTCCTACTGGATCTTTTCTTCACTGTAGTGCTTGGGATCATGCTTTCTGCAGTTTCTCTTATTTATTGCAATGCTTGGGATCATGCTTTCTATGGGTTTTCTTCTACATTGTAGTGCTTGGGACCATGCTTTCTACAGGATCATTTCTTCACTCTAGTGCTTGGGATCATGCTTTCTAAAGGTTCTCTTCTTCACTGTAGTGCTTGGGATCATGCTTTCTACAGGGTCTCTTATTCATTGTAGTGATTGGGCGCATGCTTTCTACAGGTTCTCGTCTTCATTCTAGTGCTTGGGATCATGTTTTTTACAGGTTCTATTCTTCACTGTAGTGCTTGGGATCATGCTTCCTACTGGATCTTTTCTTCACTGTAGTGCTTGGGATCATGCTTTCTGCAGGTTCTCTTATTTATTGCAATGCTTGGGATCATGCTTTCTATGGGTTCTCTTCTACATTGTAGTGCTTGGGACCATGCTTTCTACAGGTTCCCTTCTTCATTGTAGTGCTTTGGATCATGATTGCTACAAGTTCTCTTCTTCATTGTAGAGCTTGGGATCATGCTTTCTACAGGTTCCATTCTTCATTCTAGTGCTTGGGATCATGCTTTCTGCAGGTCCTCTTCTTCATTCTAGTGCTTGGGATCATGCTTTTTACAGGTTCTATTCTTCACAGTAGTGCTTGGGATCATGCTTCCTACAGGATCATTTCTTCACTGTAGTTCTTGGGATCATGCTTTCTAAAGGTTCTCTTCTTCCTTCTATGGTTTGGGATCATGCTTTCTACAGGTTCTCTTATTCACTGTAGTGCTTGGGATCAGGCTTTCTATGGGTTCTCTTATTCATTGTAGAGCTTGGGATCACACATTCTACAGGTTCTCCTCTTCATTCTAGGGCTTGAGATCATGCTTTCTGCATTTTCTCTTCTTCTCTGTAGTGCTTGGGATCATGCTTTCTACAGGTTTCTTATTCATTGTAGCACTTGGGATCATGATTTCTACAGGGTCTCTTCTTCATTGTAGTGCTTGGGGTCATGCTTTCTACAGGTTCTCTTCTTCATGGTAGAGATTGGGATCATGCTTTCTACGGGTTCTCTTCTTCGTTGTAGTGCCAACGATCATGCTTTCTACAAGTTCTCTTCTTCATTGTACAGCTTGAGATCATGCATTCTACAGGTTCTCTTCTTCATTGTAGTGCTTGGGATCATGCTTTCTACAGGTTCTCTTCTAAGTTATAGTGCTTGGGATCATGCTTTCTACAGGTTCTCTTCTTCATTGTAGAGCTTGGGATCCTGCTTTCTACAGGTTCTCTACTTCGTTGTAGTGCTTGGGATCATGCTTTCTACAGGTTATTTTCTTCACTGTAGTGCTTGGGGACATGCTTTCTACAGGTTCTCTTCTTCATTGAAGAGGTTGGGATCATGCTTTCTACAAGATCGTTCCTTCACTTTAGTGCTTCGGGTCATGCTTTCTACAGGTTCTCTTCTTCACTGTAGTGCTTGGGATCATGCTTTCTAGAGGTTCTCTTCTTTGTTGTAGTGCTTGGGATCATGCTTTCTACAGGTTCTCTTCTTCATTGTAGTGCTCGGGATCATGCTTTCTGACGGTTCTCTTCTTCATTGTAGAGCTTGGGATCATGTTTTCTACAGGTTCTCTTCTTCGTTGTATTGCCTGGGATCATGCTTTCTACAAGTTCTCTTCTTCATTGTACAGCTTGGGATCTTGCATTCTACAGGTTCTTTTCTTCATTGTAGTGCTTTGGATAATGCTTTCTACAAGTTCTCTTCTAAATTATAGTTCTTGGGATCATGCTTTCTACAGGTTCTCTTCTTCATTCTAGAGTTTGGGATCTTGCTTTCTACAGGTTCTCTTCATTGTAGTGTTTGGAATCATGCTTCCTCCAGGTTCTTTTCTTCATTGTAGTGATTAGGATAATGCTTTCTACAGGTTCTTTTCTTCATTGTAGTGATTGGGCGCATGCTTTCTACAGGTTCTCGTCTTCATTCTAGTGCTTGGGATCATGTTTTTTTCAGTTTCTATTCTTCACTGTAGTGCTTGGGATCATGCTTCCTACAGGATCTTTTCTTCACTGTAGTGCTTAGGATCATGCTTTCTACAGGTTCTCTTCAATGTAGTGCTTGGGATCATGCTTTCTACAGGTTCTCCTCTTCATTTTAGTGCTTGGGATCATGCTTTCTACAGGTTTTCTTCTTCATTGAATTGCTTGGGATCATGCATTGTACAGAATCTCTTCTTCATTCTAGTGCTTGGGATCATGCTTTCTGTAGGTTCTCTTCTTCCTTGTAGCGCTTGGGATCATGCTTTCTACAGGTTCTCTTCTTCATTTTAGCGCTTGTGATCATGCTTTCTGCAGGTTCTCTTCTTCATTCTAGTGCTTGGGATCATGCTTTTTACAGGTTCTATTATTCACTGTATTGCTTGGGATCATGCTTCCTACAGGATCATTTCTTCACTGTAGTGCTTGGGATCATGCTTTCTAAAGGTTCTCTTCTTCGTTCTATGGTTTGGGATCATGCTTTCTACCGGTTCTCTTCTTCACTGTAGTGCTTGGGATCATGCTTTATACAGGTTCTCTTCTTCATTGTAGGGCTTGAGATCATGCTTTCTGCATTTTCTCTTCTTATCTGTAGTGCTTAGGATCATGCTTTCTGCAGGTTTCTTATTCATTGTAGCGCTTGGGGTCATGCTTTCTCTAGGTTCTCTTCTTCATTGTAGTGCTTGGGATCATGCTTTCTACAGGTTCTCTTCTTCATTCTACAGTTTGGGATCATACATTCTACAGGTTCTCTTCATTGTAGTGTTTGGAATCATGCTTTCTCCAGGTTCTTTTCTTCATTTTAGTTATTAGGATCATGCTTTCTACAGGTTCTTTTCTTCATTGTAGTGATTGGGCGCATGCTTTCTATAGGTTCTCGTCTTCATTCTAGTGCTTGGGATCATGTTTTTTACAGGTTCTATTCTTCACTGTAGTGCTTGGGATCATGCTTCCTACTGGATCTTTTCTTCACTGTAGTGCTTGGGATCATGCTTTCTGCAGGTTCTCTTATTTATTGCAATGCTTGGGATCATGCTTTCTACAGGTTCTCTTCTACATTTTAGAGCTTGGGATCATGCTTTCTATGGGTTCTCTTCTACATTGTAGTGCTTCGGACCATGCTTTCTACAGCTTCCCTTCTTCATTGTAGTGCTTGGGATCATGCTTGCTACAGGTTCTCTTCTTCATTCTCGTGCTTGGGATCATGCTTTCTACAGGTTCTCTTCTTCATTGTAGCTCTTGGGATCATGCTTTCTACAGGTTCTATTCTTCATTCTAGCGCTTGGGATCATGCTTTCTGCAGGTTCTCTTCTTCATTTTTGTGCTTGGGATCATGCTTTTTACAGGTTCTATTCTTCACTGTAGTGCTTGGGATCATGCTTCCTACAGGATCATATCTTCACTGTAGTGCTTGGGATCATGCTTTCTAAAGGTTCTCTTCTTCATTCTATGGTTTGGGATATTGCTTTCTACAGGTTCTCTTATTCACTGTAGTGCTTGGGATCAGGCTTTCTACAGGTTCTCTTATTCATTGTAGAGCTTGGGATCATACATTCTACAGGTTCTCTTCTTCATTCTAGGGCTTGAGATCATGCTTTCTGCATCTTCTCTTCTTATCTGTAGTGCTCATGATCATGCTTTTTCTACAGGTTCTTTTCTTCATTGTAGAGCTTGGGGTCATGCTTTCTGCATTTTCTCTTCTTCTCTGTAGTGCTTAGGATCAGGCTTTCTACAGGTTTCTTATTCATTGTAGCGCTTGGGATCATGCTTTCTACAGGTTCTCTTCTTCATTGTAGTGCTTGGGTTCATGCTTCCTACAGGTTCTCTTCTCCATGGTAGAGCTTGGGATCATGCTTTCTACAGGTTCTCTTCTTCATTGTAGTGCTTGGGATCAAGCTTTCTACAGATTCTCTTCTAAATTATAGTGCTTGGGATCATGCTTTCTACAGGTTCTCTTCTTAATTCTAGAGTTTGGGATCATGCTTTCTACAGGTTCTCTTCATTGTAGTGTTTGGAATCATGCTTTCTCCAGGTTCTTTTCTTCATTGTAGTGATTAGGATCATGCTTTCTACAGGTTCTTTTCTTCATTGTAGTGATTGGGCCCACGCTTTCTACAGGTTCTCGTCTTCATTCTAGTGCTTGGGATCATGTTTTTTACAGGTTCTATTCTTCACTGTATTGCTTGTGATCATGCTTCCTACATGATCTTTTCTTCACTGTAGTGCTTGGGATCATGCTTTCTACAGGTTCTTTCAATTGTAGTGCTTGGGATCATGCTTTCTACAGGTTCTCTTCTTTATTGAATTGCTTGGGATCATGCTTTCTACAGGATCTCTTCTTCATTCTAGTGCTTGGGATCATGCTTTCTGCAGTTCTCTTATTTATTGCAATGCTTGGGATCATGCTTTCTATGGCTGCTCTTCTACATTGTAGTGCTTGGGACCATGCTTTCTACAGATTCTCTTCTTCATTGTGGTGCTTGGGATCATGCTTGCTACAGGTTCTCTTCTTCATTCCAGTGCTTGGGATCATGCATTCTACAGGTTCTCTTCATTGTAGTGTTTGGAATCATGCTTTCTCCAGGTTCTTTTCTTCATTTTAGTTATTAGGATCATGCTTTCTACAGGTTCTTTTCTTCATTGTAGTGATTGGGCGCATGCTTTCTATAGGTTCTCGTCTTCATTCTAGTGCTTGGGATCATGTTTTTTACAGGTTCTATTCTTCACTGTAGTGCTTGGGATCATGCTTCCTACTGGATCTTTTTCTTCACTGTAGTGCTTGGGATCATGCTTTCTGCAGGTTCTCTTATTTATTGCAATGCTTGGGATCATGCTTTCTACAGGTTCTCTTCTACATTTTAGAGCTTGGGATCATGCTTTCTATGGGTTCTCTTCTACATTGTAGTGCTTCGGACCATGCTTTCTACAGCTTCCCTTCTTCATTGTAGTGCTTGGGATCATGCTTGCTACAGGTTCTCTTCTTCATTCTCGTGCTTGGGATCATGCTTTCTACAGGTTCTTTTCTTCATTGTAGCTCTTGGGATCATGCTTTCTACAGGTTCTATTCTTCATTCTTGCGCTTGGGATCATGCTTTCTGCAGGTTCTCTTCTTCATTTTAGTGCTTGGGATCATGCTTTTTACAGGTTCTATTCTTCACTGTAGTGCTTGGGATCATGCTTCCGACAGGATCATATCTTCACTGTAGTGCTTGGGATCATGCTTTCTAAAGGTTCTCTTCTTCATTCTATGGTTTGGGATATTGCTTTCTACAGGTTCTCTTATTCACTGTAGTGCTTGGGATCAGGCTTTCTACAGGTTCTCTTATTCACTGTAGTGCTTGGGATCTTGCATTCTACAGGTTCTTTTCTTCATTGTAGTGCTTTGGATAATGCTTTCTACAAGTTCTCTTCTAAATTATAGTTCTTGGGATCATGCTTTCTACAGGTTCTCTTCTTCATTCTAGAGTTTGGGATCTTGCTTTCTACAGGTTCTCTTCATTGAAGTGTTTGGAATCATGCTTCCTCCAGGTTCCTTTCTTCATTGTAGTGATTAGGATAATGCTTTCTCCAGGTTCTTTTCTTCATTGTAGTGATTGGGCGCATGCTTTCTACAGGTTCTCGTCTTCATTCTAGTGCTTGGGATCATGTTTTTTTCAGTTTCTATTCTTCACTGTAGTGCTTGGGATCATGCTTCCTACAGGATCTTTTCTTCACTGTAGTGCTTGGGATCATGCTTTCTACAGGTTCTCTTCAATGTAGTGCTTGGGATCATGCTTTCTACAGGTTCTCCTCTTCATTTTAGTGCTTGGGATCATGCTTTCTACAGGTTTTCTTCTTCATTGAATTGCTTGGGATCATGCATTGTACAGAATCTCTTCTTCATTCTAGTGCTTGGGATCATGCTTTCTGTAGGTTCTCTTCTTCCTTGTAGCGCTTGGGATCATGCTTTCTACAGGTTCTCTTCTTCATTTTAGCGCTTGTGATCATGCTTTCTGCAGGTTCTCTTCTTCATTCTAGTGCTTGGGATCATGCTTTTTACAGGTTCTATTATTCACTGTATTGCTTGGGATCATGCTTCCTACAGGATCATTTCTTCACTGTAGTGCTTGGGATCATGCTTTCTAAAGGTTCTCTTCTTCGTTCTATGGTTTGGGATCATGCTTTCTACCGGTTCTCTTCTTCACTGTAGTGCTTGGGATCATGCTTTATACAGGTTCTCTTCTTCATTGTAGGGCTTGAGATCATGCTTTCTGCATTTTCTCTTCTTATCGGTAGTGCTTAGGATCATGCTTTCTGCAGGTTTCTTATTCATTGTAGCGCTTGGGGTCATGCTTTCTCTAGGTTCTCTTCTTCATTGTAGTGCTTGGGATCATGCTTTCTACAGGTTCTCTTCTTCATTCTACAGTTTGGGATCATACATTCTACAGGTTCTCTTCATTGTAGTGTTTGGAATCATGCTTTCTCCAGGTTCTTTTCTTCATTTTAGTTATTAGGATCATGCTTTCTACAGGTTCTTTTCTTCATTGTAGTGATTGGGCGCATGCTTTCTATAGGTTCTCGTCTTCATTCTAGTGCTTGGGATCATGTTTTTTACAGGTTCTATTCTTCACTGTAGTGCTTGGGATCATGCTTCCTACTTGATCTTTTCTTCACTGTAGTGCTTGGGATCATGCTTTCTGCAGGTTCTCTTATTTATTGCAATGCTTGGGATCATGCTTTCTACAGGTTCTCTTCTACATTTTAGAGCTTGGGATCATGCTTTCTATGGGTTCTCTTCTACATTGTAGTGCTTCGGACCATGCTTTCTACAGCTTCCCTTCTTCATTGTAGTGCTTGGGATCATGCTTGCTACAGGTTCTCTTCTTCATTCTCGTGCTTGGGATCATGCTTTCTACAGGTTCTCTTCTTCATTGTAGCTCTTGGGATCATGCTTTCTACAGGTTCTATTCTTCATTCTAGCGCTTGGGATCATGCTTTCTGCAGGTTCTCTTCTTCATTTTAGTGCTTGGGATCATGCTTTTTACAGGTTCTATTCTTCACTGTAGTGCTTGGGATCATGCTTCCTACAGGATCATATCTTCACTGTAGTGCTTGGGATCATGCTTTCTAAAGGTTCTCTTCTTCATTCTATGGTTTGGGATATTGCTTTCTACAGGTTCTCTTATTCACTGTAGTGCTTGGGATCAGGCTTTCTACAGGTTCTCTTCTTCATTCTAGGGCTTGAGATCATGCTTTCTGCATCTTCTCTTCTTATCTGTAGTGCTCATGATCATGCTTTTTCTACAGGTTCTTTTCTTCATTGTAGAGCTTAGGGTCATGCTTTCTGCATTTTCTCTTCTTCTCTGTAGTGCTTAGGATCAGGCTTTCTACAGGTTTCTTATTCATTGTAGCGCTTGGGATCATGCTTTCTACAGGTTCTCTTCTTCATTGTAGTGCTTGGGTTCATGCTTCCTACAGGTTCTCTTCTCCATGGTAGAGCTTGGGATCATGCTTTCTACAGGTTCTCTTCTTCATTGTAGTGCTTGGGATCAAGCTTTCTACAGATTCTCTTCTAAATTATAGTGCTTGCGATCATGCTTTCTACAGGTTCTCTTCTTAATTCTAGAGTTTGGGATCATGCTTTCTACAGGTTCTCTTCATTGTAGTGTTTGGAATCATGCTTTCTCCAGGTTCTTTTCCTCATTGTAGTGATTAGGATCATGCTTTCTACAGGTTCTTTTCTTCATTGAATTGCTTGGGATCATGCTTTCTACAGGATCTCTTCTTCATTCTAGTGCTTGGGATCATGCATTATACAGGTTCTATTCTTCATTCTAGCACTTGGGATCATGCTTTCTGCAGGTTCTCTTCTTCATTCTAGTACTTGAGATCATGGTTCTTACAGGTTCTATTCTTCATTGTAGTGCTTGGGATCATGCTTCCTACAGGATCATTTCTTCACTGTAGTGCTTGGGATCATGCTTTCTAAAGGTTCTCTTCTTCACTGTAGTGCTTGGGATCATGCTTTCTACAGGTTCTCTTATTCATTGTAGAGCTTTTGCTTTCTGCATCTTCTCTTCTTATCTGTAGTGCTTAGGATCATGCTTTCTACAGGTTCTTTTCTTCATTGTAGAGCTTGGGGTCATGCTTTCTGCATTTTCTCTTCTTCTCTGTAGTGCTTGGGATCATGCTTTCTACAGGTTTCTTATTCATTGTAGCACTTGGGATCATGATTTCTACAGGTTCTCTTCTTCATTGTAGTGCTTGGGTTCATGCTTTCTACAGGTTCTCTTCTTCATGGTAGAGATTGGGATCATGCTATCTACGGGTTCTCTTCTTCGTTGTAGTGCCAACGATCATGCTTTCTACAAGTTCTCTTCTTCATTGTACAGCTTGGGATCATGCATTGTACAGGTTCTCTTCTTCATTGTAGTGCTTGGGATCATGCTTTCTACAGATTCTCTTCTAAATTTTAGTGCTTGCGATCATGCTTTCTACAGGTTCTCTTCTTAATTCTAGAGTTTGGGATCATGCTTTCTACAGGTTCTCTTCATTGTAGTGTTTGGAATCATGCTTTCTCCAGGTTCTTTTCCTCATTGTAGTGATTAGGATCATGCTTTCTACAGGTTCTTTTCTTCATTGAATTGCTTGGGATCATGCTTTCTACAGGATCTCTTCTTCATTCTAGTGCTTGGGATCATGCATTATACAGGTTCTATCCTTCATTCTAGCACTTGGGATCATGCTTTCTGCAGGTTCTCTTCTTCATTCTAGTACTTGAGATCATGGTTCTTACAGGTTCTATTCTTCATTGTAGTGCTTGAGATCATGCTTCCTACAGGATCATTTCTTCACTGTAGTGCTTGGGATCATGCTTTCTAAAGGTTCTCTTCTTCACTGTAGTGCTTGGGATCATGCTTTCTACAGGTTCTCTTATTCATTGTAGAGCTTTTGCTTTCTGCATCTTCTCTTCTTATCTGTAGTGCTTAGGATCATGCTTTCTACAGGTTCTTTTCTTCATTGTAGAGCTTGGGGTCATGCTTTCTGCATTTTCTCTTCTTCTCTGTAGTGCTTGGGATCATGCTTTCTACAGGTTTCTTATTCATTGTAGCACTTGGGATCATGATTTCTACAGGTTCTCTTCTTCATTGTAGTGCTTGGGTTCATGCTTTCTACAGGTTCTCTTCTTCATGGTAGAGATTGGGATCATGCTATCTACGGGTTCTCTTCTTCGTTGTAGTGCCAACGATCATGCTTTCTACAAGTTCTCTTCTTCATTGTACAGCTTGGGATCATGCATTGTACAGGTTCTCTTCGTCATTGTAGTGCTTGGGATCATGCTTTCTACAGGTTCTCTTCTAAATTATAGTGCTTGGGATCATGCTTTCTACAGGTTCTCTTCTTCATTCTAGAGTTTTGGATCATGCTTTCTACAGGTTCTCTTCATTGTAGTGTTTGGAATCATGCTTTCTCCAGGTTCTTTTCTTCATTGTAGTGATTAGGATCATGCTTTCTACAGGTTCTTTTCTTCATTGTAGTGATTGGGCGCATGCTTTCTACAGGTTCTCGTCTTCATTCTAGTGCTTGGGATCATGTTTTTTACAGGTTCTATTCTTCACTGTAGTGCTTGGGATCATGCTTCCTACTGGATCTTTTCTTCACTGTAGTGCTTGGGATCATGCTTTCTGCAGGTTCTCTTATTTATTGCAATGCTTGGGATCATGCTTTCTATGGGTTTTCTTCTACATTGTAGTGCTTGGGACCATGCTTCCTACATTATCATTTCTTCACTGTAGTGCTTGGGATCATGCTTTCTAAAGGTTCTCTTCTTCACTGTAGTGCTTGGGATCATGCTTTCTACAGGTTCTCTTATTCATTGTAGAGCTTGGGATCATACATTCTACAGGTTCTCTTCTTCATTCTAGGGCTTGAGATCATGCTTTCTGCATATTCTCTTCTTATCTGTAGTGCTTAGGATCAAGCTTTCTACAGGTTCTTTTCTTCATTGTAGAGCTTGGGGGCATGCTTTCTGCATTTTCACTTCTTCTCTGTAGTGCTTGGGAAAATGCTTTCTACAGGTTTCTTATTCATTGTAGCACTTGGGATCATGATTTCTACAGGTTCTCTTCTTCATTGTAGTGCTTGGGGTCATGCTTTCTACAGGTTCTCTTCTTCATGGTAGAGCTTGGGATCATGCTTTCTACAGGTTCTCTTCTTCGTTGTAGTGCCAACGATCATGCTTTCTACAAGTTCTCTTCTTCATTGTACAGCTTGGGATCATGCATTCTACAGGTTCTCTTCTTCATTGTAGTGCTTGGGATCATGCTTTCTACAGGTTCTCTTCTAAATTATAGTGCTTGGGATCAAGCTTTCTACAGGTTCTCTTCTTCATTTTAGAGTTTGGGATCATGCTTTCTACAGGTTCTCTTCATTGTAGTGTTTGGAATCATGCTTTCTACAGGTTCTTTTCTTCATTGTAGTGATTGGGAGCATGCTTTCTACAGGTTCTCGTCTTCATTCTAATGCTTGGGATCATGTTTTTTACAGGTTCTATTCTTCACTGTAGTGCTTGGGATCATGCTTCCTACTGGATCTTTTCTTCACTGTAGTGCTTGGGATCATGCTTTCTGCAGGTTCTTTTATTTATTGCAATGCTTGGGATCATGCTTTCTACAGGTTCTCTTCTTCATTGTAGTGCTTGGGATCATGCTTTCTACAGGTTCTCTCCTTCGTTTTAGCTCTTGGGATCATGCTTTCTGACAGTTCTCTTCTTAATTTTAGATCTTGGATCATGCTTTCTACAGGTTCTCTACTTCATTGTAGTGCTTGGGGTCTTGCTTTCTACAGGTTCTTTCCTTTATTGTAGAGCTTGGGATCATGTTTTCTGCATTTTCTCTTCTTCTCTATAGTGCTTAGGACCATGCTTTCTACAGGTTCTCTTCTTCACTGTAGTACTTTGGATAATGCTTTCTACAGGTTCTCTTCTTCTCCGTAGTGCTTGGGATCATGCTTTCTAGAGGGTCTCTTCTTCATTTTAGTGCTTGGGATCATGCTTTCTACAGGTTCTCTTCTTCATTCTAGAGTTTGGGATCGTGCTTTCTACATGTTTTCTTCTTCATCCTGGGACTTGAGATCTTGTCTTCTACAGGTCATCTTCTCCATTGTAGTCCTTCGGATCATTCTTTCTACAGGTTCTTTTCTTCATTCTAATGCTTGGATCACGTTTTCTATGGGTTCTCTTCTACAGTGTAGTGCTTGGGGTTAGCGTTAACCCTTTTTGCAGCTGTTCTGGGTGCAAGGTCTGTCGTTGCTGACCTTGCCAATCCACGTACTCACTCTGGTAATCTTGGAGTCTATGTTACTCTGGAACACTTGCACTGACTCAATTGCGTCTTTGTGGCCCCTTAACCCATTGCAGGCTCTTCCACTGCGAGGCATTGATATGCTTTCTACAGGTTCTCTTCTTTGTTGTAGTGCTTGGGATCATCTTTTCTACATGTTATCTTCTTCATTGTAGTGCTTGGGATCATGCTTTCTACAGGTTCTCTTCTTCATTGTAGAGCTTGGGGTCCTGCTTTCTACAGGTTCTCTACTTCGTCGTAGTGCTTGGGATCATGCTTTCTACAGGTTATTTTCTTCACTGTAGTGCTTGGGGACATGCTTTCTACAGGTTCTCTTCTTCATTGAAGAGCTTGGGATCATGCTTTCTACAAGATCTCTTCTTCATTGTAGTGCTTGGGGTCTTGCTTTCCACAGGTTCTTTCCTTTATTGTAGAGCTTGGGATCATGCTTTCTGCATTTTCTCTTCTTCTCTGTAGTGCTTAGGACCATGCTTTCTACAGATTCTCTTCTTCACTGTAGTACTTTGGATCATGCTTTCTACAGGTTCTCTTCTTCTCTGTAGTGCTTGGGATCATGCTTTCTAAAGGTTCTCTTCTTCCTTCTAGCGCTGGGGATCATGCTTTCTGCGGGTTCTCTTCTTCATTCTAGTGCTTGGGATCATGCTTTTTACAGGTTCTATTCTTCACTGTAGTGCTTGGGATCATGCTTCCTACAGGATCATTTCTTCACTGTAGTGCTTGGGATCATGCTTTCTAAAGGTTCTCTTCTTCCTTCTATGGTTTGGGATCATGCTTTCTACAGGTTCTCTTATTCACTGTAGTGCTTGGGATCAGGCTTTCTACGGGTTCTCTTATTCATTGTAGAGCTTGGGATCACACATTCTACAGGTTCTCTTCTTCATTCTAGGGCTTGAGATCATGCTTTCTGCATCTTCTCTTCTTATCTGTATTGCTCAGGATCATGCTTTCTACAGGTTCTTTTCTTCATTGTAGAGCTTGTGGTCATGCTTTCTGCATTTTCTCTTCTTCTCTGTAGTGCTTAGGATCATGCTTTCTACAGGTTTCTTATTCATTGTAGTGCTTGGGATCATGCTTTCTACAGGTTCTCTTCTTCATTGTAGTGCTTGGGTTCATGCTTTCTACAGGTTCTCTTCTTCATGGTAGAGCTTGGGATCATGGATTCTACAGGTTCTCTTCTTCATTGTAGTGCTTGGGATCATGCTTTCTACAGATTCTCGTCTAAATTTTAGTGCTTGCGATCATGCTTTCTGCAGGTTCTCTTCTTAATTCTAGAGTTTGGGATCATGCTTTCTACAGGTTCTCTTCATTGTAGTGTTTGGAATCATGCTTTCTCCAGGTTCTTTTCTTCATTGTAGTGATTAGGATCATGCTTTCTACAGGTTCTTTTCTTCATTGAATTGCTTGGGATCATGCTTTCTACAGGATCTCTTCTTCATTCTAGTGCTTGGGATCATGCATTATACAGGTTCTATTCTTCATTCAAGCACTTGGGATCATGCTTTCTGCAGGTTCTCTTCTTCATTCTAGTACTTGAGATCATGGTTCTTACAGGTTCTATTCTTCATTGTAGTGCTTGGGATCATGCTTCCTACAGGATCATTTCTTCACTGTACTGCTTGGGATCATGCTTTCTAAAGGTTCTCTTCTTCACTGTAGTGCTTGGGATCATGCTTTCTACAGGTTCTCTTATTCATTGTAGAGCTTTTGCTTTCTGCATCTTCTCTTCTTGTCGTTAGTGCTTAGGATCATGCTTTCTACAGGTTCTTTTCTTCATTGTAGTGCTTGGGATCATGCTTTCTACAGGTTCTCTTATTCACTGTAGTGCTTGGGATCAGGCTTTCTACGGGTTCTCTTATTCATTGTAGAGCTTGGGATCACACATTCTACAGGTTCTCTTCTTCATTCTAGGGCTTGAGATCATGCTTTCTGCATCTTCTCTTCTTATCTGTATTGCTCAGGATCATGCTTTCTACAGGTTCTTTTCTTCATTGTAGAGCTTGGGGTCATGCTTTCTGCATTTTCTCTTCTTCTCTGTAGTGCTTAGGATCATGCTTTCTACAGGTTTCTTATTCATTGTAGTGCTTGGGATCATGCTTTCTACAGGTTCTCTTCTTCATTGTAGTGCTTGGGATCATGCTTTCTACAGATTCTCGTCAAAATTTTAGTGCTTGCGATCATGCTTTCTACAGGTTCTCTTCTTAATTCTAGAGTTTGGGATCATGCTTTCTACAGGTTCTCTTCATTGTAGTGTTTGGAATCATGCTTTCTCCAAGTTCTTTTCTTCATTGTAGTGATTAGGATCATTCTTTCTACAGGTTCTTTTCTTCATTGAATTGCTTGGGATCATGATTTCTACAGGATCTCTTCTTCATTCTAGTGCTTGGGATCATGCATTATACAGGTTCTATTCTTCATTCAAGCACTTGGGATCATGCTTTCTGCAGGTTCTCTTCTTCATTCTAGTACTTGAGATCATGGTTCTTACAGGTTCTATTCTTCATTGTAGTGCTTGGGATCATGCTTCCTACAGGATCATTTCTTCACTGTAGTGCTTGGGATCATGCTTTCTAAAGGTTCTCTTCTTCACTGTAGTGCTTGGGATCATGCTTTCTACAGGTTCTCTTATTCATTGTAGAGCTTTTGCTTTCTGCATCTTCTCTTCTTATCTGTAGTGCTTAGGATCATGCTTTCTACAGGTTCTTTTCTTCATTGTAGTGCTTGGGATCATGCTTTCTACAGGTTCTCTTATTCATTGTAGAGCTTTTGCTTTCTGCATCTTCTCTTCTAATCTGTAGTGCTTGGGATCATGCTTTCTACAGGTTTCTTATTCATTGTAGCACTTGGGATCATGATTTCTACAGGTTCTCTTCTTCATTCTAGTGCTTGGGTTCATGCTTTCTACAGGTTCTCTTCTTCATGGTAGAGATTGGGATCATGCTATCTACGGGTTCTCTTCTTCGTTGTAGTGCCAACGATCATGCTTTCTACAAGTTCTCTTCTTCATTGTACAGCTTGGGATCATGCATTGTACAGGTTCTCTTCTTCATTGTAGTGCTTGGGATCATGCTTTCTACAGGTTCTCTTCTAAATTATAGTGCTTGGGATCATGCTTTCTACGGGTTCTCTTCATTGTAGTGTTTGGAATCATGCTTTCTCAAGGTTCTTTTCTTCATTGTAGTGATTGGGCGCATGCTTTCTACAGGTTCTCGTCTTCATTCTAGTGCTTGGGATCATGTTTTTTACAGGTTCTATTCTTCACTGTAGTGCTTGGGATCATGCTTCCTACTGGATCTTTTCTTCACTGTAGTGCTTGGGATCATGCTTTCTGCAGGTCCTCTTATTTATTGCAATGCTTGGGATCATGCTTTCTACAGGTTCTCTTCTTCATTGTAGAGCTTGGGGTCATGCTTTCTGCATTTTCTCTTCTTCTCTGTAGTGCTTAGGATCATGCTTTCTACAGGTTTCTTATTCATTGTAGTGCTTGGGATCATGCTTTCTACAGGTTCTCTTCTTCATTGTAGTGCTTGGGTTCATGCTTTCTACAGGTTCTCTTCTTCATGGTAGAGCTTGGGATCATGGATTCTACAGGTTCTCTTCTTCATTGTAGTGCTTGGGATCATGCTTTCTACAGATTCTCGTCAAAATTTTAGTGCTTGCGATCATGCTTTCTACAGGTTCTCTTCTTAATTCTAGAGTTTGGGATCATGCTTTCTACAGGTTCTCTTCATTGTAGTGTTTGGAATCATGCTTTCTCCAAGTTCTTTTCTTCATTGTAGTGATTAGGATCATTCTTTCTACAGGTTCTTTTCTTCATTGAATTGCTTGGGATCATGATTTCTACAGGATCTCTTCTTCATTCTAGTGCTTGGGATCATGCATTATACAGGTTCTATTCTTCATTCAAGCACTTGGGATCATGCTTTCTGCAGGTTCTCTTCGTCATTCTAGTACTTGAGATCATGGTTCTTACAGGTTCTATTCTTCATTGTAGTGCTTGGGATCATGCTTCCTACAGGATCATTTCTTCACTGTAGTGCTTGGGATCATGCTTTCTAAAGGTTCTCTTCTTCACTGTAGTGCTTGGGATCATGCTTTCTACAGGTTCTCTTATTCATTGTAGAGCTTTTGCTTTCTGCATCTTCTCTTCTTATCTTTAGTGCTTAGGATCATGCTTTCTACAGGTTCTTTTCTTCATTGTAGTGCTTGGGATCATGCTTTCTACAGGTTCTCTTATTCATTGTAGAGCTTTTGCTTTCTGCATCTTCTCTTCTAATCTGTAGTGCTTGGGATCATGCTTTCTACAGGTTTCTTATTCATTGTAGCACTTGGGATCATGATTTCTACAGGTTCTCTTCTTCATTCTAGTGCTTGGGTTCATGCTTTCTACAGGTTCTCTTCTTCATGGTAGAGATTGGGATCATGCTATCTACGGGTTCTCTTCTTCGTTGTAGTGCCAACGATCATGCTTTCTACAAGTTCTCTTCTTCATTGTACAGCTTGGGATCATGCATTGTACAGGTTCTCTTCTTCATTGTAGTGCTTGGGATCATGCTTTCTACAGGTTCTCTTCTAAATTATAGTTCTTGGGATCATGCTTTCTACAGGTTCTCTTCTTCATTCTAGAGTTTGGGATCATGCTTTCTACGGGTTCTCTTCACTGTAGTGTTTGGAATCATGCTTTCTCAAGGTTCTTTTCTTCATTGTAGTGATTGGGCGCATGCTTTCTACAGGTTCTCGTCTTCATTCTAGTGCTTGGGATCATGTTTTTTACAGGTTCTATTCTTCACTGTAGTGCTTGGGATCATGCTTCCTACTGGATCTTTTCTTCACTGTAGTGCTTGGGATCATGCTTTCTGCAGGTCCTCTTATTTATTGCAATGCTTGGGATCATGCTTTCTATGGGTTTTCTTCTACATTGTAGTGCTTGGGACCATGCTTCCTACAGGATCATTTCTTCACTGTAGTGCTTGGGATCATGCTTTCTAAAGGTTCTCTTCTTCACTGTAGTGCTTGGGATCATGCTTTCTACAGGTTCTCTTATTCATTGTAGAGCTTGGGATCATACATTCTACAGGTTCTCTTCTTCATTCTAGGGCTTGAGATCATGCTTTCTGCATCTTCCCTTCTTATCTGTAGTGCTTAGGATCAAGCTTTCTACAGGTTCTTTTCTTCATTGTAGAGCTTGGGGCATGCTTTCTGCATTTTCTCTTCTTCTCTGTAGTGCTTGGGATCATGCTTTCTATGGGTTTCTTATTCATTGTAGCACTTGGGATCATGATTTCTACAGGTTCTCTTCTTTATTGTAGTGCTTGGGGTCATGCTTTCTACAGGTTCTCTTCTTCGTTGTAGTGCCAACGATCATGCTTTCTACAAGTTCTCTTCTTCATTGTACAGCTTGGGATCATGCATTCTACAGGTTCTCTTCTTCATTGTAGTGCTTGGGATCATGCTTTCTACAGGTTCTCTTCTAAATTATAGTGCTTGGGATCATGCTTTCTACAGGTTCTCTTCTTCATTTTAGAGTTTGGGATCATGCTTTCTACAGGTTCTCTTCATTGTAGTGTTTGGATTCATGCTTTCTCCAGGTTCTTTTCTTCATTTTAGTGATTAGGATCATGCTTTCTACAGGTTCTTTTCTTCATTGTAGTGATTGGGCGCATGCTTTCTACAGGTTCTCGTCTTCATTCTAATGCTTGGGATCATGTTTTTTACAGGTTCTATTCTTCACTGTAGTGCTTGGGATCATGCTTCCTACTGGATCTTTTCTTCACTGTAGTGCTTGGGATCATGCTTTCTGCAGGTTCATTTATTTATTGCAATGCTTGGGATCATGCTTTCTACAGGTTCTCTTCTTCATTGTAGTGCTTGGGATCATGCTTTCTACAGGTTCTCTCCTTAATTTTAGCTCTTGGGATCATGCTTTCTGACAGTTCTCTTCTTAATTTTAGATCTTGGATCATGCTTTCTACAGGTTCTCTACTTCGTTGTAGTTCTTGGGTTCATGCTTTCTACAGGTTCTTTTCTTCACTGCAGTGCTTGATGTCGTGCTTTCTACAGGTTCTCTTCTTCATTGTAGAGCTTGGGATCATGCTTTCTACAAGATCTCTTCTTGATTTTAGTGCTTGGGGTCTTGCTTTCTACAGGTTCTTTCCTTTATTGTAGAGCTTGGGATCATGTTTTCTGCATTTTCTCTTTTTCTCTATAGTGCTTAGGACCATGCTTTCTACAGGTTCTCTTCTTCACTGTAGTACTTTGGATAATGCTTTCTACAGGTTCTCTTCTTCTCCGTAGTGCTTGGGATCATGCTTTCTAGAGGGTCTCTTCTTCATTTTAGTGCTTGGGATCATGCTTTCTACAGGTTCTGTTCTTCATTCTAGAGTTTGGGATCATGCTTTCTACATGTTTTCTTCTTCATCCTGGGACTTGAGATCTTGTCTTCTACAGGTCATCTTCTCCATTGTAGTCCTTCGGATCATTCTTTCTACAGGTTCTTTTCTTCATTCTAATGCTTGGATCACGTTTTCTATGGGTTCTCTTCTACAGTGTAGTGCTTGGGGTTAGCTTTAACCCTTTTTGCAGCTGTTCTGGGTGCAAGGTCTGTCGTTGCTGACCTTGCCAATCCACGTACTCACTCTGGTAATCTTGGAGTCTATGTTACTCTGGAACACGTGCACTGACTCAATTGCGTCTTTGTGGCCCCTTAACCCATTGCAGGCTCTTCCACTGCGAGGCATTGATATGCTTTCTACAGGTTCTCTTCTTTGTTGTAGTGCTTGGGATCATCCTTTCTACATGTTATCTTCTTCATTGTAGTGCTTGGGATCATGCTTTCTACAGGTTCTCTTCTTCATTGTAGAGCTTGGGATCCTGCTTTCTACAGGTTCTCTACTTCGTCGTAGTGCTTGGGATCATGCTTTCTGCAGGTTATTTTCTTCACTGTAGTGCTTGGGGACATGCTTTCTACAGGTACTCTTCTTCATTGAAGAGCTTGGGATGATGCTTTCTACAGGATCTGTTCTTCATTGTAGTGCTTGGGGTCTTGCTTTCCACAGGTTCTTTCCTTTATTGTAGAGCTTGGGATCATGCTTTCTGCATTTTCTCTTCTTCTCTGTAGTGCTTAGGACCATGCTTTCTACAGATTCTCTTCTTCACTGTAGTACTTTGGATCATGCTTTCTACAGGTTCTCTTCTTCTCTGTAGTGCTTGGGATCATGCTTTCTACAGGGTCTCTTCTTCATTGTAGTGCTTGGGATCATGCTTTCTACAGGTTCTCTTCTAAATTATATTGCTTGGGATCATGCTTTGTACAGGCTCTCTTCTTCATTCTAGAGTTTGGGATCATGCTTTCTACAGGTTCTCCTCATTGTAGTGTTTGGAATCATGCTTTCTACAGGTTCTTTTCTTCATTGCAGTGATTGGGCGCATGCTTTCTACAGGTTCTCATCTTCATTCTAGTGCTTGGGATCATGTTTTTTACAGGTTCTATTCTTCACTGTAATGCTTGGGATCATGCTTCCTACAGGATCATTTCTTCACTGTAGTGCTTGAGATCATGCTTTCTACAGGTTCTCTTCATTGTAGTGCTTGTGATCATGCTTTCTACAGGTTCTCCTCTTCATTTTAGTGCTTGGGATAATGCTTTCTACAGGTTCTCTTCTTCATTGAATTGCTTGGGATCATGCTTTCTACGGGATCTCTTCTTCATTCTAGTGCTTGGGATCATGCTTTCTACAGGTTCTCTTCTTTATTGTAGTGCTTGGGATCATGCTTTATACAGGTTCTCTCCTTCATTTTAGCTCTTGGGATCATGCTTTCTGACGGTTCTCTTCTTCATTTTAGTGCTTGGGATCATGCTTTCTACAGGTTCTCTACCTCGTTGTAGTGCTTGGGATCATGCTTTCTCCAGGTTCTTTTCTTCACTGCAGTGCTTGGTGTTGTGCTTTCTACAGGTTCTCTTCTTCTCTGTAGTGCTTGGGATCATGCTTTCTACAGGGTCTCTTCTTCATTGTAGTGCTTGGGATCATGCTTGCTACAGATTATCTTCTAAATTATAGTGCTTGGGATCATGCTTTCTACAGATTCTCTTCTTCATGCTAGAGTTTGGGATCATGCTTTCTACAGGTTCTCTTCATTGTAGTGTTTGGAATCATGCTTTCTCCAGGTTCTTTTCTTCATTGTAGTGATTAGGATCATGCTTTCTACAGGTTCTTTTCTTCATTGTAGTGATTGGGCGCATGCTTTCTACAGGTTCTCGTCTTCATTCTAGTGCTTGGGATCATGTTTTTTACAGGTTCTATTCTTCACTGTAGTTCCTTGGGATCATGCTTCCTACGGGATCTTTTCTTCACTGTAGTGCTTGGGATCATGCTTTCTACAGGTCTCTTCATTGTAGTGCTTGGGATTATGCTTTCTACAGGATCTCTTCTTCATTCTAGTGCTTGGGATCATGCTTTCTCCAGTTCTCTTATTTATTGCAATGCTTGGGATCATGCTTTCTATGGGTTCTCTTCTACATTGTAGTGCTTGGGACCATGCTTTCTACAGGTTCTCTTCTTCATTCTAGTGCTTGGGATCATGCTTTCTACAGGTTCTCTTCTTCATTGTAGTGCTTGGGATCATGCTTTCTACAGGTTCTCTCCTTCATTTTAGCTCTTGGGATCATGCTTTCTGACAGTTCTCTTCTTAATTTTAGAGCTTGGATCATGCTTTCTACAGGTTCTCTACTTCAATGTAGTGCTTGGGATTATGCTTTCTACAGGTTCTTTTCTTCACTGCAGTGCTTGGTGTCGTGCTTTCTACAAGATCTCTTCTTCATTGTAGTGCTTGGGGTCTTGCTTTCTACAGGTTCTTTCCTTTATTGTAGAGCTTGGGATCATGTTTTCTGCATTTTCTCTTCTTCTCTATAGTGCTTAGGACCATGCTTTCTACAAGTTCTCTTCTTCACTGTAGTCCTTCGGATCATTCTTTCTACAGGTTCTTTTCTTCATTCTAATGCTTGGATCATGCTTTCTATGGGTTCTCTTCTACAGTGTAGTGCTTGGGATTAGCTTTAACCCTTTTTGCAGCTGTTCTGGGTGCAAGGTCTGTCGTTGCTGACCTTGCCAATCCACGTACTCACTCTGGTAATCTTGGAGTCTATGTTACTCTGGAACACTTGCACTGACTCAATCGCGTCTTTGTGGCCCCTTAACCCATTGCAGGCTCCTCCACTGCGAGGCATTGATATGCTTTCTACATGTTCTCTTCTTCATTTTATGTTACCCTCACCTGGCTCCCACAGGGGCGACGGTCGGAACTGGATAGCTGCGGCCTCTACCAACATGAATTGTAGTGCAGAGATGACTGACTGGACTGGCCTGCTCAATTTCGTCTGCTTGACCCATAGGAGTATTCTCCTGAAAGCAGAGAAAAGGAATTAGCCACCCGTGGATTGAGCGAGCACACCCCCACCGTTTTCCCACTAATCACCTCCGATATTCCCTTTCAGCAGTCTCACCTTATGGTTTTGAATGATGAGCTCTCCATCCTGCGTGGAGTGCAGGGGCGCGTAGAGGACCAGTTACTTCACTGGTCCGAAGGAATTGGGTGAGTTCCAGACGAATATTGACTCCGAGGTAAGTGGCGAGGAGCCGTAAGTATTTGGTTCTTAAGAGTTCAAAATGTCTGTTATTCACTCTTGTCCGATTCCTTCCTTTGTCTTGCAGCTTGATTTGAGAGAAGGTTGTCTTGTAGCAGCTGATTGCGTTTAGGTAAGAGTCTGTGTTACCCAACACTGTCCAGTAAAAATTGCCAGTGCTTAACCTTTTGCTTTCTCTCTCCTTACAGGCGCAGTGTAAGGCGATGTGGCGTGTAGAAGAATAATATCTCTGGCGGTAACTCGGTAAGTCTATAGTGATAATAGAAATTGTCTTTGTTGGTTTTCTCGGCTCACCTTATTGTCTTTCTTCGTCCCCTTAGGTGCCAGGAGTTTGGCGATGAATGATGGAGCAGCGCCGGGTCGAGGAGGTGCTGTCAAGACTTTTAAGTATAGCGTGGTGCTGCAGCTGGCGCTGCAATGCGCACAAAATAAAGTCTTTTTCCTTGTTCGGATGTGCGAAGGATCCAGGATCAGATGAAGAATGAAGGTAATGCTCTTGCTCTAACCTTTTCTTCTTATTTCCCTTCTTTCTAGGAGCTCCGGATTCCAGGTGGGCGTGGCAGAAGACTGGATGCTGGACTGACAGGCACGGTGAGCGTTAAGCTGCAGGATGCAGAATAACGCGAAGTGTGTGCTGCTCATCAGGCGTGGTTTAAATAGCCTCCCAAGTAGTCCCAAGTATGAAGTTCCCCAAGACCACACCTGAGTAAAAAATAGACCCTGAAAAAAAGTAGTTCCTTCCAGGCCTCACGTTGGCTTGGATTCTTTGCAGCATGGTCTGCATGAGGTACGTTTCTTCATATGAGCCTGGTGCCTACGGCGCCAGGACTGATCCCATATATGAGCCTGGCGCCTACGGCACCAGGACTGAACCCAGATAGCCTCTAGCCGGGGTGGCTGGGTTTTCAATAGGTGTCTAGATGCCTGCTACCTGGACTGATGGACTTGGTCCGGATGTCCGGGGGTAGGCATCATGACAGCACTCCCCCCTAAGGCACCTCCTAAGATCGTTCTTCCCCTTGGTCCTGGTTTGTCTGGGAAATTCCGATGGAATCTTTCCACCAATCGAGGTGCATGAACGTGGTCACTAGGCTCCCATGACCTTTCTTGTGGCCCGTAACCCTTCCAGTCAATTTAATAAAAAAGTTGTGATTTGACCATCTTAGAGTCCAGGATATTTTTAACTTTGAATTTGGGTTCCCCGTCTATTAGGATGGGGTCGGGTGGTTTGGTTAACTTGGTTCCCGGGTTCTACTGGCTTCAGAAGTGAAATGTGAAAGACGGGATGAATTTGCATATTAGAAGGTAATTCCAATTTGACGGCCACCGGGTTGATAATGGCTTTAATGGTGTAAGGTCTCAAATATCTAGGGTTAAAGGTCCGAGTTCCTTTTAGAGGTAGGTTTCTTGTAGCTAGCCAAACTTGATTCCCAACCTGGTATTGTGGGGCTTCACTTCTATGTTGATCTGCATTTTTCTTGTATTTTTCTTTTGCTCGTTTCAAATGTTCAGTTGCCTCCTTAAAGGCTTGTGTAATAGTAGCATGTAGATGATTCACTGCAGGCATTTCCAAGTGTTGGGGCGAGTCGAGTTCTGAGGTCCGAGGATGATGCCCATATATGGTATAAAAGGGGCTTTGTCCGGTTCCCGAATGTACAGAGTTGTTGTATGTTGTATTCGGAAATCCATAAAATATCCTTCCAATTGCCTTGGGTTTGGTGTAACATGCAACGTAAGTATTGCTCAAGAGTCTGGTTGGTCCTCTTGGTCTGACCATCGGTCTGGGGATGATTACTGGTTGATAACCTCACGTCGATTTGCGCCAATTGACAGCATGTCCTCCAAAACTGCAAAATAAACTGACTACCTCGGTCAGAGACCAACACAGAAGGAAATCCATGTATTCGGACAAAGTTTTCAAGAAATTCCTTGGCCAAAGTGGAAGCTGAAGGTAATCCTTTTAAAGGAATAAAGTGAGCCATTTTTGAAAAAAGATCCACTATAACTAGAATGGTGTTAAATACACTACATGGGGGAAGGTCAGTAATAAAAATCTAGGGACAAGGTGTGCCATGGTGTAGGCAGAATATCCAAAGGTTTTAAAAGACCAGCTGGTTTCTTCTTCAGACTCTTGTTTTGGGCACAGATACCACAAGATTGCACAAATGACTTTACGTCTCTTCACCAGGTGGGCCACCAGAATTGTCTTTTAATTTTGGCCTCTGTCTTTGCAATTCCTGGGTGTCCCTCAATCAAAGCATCGTGATAATTGGAGATAACTAGTTCTTGTAGTTCCTCGTGTGGTAGGAATAGACGACCTTGATAGTAGGGTAGTTCATCGATGACTGAATAATCTTGGCCTTTCTTTAGCCATTCCTGCAAGGCAGCTGGATCGAAAAGTTGTTGTATCTTTAAATGAATGTCTTCTAGAGTTTGTAAAGTAGTTATACCAAGGATTCTTTTCTCCGAAATTATAGGCACCGGTTCAGGGTTCGAATATGCTTCTCCCATTCCTATACGAGATAAGGCATCTGCTTTGCCATTTTTACAACCTGGTCGATAAGTAATCACAAAATAGAATTCTGCGAAGAACAAGGCCCACCTAAGTTGACGTGATGATTGGGCCTTGGCTGTCTTCAAATATTGTAAATTCCTGTGATCAGTGATTACAGTGATGGTATGCCTGGCACCGAGATGATAATGCCGCCAAGCCTTGAATGCATATTTGATGGCCAATAACTCCTTATCGGTAACTGCATAGTTTAATTTGGGTGCTGAAAATTTTCTTGACCAGAATGCTACTGGATGAAGTTGGCCGGTTTCAGGATCCTTCTGGGAAAGAACAGCCCCCATGGCTAAACTGGATGCAGCAGTTTCAACTACTTATGGAAGTTCAGGGCGTGGGTGCTTTAAAACAGGTGCAGACGTGAATTTCAATTTTAATTCTTGGAAGGCCCTTTCAGCCTCTTCGGTCCATAGGAAGCACTTATTCTTTCGCAAGAGTGCTTTGATGGGGTGTACAATTTGTGAGAATTCTGGAATTAATCTGCGGTAGAAATTAGCAAATCCAAGCATGCTTTGTACTCCTTTAACTGAACTAGGTGATGGCCAATTGAGGATTGCATCCACCTTTCGAGAGTCCATTCAAACTCCTTTTGGTGTCAGGATAAATCCAAGGAATTCGACTTCTGTAGAGTGAAAAATGCATTTTTCCAATTTTGCATATAACTTATGCTGGCATAGTTTTTCAAGAACGGCACAAATGTGCTTAACATGGTCTGATTCCGAGGAGGAGTACACAAGGATATTGTCTATATATACAACAACACAGACGTCAATGAGTTCTCGAAGGACATCGTTCATAAAATACTGGAAGGCTGCCGGTGCATTGCACAACCCGAAAGGCATCACCTGATATTCGAACAATCCATACTTGGTGCGAAAGGCAGTCTTCCATTCGTCACCTTTCTTTACAAGTACCAGATGAAATGCCCCTCGGAGATCTGACTTGGTGAAGATACAAGCATCCTTTGCATGGTCCAGTAATTCGGGGATCACAGGCAATGGGTATCGTTTTTTTAGGTTTAATGCACGGTAATCTATGCACGTTCTAAGGTCACCTTCCTTTTTGGGCACGAAAAATAAAGCTGAGGCTGCGGGGGACTTGGATGGACGAATGAATCCATTAGCAGGGTATTGATCCACGTATTGTCGTAGATGACGGTTTTCGGGCTCCGTAAGGGCGTAGATCCTACTGCATGGAGGTTGTGCACCGGGTAAAAGATCGATCTCACAATCGTATGATCTGTGAGGCGATAACGTGTTTGCCTGTTCTTTTTGAAAAACATCCTGAAATTCTTGATATTCCTGAGGTAACTGCGCAATTGGAGTAACGACTGTGACCAAGCCTTTATTCAAGGTTTTTTCCGAGTAACAGGTGTGTGCACAATCCGGGAAGGTCATTCTCTTCTCTCGCCAATCAATACAAGTATTATGTGTTTCCAACCATGGCATTCCCAGAATTATTTGTAACTGCGGGGCCTTGATTAAGTCAAACACAATGCTTTCTCGATGCCCATCTTGACCCAACAGCTTCACCTCTGTAGTGGAGTGAGTTACTGGCCCAGAGGCAATTTCAGTCCCATCGACAGTGGTGATGACATCAGTTGTGGTCTTTTTGCAAAGAGGCAGGTTCATCCTTGTAGCCAATTTGTGGTCCATGTAATTTCTGATGGCCCCGCTATCAATGTATGCTCTCACTGCATGCATACGTGATGGCTGCCTTGGATCAAAAAGGAACATTGGCACAATTAGGTGCGAGGTCTGAGCGTCCTTTTTTAAGCTCGGCAAGCGGACCTCTACGCTTGTCGGGCATGGTCGTTTCCCGAGTCAGGCTCTATATGGCTTTTGTCCGCAACTCCTACCACCTTCTTGGGTGGTTTAACAGGACAATCTCACAGAAAATGTCCCGAAGTTCCACAGTACAGACAAAATTGCAATTGTCGTCTCTTTTCTCTTCACTTTTGAGTCAAGGGTCCTTTAACCCCCCCCATCTGCATGGGTTCTGATGTATCTGTTCCCTTGGGGGTAATGTTGGGTTTAATAAATACCCGATTCTCAAATTTAGCTCGATCAGCCTCTATTCTGAAGTCTGTGATCTAACTGTACCACCAAGTCTATAAATTTAGCGCAATTCACTACTTGAGCTAACACATCTTTGAGTTCTCCTCAGAGTCCATGATGAAATAACGTAATTCGTTTTGTCTCAGGCCATCCGGTTTCCACCACCAATCTTTTAAAGGTTGCGATGTAGGTGAGCAGATCCTGGTTACCCTGTCGTAGGGACAAAAGTTCGTTATCCAAGGCCTGTCCTTGTAAATGTCAGGCGAATAGTCTTTCCATGCTTATTTGAAAGCCCTTAAAATCCCAAAGAAGAGGATCATCCTGGTTGACTAGGGGAATTGACCAATCAGCTGCGCTGCCACTGAGATACGATAGTACAAAGGCTACTTTGGCTTGATCGTTCAGAAAGGCTCCAGGTCTACATAAAAAGTGCAAGCGGCACTGGTTCATAAATACGGCGAACCTTTTTGGGGCTCCAGCAAAGCGTTCGGGTGGTGCTAAAGGGATATTTCCAGGTAAAACTATTTGCACAGGGTTGCCTGATGGAGCAGGAGTTGGGTTCCCCCCGAGTCCAGGTAAGGGTGTTTGCCCAGCTTGGTTTTGCAGCAGTTGCCTAGCAAGATCATCAGTGCGTTCCTTAGACACAATCTCCTGACAGCATTAGTTTCTTGGTGGGCGGAATGTACTTCTGCCCTAAGTTCCCCTAATAATTGGGCTAGTTGGTCAGTTTCTGAGGTCTCCATAATGCATGGGTGGGAATTTGTTGGGAGGCTTTGTGTTCTGTTACGCTCACCTGGCTCCCACAGGGGCGACGGTCGGAACTGGATAGCTGCGGCCTCCACCAACGTGAATTGCAGTGCAGAGATGACTGACTGGACTGGCCTGCTCAATTTCGTCTGCTTGACCCGTAGGAGTATTCTCCTGAAAGCAGAGAAAAGGAATTAGCCACCCGTGGATTGAGCGAGCACACCCCCAATGTTTTCCCACTAATCACCTCCGATATTCCCTTTCACCAGTCTCACCTTATGGTTTTGAATGATGAGCTCTCCTTCCTGCGTGGAGTGCAGGGGCGCGTAGATGACCAGTTACTTCACTGGTCTGAAGGAATTGGGTGAGTTCCATACAAATATTGACTCCGAGGTAAGTGGCAAGGAGCCGTAAGTATTTGGTTCTTAAGAGTTCAAAATGTCTGTAATTCACTCTTGTCCGATTCCTTCCTTTGTCTTGCAGCTTGATTTGAGAGAAGGTTGTCTCATAGCAGCTGATTGCGTTTAGGCAAGAGTCTGTGTTACCCAACACTGTCTGGTAAAAATTGCCAGTGCTTAACCTGTTGCTTTCTCTCTCCTTACAGGTGCAGCGTACAATGATGTGGCGTGTAGAAGAATAATATCTCCGGCGGTAACTCGGTAAGTCTATAGTGATAATAGAAATTGTCTTTGTTGGTTTTCTCGGCTCACTTTATTGTCTTTCTTCGTCCCCTTAGGTGCTGGGAGTTCGGCGATGAATGATGGAGCAGCGCCGGGTCGAGGAGGTGCTTTGAAGACTGGTAAGTATAGCGCGGCGCTGCAGCTGGCGGTGCGATGCGCACAAAATAAAGTCTTTTTCCTTGTTCGGATGCGTGAAGGATCCAGGATCAGATGAAGAATGAAGGTAATGCTCTTGCTCTAACCTTTTCTTCTTATTTCCCTTCTTTCTAGGAGCTCCGGATTCGAGGCGGGCGTGGCAGAAGACTGGATGCTGGACTGACAGGCACGGTGAGCGTTAAGCTGCAGGATGCAGAATAATGCGAAGGGTGTGCTGCTCATCGGGCGTGGTTTAAATAGCCTCCCAAGTGGTCCCAGGTCAGAAGTTCCCCAAGACCACACCCGAGTAAAAAATAGTCCCTGAAACAAAGTAGTTCCTTCCAGGCCTCACGTTGGCTTGGATTCTTTGCAGCATGGTCTGCATGAGGTAAGTTTCTTAATATGAGCCTGGCGCCCACGGCGCCAGGACTGAACCCAGTTAGCCCCTAGCTGGGGTGGCTGGGTTTTCAATAGGTGTCTGGATGCCTGCTCCCTGGACTGATGGACTTGGTCTGGATGTCCGGGGGTAGGCATTGCTAGGGAGAATTCTCTCTTTAGGCTGAATTTCCTAACCTAGAGAGTCCCCAAGCAGCTTTGCTGGATTTCTGGAGTTTTTTTTTCCTCCTGCCAAGAGTGAGACTCTTTTCCTCCCACTCTTGGACATGATTAATGGTATTCCTTTGACTGGTAATGTGTTTTATGGGCTATTGGGTCCTTTACTCCATAGGGTCTCATGTGTTTGTTCCTATGTGTGTTACACAGCACCCTCCGTGCAGTAACACAGGGGTGTCATAGTGACACCCCACCATAGACTCCATACCCTGGGACTGACTACTGTCTCCCAGGGCATGTAAAGTCACCATTGGCTTTACTAGTCCCAAATTATTAACAGAAACCAGTACAAAGCATCATATTGTGGACGTACTGGTCGGGGCAATTCTAGTGCCCCGGGGTCTGTTAGTCGAGGGGGCATGTCTCCGCTCCCCCCTGATCGAGTTTTGGCTGGTGGCAGTGGAAACTACTTTTTATATTCGACCGCAAATATTTTCCTATGGGATTTTCCCATTGTTCGAGGCTACCAACTTTAATTATTTAATTCTCATAGCCTCGAACATACCGCCGGTTTATTTAATTAATATTAATTCTCCAGTTGGTATTTTTTGCCAAGACGCGATTCTAAAATGGCGTTTGTGTTCTCTTCTGTGACTCCAACCCAAGTCGAGCCCTTTGTTCCACTTTTTTGGGGGCTTCTCCACAGAAGCCTCCAAAAGTGTTGCCTCTCTATCTGGGTACCACAGGGGGTGTAGGAGGGGGTTTAGGCACCCTGGACCGAGTTACCCTGGTAACTCAGGTCGCACTCTTGTGTGATTGGCCCAAGTGGTGAGCCGGTCGGCTCACCACTTAGCATGTTTGAGTGACAGCTAGGCTGAGTGAATGGGGGTTTTCTGCATAAAAGCAGGGCTTTGGGGACTGGAACTTCAGAGGTCGCCACAGCACCCGAGAATCTGACGACGGAGAAGCTGAGCCGACCTACCACGATGACACCACCGGTGGAGCCTTGCAGAACCGACTCACCACTTCCCGACGACAGAGAAGATCTCCCGGCTGGAGAGGCTTCTTCCCCTGACTGGTGGGCACAACCAGTTTTCCTTTCTTTCTTCGCACCCAAGCCCGGTTTGTGGTCGAACTACCCGTGCCAAGCACCCCGGCAGCCGGATAGCCACTCACCACTGAACCGCGAATCACCGGACCGCTCCTTGTACCTGAGAAACTCTGCGGCTGGTTTCTTCCCTGGCAGTGCAACAGACTCCTGTCTTCCTCCACGACGAGATCCCCTCTTCTCCCGGACAAAGCACTGACTTGCACCCGCTGCCAGGAACAACTGCCCCCGCTGGAGCCTTCTCACCACTTTAAGGTACCGTGTCCGCCAGGCCTCCCTTACTAAAGATTGCTACAAGGTAATAATAACTCCTTAACATTCTGGAATGGGCTGGCCACCTTGGTCCTCTAACTGGTCCCTTTCTGAGGTCCAACTCCTTTTTGAACCTTTACAAGACTTTTGTGCGCTGCAACCGTGTGACCTTGGACACATTTCGTTTGGATCCTCTGAAAGTGGATCCGGCCTCTTGAACTCTAACTTCACGGTTTTACTTTGCCTTCCTCCCTTGTTGTGTTCTTGAAAAAGTGTTGGGATCTGTTTCAATTTGTTATCTGCTTTTCTCTCCCTTTTTAAAACAAACTATTAGAGTGCCATCTACGTTAAGCGCTCACTGCTGTCTGAAAATTAGTGGGGCTTTACTTAAGACTTGTCTAATATTCTTTTAAGGGAGTGTATATCTTTTAGTGACTGTGTTTTTGAATTGCTTACTATTAGACCTGTTTGTTTTTCTAGATGTGGTTTTAAATAAATAATTATATCTCTTTTACACCAAGCCCTGGTCATTGTTTACTTGTTCTATTGTGTGCTCTTGACCTATTGTGAATACTCTGTATACTGCCTAACTCTTCTTGAGGGAAGTCTGACTGCTCAGCCACAGCTACCAAGTGAATCTGTGTGGTACAGACTGCTACCAAGTGGGTTTACTGCCAAACACCTGTAGTCCTAAATCTTTTGCAGTGGTCCCAGAGGGAACTGCACAGGTTTCTGCCTAACAGGCATCATGACATTTTAGCACTTGGGATCATGCTTTCTGATGGTTCTCTTCTTCATTGTAGAGCTTGGGATCATGCTTTCTACAGGTTCTCTACTTCATTGTAGTGCTTGGGATCATGCTTTCTACATGTTCTTTTCTTCACCGCAGTGCTTGGGGTCATGCTTTCTACAGGTTCTCTTCTTCATTGTAGAGCTTGGGATCATGCTTTCTACAAGATCTCTTCTTCGTTGTAGTGCTTGGGGCCATGCTTTCTACAGATTCTTTTCTTCACTTTAGTGCTTAGGATCATGCTTTCTACAGGTTCTTTTCTTCATTGCAGAGCTTGGGATCATGCTTTCTACAGGTTCTCTTCTTCATTTTAGCACTTGGGATCATGCTTTCTGATGGTTATCTTCTTCATCGTAGAGCTTGGGATCACGCTTTCTACAGGTTCTCTACTTTGTTGTAGTGCTTGGGATCATGCTTTCTACAGGTTCTCTTCTTCATTTTAGCACTTGGGATCATGCTTTCTGACGGTTCTCTTCTTCATTGTAGAGCTTGGGATCATGCTTTCTACAGGTTCTCTACTTCGTTGTAGTGCTTGGGAACATACTTTCTACAGGCTATCTTCTTCATTGTAGAGCTTGGGATCATGTTTTTTACAGGTTCTTTTCTTCATTGTAGCACTTACGATCATGCTTTCTACAGGTTCTTTTCTTCATTGTAGAGCGTGGGATCATGCTTTCTGCATTTTCTCTTCTTCTCTGTAGTGCGTAGGATCATGCTTTCTACAGGTTCTCTTCTTCACTGTAGTGCTATGGATCATGCTTTCTACAGGTTTTCTTATTCATTGTAGCACTTGAGATCATGCTTTCTACAGGTTTTCTTATTCATTGTAGCGCTTGAGATCATGCTTTCTACAGGTTCTCTTCTTCATTGTAGACCTTGGGATCATGCTTTCTGCATCTTATCTTCTTCTCTATAGTGCTTAGGATCATGCTTTCTACAGGTTCTCTTCTTCATTGTAGTGCTTAGGATCATGCTTTCTACAGGTTCTCTTCTTCATTGTCGTGCTTGGGATCATGCTTTCTATAGGTTCTCTTCTTCATTTTAGCGCTTGGAATCATGCTTTCTACAGGTTCTTTTCTTCACTGCAGTGCTTGGTGTCATGCTTTCTGCATTTTCTCTTCTTCTCTGTAGTGTTAGGCAAAAACCTGTGCAAAAGGCTTAGGACTTCAGGTGTTGGCAGTAAACCCAATTGGTAGCAGTCTGTACCACCCAGTTTTACCTGGTAGCTTTGGCTGAGCAGCCAGACTTCGCTCAAGAAGAGTTAGACAGTATATAGAGTATATAAATTAGGTACAAAGATACAGTAGCACAAGCAAACACTGACCAGAGCTTTGGTATAAAATTATATCATTATTTATTTAAAAACACACTTGTAAAATACACTAACACTAATATGGCAAGCAACTTCAAACACAGTCACTATCAATATATATACATCCCTGATTACTTATTGAACAAGTCTTGGTTAAAACACCACTTATTTGCAGACAGAGGTGAGCGCTTAACCTAAGATGGCACTCCAATAAGTTAGTTAAAAAGGGAGGGAAAAGACAAAATTAGGAAAGCACACAATACCAACACTTTTAAAAGAACCACAGCAAGTCAGGAAAGGCAGAGTCTACTGTAGAGCAAGAAAGTTCATAGGCCAGGCCCACTCTTGGAGAGAGCAAGGCGAAATGTGTCCAAGATCACACAGTTGAATTATACTTTAAAAGTCTTTGCAGATAGTTCAAAAAGAGTTGGATCAGTTCAGAGAAAGTTAGTTAACAGTTCCCAGGTCACCCCAGGATAGAGAGTCAAGGATTTAAGGTACACCTTGAACAGTCTGTTGCAAGGGAGACCAGGCGGGACACAGTACCTGAAATGGTGAGAAAGCTCCAGCGGGGGCAGTTTTTCATGGCAGCGGGTGCAAGTCAGTGCTTCGTCCAGGGGAATAGAAGATCTCGACGCGGAGGAAAGCTGGAGGTCGTTGCACTGCCACGGAAGAAAGCAAGTGTGGCTATCCAGCCGCCGGGGGTGCTTGGCACGGGCGATTCGACCACGAGACGATCCAGGAAGGCAAAAAGCGGGCAAACTGGTTAACCCCACCAGTTCAAAGGAAGAAGATTCTCCGGGATGAAGATCTTCTGTTTACCAGACATTTAATGGAAAAAAATTGGTCGACTGGACAAATGGTCGAACCAATTTTGTCGAAAACCAAATGGTCGAATTTTTTTTATTTTTATTTTTACCCTTTTTTTATTTTTTTGGGGGGGTCCTATTTTTTGGGGGGGTCCCCCCCAACCCCCTTTTTTTCTAAAAAAATCTTTTTTTTCCCTAAACTACAACCTTAAAAATAAATATATAAATTAAAAAAAAAAATAGACCATTTGGTTTTCGACGAAATTACGTCGACCAAATGTCCTGTCGACCAATTGTTGTCGATGAAATGTCCAGACACCGATCTTCTCTGTCGTCGGGAAGTGGTGAGACGGTTCAGCAGGGCTCCACCGGTGGTGTCGTCGTTGCAGGTGGGCTCAGCTTCTCCCTCTTTGGATTCTTTGGTCCTGTGGCGACTTCTGAAGTTCCAGTCCCCAAAGCCCTGCTTTTATGCAGAAAACCCCCATTCATCAGTCCTAGCTGTCACTCAAACATGCTAAGTGGTGAGCCGGGCGGCTCACCACTGGGCCAATCACACAAGAGTGCGACTTGAGTTGCCGAGGCAACTAAGTCCAGGGTACCTAAACCCCCCTCCCACACATCCTGTAGACCCAGACAGAGTGGCACCACTTTTGGTGGCTTCTGTGCAGAAGCCCGCCAAAAGTGGAACAAAGGGCTCGACTTGGGTTGGAATTACAGAGACAAACACAAACGCCATTTTAAAACCAAGTCCTGGCAAAAAGACCCAACTGGGGAATAAATATTAAATAAATAATCCGGCGGTATCTTTAACATTGCACCAAAAAAAGTGGTGCGTTTAAAATGAATGGGAAAATCCCATAGGAAATATTCTGGTGGAATATTTTGCATGGTAACCACTGCCACCAGCCAGAAACTCGATGAGGGGGGACTGCACAGTGCCCCCTGAAAAAACAGACCCAGGGGCAATCTAATTACCCCTACCAGTAATTCCACAATATGATGGTTTGTACTGTTTCTGTTCACAATTTAAGACTAGTAAAGTCAATGGTGACTTTACATGCCCTGGGAGACAGTAGTCAGTCCCAGGGTATGGAGTCTATGTTTGGGGGTCATTATGACACCCATGTGCTACTGCACTGAGGGTGCTGTGTAACACACTTACTAAAAACACATGAAACCCTATGGAGTAAAAGACCCCATAGCCCATTAAACACATTGCAAAGTCAAAGGATATCTCAAATCATGTCTAAGAGTGGGAGAAAAAGATTCTCACTCTTAGCAGGAGAAAAAAAATAAACCCCAAAAATCCAGCAAAGCTGCTGGGGAACTCACTAGGTTTGGGAAATTAGCCTATACAGAGAATTCTCCCTAACACTTGCCCCCCCCCCCCAGACTAAGGAACAGGAGGAATTAATCCACTCCTGGATGAATCTTATACCTCTAGTCGATGACATACATGCTAGAGAGACCATCAGCATTTTGGTGGTGACACCCTGACCTGTGCTCAATGGTGAAATCAAACCCTTGAAGGCAGATTGACCATCTCAATATTTTTGTGTTTCCCCCCTTCATTTGCATCAACCATCTCATGGGTTGGTGGTTAGTCTGGATGACAAAAGTAGAACCATACACGTATTGCCTAAACTTCTTCAGTGCCCACACAATAGCAAAACATTCTCTTTCAATTGTTGCCCACCTTGTCTCAGGATCCTTCTGCTTTCTGCTGATGAAGCAAATGGGGTGCTCCCTACCTTTCTCATCCAGTTGGCTAAGGACTGCACCTATACCTACATTAGAAGCATCTGTCTGCACAATGAAAGTTTGGTGATAGTCAGGAGCTCTCAGTACTGGTGCTTGGCAAAGAGCTTCCTTCAGGTTTTCAAAGGCCTGATTGCACTCCTCATTCCATGTGACCTTCTTAGGGAATTTTGAAGAGGAGATTACATTCAATGGAGAAGCTATGGTCCCATAGTTCTCAATGAAATTCCTGTAATAGCCACTGAGGCCTAGGAAGGTTCTCACCTGGGTTTGAGTAGTAGGTGCTGTCCAATTTTTCACAGCTTCAATCTTACTGAGCAAAGGCCTTATTTCTCCACCTCCTACCTCATGCCCAAGGTAGACCACCTTACGCTGTCCATTCTGGTCTTTTCTTGCCTTTATGGTCATGTTGGCCTTCCCAAGAGCCTGCAAAACATGCCCTAGGTGGTTAACATGCTCTTCCCAGGAGTGGCTGAATACTGAAATGTCATCCAAGTATGCCATGCAGAAGTCCTCCATGCCAGCCAGAACCTGATTTACCATCCTTTGGAATGTTGCAGGTGCATTTTTCAGTCCAAAAGGCATAACCTTAAATTGGTTTAAGCCAACTGGGGTAGAAAATGCAGTTTTCTCCTTGGCATGGTCTGTCAGGGTTATTTGCCAATAGCCTGACGTAAGGTCAAATGTGCTGAGGAACTTGGCTGAACCAAGTCTATCCACCAACTCATCTGTCCTTGGCAAAGGGTGGGCATCAGTCTTGGTGACTGCATTAAGAGCTCTATAATCCACACAGTATCTCAATTCTTTGGATCCTGCCTTTGGTACTAACACAACTGGAATAGACCATGGACTAGTAGAGGGCTCTATTACCCCGAGATCAAGCATCTTCTTGACCTCCCCTTTGATATGGATCCTTACATTTTCTAACATTCCATATCCTCTGCTTTTGACGAGGCAGACAGTCACCAGTGAGTATATCATGCTGGCCCCAAGGGGTCAAGCCTGGTGAAAGTGAGAACAGGGAGGCAAACTGATTTAACATAGATTTGCACTCCTCTTGTTGCTCAGGTGTCAGATTTGAAGAGAGATTTACTCCTTCAATCTTTTCATCCAAGGGTAAGCCTCTGAGGAGATCAGGGAGAGGTTCACTTTCTTCTTCCTCTTCTGTTGAAGCTAGAAGCAAGGCTCCTACTTTAGGCCTGGAGACATACACCTTTAATCTGTTGGTGTGGAAGACTCTGGGAGCCTCCTTGGGATTGCCCAAGTCCACCAGATAGTTCACCTCTGCAAGTTTACCCACAACCTTGAAGGGTCCCATCCATTTACCTTGCAAGGCCCTCTGCCTTGTTGGGATCATAACTAGAACTAGCTGGTCTTGAGTGAACTCAACCATGCTAGCCTTTTGATCATGCCAATGCTTGACCAAAGCTTGCCCAGCTTTCAGGTTATCACTAGCTTCTGCCATCATGTGTGACATTCTCCTCCGGAGACCTATCACATAGTCAGTCACTCTGACTGGCTTGGGGAAAGGAGCACTCTCCAACCCCTCCTTAATCAGGGCCAATGGACCTCTGACTGGATGGCCATAAAAAAGTTCAAAGGGAGAATAGCCTACTCCCTCCTGGGGGACTTCTCTATAAGCAAAGAGAAGGCATGGCAGTAGAAGGTCCCACTTTCTTTTAAGGGGATCTTCCAAAGCACCTATCATGCTTTTCATGGTTCTGTTGAACCTTTCTACCAACCCGTTTTTCTGAGGGTGGTATGCGGTTGAGAACTTGTATGTAACTCCACAGGTTTTCCACATGGCTTTCATGTAGTGGGACATAAAATTTGACCCCCTGTCAGAGATTACTTCCTTAGGGAACCCAACCATGGTAAAAATACCAAGGAGGGCCTTAGCTACAGCCTGAGCTGTAACAGTCCTCATAAGAATTGCCTCAGGGTATCTAGTGGCATGGTCTACTACAACAAGGATAAACCTGTTACCTGAGGAGGTTGGAGGAACAAGGGGACCAACAATGTCAATACCTACCCTCTCAAATGGGACTCCCACTACTGGGAGAGGCACTAAAGGTGCCACATTCTTGGAATCAACTTTACCAGAAGTTTGGCAGGTGTGGCAGCTCTTGCAAAACTTATCTACCTCGGCCCCCATCTTTGGCCAATAAAAGTAGAGTTCTTAGATCCTTTCCTTGGTCTTCTTGAAACTCAAGTGACCAGCCAAAGGAATCTCATGGGACAGTTGCAAGAACTGTTGTCTGTTTTCTTGAGGTACTACAAGCCGCTTGTCGTCTCCAGGTGCAGACTCGGTTGGTTCACTGTAGAAGAGGCCATCTTCCCATGCAACCTATACTTCCCAGGCTCTTGCCCATCAGCCCGAGAAGCTGCCTGTTTGCAAATACCTTCCAGAGTTGGACCTTCTCTTTCCCTTACTGAAGTCTGCCCTGTTGGGTCCACGTTCTGCCAGTAAACACTGCAGCTCAGGATGGTCAACAGGATCTATATCTCCAATGAGTTCCTGGCCTTCCACTAGCTCATCTTCAGAGTCTAGCTCAACCACACAGGGTTGTACCTCCCTCTCAGCCTCAGCTGGAGGTGGAGTTACAGGTGTAACTTTGGACAACCTAGGGGAAGTCCTTGTTGGAAGCACTGGAGTGCTTGCTGCTGGCTGTTTCCTAGAAGTCTTGGGTTTCCCCTTTGCTTCTTGTTGTTCAGAGATAGCAAGTTGTAACTCCAGTGGAGTAGGAGTGATATCTTTCTTCATCATCTCCTTTGGAGTACCTCTCATGGTTCTCTCCCTTGCAGGTCTGGTGAGCTCCTGTAACCTTTTACTAGGAGGTCTGGGGGTACACTACTCCAAGAGTTTTCAGGTAATTTCCCAACAGAACCCTTCCTGGTACCTCACTTTGTATGCTGACAGGTATCTTCACAGTCATGTCATTACACTGGATGAGAACTGGTAACTGGGGAAGCATCTGCACAGGCCCTCCAGCTAACTTGGTGAGGCATGTGGGTGCCTTAGCAACATCCTCTGCCTGAAAAAAATGATTTATCCACCACAGTTATGCTGGCCCCAGTGTCCCTAATGGCAGGAGTCTCCTGACCATTCACCTGGACACTGTCCTTATAATACTCTTTAGTATTATCCAGGATAGAATTATGTACATCTAAATTCTTTTGTTCCCACAACCCCAGAGGCACTAAAGAAACACTAGGTGAGACTCCAATGGGTTCATCAGCTAGTAACAGAAAGTTTCCACGGGCCATCTGTACTTCTTCCTCTGGAGCGAAGGCTAAGGAGACAGTGTGGACCCCTGAAGGTTTACCCTTACATCTGGGATCCCCTTTCACATGGTCTGGTGAATTACAAACTTTGCATTTACCAAATGCTTTTTGGAATGGTGGCTTGCTCTGACCTCCTTCTGGTTTGGCACCTGAAGGTACACTAGCCTGATTTGATTTCCCTTGTGGCTTACCCTTATTGTTTTGTTTGGGGCCCTAATTGGGATTGGAATTATTAGAATTCTCTTTGGAGTCCTTTTTTGGCTGTTTCCCCTCATCCTTTTTCTGAGTTACCCCAGAGTCCTTGTGAGTAGCCCTGTTGGCAACCCACAAGTCAGCAGCCTTAGCTAGTGTTCTGGAATCTAATTCCTTTGAATCAGCCAAGTGCTGTCTGAGCTCAGGAGAGCAGACATCATAAATTGACTCCACCATCGCAAGATTCTTCATTTCCTCATAAGTGTTCACCTTGTATCCCTTAATCCATCCCTCTAAGTTCTTCAAACTTTGACTCACCCAGGTAGCCCAAGGGGTACCATCATGCTTTTTGAGGGTCCTAAACTTCTAAGGTACTGGGAAGGGGTCTTCCCAAATCTAGCTATCAAAGCTAGCTTCACACATTCATAATCCTTCTGATCCTCCTCCCCCAACTCCATTACCACATCAGTTGCAACAGGGGGGAGCCTAGAGAACAACTAGGAAAGTAACTTATTTCCTGTGATGTTCTGGTGCCCATGATTATACTCAAACAGACTCAACCAATCCAACACATCCAACATAGGCTCATACATACCCACAACCTCTTTAGGCATCCGGGGTCTTTTGGGACTGGAACTACTAGAGGATCCGGAGAGAGAAGCATTTTCAACAGACAATTTCTTCATCTCTAGCTCATGCTTGAGCTCCATTTCTCTGAGCCTTAGTTCTTGGTGCCTTTGTTCGGTTTGAGCAGTAAGTCTCTTAAACTCCAATTCAAGTTTCATTTTCTCTAGTTCAAGACATTGAGGACTAATTGTGGGACCTGGCAAAGGTCCAATAGGTACAGCTGGCAGAGCAGGCAGAGGCCTAGGGGGGACAACTTCATCATCCTCACCCTCCTCTTCTGGTTCTGACTCAATATTATCAATACTTTGTTCAATATCAATATCATTGCTGTTATCTACATTTGCTGGATTAGCAGGTTCTTCTGAACCACCATCCAGACTTTGGTTTGCTAACAACCTTTCTTTTAGCTCCATTTTCTTGCCTTTAGTCAGGAGATTCTTATCCTTACAGAGAACTCTTAAACAATCAGCAGTTTGTGTAGCAAGGGACTCTTGACTATGACTTTCCATAGTTGACAGGTTAGAAAATAAACTTTTTAGTGCTAAGCTTTGTGGTTAGTTGCACTAAGGTATCTATAAGCACACTAAAATGTATACTCAATACAAATCCCACCGCTGTACACCAGTGTTAGGCAGAAACCTGTGCAGTTCCCTTAGGAACCACTGCAAAAGGCTTAGGACTACAGGTGTTGGCAGTACACCCAATTGGTAGCAGTCTGTACCACCCAGATTTACCTGGTAGCTGTGGCTGAGCAGCCAGACTTCTCTCAAGAAGAGTTAGACAGTATATAGAGTATACAAAATAGGTACAAAGATACAGTAGCACAAGCAAACACTGACTAGAGCTTTGGTATAAAAGTATATAATTATTTATTTAAAACACACTTGTAAAATACACTAACACTTAGTTACAGAGGCGAACACAAACACCATTTTAAAACCGAGTCCTGGCAAAAAGACCCAACCGGGGAATAAATATTAAATAAATAACCCGGCGGTATCTTTAACATTGCACCCAAAAAAGTGGTGCGTTTAAAATTAAAGGGAAATATTTCGCATGGTAACCACTGCCACCAGCCAGAAACTCGACGAGGGGGACTGCACAGTGCCCCCTCAAAAAACATACCCAGGGGCAATCTAATTACCCCTACCAGTACTTCCACAATATGATGGTTTGTACTGGTTTTGTTCACAATTTAAGACTAGTAAAGTCAATGATGACTTTACATGCCCTGGGAGACAGTAGTCAGTCCCAGGGTATGGAGTCTGTGTTTGGGGGTCACTATGACAACCCTGTGTTACTGCACTGAGGGTGCTGAGTAACACACTAACCAAAAACACATGAAACCCTATGGAGTAAACGACCCCATAGACTATTAAGCACATTACAAAGTCAAAGGATATCTCAAAACATGTCTAAGAGTGGGAGAAAAAGAATCTTACTCTTAGCAGGAGAAAAAAAATAAACCCCAAAAATCCAACAAAGCTGCTGGGGGACTCACTAGGTTTGGGAAATTAGCCTATGCAGAGAATTCTCCCTAACATGTATTGCTTAGGATCATGCTTTCTACAGGTTCTCTTCTTCATTGTAGTGCTTGGGATCATGCTTCCTACAGGTTTTCTTATTCATTGTAGTGCTTGGGATCATGCTTTGTACAGGTTCTTTTCTTCATGATAGTGATTGCGACCATGCTTTCTACAGGTTCTTTTCTTCACTGTAGTGATTGGGATCATGCTTTATATAGGTTCTTGTCTTCATTCTAGTGCTTGGGATCATGTTTTTTACAGGTTCTATTCTTCACTGTAGTACTTGGGATCATGCTTCCTACTGGATCTTTTCTTCACTGTAGTGCTTGGGATCATGCTTTCTACAGGTTCTCTTTATTGTAGTGCTTGGGATCATGCTTTTTACAGGTTCTCCTCTTCATTGTAGTGCTTGGAATCATTCTTTCTACAGGTTCTCTTCTTCATTGTAGTGCTTGGGATCATGCTTTCTACAGGTTCTATTCTTCATTGTATCGCTTGGGATCAGACTTTCTACAGGTTCTCTTCTTCATTGTAATGCTTGTGATCATGCTTTCTATGGGTTCCTTTCTACATTGCAGTGCTTGGGATCATGCTTTCTACAGGTTCTTTTCTTCATTGTAGTGATTGGGATCATGCTTTCTAAAGGTTCTTTTCTTCATTGTAGTGACTGGGATCATGCTTTCTACAGGTTCTTTTCTTCATTGTAGTGATTGGGATCATGCTTTCTAAAGGTTCTTTTCTTCATTGTAGTGATTGGGAGCATGCTTTCTAAAGGTTCTTTTCTTCATTATAGTGATTGGGATCATGCTTTCTACAGGTTCTATTCTTCACTGTAGTACTTGGGATCATGCTTCCTACAGGATCTTTTCTTCACTGTAGTGCTTGGGATCATGCTTTCTACAGGTTCTCTTCTTCATTGAAGTGCTTGGGATCATGCTTTCTACAGGTTCTGTCTTCATTCTAGTTCTTGGGATCATGCTTTCTGCAGGTTCTCTTATTTATTGCAACCTTGGGATCATGCTTTTTACAGGTTCTCCTCTTCATTGTAGTGCTTGGAATCATTCTTTCTACAGGTTCTCTTCTTCATTGTAGTGCTTGGGATCATGCTTTCTACAGGTTCTATTCTTCATTGTATCGCTTGGGATCATGCTTTCTACAGGTTCTCTTCATCATTGCAATGCTTGGGATCATGCTTTCTAAAGGTTCTTTTCTTCATTGTAGTGATTGGGATCATGCTTTCTAAAGCTTCTCACCTTGATTCTAGTGCTTGGGATCATACATTTTACAGGTTCTAATCTTCACTGTAGTACTTGGGATCATGCTTCCTACAGGATCTTTTCTTCACTGTAGCGCTTGGGATCATGCTTTCTACAGGTTCTCTTCTTCATTGAAGTGCTTGGGATCATGCTTTCTACAGGTTCTCTTCATCATTGCAATGCTTGGGATCATGCTTTCTAAAGGTTCTTTTCTTCATTGTAGTGATTGGGATCATGCTTTCTATAGCTTCTCGCCTTCATTCTAGTGCTTGGGATCATACATTTTACAGGTTCTATTCTTCACTGTAGTACTTGGGATCATGCTTCCTACAGGATCTTTTCTTCACTGTAGTGCTTGGGATCACGCTTTCTACAGGTTCTGTTCTTCATTGAAGTGCTTGGTATCATGCTTTCTACAGGTTCTCTTCATCATTGCAATGCTTGGGATCATGCTTTTTACAGGTTCTCCTCTTCATTGTAGTGCTTGGAATCATTCTTTCTACAGGTTCTCTTCTTCATTGTAGTGCTTGGGATCATGCTTTCTACAGGTTCTATTCTTCATTGTATCGCTTGGGATCATGCTTTCTACGGTTCTTTTCTTCATTGTAGTACTTGGGATCATGCTTCCTACAGGATCTTTTCTTCACTGTAGTGCTTGGGACCATGCTTTCTACAGGTTCTCTTTATTGTAGTGCTTGGGATCATGCTTTTTACAGGTTCTCCTCTTCATTGTAGTGCTTGGAATCATTCTTTCTACAGGTTCTCTTCTTCATTGTAGTGCTTGGTATCATGCCTTTCGCAGGTTCTCTTTTTCATTGTAGCATTTCAGATCATTCTTTCTATAGGTACTCTTCTTCATTCTAGTGCTTGGGATCATGCTTTCTACAGGTTATTTTATTCATTGTAATGATTGGGATCATGCTTTCTACAGGTTCTCGTCTTCATTCTAGTGCTTGTTATCATGCTTTTTACAGGTTCTATTCTTCACTGTAGTGCTTGGGATCATGCTTCCTACAGGATCTTTTCTTCACTGTAGTGCTTGGAATCATGCTTTCTACAGGTTCTCTTCATTGTAGTGCTTGGGATCATGCTTTCTACAGGTTCTCTTCTTCATTGTAGTGCATGGGATCATGCTTTCAACAGGTTCTCTTCTTCATTGTGTCAATTGGGATCACGCTTTCTACAGGTTCTCTTCTTCATTCTAGTGCTTGGGATCATGCTTCCTACAGGATCTTTTCTTCACTGTAGTGCTTGGGATCATGCTTTCTACAGGTTCTCTTTATTGTAGTGCTTGGAATCATGCTTTCTACAGGTTCTCTTCATTGTAGTGCTTGGGATCATGCTTTCTACAGGTTCTCTTCTTCATTGTAGTGCATGGGATCATGCTTTCAACAGGTTCTCTTCTTCATTGTGTCGATTGGGATCACGCTTTCTACAGGTTCTCTTCTTCATTCTAGTGCTTGGGATCATGCTTCCTACAGGATATTTTCTTCACTGTAGTGCTTGGGATCATGCTTTCTACAGGTTCTCTTTATTGTAGTGCTTGGGACCATGCTTTTTACAGGTTCTCCTCTTCATTGTAGTGCTTGGAATCATTCTTTCTACAGGTTCTCTTACTTATTGCAGCCTTGGGATCATGCTATTTACAAGTGTTCTTCTTCATTCTAGTGCTTGGGATCATGCTTTCTACAGGTTATTTTATTCGTTGTAATGATTGGGGTCATGCTTTCTACAGGTTCTCGTCTTCATTCTAGTGCTTGTTATTATGCGTTTTACAGGTTCTATTCTTCACTGTAGTGCTTGGGATCATTCTTCCTACAGGATCTTTTCTTCACTGTAGTGCTTAGAATCATGCTTTCTACAGGTTCTCCTCATTGTAGTGCTTGGGATCATGCTTTCTACAGGTTCTCTTCTTCATTGTAGTGCATGGGATCATGCTTTCAACAGGTTCTCTTCTTCATTGTGTTGATTGCAATCATGCTTTCTACAGGTTCTCTTCTTCATTCTAGTGCTTGGGATCATGCTTTCTACGGTTCTTTTCTTCATTGTAGTGCTTGGGATCATGCTTCCTACAGGATCTTTTCTTCACTGTAGTGCTTGGGATCATGCTTTCTACAGGTTCTCTTCTTCATTGAAGTGCTTGGGATCATGCTTTCTACAGGTTCTCTTCATTGTAGTGCTTGGGATCATTCTTTCTACAGGTTTTCCTCTTCATTGTAGTGTTTGGGATCATGCTTTCTACAGGTTCTCTTCTTCGTTGTATCAATTGGGATCATGCTTTCTACATGTCGTTCTCTTCTACATTCTAGTGTTTGGGATCATGCTTTCTACAGGTTCCCTTCTTCATTGCAATGCTTGGGATCATGCTTTCTTCAGGTTCTTTTCTTCATTGTAGTGATTGGGATCATGATTTCTACAGGTCCTCGTCTTCATTCTAGTGTTTGCTATCATGCTTTTTACAGGTTCTATTCTTCACTGTAGTGCTTGGGATCATGCTTCCTACAGGATTTTGTCTTCACTGTAGTGCTTGGGATCATGCTTTCTACAGGTTCTCTTCATTGTAGTGCTTGGCTTGGGATCATGCTTTATACTGGTTCTCCTCTTCATTGTAGTGCTTGGGATCATGCTTTCTATAGGTTCTCTTCTTCGTTGTATCAATTGGGATCAGGCTTTCTACAGGTGGTTCTCTTCTACATTCTAGTGCTTGGGATCATGCTTTTTGCAGGTTCTCTTAGTTATTGCAGCCTTGGGATCATGCATTCTACAGGTCCTCTTCTTCTCTGTAGTGCTTAGGATCATGATTTCTACATGTTTTCTTATTCATTCTAGTGCTTGGGATCATGCTTTCTAGAGGTTCTCTTCTTCATTCTATTGCGTGGGATCATGCTTTCTACAGGTTCTCTTCTTCATTGCAATGCTTGGGATCATGCTTTCTACAGGTTCTTTTCTTCATTGTAGTGATTGGGATAATGCTTGGTACAGGTTCTCTTCACTTTAGTGCTTGGGATCATGCTTTCTACAGGTTCTCCTCTTCTTTGTAGTGCTTGGGATCATGCTTTCTACAAGTTCTCTTCTTCGTTGTATCGATTGGGATCATGCTTTCTACAGGTTCTCTTCTACATTCTAGTGCTTGGGATCATGCTTTCTGCAGGTTCTCTCATTTATTGCAGCATTGGGATCATGCATTCTACATGTTCTCTTTTTCACTGTAGTGCTTGGGATCATGCTTTCTACAGTTTCTCTTCTTCATTGTAGTGCTTGGGATCATGCTTTCTGACGTTCTCTTCTTCATTGTATAGCTTGGGATCATGTTTCCTACAGGTTCTCTACTTCATTGTAGTGCTTTGGATCATGCTTTCTACGGGTTATTATCTTCACTGCAGTGCTTGGGGACATGCTTTCTACAGGTTCTCTTCTTCATTGTAGAGCTTGGGAACATGTTTTCTACAGGTTTTTTTCTTCACTGTAGTGCTTGGGAACATGCTTTCTACAGGTTTTCTTCTTCACTGTAGTGCTTGGGATCATGCTTTCTACAGGTTATTTTCTTCACTGCAGTGCATGGGGTCATGCTTTTTACAGGTTCTCTTCTTCATTGTAGAGCTTGGGATCATGCTTTCTACAAGTTCTCTTCTTCGTTGTTGTGCTTGGGGTCATGCTTTCTACGGGTCCTTTTATTCACTTTAGTGCTTGGGATCATGCTTTCTAAAGGTTCTCTTCTTCATTGTAGTGTATGGGATCATGCTTTCGGGCGGTTCTCTTCTTCATTGTATAGCTTGGGATCATGTTTTCTACAGGTTCTCTACTTCATTGTAGTGCTTGGGATCATGCTTTCTACAGATTATTATCTTCACTGCAGTGCTTGGGGTCATGCTTTCTACAGGTTCTCTTCTTCATTGTAGAGCTTGGGATCATGCTCTCTACCAGTTCTTTTCTTCGTTGTAGTGCTTGGGGTCAGGCTTTCTACAGGTTCTCTTCTTCACTGTAGTGCTTGGGAACATGCTTTCTACAGGTTTTCTTCTTCACTGTAGTGCTTGGGATCATGCATTCTACAGGTTTTTTTCTTCACTGCAGTGCATGGGGTCATGTTTTTTACAGGTTCTCTTCTTCATTGTAGAGCATGGGATCATGCTTTCTACAAGTTCTCTTCTTCGTTGTTGTGCTTGGGGTCATGCTTTCTACAGGTCCTTTTCTTCACTTTAGTGCTTGGGATCATGCTTTCTAAAGGTTCTCTTCTTCGTTCTATGGTTTGGGATCATGCTTTCTACAGGTTCTATTCTTCACTGTAGTGCTTGGGATCATGCTTTCTACAGGTTCTCTTCTTCATTGTAGAGCTTGGGATCATACATTCTACAGGTTCTCTTCTTCATTCTAGGGCTTGAGATCATTCTTTCTGCATCTTCTCTTCTTATCTGTAGTGCTTAGGATCATGCTTTCTACAGGTTCTCTTCTTCATTGTAGCGCTTAGGATCATGCTTTCTACAGGTTCTTTTCTTCATTGTAGAGCTTGGGGTCATGCTTTCTGCATTTTCTCTTCTTCTGTGTAGTGCTTTGGATCATGCTTTCTACAGGTTCTCTTCTTCATTGTAGTGCTTGGGATCATGCTTTCTACAGGTTCTCTTCATCATTGTAGTGCTTGGGATCATGCTTTCAACAGGTTCTCTTCTTCGTTGTAGTGCCTGGGATCATGCTTTCTACAAGTTCTCGTCTTCATTTTACAGCTTGGGATCATGCATTCTACAGGTTCTCTTCTTCATTGTAATGCTTGGGATCATGCCTTCTACAGGTTCTCTTCTTCGTCGTAGTGCCTGGGATCATGCTTCCTACAGGATCTTTTCTTCACTGTAGTGCTTAGGATCATGATTTCTACAGGTTCTCTTCTAAATTATAGTGCTTGGGATCATGCTTTCTACAGGTTCTGTCAAGGAGTTCCCCCCTTCTCACCTGAGTTCAGTCTTTGCTGGATTTATTGATTGATGCCTTAATTGCAGACTGATCGATTCTTGAATAAGGCTGCACGAGTGTTAGGGAGAATCCTCTGTTTAGGCTGAATTTCCTAACCTAGTGAGTCCCCCAGCAGCTTTGCTGGATTTCTGGAGTTTGTTTTTTTTCTCCTGCCAAGAGTGAGTCTCTTTTCCTCACACTCTTGGACATGATTTGAGGGGTTCCTTTGACTGTTAATGTGTTTTATGGGCTATGGGGTCTTTTTACTCCATAGGGTCTCATGTATTTTTACTATGTGTGTTACAGAGCACCCTCCGTGAAGTGACACAGGGGTGTCATAGTGACACCCCACCATAGACTCCATACCCTGGGACTGACTACTGTCTCCCAGGGCATGTAAAATCCCCATTGGCTTTACTAGTCCCAAATTATGAACAGAAACCAGTACAAACCATCATATTGTGGACGTACTGGTCTTGGCAATTCGATTGCCCCGGGGTCTGTTAGTCGAGGGGGCACGTCTCCGTCCCCCCTGATAGAGTTTTGGCTGGTGGCAGTGGATACTACTTTTTATATTCGACCGCAAATATATCCATATGGGATTTTCCCATTGTTCGAGGCTACCAACTTTAATTATTTAATTCTCATAGCCTCGAACATACCGCCGGTTTATTTATTTAATATTAATTCGCCGGTTGGTATTTTTTGCCAGAACTCGATTCTAAAATGGCATTTGTGTTCTCTTCTGTGACTCCAACCCAAGTCGAGCCCTTTGTTCCACTTTTTGGCGGGCTTCTCCACAGAAGCCTCCAAAAATGGTGTCACTCTGTCTGGGTACCACAGGGGGTGTGGGAGGGGGTTTAGGCACCCTGGACTGAGTTACCTTGGTAGCTCAAGTCGCACTCTTGTGTGATTGGCCCAAGTGGTGAGCCAGCCGGCTCACCACTTAGCATGTTTGATTGACAGCTAGGCTGAGTGAATAGGCGTGTGCTGCAAAAATATATATACTGAAGGGTAAATCCCCTACTCTGTGGAGGTCTGGGGAAAAGATTCAACAAATATCAACAAATAATGACCCCACAGGGTGTAAAATACAGGTGATGTGGTATACCAATTACCAATACTCACCTCACTTTTTCTAACCTCAAAAAGCAAACAACTAATGTACAACACTGTAGCATACAAGAAAATGTCACAGACTAGTAGACAGGTCTAGCACAAGGTTCCCTTAAAGGATCACTCTTAATTGTGCATACTACTTTCTAGTTCCAAAGAGTGTCCTAATTAACTCTAGCTCTATGTATTTTACCTCCGGTTAGCATGTGGTCATATCATAGCTGTTTTCAGAGGATCATTGCTATAAATTTAACACTTGAATATTGACCAAAGTCTTGGCTATAATTCTCATTATTTTAATAGAAAACATAAAACAACTTTTGGTGCAAGAGCCTCAGTGACATTTTACACAAAAATTATTGTTTTTCAAAAGATACATTAATTCGAATATGATCTTTCGGTCAAAGTGTCAGCATTTGAAATAATCATGCACCATAAAAAGCAATAAAAGTTAAGTACAAGTAAAACAAAGAGAACGTACAAACATTTTTTACAAAAAAACAAAAAAACCAATAAGAAAAAGTTTCATTTGGACAAGAACTATGAATAACACAGAAAATAAATTCTATTCCTATGGCAGAGGGATATTATGACATTACTTAGTTTTCACCCTATTTTGGTTTGACATTGCTTAGTTTTCACCCTATTTTGGTTCTGGAAATCCACATATGTGTTCGCCAAGAAACCCCAGACAAAGGAAAACAAGAGCCAATTATTGTTCCTTATGGGGTTTAGGAATAGATGACTAGTGTCAACTTGACTTATGCATTCACACCAGACTACTGCTTCTTACAGTGTGCTGCAAAAAAGCAGGGCTTTTGGGACTGGAACTTTAGAAGTCACCACGGGACCTGAAAATCCGATGAGGGAGAAGCTGAGCCGACCTGCTACGACGACACCACCGGTGGAGCCCTGCGGAACCGACTCACCACTTCCCGACGACAGAGAAGATCTCCCAGCTGGAGAGTCTTCTTCCCCTGACTGATGGGCACAACCAGTTTACCTTCTTTTTCTCGCATCCCAGGACGTCTTGTGGTCGAATTGCCCGTGCCCAGCACCCCGGAAACCGGATAGCCACTTACCACTGGACCACGAACAAAAGGACTGCTCCTTTTAACTGAGAACTCTGCGGCTGGTTTCTTCCCTGGCAGTGCAACTGACTCCTGCTTTCCTCCGCGATGAGATCCTCTCTTCCTCCAGACGAAGCACTGACTTGCACCCGCTGCCAGGAACAATTGCACCCGTTGGAGTATTCTCACCACTTTAAGGTACCGTGTCCACCAGGCCTCCCTTTCTAAAGAGTGCTACAAGGTAATAATAATCCCTTAACCTTCTGGACTGGGCTGGCCGCCTTGACCCTCTAACTGGTCCCTTTCTTTTGGTCCAACTTCTTTCTGACCTTTTCGAGACTCTTGTGCACTTTTCAACCGTGTGACCTTGGACACATTTCGTTCTGATCCTCTTAAAGTGGATCCGGCTTTCTGAACTCTAACTTCACGGTTTGATTCTGCCTTCCTCTCTTGCTGTGTTCTTTTGAAAGTGTTGGGATCTGTTTCAATTTATGCTCTGCCTTTCTCTCCCTTTTAAACCGAATTATTAGCGTGCCATCTGCGTTAAGCGCTCACCGCTGTCTGAAAATAAGTGGGGCTTTACTTAAGACTTGTCTAATATTAAGGGAGTGTATATCTTTTCGTGACCGTGTTTTTGAACTGCTTGATATTAGTGCCAGTGTGTTTTATTAGATGTGGTTTTAAATAAATAATTATATCTCTTTTACACCAAGCTCTGTCAGTGTTTGCTTGTTCTACTGTGTTCTTTTGACCTATTGTGAATACTCTGTATACTGCCTAACTCTTCTTGAGGGAAGTCTGTCTGCTCAGCCACAGCTACCAAGTGAATCTGTGTGGTACAGACTGCTACCAAGTGGGTTTACTGCCAAACACCTGTAGTCTTAAATCTTTTGCAGTGGTCCCAGAGGGAACTGCACAGGTTTCTGCCTAACACTGGTGCCAGCGGTGGGATTCGTATTGAGTATACACTTTAGTGTGCTTTTTGAATACTTTAGGACAACTAACCACAAAGCTTAGCACTAAAAAGCTGATTTTCTAACTATGGGCCTGATCACGACCTTGGCGGTAACGCTAACGCTATTAACGCGGGGGCTATTAGCGCGACCGCCATAGCCCCCGGCGCTAATAGCGCGGGATCACGAGTTGGGCGGACTTGGAAGTCCCCATTCCCCATTGAGCCCATTTGGGAATGCCCCATTCCCCATTGGGCTCAATGGGGAAAATTCAAGCTCTTACCGCTGGCGGATTTTCCGCCAGCGGTAATAGCACGAATTTGCAGCGGATTTCCCCCAGCCAAGAGCTGACACGAAATCCGCCGAAGCCCTGATTCGGCGGACCCTTAAATCCGGCGGTAATAGCGCTACCACCAGATTTAAGGGTTACCGCCGAGGTCGTGATCAGGCCCTATGTCTGCTATGGAGAGTTATACCCTAGAATCATTGTCTGCCAAAACTACTGATTGCTTAAAGGTATTGTGTAGACATAAGAATCTCTCTGAGAAGGGCAAGAAAATGGAATTTATAGAAAGATTGTTAGAAAACCAAAGTCTGGGTGGTACAGAGGAATCTACCCCCCCAGCAAATGTAGAAAACAGTGATGGTATTGATCTAAATCAAAGTCTTGATAATGAGTCAGAAGAGGAAAGTGAACCTAATGAAGTAAGCCACTCTGAGCCTCTGTCTGCCTTACCTACTGTACCTATACCAGGTCCTACATGTAACCCTGCTTATTTTGAACTCGAAAAAATGAAGCTTGAATTAGAGTACAAACGTTTTATTGCTCAATCTGAAAGAAACCAAGAGCTAGAGTTCAGAAGAATGAATGCCCAGGCTGAGCAAAAGCAAGCTGAGTTAAGACTCAGAGAAATAGAGCTTAATCATGAACTAGAAATGAAGAAGTTGTCTGTGGAAAATGCTTCTCTCTCCTCTGGTTCCTCTAGGAGTTCCAGTCCCAAAAGACCCCGGATGCTTAAGGAATTAGTGGGTATGTATGAACCTAAGTTGGATGTGTTGGATTGGTTAAACATGTTTGAGTATAATCATGGGCTCCAGGACATCACAGGGAAAGAGCTACTTCCCTGGTTGTTCTCTAGGCTTCCCCCTGTTGCAACTGATGTGGTAATGGAGTTGGGGGAGGAGGGATGGTCATACTATACTGAAGAAATTAAAAAGAGAGCTTAACGATATAATTGAAGAAAGGACGGAAAAGAAATACTTTAACCTGAAATGTGAGTATTTTGAGAAAGGTGAGAAGTGTGATAGATGGTTGACATACAGGTTGAAGATGAGAGAATCTGAATGGTCAATTGCATCTATTCAAGATGAGCATTGACGGATCACCTTTATACCAAAAGAAATGAACAATGTATTCCGGGATTATTATGAGAATTTATATAAGAGTGAAATTGATGACGAAATTGGGAGTGTTGACTTTCTTGAGAGGGCAAACCTTGCTAAAGTTTCTGATTCTGACTCACAAATACTGGAGGAGGATTTGACATTGGATAAGATTAAGAGGGCTATCAACAAATTAAATGTTGGGAAGTCGCCTGGACCAGACGGCTTTCCAGTAGAATTCTACGAGCTATTGCCAGATTCAGCCCTGACTCTACTCAAGGATATGTATGAGTCCTCTTTGGCTAATGGCCTACTACCGACTTCGCCTAGACACGCCATGATATCGGTCTTCTATAAGAAGGGAAAAGAAGAAACACTCCCTGGGAGCTATAGACCGATTAGTCTTATTAACACGGACAACAAAAATTTGGCAAAGATCTTGGCCATTAGATTGGAGAATATTCTGTTGAAGTTGATCAATGAAAATCAGCCTGGTTTTGTAAAAGGGAGGAAAATATCTAGCAACATCAGGCGATTATTCCATATGATTAATAAGGCGACGGACAATCCAGAAGATACAGCCATTTTTTCATTGGATGCGGAGAAGGCTTTCGATCGGGTGGAATGGGACTTCCTGTTCCTAGTCCTCGAAAAATTGGAATTTGGGGTAAATTTTAGATCGTGGATTAGACTCTTATATTCGGAACCGACAGCAGATGTTAACACCGATGGGGTTCACTCTGTTCCTTTTAGACTGGAAAAGGGGATGAGACAGGGATGTCCCCTTTCGCCTTTTTTATTTGTTCTGGCGATTGAACCTTTAGCGGCAGTCAATAGAAACGATCTGGATATAGACGGTGTCTTATGTTGGGGTTTACAGCAGAAATTATGGTTGTTTGCTGATGACATACTTTTGATCTTGTGGGACTTGCATCAATCTTTACCAACGTTAATGGAAGTTTTAACTTAATTTCAGAGTATTTCTGGTTATAGAGTAAATTGGAGCAAATTATAAGTGATGCCGCTGGCTCCTGGATGTAGTAAACAATATGTTACTGACCTTGGGTTTCCTTGGTGTCCAGATAAGATGTTGCATTTGGGGATTTAGATCACTCCTAAGATTTGGGATTTGGTAAAAGTGAACATGAGTGTGCTTACTGTGGCTTTCAAAAATTACTTGGAATGCTGGGGATTGCTGAATCTTTCACTTTGGGGGAAGGTTAATGCTTTAAAGATGGTGTCCGCCCCTAAAATCAACTATATCTTGGGTATGATTCCATTGAATAGAGGCTTCTCATTGGAAAGAATTGGACAGACTTATACAAGGATTCTTATGGGATGGGAAACCGCCAAGATTGAATTTGTGGAAGTTACAGTTACCATTGGGGAAAGGCGGGCTAGGAGTACCAAATTTCAGGGCCTATCATCTAGCCTATAATTGTGCTTTCATAGTTGATTTCATGGCGACAAATCCTAGTGTGTGGGCTACGGGCGAGATGAGTGCTAGTGGTCCTTTCTCGCCTAGGGCATTGTTAACCACAGAATCGAGAGGTGCGAAAGATACATTGACCACATCATTGAGAAATAACTGGAAGAATTTGAATGTCTTGGGTGTGAATTCATGCAGAGATCCAAATGCGTCAATGTGGATGAATCCCTCTATGAAACTGAATGGCAAAATGTTATTTTGGCCTGAATGGTTTTTAGGTGGTGTCAACTGGATTGGTGACCTCTTCATTGAGGGTGAATGGAGAAGCACTAGAGACTTACAAAGAGAATAACATATTGAGCGTTTCAAGTCTTCAGACTACAGGAAATTGGGGACAGCTGTTGATGTGATTGATTTTCAAAATAGTCTGAATCTGGAATTTCTTACGAAGAAATCTATGGTGAATGATGGTGACTTAGTGAGCCGGTTATATAGGCAGATTCTGCATGAGTATAAAGGAAATGATTTGCTAAGAATTGAATGGAGTTGGAGAATTGGCACGGACATCACTGAGGACATTTGGACAAGGATGTGTAAGAATGTCAAACTGTGTTCCTTGAGTTTGACTGAACGGACAAGGCAAATTAAGATCTTGAACAGGGTCTACTGGACCCTGGAGAAATTATGGAGGGGTTTAAAGTATGGTCCGGAATGTTGGGCATGTGTTCAAGAGAGTGGTACGTTGGACCATATGTAATGGGATTGTGTGAAGGTTTGTGGGTTCTCGAGCGATATTGGTGAAATTTGTGAGGAGATCCTGGATGAAAGAATTGGTTTTAATTTCGGGACACTCATTTTGGGGAATGATTCTATCTTAGATGATCTCACTCAATGCCAAAAAAAGTGGTTATTTAGAGGGGCTGCAGTGGATAAGAAAATTATCCTTAGGAATTGGAAATCTGCTGCTGCATTAGAGAAAGAAATGTGGCTGAGTGAAATGCAAGATTTGGCGGCTGTGGAGGAACGTTTATATAGGAAAAAGGGCAAGAATGGATTGTTTGCAAAGATATGGGGACATTTTTGGAATTGTATTGATTTGATTGTGTAGGTAACAAGATGTGTACTGCATGTTAGGGTGGGTCTTGTTTCTAAGCTACTGTTATTTTATGATGTTTATATGCCTTTGTATATAACTTTTGTAAATATGTGGTTACCTTTTACATGGATGTTTATTTTTCTTTACATTGAAAATAAAGTTTCAACAAAAAAAAAGAATGCCGAACCCCAGAATCAGACTCTGTGCCAGAACCCAATCCTGAAGGTAGTCGACTTCTCTAAAGAGTTTGTATTACAGATTGATGTCTCCCTTACAGGATTAGGAGCCATCCTGTCCCAGGTTTGTGATGAATTAGAACATTCCATATTATTCACTAGTCGCAAGTTGTTCCCACATGAACAAAATTACTCTGTGTTGGAACTAGAGGCGCTGGCCATCAAGTGGGCCATCATCCATCTTAGATACTACCTATTAGGATGAAAATTCACAATCGTTACAGATCATTAACCCCTAGTTTGGATTAGCCAATGCAAAGACTCCAACCCTCGGATCATACAATGGTTTCTAGACCTGCAACCCTATGGTTTCACTGTGGAAAATAGAAAAGGAAAAGGAAAAGACCAGGGAAACAGAGATTTTCTTTCCCGGTTCCCCTTGAAACAAATGTGGCTACATCGCATGGAGGAAGGGTATGTTAGAAACCTGAAGGTGTCTCCCTGATTAGTCCCCAGGGATCTGTCATCCAGGTGGCCAGGACACGGCCATGACTTTTGGATCCAGTTCCTGAGATTGGACCAGTGAGGGAGGATCACCTAAACGGTCCTCCTCAGGGAGTGGAAGTGGGACACCGACGGGTGAGATGCGGTATCCCCCTTCTCATAACACTTTTTTCGCCTCCTACCACATAGGATACTCAGACACTGTACTCCCCTTTTCTGACACAAACACTTTCTTACAACATAAAAGACAATGGACTAACACTAGAGCCGTTTACCTGACATGGCCCAACACAAGGGGCAGGCAAAGTCAGACAATTGACCAGAACCACACCCACCTGATGGCTCGTTCCCTTCCCGACAGGGATATAAGGCGGAGCACGCAAGCACCCTATGAGCAAGGCAAACAGCACAATGAGACAGCTATCCCGAGCAGCAATTCAAGAGGAGGAGAAAGGTGGCGAGAACCGAAGGGGTGACAAGGAGAAAAGTGACCTTGCCCTTTCCGACCCAGACCCACGAAGCCTCAGTGGAAGGAAGCATAAAACCACTAACAATAGCCAGAGTGTGTTGCAGCAGATGTCAACGGTACACAGAGGACACCTACACTCATAATCAGGACAGAGAGAGACGCTTGCTACCGTGGTACAGTCCTTGACTCCAGATACAAGAAAAGCCAAGTGGTTCATCATAGCCGGTGAGTTGTGTGGAGAACAGATAAGAAACCAAACTGTGTTGAACAAAAGTTGTAATTGGCAAATTAAGGGACGTTCAAAGAACTGTTAACATCTTAGGGGAAAACCAGCTTCAGAGGGGTCCAACACCACGTGGATGTTCATGCCAGGGATTCTGGTTGATCCCCTTCTTGTTGAAACTACTGATACCAGAAGGCCTTAGGAGAGCCACAAGGAAAATGTCAAAATGGTCATACAGGGGTCCAGCACAATCCTCTATACTGTCAAAAGTCTTTGACGGGCAAACCATTGGAAGAACTAGGCAGTGAATCCTGCACATGTGAGAAAGTAGAAGAAATTGTGAGTCTGGCAAATGTGAACTCGACGGAGGGATGCCTGCAGAACGGGGCGAAGCATGATGCCCCAAAGAACATTGTGTTGACAAGAGTGAACCCGGCAGAGGGATGTCCACAGTGGATTGTCTAAAAGGACATTAAGCCACAGGTGAAATTGTTATGGGAAAAGCCGTAGTGAACCCAAAGAAGGGAGGCTAACATTCGAGAAGGGTCTGAGCCCAGAGGAGGGGGATTCAGGGATGAAAAGTAATCTCCCAATGTACATACGGAAAGGAACCTTTTGTTTGTTATTTTGAACACATGAGGTCCTCATAGACAAGACACTTTTTGTAGAAAACAGACTTAACCACAGGAGGTCCTGATACCTGAGAACAGAACTGTACTCTCGTGCTGGGAAAGCTTGAGTGTGTGCTGTGCTCTGGAGTCCCGCCTTGTCCCGTGCTCAAAACGTGGAGAAGGGAGACCCCCGGCTACCACATCCTGACTTATCATTTGTGAACACTTCTTTCTTTCTTGTGAACACTATCCCACACTCTTTTTGTATTTAGTTGTAAGGGTAGGCAATAGTTTTTTTTTTTAGTATAGGCTCTTTTATTTGACAAGACTCCACTAGGACTGCTTTCTTATTATTTGATGGTCGATGCTTGCTCCCATCTTAGATTTAGGTTTAGATTAGGTGTTTTTCCACCCTGCACTTAGTTTAATAAACACTGTTGCCACCATGAGTTCCTTACATTGCTTGTTGTGCCCTTCATTATTTAGATCATTGTTATTTTAATGTGCTGCTCTGATCTTTATTTCCCTCCTTGGTACGGTCTCCTGTCGGACGTGTGTCCATAGCCTATGGCCTTTGGACCTTTTTAATACTATTCTGTACACAGTTATCTGGAGACAATGAATGATTCCCTTGCCAGTTTGTGGACTTCTGTTATATTTGACGAGCAATTCCTGTGTTTCACTCCCCATCAAACTGCGGTACCCAGGGTGAGGTGGGCACTGTGTTTCTGGTTTTGCCTATATTTATTGAGCAGTATCCCTGGTCATTCCACCTCCCTTTTAATATTTGTCAAATGGTGTGAAAGCTACACTGTTGTGTACCTTTTCAGCCTATGGGGGAATGTCACTGTGTGACTGGGTCATGGTGTGGGCATTTTGTTCTTGCATCAGTCCCTGTTTGATGCATCTGTGTTCTAATATATGTGTCACGCCTCGGCACCGTTCCACACTAAGACCCCGTGCTTTATACTTACCCCAGGGCCGACAGCGGAAAGGGACATCTGGCAAGACTATTGCGCTTCGCCGTTCTGTTCGGCATTCTGTAGCGCCATTCCTGATGAAGTGGAGAATGCCCTGGAGGCTAACGACTACCGCACCAGCCAGACGGTCTTCGAACTACGGTTCCCATGAAACCTAGGGAATCCGTAGTCCATGACATCACGATTGCCTCCCTCATTCTGCTCCACCTCCTCATTGATTTAAGCGGCTGCAGCCCGGAAGACGCTGCTTCTGTTTGAAAGTTACAGCCGGCGTTTAAGTTCCGTTTTATCGCCTTGTTCCTGAAGCTCATTTGTATCGTTGTATGTTCCGTCATACCGCGCTCCGTGTATCGAACCCTCTTTCTGAACTAAGGACTGCTTGCCTGCTGATTCTGTTTACTTATAGCTCGCCCGTGTACCGACTTGAGGATTGCTGTAAGGACTGCCTGCCTGCTGATTCTGTTCACTTATTGCTCGCCCGTGTACCGACTTGAGGATTGTTGTAAGGACTGCCTGCCTGGTGATTCTGTCACCTTCTTGCTCGTCTGTGTACCGAATCTTTCCGTTTTGTGATACTGGTAAAAGACATTGGCTATTTTGGATTCTACCTGGTTCCACCCTTTAAGTGCACCTTGGGACGCCTTGCAGTTGTGCACCCACCCGGATCTAGTGCGTCCCTCGTTCCGCCCGGGAAAATCTACCCAACTAACATTTCCCCGTTTATTGTTTTGCACTGTCATTGTGTTCTGCATCCTGGAGTATAAGGGAACTTCGACTTCCTAGGGTAAGACCTTCAGTGCCCTTAATTTTGTTCTCCTTGTTATCTACACCTCTTAGGTTATTTCCAATTCCTTGTCTATAACTCCAGGGCGGGGGGGACCAGGGCATTGTGGGTTCAGTATCCAGGGACTGGGTTGTTCCGGTATTATTCTGTCTTATCTCCACTTATTGGTACTACTGTTATTCCAAGTGATTAATCGTGTGTTGTTTCTTGCAGCTGGGTCCGTGGCGGCGTGTTTCTCCCCGCTCTTTCGGGTGATCAGTCCCTCTGTCTGGTACAATAATCAGCAGTGGGTCATATCATCAGGAAGGTCGTTTTTTCCCTCATAGAGAGGAGGCTCGGGTGGAGGCTCCAACCCGAGCTCTTCGATCAAAGCACCGTCTCGCCGGTTTGGCCTCCTGTCTTGCCCACTCCCGTTCGGTGAGTAACAGAAACAGAAGCCATGGAAGAGACGGACCCCTTGGCTGCTCTGGTCCGTTTGGTATCCGACTTACGGTCGGACATGATGGCAGCACATGATGCCTTGCACCACCGAATTGATGGTTTGCAACGCTTCCCCCCTCCACATACACTGGGGGTAGACACGTCTGGTGCCACTGCTTCTGGTTCCGGTGTCTCTTCGGCCTCCACGACGGGATTCACGGCAGCCCCTGTTCTCATGGCTACACAGTTTCCATTGGCCCCGCCGGAACGCTTCACTGGCGATCCAAAACATTATCGGACGTTCATTAATCAATGCAAACTGCACTTCCTTTGCCGCCCCGCAGCCTTTCCCATTTCGACCACGAAGGCAGCTTTTGTCCTCTCGCATCTAGGAGGGACGGCTGCAGCCTGGGCCAATCCGTTACTCGAGTCAAATAGCTTTGTCTTGTATGACTGTGATGCTCTCATCACTGCTATGAACAGGGTTTTCGATACCCGTTATAAATCCCAAGCTACAGACTTAGAGTTCCTGAACTTACGTCAGGGTACTTCTTCTCTGTTCACTTATCTTACCAGGTTCAATCAACTCGCAGCCGAGACTGACTGGCCCGAGGAGAAGAAGTCAGCAGTGTTCTATAAAGGGCTGTCTGAAGAGCTGAAGGACACCCTAGCCACTGTACCAGTAGTCCCTATCGTATTTGGTGAACTTCTGGACTTGGTATTACAGATTGACGCTAGAAGGACTGAACGGAAAGGAGAACGTAAGTCTACCACACCAATGCCCCCTCCCTTGGATTCTGTCAGTCTTCCTTCCTCTGTTCCGGAACCCATGCAGGTGGGGGCCGTCCGAGGTCCTTTAACACCTGCACAACGGGAGCACCGGCGATCACATAATTTATGTATGTATTGTGGATCGGCCGAACACTTGCTAAGTGATTGTCCAAAAAGACCCAACAAAAAGGCGGGAACCCGGCGATAGATGGAGTCCCTACACCGGGGGTACACTCTTTGGACTCTCACGAGGTCGCTTTTGCCCCAGTCAGCCTGCCGGTAGTCTTTACCATGACTCCTGGCGCTTCATTTTCATCCCTCGCCATTATTGATTCCGGGGCCACCGGTAATTATATGGACTTCGATTATGCTGTAAAAAACAACGTACCATTTCTGCCCAAAACTCAACCCGAAACGGTACATGCAGTTGACGGTACGTCCTTGATTTCCGATCTGGTTACCCAGAACACGTCCCTGCTCCGGATGCAGACAGAGGAAGGACATGTGGAGACCTTATCGTTTGATTTGATCAAAGCTCCTCAGTTTCGGGTCATATTGGGAATCCCTTGGTTACGACAGGAAGGTCGTTTTTTCCCTCATAGAGAGGAGGCTCGGGTGGAGGCTCCAACCCGAGCTCTTCGATCAAAGCACCGTCTCGCCGGTTTGGCCTCCTGTCTTGCCCACTCCCGTTCGGTGAGTAACAATATGTGGGTTAGGGATCTGCCCTCTTGAGATCAGGTAACACTAATGCTGAGTCAAGTGTGTAGCTGTTTGGTGAGTCTTGCCATCTGTTTGTGACTTTGCTGCCTTTTAAATTGGGTCACTTGGAAGCATGTGTGGAGTTTTGCGAGTGTGCTTGCTAGCTCTAGTTTGGCTAGTCTTATTGTATTGGCTTGGTATCACTGTGGCTGGTGTGGTCTACTGAACGGGTGTGAGTCCCGAGCTCTTCTTGCTTATGACTGTCTACTTTTGAAAATGGCAGCATGTAGTTGGTGTGGTCCCTGGGCTTTGTGGTGGTCTGTGTACCATGCTGCATGTGAGGACTGCCTGATGAAGGTATTCCCGGATTTGTCTTGTCTCTGTGACCACGTTCCTCTGAGATGGTGTGTTCCTTTCCCAGATGTGGGAGTGGTGTAAGTCATGTGGCGAGTTCCCAGTCCCAAATACCTAAGAATGCCACGTTGTGCTTCCTAAGACTCCCCTATGAGGCTCTGAAGCACTAAATGCCTGCAATGCAAAGTTCTAAGCGGTTGTAGGTAGATCCGTGAATTTGAGGAAAACGTCTGCTAACACAGAAAAATAAAACATTGCTACAAAATCGAGGTAGTTATCATACAAATGAAACTAACCCCCCTCAAAAGCAATTACTATTTAAGGATCAGCAAACAAATGACGTTTACAAGCAGGCAGCCATCCCTATCAAGATGACAGCCAAAATGGCTGCCAGCCTCTATATGGTCACGGGCTGACCCACTGACACACCACGTGACCCTAGGCACATGGCCCAAAACAGGGAAAATACAACTCTTACAGCACAAGTGAAATCAATGTGCTCATGTGGCCTTTAAAAAGCTGACATCACAAACAGAATATGTGAACCCTCAGGAGATGTGCTACGTTCCAGCCAGAGCCAAAACAGGAAGAGTTGGTTAAAGGAGGGCCCTGGGAGGGAGATGTTGTAATGTGGTCTTTTCATGTGATGTCACTGGACTGAAGTGCTTCTGTCAGAATGTTGATGCATGAATACAGCTCAGGAGAATGTTGAGTGGATCTGTGAGTGAATGTTCTGAGAGTGTCAGTTGGGGGCTTGAGCTGGGATGGTAGGATGGCCGGTGGGTTTTCTCTCCTATGTATGTAAGCCCAATACCCCCCCCTGCCCTGTACTTCACGTCATGTATGTAGCACAAGTGTAACTGGAAGGTGTATATATGTACATTCTGTACAATACAGCTTCCTGGAACAACTTAGGACTACTTCACAGCAGGTCTGTGTGTGAGTGCCAGCATGAATGACCACCTCCTGACTTTATAATATGGGTCGTAATGACACATACCAGTATCTATACTGATAGATAGATACTGGTATGTGATACGGGAAGAGAAACAGCAGGAGGTTTGGAGCTAGAAATGATAGAGTGTTTACATTTTGAGGAGGTGGAAGCTACTGGAGAATGCCAGTAGATCTGGCCGGAGGAAAAGACATACAGCGGGAAGCAGATAGACACAATGGGCCTCATTACGACCCTGGCGGTAAGTACTGAACATTACCGCCATGGCGTAATCAACGTTTACGCCGTGGGTCGATGGCGTAAAGTGCGGCATATTCCGACCCATCGGGCACGTGCATTACGTTAATGTAAAGTACGGCATGGCGTAAATGGGGCAAAAACGGCCCTTACCGCCATCGCACGCCGCGCAAGGAGCATTACCGCCACACACACCATAGCGGCGACCGCAATTAGCGGTCACCGCAATTAGCGGTCACCGTAAATAGGCGGAACCGGAAATAGCGTCATCGCGGCGGAACGGGAAACTGCACGACGGCCATCTTGAAAAACATAATCCATTGCCATCCTCCACAACCATACCTGATCCATCCCTGACACCTATCCACACCCAACACCCACCCAATTAGCCAAGTAAAAATGCCCAAAGCCGTTAAAAAAGCATGTGACCGGCAGCGCCAAGACCGTTTCTCAAGGGAGGAACTAACCATGCTCGCAGAGACTCTGCAAGAAAATGCTGCAGCTGTATTCTCCGCGCAGATGACAAGGCCGGCAATAGCGAAAAAGAAGGCCATATGGGCCCTAGTGGCACAGCGTGTGAGTACAGTGGGGGCCGTACCCCGCACTGCCCAGCAGTGCAGAAAGCGCTGGGACGACTTGAGGCTCCGTGTCCGAAGCATCCTCTCAGCTAACCGGAACCTAGCCACGTCAACTGGGGGTGGATCCGATTCGCCCATAAAGCTGCAAGCATGGGAGGAAATATGTGCATCCACCATCGGGATGGAGAGCATCCATGGTGTCGGAGGGATGGAGAGAGGAGCGCCGACCTCAGGAGATGCAGGTAGGTGGCCAGAGCAAGCCATGCTAAACTCAACAAAGTCCCATCATGTGAAGTACCATGTAGCCCCATAGTGCATATGCAACACATCGGCAGGTGTATGTCCACAGACACATCCAGACTCCACCCTGTACACATGCAGCATGCACACCCTAACTGCTGGCACACACATACCACCATGCTACCTCCACACAAAAGGCACAAAACCTGTATGCCCCTGCCTGAAATGTGCTGCATGTACCCACTGTATAGATGTCATCCCTCACAATGCACGGCCAATGTCCGTGGACCCATCAATAACACTATCCCTCCTTTGCTCCACCACAGGATCTGACACAGACCTCCAGGAAGAGGACAACACTGCATCCAGATCCACCAAGAGGGCCAGGCCACTGGCATCCACCTCAGCCGTCCTGAAGGAAACACACCAGCAGCCACAAACCCTGCCTGGGGAAGAGGACAGGCAAGTGCCAGCCCCCAAAACAGCAAACACAGACCCAGCAGCAGCACCGCACATGTCACTAGTCGTGCCCACTGAAGGGACAGGCTCTGCTGCAAGCAGCACCCTGGGTGAAATCGCTGCCATAGCGGCAACCTACGACAGTGAGGCAGGCAGCATCGAGGTCATCGATGAGGGAAGGCCCACTGCCCAGCCACATTCCCCCTGCACATCCCTAAGCCCCCTGCAGGCGGATGCCACACAGGGGCAGTCGGAGGCCGAGGATTGGCCAGCCACCCCATCCCCCCAGCCTGAGGTGAGCAGCCCAATGGACATGCAAATGCCACTGGGCATGGGCCAGCGGAACCAGCAGACACTTGAGGATATAGTTACCCGCCAGCAGCAGCTATCCGCCCTCCTCAACGAACATGTTGCACAGTGTGGGGTGCCAAGGGATGGCATGGAGAGTTTGGCAGACCGAGTCACAGCTGCCATAGAGTCCTCCACAAAGGACATATGCACGGAACTCGCGGCTGTGCGCAATGTCCTCACAGAACTTGTCCAGACCATCAGGGACATGCGTCCAGATGTGCAGGCCGGACCGTCCTCATCAGCCAGCTCGGCACAGAGCAGCCCCATCCGCAGATCAGGGCGCAATCTACGCAGCACGGGCAGGGGTGCCCCGGGGGCCAGGGGAGGGGATTCACATTAGTGGCTTGACAGTCGAGCAGGACTACTGCACACCCTGCTGCACAGACACTACCGCACTTTCGTAGGGATTCCAGGGTGGAGGGGGGAGGGGGTGGGTGTGTTGGGGTGTTCAGGGGGGAGAGGGGAGGGGGTGTGTTGGGGTGTTCAGGGGGGAGTGGGGAGGGGGTGTGTTGGGGTGTTCAGGGGGAGGGGGGAGGGGGTGTGTTGGGGTGTTCAGGGGGGAGGGGGAGGGGGTGTGTTGGGGTGTTCAGGGGGGAGGGGGGAGGGGGTGTGTCACGACGTTTCATAGTTTGAATACACTTTTTTCTTTCCCAAAATGAAATGTGCGGACATTTTCATTGCATATGTGTGCTTTATTGGTGTACAGTCCACAGTGTGCATGTCCCAGAGACACACAGTGCCCCAAGTGCAGTCTCCATGTGATTCACACCAGCCGTGTGTACTAGAAGCAGAGGTCGATGATACTTTGGGGCATTGCACGCCCCTCCTGTGCGTCGCCTCCTCCATGGGGTGCTGCCCCATCGGCACCCTCCTCATCCTCATCGTCAGGTGGTTGCAGTCCTGCGTCAGGGGGCAGGGGCACATTCCGTCTGATGCACATATTGTGTAGCATGACACATGCCATGACGATCTTTGCCACCTTCTCATGGTGGTACAGGAGTGCCCCACCAGACCTGCTGAGGCTTCGGAACCGTGCCTTCAATAGGCCGAATGTCTGCTGTATGACCACACGAGTACGTGTATGTGCACGGTTGAAGTCCTCCTCGTGCTGGTTCTGCGGGTTCCGGACTGGTGTAAGGAGCCACCTCTTCAGGGGATAGTCTGCATCACCTGTATGTAGGCGTGAATGTATGTGTCAGTCATGTCGTCTGATTAAGAACATGATGTGCCACCATGGCTTGCATCCAACTGTTACTTCGGCTCACTTCTACATGCACTAATTGATTCACACAATGCAACCAGTATATGCTCATGGCTCCCATGGCCTGTTTTGCATGCCATCACCCAATGTATGCAGAGGGGTTGAGTGCATTGTGAGTGGCCATCCTCTGTCTCCGTTCTCTGTGTTGCTCACAGCCAGGTGGAGTATGCATCATCCCCACCCCCCCTTCAGCCAGGTGGAGTATGCATCGGTACGTCATTCTCCTGCCCACTTCCATGACCTTGCACTCACCGAGTAGCCAGGATCTTGGGCCTGCATGTCGCTCCATGTAGCGTGGTATTGTGGAGTTCCTCAGGATCATAGAATCATGGGTTGATCCGGGGAATCGGGCACAACAATGTGTGATGATCTTGTTGGAGTCACAGACCATTTGCACGTTGATTGAGTGGAACTGTTTCTGGTTGCGGTACGGTACCTCCATGGCACATGGAACCACCAATTCCACATGGGTGCAGTCGATGGCACCAATGCAACCGGGTATGCCGGCTAGTGCATGGAAACCCACTTTGGTGTTTGCAATGTCCTGGGCAGTCCGTGGTAATGAGATGTGGTCGTCTGTGTGCTTGAGGAGGGCATCGAGCACTTGGATGAGTGTTTGTGAGAATAATGGTTGTGAAATGCCATGCAAGTGCCCCACTGTGTGCTGGTAGGTGCCTGTGGCCAGGAAGTGGAGTACAGACACTACCTTCAGTAGGGGGGGGATGGCGGTTGGAGTTTCTATCATGCTGACGATGTCGTTGTGTATCATGTCTACGATGGCGGTGATGGTGTCCCGGTCCATACGGTACAGGGTGTGGATCTGCTCAGCAGTGAGGTTGAATGGATTGGCTCTGATGCGTGGGATTGGGGGCTGCCTGCGTGGTGGCACTGGCTGTGCTGGTGGGGCTTGCTGGGCCTGCCTTGCCCTCCTTCTCCTCCTGCGTCTCCTCTGTGCAGCCTGTTGTTGTTGTTGTTGTTGTTGTTGTAGTAGCACTTGCATTGCTATCAGGTCCTCCAGCCCCAACATTGCTAGTCGTATTGGTATCATTGTGGAGTGTGACTGGGTGTGGGAAGGGGTGGGGTGTGCTCTTTTTGTACTTCCTGAGTCTGTATTGCCTTCACCTGTGCTGTTTCTGTGCACCTGTGGCAGCTGCATTCACTTTACATGGCCCTTTACGGTTGGTTCGCGATGGCGTAATTAGCACCATGGCGGTAAGGTTCTTAACGGCTGGGTGATGGCGTTAGGTGCATGTCCGCTTGGGTCGGCATTTGCGTACCTTTCCGCCATGGCGCTAAGTACGGTGTGGCCGGTCGCGTGCGCGCACCCTTAGCGCAGTTAGCGGTGGCGTTAACTACGATGCCGCTAATGGCATCGTAGTTAACGGTCACGGGTCATGATCGGACCTGGCGGAAAACGATGGCGGTAACCATTTACCGCCATCGTTTTTCACTTAGCGCCAGGGTCGTAATGAGGCCCAATATTTGTAGAGAAAGTCTTGAGTTAAAAGGAACCATCTTGGGAAATGAGGAAGGTATTGGTTTGGGACAGAATTTCCAGTCAAAAACAGAAATGCAAAGTTGTTGGAAGATATGTTGAAGTATAATGAAATATAGGAAATTGGAAAACATACAGGTTGAGTCCCTAAAGTTTGAGGAGGGAAACATATTAGCAAGAAAAAAGTGATGTGGTTGAGAAGACAGTTAAACATTTGGAGCCTGGGATGGTGTGTGAGGCAATAGAGAGTATGTTTGTTTTAGAGCAGAGATAGGGGGATACCAGCTCTGAGAGAAAGATGAGATTTTCATCTGAGAAGAGGAAGAAAAGCCACAAAGTAGAGAATCCAGGAACCGGAAGAGAGGCAGTTTGTGTTGTGAGGAAGATGACAGCAATGTCTGCTTGAGCAGAGAAATAGTGTTAAAAGGATAGAAAAAGAGACTAAAGGAGAGTGGCACCAGTAAGAGAATATTGTCTAGACCAGATGTGAGTGTATTCTGTGGGAGAATGATCGGCAAGACCAGGTGTCAGAAAAAGGTTGAAAGCCTAGAGTGGTGAAGGGATGCAACCTCTAGCAGAAGAGGGAGGAAAGGAAGTTCACCACATAGTGAGAGAAAACTTTAAGAGTGGTCTGGAAGTAGACAGGGTGGGACTGGGACCCAGGAAGTGCACAGAGACATGCAGTGGGTGAAAGAGGTGAGCAGGGGAACAATTCTCTACCAAACCCTGCCAGGGAGCATGACATCTCAGCAGAAGCCTCTACTTGAGCCAAGCCTGTTACTGGTCCATCAGAGTGCTGCTCCACTAAAGCTGCCCAGAGGACTGCAACCCAGGGGGCCCTGAAAGTAGCTGACTGGCTGAGAGCTATGGCTCTATGGATGGAGACATTTTGTACCCTGAGCTAAGCATTGGAAGACCGGACAGCCCCCGACAGTCTGAGCCTGGGAGGACAGGCAACATCCTCTTTTAGGAGGGAACCTGTTTGGGCTGGAACCTTTTATGTTGCTCCTATTTATTTTGGTGGGTCTTAAAGGAACATTTGGAATACTTTGCTTTATACCTCTGGCTTGGCTTGGATTATTTGAGCTGCTTGCAAAACTTGATGAGATATGGTAATGTTGAAAGACTGGCCCTTCTTCACTACAGACTCTGACATTGAGATAAGGAGCATCCTGACATTTTGTTTATTCAGATTTTCCACTTTCCTGACTTGTTCTTATTTAGTTTGTACATTGAAAGAGTAATAAAATGACTTGAAATCTTCAGGTTGCATCTGAGTCTCCTTTCTGAGAACCTTGTGCGTTATGTTCAAAGATGGTACATCTCATGGTTGTGGTGCTGAGCTGTGAAAGTTGTGTTGATGGTTGTTGTGGTGTGTGGGATCTCATCTTTCTTGGGTGCTTTCTGTGTACACCGCTTTTACATGTGTACCCACTTTTTCTCCTGGTTCTGTAATGGTGGAGATGTGTTGGGATCTGATTCCTTTCCCTGCTGAATGGTGTACAGGGTGCATGAGTGGGAATTTAATGTGTGGATGGTGCGCATTAATGTTCCTGGAGAGCCTGGCATGGAGAGAGGATGTGCTGCAGTTCTGCCTACACATACTACCAACCTACTTACCTACTGGCCACTCATCTGTAACTGCAACAAAAAGAATACCGCACCCTTCCTTTTCCTAATTGGTCTCTAGAGTACTTGGTTCTTGAACCTTTACACATGGCCCTCCTCATGAGTGGGCTGAGAGGCCCATGGAAGGAAACCCAGATTGTTCAGAAGACAATTTAATGTCTGGAACATCAGGCCATATATTGATGCTTCCCACAGTCAAGATCCCCTTTGCTGAAGTTTGAAGCTCACTAGGAGTTCAGCCCATTCTGAGAGGAAGGAGGGCTAATTGGCAGTTGGCCGGTAGAGGACCAGTGTAGCAATGGTAATGTAGAGGAGCAGACATACACATCTGCAGGAGATCCTACCCCCCTACCTTCCCTTTATTGGAGCCATGAGACCATGCCCTGTCTAATCTCAGCTACTGTACCAATAGACGGTATCCATTAAGACGACCATATCGAATGTACTCTCGAGTTGATGACAGCCTGAAGGAGGAACTCCCTGAAGGAATATGAGAAAGAACTAAGAAAATGGACTGATGATGTCATAAGTAAGAGTGCACGACATCCTGAAACACTGAATTAGCACAATGTATGGATCCTAGAGGGGAAATGACGAAGTAAAGAATCACACGAACCTTAAAGTGTAAAAGAAGAAGATTACATGGTAGAAAGTGCTGCAGAAATCAGAAGCATAAAGAATGAACAGACGCTGAAACGCAAGATAGATCAAGTCATCACATAGGCGAGCTACAAGTAGTAAATATAATATAGGCGCAGACGCCATTGTACAGAAACTGGACATTGGTATCATTAAAAAAGTAAGACGAAGAATCACGGAGAAAGAATGAGAGGCTGTGTCGCAGTGGAATAGCAGGTTATTGGAGCTGCATTGGGAGGAGGTCTGGCCTGAAGTCAAGAACTACAAAGTGGAGGTCAGCTATCTGCGCTGAAGAGGAACGTGTGTGCAGAGGATGAATCTTCTCACGTTAAGGTGCAAGAAACGACACAGAAGATACAAAGTCTTAATTCATTTAAAACATTTAAAAGCTTGGAGAATGAACAGAATCGTGGTCTCGTGTCACTTGAGTCAAGGATGGAAACAGGGTTTGAAATCGAGTTCCAGATACAATAGGGAATGCCCTCACTCCTGTGCATTCCTGGGACAAGAATACTCTGCAAGGCCAAGTACAAAGAGAATTTCATGGCAGAAGGCATGGGTGATGAGAGATGCTGGGCTAATTGGGTGTGGGCAGCCAGATGTCCTATCTACTTGCACCTGGGTCTTGACTTACGTGGGTATCAGGTATTAATATCACCACATATATGGTCGCCGTAAATAATATCGCTGGGAAAATGTTGTGGCGATATTATTTGGGTGACCATATATATGGCGACAGGGGCAAAAAAAAATGTTTTTAAATAAATACATTTGGGGGTTGTGGGGGTGTCCCCCGCATGTTCCATGCAATAATGCTGCCACAAAAAACAACCATTTTTCGGCAATATTTTTGCATGGCGATATTTTTGTGGTGACATTGTTACATGGAACCCTTACGTTCTGCTAATTGAACCAATTGCATTAGTCCATAAAATAAAGGACTTTATAGCTTAAGAAACCAATGAAACACTGTGTAACAGATTTTTCATAAATGACACGTATGAAGAGGTAGGAGCTAGGTTGTCCACCTGATATCAGACAGCCAATACCAAACCTAGCCCCTATATGATTATATATCTAGATGCGTCCCTTAACCAATCCCAACCCTGGAAAGGTTTTTCACTATTGCCACGTAGCATGAAGTCACTCTGACGCATAAAGAAGTGTATGATTGTAGTTTTTGTAGAAATCACTGAGAGACTGAGCGCACATCCGTTGATGTTCTTTGTACACTCCCTGTTTTAGATAATTGCCAATAAAACAACAACTTGAGTTTGTCTGGTTATTTGAATTATTCTGGTGTAATTCCACCCAGCCATAAATGTACGTTCCAAGGGCCATAAACTCAGTAAGCTTGTGGCAAGTTTGTGGGCAAACATTTTAAAGGAGCGTGTGGGGCTCACTTTAACGTTTGTGATCTTAGAATTGTTGGGGTGAATTAGTGTTACAGAGTGGTGCTTGTGTGGAAGCAGTCATTGCAGTCTGTGTTCTTTTTTTCTGTGCTACTGGAGTCTCTATACACTGCTGTTGACAGAGGAGGAGGAGCCTTTAAAAAATGAAAAAGTCTGCAGAGCAGAGTGGTGCTTGAGTGGAAGCAGTCATTGCAGTCTGTGCACGTCGGGCCGAGGGATGATACGACCAATTTGCAAGCATTAATCTCTGTCTCTGATCTTTAAGACTCTGACGACCCAGCTGAATTAACTCCAACTGTGTCTGTTTATTCCTCCATGGTATTCTATTAACAGAGTCCGCAGACCACCCACCCTTATTTTTATTTTTTTTATTTTTTTGCACCCTCGAATTGTGACCTTTCTGTGTTAGTTCTCTACTCAGAGGTGACCTTGAAGCGTCTCACCTGTTCTGTCTTACATACGCCGCCTTAGTTTTTGTTTTAGCCGAGTAGCGCTTTGTTAACCTTAGGGCACTCTGAACAATGGCCGCCCCAGTATTGGAGTGTTTGTGGAGGTTCGTTGGGGTGTGTCTCTATTTGTGCACATTGCTGGGTTCTGAGCCCCGCTGTGGCGGTGCTTAAAGCTATGGTTTTGGACTGAGAGGAGCCGGGTGGGGATTTCTTTTGGGCTGGCAAAAAAAGTTTGAAGTCGGTAAAATATTGGTACCGTCTCCTGTTTTTGGCTGGCACGTCTCAGTGCTTGTCTGGTTTCCAAGCTGATTCTTCTTAAAAGATAAAACTCTGAACAATTTAAAACTTCAATTTTCGTTATTGTGGGGAGTGCAGGTTTTTGAACCTTTGACCCACGAGCAACATTCAAATTGAAACGCGTGCCTCTGGGGGGAGTTATTTCAAGGATGTGTAATCTAGGTAGTGCACATCAAGAGGAGGATTCCATTGTCCTAACCCCAGAAGGTGTGCTGGAATTACCCCTGACAAATAAGGGGGTGGTGAAGAGTACTTTTAAAAGCTATAAATCTGGGGGTGGTGTCTTTATTCCCCCCCAAAGGCATTTACCCGTCTGATTTGCAACTACCCACCTGCTCAGGACTTACAGGGCTGCAGGGTGATGTAAATCCTGCTGTGGGAGCCTCCACCCCTTCCAGTCACCCAGTTTGAGATTTACATGTGCAATTTGAACTGTACTCTTACTACGCCATCAATGAAGAACACCATTGGAACTATGTTTCCTAGAAGCGAAATAGTCCAACTACCAGAGGAATTGAGGTCAGCAGTGAATGCCTTAGCCAGGCCCAGTCAGTAAGGGGACTTGCCAGAAAAGGACTTAAATGGGACAGAGCCTGTCGATGAAGAATTGTTAGAACTTGAAATTCATGAATTGATTGAATCCTCATTTGTAATGAATGCACTACCTACAATTATGGAAAAGGAAGTAGTTTCCCAGAACCCCTCTGGCCAATCCCCATAGAAAATAATGAACTCAGAAACGACACTCAAGTCTACGTCCTTGAGCAATTCAAACAAACTTGTGCCTCCCACAATAATGGCCCTTAATTTTGTCCTGACTTCTTTGGTTAAGGTTTTTGAAAATCTTAAATGTGAAGTGCAACAGCAATCTGGAACACTATTGGAAATCACAAAAGATCTGGAGCTGAGTGAAATTACTATAGTGGCCATAAAAACGGCTCTGAATGAGTTTGTTTTTGACATTTTGGGGGAATTGCACTCCACATCCAATTTGCAGTCAACTAAGCTGGGCAATCTTTATGACAGATGAACTGACACCAAGGTTGAGATTATGTTCCTATCTGAGAAAATAGATTCTTAGTCTCAACAATCCTCAGACACCATCAGTCCTGTCTTAGAAAGCATTTTGGAGGCAAATGAGATGAGTGATACTCCGCTTTCCGCATCAGTAATGGAGGAGTTCCTACGTTTAGCACAAGTGTAGGATTTTGAGTTGCCTAATGACATTCTGAATAATGAGGGGGAACCTATTCCCTCAGGGGAAGTGCAGTTGGTGGAAGAGCCTCAAAAAAAGGAACAGAATGGGAAATCTAAAAAGTGAAAGAAAAAAGCTTACAATCCTTCAACTGATGCCCTGGCCATTGTGGGTAAGAAACTGAAAATATCAAAGCAGAAGAACCAATCCTCAGATACAAATCGTTTCATCAAAAATCTGAAGGGGAAGACTAGACCAGCTAGTGGTGTAGAGGACTTGAGATCCCATAATGTCACTAAAGGAAAAAAGGTGAAAGCCTCAAAAGATCAGAATAAGGGGGAGGAGGCGCCTGTGCAGGGGGCGATGAAATCAACGAGCGCAGTGGCGATTCAGACAGATCCAATTGTTCCACCAACAAAATAGCCCCCATCATCTTAAAGACCCTTCCGAAAGCCGAGCAGGTTAAAACTTCGCTAAAATTGGCCCCTATCTTCTTGAAAGCTGGGACCAAATGAAGCTCCCTAAATCCAAGTTTATCAGCACAGCCGATAGCAGACAAAAAGGGTTGTAGGGGCAGTGGTCTTAACTCAACCGTTAGGAAATATTTACAGCCTATGGTAACTCTGGTGTTAATCTTCGTCATTCGCTGTTTGTGGGTCCAGTGAATGGCGGGTCTTTTGCTCCTGATCCTGAGTAGGTTGTACCCTTGAAAAGCAATGTGGCTGATTTTTCGACAGTCAGTGCCAAAATCAGCAGGACTTAAGAGGGAGCTTAAAGTTTATCTCGCAAGAAAGCTGTCGAATGGCATTGGAAACTCACCTTTCTGCATCATCGAGCAAATCTTGCTTCTGTTTCACCACTTCCATCAGGAAGCGATGATGTTTTGTTCACAAATCACGCTCTACCTAGAGTCTTAAGGTCCGATCTGCATCCACGACACTAGACTTACAGCATAGCATTGGCTGTGCCCACAAGAAACTACCGTTAAGCTAGTGTCATGATCTCTGCTTCCAAAAGGTCAGGGTTTTCCCAACTCCCTTGGAAGCAGATCCATAACCCAGGTTCCGAGTGCCAACCAGTCCCAATTGGGACCTTTTGGACCCAGTCCTGGCGCCAGTGGCACCAGGCTCATAAATATGCCCAGTCCCAGCGCTGGAAGCGCCGGGCACATAATGCTTGGGTGGACTTACCTGCAGCAGACCATGCTGCTTACTTGCCTGCCAGTTGAGCCTCTGATCCTCTTCTGTTTGGAACTACTTTTCCTGTTGGGTGGGGCAGGAGCCACTCCCTAGGTTCAGAACACTGGAACTCTTCTGGAAAGCAGGAACTCTTTTCTTACCTAGGCGTGGCTGTGGAAGGAGACACCAAAGCACTACAGGAGGCTATTTAAACCACACCCGATGGATGAATCTTGCTTTGCGTTATTCTGCATCCTCTGCAGCAGAACGCTCATCGTGTCTTCTGCATCTGATCCTGGGCCTAAGGAAAAAGGCTTACCATCCTGAATCCAGTCTTCAGCAACACCTATAAAGACAAGAAAGAACAGGTTAGCATTACGGTCTTCAGTGACAGCGCTTCACTTACCTGGTCCATCGGCTGTCACCAACGCCTCGCGCTGCATTCCGGCATCTGAAAGACAAAGGCTTACCTACTCTTCGTGCGCTCCAGAGGTCTTCGCACTGCATTCCGGCATCTGAAAGACAAAAGCTTACCAACTCTTCGCACGCTCCGGAGGCCTTCGGCGCTGCATCCCGCATCTGAAAGACAAAACAAGGTGCGTTTAAAGACATTGGGGAACTTTAATACTCACGTGCCATTACTCCTTTCCACATCTAACCCAGTGGGTATTCCGGCACCCTGCAGCCGCTCCGAACTTGTACCTGCAAAATAAAAAGACAGTTAGAGCGCATCGTGAAGCAGGCAACAAGCGCTTACTTACGTGCTTCCAGGCGCTTCTATTCATCACACGGGCTCCATCTTCAACTCACTTCAGCCCGTCATCCGCCATCGCCGGAACCCTGCAAAACAAGAGACATCATTACTAAAGACTTTTAAAGACATTAGAATTACCCGAAACTTACCGTTCGTGCAGTAAACGACGGACAGCAGTCCTCTGAAGTCAAGAGGCCTGCTCCCCTTATCCAGTGAAGAAACTGGTTACAGCACCCTGCCCCGAGGCAGATGGAGAGCACGGTGTTCACTTACCTAAGGTGAGAGCGTTAACCTTTGGGGTTCTACAGGAGAAGAGAAAGGGAAGAAGAGAGAGACATTCAATAACCCAGTTCATTAATTCCATATTTTCTATCTGCAGACATCTTACCCTTCGAGTCAGACATACAGTGCACAGAGGTCCAGCCCAAAGAGCCAGCCGGTGTGTTACACATCACCTTTGAAGATACGGTATACGCCCAGTCAAGACCGGCGCCTCTACGGGAATCAGGTGAGCGTTACAGAACGCAAAGCCTACCGCAAAACTCCCGTCCAGGTGCTATGGAAACCTCGGATACCGACCAGCTAGCCCAGTTACTTGGGGAACTAAGGGCAGAAGTGCATGCAGCCCGTCAGGAAACGAACGCTCTAAGAAGGGAACTGATTATTTCCAAGGAGCGAACAGATGATCTCGCTAGACACGTGCTACAGTCACAAGCCGGACAGACCCCGTTACCCGCATCTGGGGGAAATCTTCCTTCTACATCCTCTATGAATCCAGTGCAGATCAACCTACCTGGGAATGTACCTCTGGCTCCGCCCGAACGATTTTCTGGTGACCCAAAGAGGTTTGCAGTATTTATCAATCAGTGCCGGTTGCATTTCTTATGCCGGCCAGCAGCCTTTCCAACTGATCAAGCTAAAGTAGCTTTCGTGCTTTCGTACCTTAGTGGCAATGCGGCAGACTGGTCGACCCCTCTAGTAAATCAAGATGATCCGGTCCTCCATGATTTTCAAGCTTTTCAGCTCAGTATGGAAAAACTGTTCGCAAGACATTCACAGGGGCAGGCCTTGGACAATGAGCTTCTTTCGTTGCGACAAGGTAATCAGGACCTTTTAGCTTATATTGTGTCTTTCAACAGACTGATAGTGGAAACTCAATGGCCTGAGGACAAAAGGATTACGCTGTTTTATAGAGGTCTACGTGGAGAGCTCAAAGATGTGTTAGCCCAAGTAGTGAATCCCCCACAAGATTGTTCGGACTATATAGACTTGGTCGTTCAAATAGATCACAGACTGCAGAACAGGAAGGCCGATCGTTCCAAGTTTGATGCTCGAGTATTTTCCAAACCGCCAACTCCTTCCAAAGGAGTAGACTCCGGGGAACCCATGCAAATAGGGGGCCTGAAAGGTCCTCTAACACAAAAGGAGCGGGAAAGGAGAAAACAGTTGCAATTATGCCTCTATTGCGGAAACTCAGGGCACTTTCTTCGAGACTGTCCGGTGAAACCTGCCAAGAAGGCAGTAGGAGCTGCAGTTACCAAAGTTACAAACTCTGAGCAGGGAAACGACCTCGCCCGACAAGAATAGAGGTCCTCTTGCCGAGCGTGAAAACCAGTTCCGTGACCTCGCATTTCGTGATACCTATGGTCCTCATTAGCCCTGATAATCCGGATCGATTACATGCAATTGAAGCTTACGTCGACAGCGGTGCCATCAGCAATTACGTGGATCATGAAATGGTTTTGAGGATGAATCTAACTCTTTGTCCCAAGGCTGTAAAGGACGTCATTACTACGGTGGATGGAACGGAGATAGCCTCCGGACCAGTAACGCATACCACTCAAGAAGTGACGCTAGTAAGTCAAGATGGACACCATGAGAAGATCGTGTTCGATGTGATCAAGGCTCCTCAGTTTCAGATTATTCTAGGAATACCTTGGTTAGAGAAACACAATCCTCTGATCGATTGGCGAGCAAGAACGGTCCAGTTTCCAGAATGTGTCTCTACTTGTCACCCTCCACCTGGTGTTGCACTGGCAGCAATTTCTTCAGAGACTCCCCAGTTACCTCCCGAATACCTAGAATACCAAGATGTTTTCCGGAAGGATCAGGCTAACTCTCTACCTCCTCGTAGGTCCTATGACTGCCAGATAGACCTGATACCTGGATCTACTCCTCCTTGTAGTAGAATTTATGCCCTCACCGAGCCTGAGAACCTTCACCTTCGACAATACCTGGATCAATACCTGGCAAATGGGTTTATTCGTCCTTCCAAGTCCCCTGCTTCTTCAGCTTTGTTCTTCGTTCCAAAAAAGGAAGGAGACCTTGGAACTTGTATAGATTATCGCTCCCTGAACCAGATCACCATCAAGAATAGATATCCGTTACCTTTGATCCCTGAACTCCTGGACCAAGTCAGAAAAGCATGCATATATACAAAGCTGGATCTTAGAGGAGCCTACCACTTGGTACGAGTAAAAGAGGGCGATGAATGGAAGACGGCCTTCCGCACCAAATATGGGCTATTTGAATATCAGGTCATGCCCTTCGGACTTTGCAATGCCCCGGCCGCCTTTCAATATTTTATGAACGATGTCCTCAGAGAGCTCATAGATGTGTGTGTTGTTGTTTACATTGACGACATCCTCGTTTATTCTTCATCGGAATCTGAACATCAGAAACACGTGAAAATGGTCCTCGAAAGATTGCGTCAACACAAACTTTTCGCTAAGTTGGAAAAATGTGTTTTCAACGTGACTGAAGTTGAATTCTTGGGATTCATATTATCACCTAGCGGAGTGCGTATGGATTCAAAGAAGGTCGATGCAGTTCTCAAATGGCCATCACCATCCTCCGTAAAAGGTGTGCAAAGCATGTTAGGCTTCGCTAACTTTTACCGCAGGTTTATCCCCGAATTTTCTCGAATAGTCCAGCCCATCACTGCCTTGTTAAAAAAAAACAAACGTTTTGAATGGTCTACCGAGGCGGAACAAGCTTTCCAGGATTTGAAGACTAAATTTATCTCTGCACCAATCTTAAAACACCCTCGCCCCGAACTTCCCTACATCGTGGAAACTGATGCTTCAAGCCTTGCCATGGGGGCAGTTCTATCACAAAAGGACCCGGTAACCAATCAGTTGCATACCGTGGCATTTTGGTCCCGCAAATTCTCGCCTCCTGAAATCAATTACACGATTACTGACAAGGAACTTCTGGCTATCAAGTCTTCCTTTAAGGCTTGGCGGCATTATCTGCTGGGGGCCCGACACACTGTTACTGTGATTACGGATCACCGAAACCTGCAATATTTGAAAACCGCAAAAGCCCAATCCTCTAGACAACTCCGTTGGGCATTATTCTTTGCCGAGTTTGACTTCATAATTACCTATCGACCTGGTACAAAAAACGGTAAAGCTGATGCCCTTTCTCGGATGGGAGTGGAAGAACACTTGATCAACCCTAAACCTGTACCAATCATTCCCGAACAAAGAATTCTGGGTGTAATCGCCACACAATCCATAGAGGAAGTTAAGGATAAAGCCAGGCAACTTGTAACTCCAGCAGACATACAGAATTGGCATCTGCAGGGAAAGGACTTTGCAGTAAAGGACAACTTATTGTATTTCCAAGAACGATTATACCTGCCCAGCACAGATTTACAGAAAAAAGTAATCTCTTGTTATCACGATTCTTTAATGGAAGGACATCCCGGTATGGCCAAGACCTCAGAAAAGATCAAGCGCTACTTCTGGTGGCCGTCTTGGAAAAAAGATATCAGAGACTTTATAATGTCCTGGGGAGTATGCGCCCAAAACAAGAGTCAAAAGGAAAGACCAGCAGGCCTCTTACGCCCTATTGACATCCCACCTCGCCCTTGGCATACGCTTTCTATGGACTTCATCACCGATCTACCTCCATGCTCCGGATACAATACGATTCTAGTAATCGTGGACTTATTCTCCAAGATGGCGCATTTCATTCCGCTCAAAGGCTTGCCAACAGCAGCAATTCTGGCCCGAGAATTTCTCGAAAACATCGTCCGACTGCACGGTTTTCCTTCGGTTCTAATTTCGGATCAAGGTAGTCAATTTATTTCTCATTTTTGGCGAAGTTGCTGTCGGTCGGCTCAAATTGATGTGAGACTATCGACCAGTCACCACCCTCAGACCGACGGACAAACCGAGAGGACCAATCAAACTCTGGAACAGTATTTACGCTGCATGCTGCAACAAACTGAAAAAACTTGGAAAGACATCCTTTGGATAGCCGAATATGCCTACAATAACTCTGTCCATTCAGGAACTGGGAAAACCCCGTTTTTTCTTTTATACGGCAGTCACCCTCGAACCTCGGAGTTGGATCCCCTCCAAGATCTTGAAACACCAGCAGTAGACTACCTGCATTCTACAATCACCCAAGCCTTTAAGGAAGCTGTTTCTCACCTTCAAAGGGCTAAAGAACAATACAAGAAAGGAGCAGATCAACATCGGAAGGAAGCCCCTCAATATCAAGTAGGGGATCAAGTCTGGTTATCCACCAAATATCTACCTCTAAAAGGGCCACGCACATTCAACCCAAGATACCTTGGTCCCTATTCCATCACTACCATAGTAAACCCAGTAGCGGTCAAGTTGGACTTGCCCCCGCACATGAAGATACATCCGGTCTTCCACGTCTCTCTATTAAAACCCGTGCAACCTCAAACCCGACTAACTAAATCTCCAAAACCCATCCTAGTTGATGGAGAACTCGAGTTTGAAGTCAAAAGCATTCTGGACTCCAAGATCTCCAAATCTAAACTATTTTACCTAATTGACTGGAAAGGCTACGGCCCCCAAGAGAGATCCTGGGAACCTGCTGAATATGTCCACGCTCCTCGCCTAATCAAATGATTTCACCGAACATTTCCTGACAAGCCAAAACCCCTGGGGAAGCCCGGTTTGGGAGGGGCCTTGAGGGGGGGTACTGTCATGATCTCTGCTTCCAAAAGGTCAGGGTTTTCCCAACTCCCTTGGAAGCAGATCCATAACCCAGGTTCCGAGTGCCAACCAGTCCCAATTGGGACCTTTTGGACCCAGTCCTGGCGCCAGTGGCACCAGGCTCATAAATATGCCCAGTCCCAGCGCTGGAAGCGCCGGGCTCATAATGCCTGGGTGGACTTACCTGCAGCAGACCATGCTGCTTACTTACCTGCCAGTTGAGCCTCTGATCCTCTTCTGTTTGGAACTACTTTTCCTGTTGGGTGGGGCAGGAGCCACTCCCTAGGTTCAGAACACCGGAACTCTTCTGGAAAGCAGGAACTCTTTTCTTACCTAGGCGTGGCTGTGGAAGGAGACACCTAAACACTACAGGAGGCTATTTAAACCACACCCGATGGATGAATCTTGCTTTGCGTTATTCTGCATCCTCTGCAGCAGAACGCTCATCGTGTCTTCTGCATCTGATCCTGGGCCTAAGGAAAAAGGCTTACCATCCTGAATCCAGTCTTCAGCAACACCTATAAAGACAAGAAAGAACAGGTTAGCATTACGGTCTTCAGTGACAGCGCTTCACTTACCTGGTCCATCGGCTGTCACCAACGCCTCGCGCTGCATTCCGGCATCTGAAAGACAAAGGCTTACCTACTCTTCATGCGCTCCGGATGTCTTCGCACTGCATTCCGGCATCTGAAAGACAAAAGCTTACCAACTCTTCGCACGCTCCGGAGGCCTTCGGCGCTGCATCCCGCATCTGAAAGACAAAACAAGGTGCGTTTAAAGACATTGGGGAACTTTAATACTCACGTGCCATTACTCCTTTCCACATCTAACCCAGTGGGTATTCCGGCACCCTGCAGCCGCTCCGAACTTGTACCTGCAAAATAAAAAAACAGTTAGAGCGCATCATGAAGCAGGCAACAAGCGCTTACTTACGTACTTCCAGGCGCTTCTATTCATCACACGGGCTCCATCTTCAACTCACTTCAGCCCGTCATCTGCCATCGCCGGAATCCTGCAAAACAAGAGACATCATTACTAAAGACTTTTAAAGACATTAGAATTACCCGAAACTTACCGTTCGTGCAGTAAACGACGGACAGCAGTCCTCTGAAGTCAAGAGGCCTGCTCCCCTTATCCAGTGAAGAAACTGGTTACAGCACCCTGCCCCGAGGCAGATGGAGAGCATGGCGTTCACTTACCTAAGGTGAGAGCGTTAACCTTTGGGGTTCTACAGGAGAAGAGAAAGGGAAGAAGAGAGAGACATTCAATAACCCAGTTCATTAATCCCATATTTTCTATCTGTAGGCATCTTACCCTTCGAGTCAGACATACAGTGCACAGAGGTCCAGCCCAAAGAGCCAGCCGTGTGTTACACATCACCTTTGAAGATACGGTATACGCCCAGTCAAGACCGGCGCCTCTACGGGAATCAGGTGAGCGTTACAGCTAGTCCCTTGCCAAGCTCTCACTGAAACGGAAATAAGTGGCAGGGACCGCAAAGTTACCTTCAAGCACGATAAACCACATGGTCAGGGGCCACCGACAGATGAACTAAAAGAGCCTGATGGAGAGGCTTCTGAACAGACTCTGAGAAACAATTCCCTTTTCTAACTCTACTCGTACGGAGCAAGCTATTGGTCTTGTGGCTGACGAAGAATCTGATTATCAAAGATCATGGTCCTTGAGGACTCATTGTTTTCTTGTCACAATGTTGATCGGTTTGACAGTTGTATTTTCGCTTGGGTTTTGGTATTTAGAAGGGATGCGTCCATTTGAAACTTTGTTACCTACTGAAATGGTTCCCACTATGTCTTCACCTTTCGTGCATCTGCACACTCTATCTCCTAGGGATTCCCAACACAGACAGAGTTACCACGATAACACTCTCCTATTAATCATGAATGCGACCCATGCAATTCTAAACAAGACAAATTGCTGGGTGTGTTCACATTTGCCACAGCACCGGGAAAAAGGGTTGAGCTGGTATATTCATCCTCTTCCTTTGACTACTGCATGCTATGCCTCACTGAGGGCACTACTCTTTGGTCGTTGGAATGACAGTATTTCTCGGAACTTCAATGGAACTAATCTGAATGAATTTGAAAGACGAGTCCTGACACCTTTGGGATGTTCATTTTTTGCGAATAGGAGCAAACTTAATGTTGCTTCTATTAGACCTTCCGATAGAATTTCTAGACCTTTCCAATCGCTAATTTCTTTCAAGATGACTCCTGTAGGCAACCATGATGCCATACCTCCTTCCTACACTATCAATCATAGTCCCAACTCTGTTTCGTTCTGTATACAAAGGGATGGTTCTCAGCCAATGGGTACATTTGAGGGTTGTTCTAACATTGCAAACCTAACTAGTGAGGACAGACATTTGTATTTTGGTGATCCCGTTTATTTTGTCTGTGGCAATGAAGCTTATCCTTGGTTACCTAGAGATTGGCAGGGTACTTGTTACTTGGTTATCTTTTTACCAGGGGTATATGTGGCTAGCACCTCTGAGGTCTCTAGAGCTTGTCCAAGGTGGGATGAGAACGGTGATACTCCTTCACAGGTTATGGGTGATGTAGCAAAATCCTTTGTGCC